>NW_027184003.1:922500-1522500 GCF_041296385.1 Aphelocoma coerulescens | reverse complement strand
AGGGGGGTACTTGAAGAACGCCTTCTATCTCGACGCGTCCTACTGTGTGTGCTCCAGCTGCATGGACGCTGCAGCATTGAAGGTGTAGGATACTGCTTCTGGCCAGGTAGTGTGATGAATGGAAACGGCTGCGCCTTACTTTGTGAAGCAGCCAGAGCATTCTCAGCTGAATCTGCTTATGAAGCAGCTTTTGGCTGGACATTTGAAATTCGGTCCACTGAGTACGTTAACGCGGTGCCCAGCTGCTTCGTTCTTCGCCTTCTGCGGTCTGGACAGAACTGAAGCCCAGCGATTGCTTTTAGCTGTGGCTCTCTTCAGCATGTGTACTGCACGCATCCGCAGTGTGCTGTGCAAGGATTTTCCTCAGCTCTCCCTCAGCGAAATGCATCAGGTGAGAAACACTTGCTGGATCAGCCTTTCGCTGGCCAAGGCTTTTAATACAGCACCACAATCTGGGCGACAAGGAGGAGAAAGGAAGAACATCTTTTCGTCTTTACACGTTCTTCTGAGCGACATGACTATCCGCGTCTTTGCTTCCTGCAAGGCTGTATTGTGCGCGGCGGTATTGGAACTGAGAAGGCAGGTGCAGAGAGCACCATGATCTGACGGCGTTCTGCAGCCTGTAAAGGAAAGACGGCTACCACTTGAATGTGGTGCAAACACTGGCGTGCTTGTTGACCTAAAACTGTTCTCTGGGCGGGACATAGCAGAGAATCTTTCCCTTTACATTTGGACGACAAGAAAAGACCGAAAGTGCTGCTGTATGTCGCTTCGAGGGAAAGTGCATAGACCAGGCACGTGTGGGCAGAAGCAGTCGGCTGGGGCATTTCGCTGCCGGCACCGTGCTCTCTGGGCGAGAAGTAGACGACGCTTCGACTCCGGCACAATGAAAGCGCGACATGGGTACTTAAGAGGCCGAACGAAGGCGCAGAGCACCGGGCTGGTGTCCGCAGCGTACAAACTGAGAAAGGAGCGTGGCTGGCACTCGCCTGCCTGCCCAATTCACGTTAGCACTGAGAAGGAGGAAGTTCAACGACAACTACTTACTTGTGCTACTACTTATCCCTCTTCCAACCATCCTTGGAAACACTGGCGCCTAACTTTAGGCTTTGAGATGCAGCAAACACAGTGGTCGCTTCCAAGGAGAGGGGAAGTAGAGAGTACAGCGGGGAGTTTAGGTGGCTTTACGTAAGGCAAGGGGAAGGTGCAGCCCAGCATTGGCTTTTTCTTCTAGTTCTTTTCTTCAGGAGAGCAGCTAGCAAGCAGGCTGCGAGAGGCAACAATGGGATGGCTCGTCTGTCGGAGAAGCCGCAGTCTACAGTGCTGCAGACTGCTATGCACAGTTTTAATGCTGCTGTAAGCACACGGTACTTTTGGAACGTCTTCTCTCCTGACTCTCCCATCTCTGGGAGCTCTAGCTGCTTGAACCTGGCCACACTGAAGGTGTGTGGACGTGGTCGCGCTGCGAGTATCAAGTCTTCCAGAGAAGAGGGATAGTCAAGAAATGCTTTCTCACCTGGCCTATCTCTCAGTCCGAACTGTGGCTGCAAACGCTGCGCTGCAAGGGTGGACTTACCCACTTGGAGAGAATGTGATGATGCTCTAGATATAGTTGCGAAGGAAAGTGCTGCTCACTGGAATGTTTCGCCTAGTTCACAGACTTTAAAAGGACTAGGAAGGCCAACGCCTTGTTCTAGCACTTGTTCTCTGCGTGCAGCTGCTGGATGTTTGGAAGGGCTTTGGGATCCGCCAGAGGTGGAGGGTACGATGCTACAGAGAGCTTGAAGGAAAGTGCCTATCTCCAGGGCCTTTGATGCAGTTCAGCGGGTGCGAGTGGCATGTTGAGCATGTTCATGATGGCACAGAAAAGGTTCTGAAAGAAAGAGGCCTTGCTGAAAGTGCCTTTACTTTTGCCGCTTGGAAACTGCTCAGCCAACAATGAAAAGATTCGTCTTGCTTCCCCGCTACGCGCAGGGTTACATCCTTTTATGTCTCCAAGAGGCAGGATGCACAGCAGAGCTCTTCCACCAACTGCTTCCACACGACTGGGGCCGCGCCAGCCAAGCGCTTTTTGCCGGGCACTGTCAGCGCTCATGGAAACAACCACACGATGGCGCTGCAGACTTGCAAAAGAAGGCCAAGCACCTGGCCCAGCTCGAAACCACCCCAAGGGCAGACAGAGGCAACTTGCAAACGGCCCTGCACTCAAATCAACGGTGTCAGGACAAAAAGATTGCCCTCATCTTCCCCTTCCAAGAGCACACTCTTCTTTACACCACACCTCTTTGGCCCAAACAAATCTTTTCCCTCTCGCAGATTCCGCCCACCAACTTGAAATCATCTGGCAAAAACAGGGCTCAAAACAGTGCCAGCTGAGGAAGATCTTGCTGCCTACAACTTCACCTGCACCCCTCAAACTAGCAGCACACACGCTGTTCTCAGCACTCTCCTTCTCAGCTCTAGGTACCATCCTAAGCCTTCCCTCTCCCAGAGTCAGGATCCAAAGGCAACGGCACCAGGGACTGCTCACACACTGAAGGCACCAGGACAAATAGCTTAAGAGCTTGGCCTTTGCATTCCCACTGACAGCTCAACAGCTCGAACCCAGGGAGAGCTCTGCCTGTTGGGAAAAGCCTTTAAAATCCCTAGGAGTACCTGATGTGCACATCCAAACCTGCCTTCCTTGCCAAAGAGAGCAACTACAAGCCCATCTCCAAAGAAACGGCATCCCCTCCTCCAAAATACAACACATCCAGTGACTGATCCACCTCCAGTATTGAATATGTCCAACAATTGCCCCCACACGCACAGGGGCCAGAAGAGAAATGTCTTGCTGGACTATTCCTCCCCACAGTACCTTAACATCTGCTCCAGCAACACTGGCACTATGTCCTTGCCTTCCCAAGGAAAGGCACTCCAAGTCTCTTGGCCTTGCCTTGTCTAGTTCTTCTTAAGGTACCCTTGCTCTGCTTCCTTTGCCTACGTCTGCCTTGCCTCGCACTGCCTACAACTTGCTGGCTTTGCTTTGCCCGGCCTACCACTCTTTCCCTTGCCTTCCATGCAGGCAAGGCGCTGCAAACCGAGTGCAGGCAATTGTGGGCAAGTCAAGGGAGAGGTAGGCAAGGCCAGAGCAGTGAGGGGAAAGCAAATGGAGTGGTAGGCAAGAGAAGGCCCAGAAGTTAGAGGCAAGGCTGGCTGTCGGAAGGAAGGGCCACTGATGGGAGGGCCAGGCAGAAACAGGAAGGGCTCAGCAAGCCAAGGCCCTGGAGGAAAACAGTAGGCAGGTCATGTGCTGGGCATGGCCGTGCAAAGGAATGCAAGGCTCCAGAGGGCTAGCAGGGCAAGGCAAGGCAAGTGTTGTGTTGCCAAGGCAAGGCCAGGCAAGGCAGGTGAGAAGTACATTCAAGGACTGCTGGTGCACAAAAGTGGCCAGGACCAAGTGCTCTGTGTGGCCTTGATCCCGCGTGGGTCATCTCTCCTCTGTACCTAAAAGACTTGAGCTACCTGCTTTCCCTTGTATGCAAAAGAACTCTCTTTCTGGTCCCCGAGCTCAAGGGCAAAATGTGAATTGCCCCTCCAAGGTTCAAGACATGCAAGGATTGCTCCCAGACAAAGGCTGCCCACAGAGATGAGTGTGGCAACATGCGTCCTCCCCTGGTCTTCCTCTCATGGGATCCTGAAACACCGGAGATGCTTGAGAGCTTTGAGATTCCTCGGAGGAGCAGAAAGGGCAGGGCAAGGCCCAGAAATGTCATTGAAAAGGGGTGTTGAATTCCAGGTGGGGGAGGGGTGAGCAAGGTCATGCAAGGCAAGGGAGGGGTTCAAGGGCAAGGCAAGGCAAGTGGTGGCTTTGCGAGGCGAGGCAAGGCAATGAGGGTCCTAGAAGGAAAAGGAAAGATGAGGCCAGACCTAGACGAATGTGAAAGGAAGTCAGGTGGGGGATGGGTGAGCAAGTCAGTGCAAGGCAGGGGAGAAAAGGCAGGTTGAGGGAAGGCTACAGAGGGGGCAGCAAGGAAATGCAAGGCATGGGGAAGCATGCGAGGAGTGGGTGCTGCCAGCCGGCGGGGATGGCAGGGGCGGGGCCACTGCAAGTAGCATGGTGGGGATGTGGAGGGGGTGTTAGTGTGCGGGAGGGGCGTGTGTGTGTGTGTGTGCAGTGGAGTGCAGGGTAAGTGCAGGTGTGTGTGTGCGTATACGGGGGTTTTGTGCCAGGTGCTGTGCCGGGGAGAGCCGTTCCACCGCAAGGAAGGTGTGGGAGTGAAAGGAGTAAGATAGATGTGTCTTTACAAAGAGACCGTGTGAATCTCTCCTTAGACAAGGCTAGGAATTTACAGGGAGGGAAGTAACAGAAGAAAGTATTCGTTCTAGAAACTGTTACAAATCAACAGAGACTGTTGCTCAGCCAAGGCCCTGCTAAATTCCTGAACCTAGAGCAAGGCAGCAAAGACTTCCCAGCATTAGGAATAGTTTGGTTTTCTTCCTTTTCCATTCCAAAAGGGGAGTGCATATTCGAGGGGGGCATAGAGTAGGCAGTTCTGGAAGTCTGTAATTCCCGAGTACCTCAGAGGGTGCTGTTGCCAGGAACTTAGCATCAGAAGGGGGCTGCATCCCGCAATCATTTGAGAGACTCCATGGCAAAAGACCCATGGCCTCTCCCTGGAGTTGAAGAATGTTACAGGACTCCTCTGTCTCCTTTTTGGTGGATGAAGAAACTCAGAAAGCCACACTTCTGCCAGAACTCTCCAAGATGCCCCCTTTGCTCCCAGTGACTCCATCACTGCCCAGGAAGCTGTCTTTTCTACCACAGCAGTTTGACATACAGTTAAAAGTCGTGTGGCAGAGAAAAAAGGCAAGAATTGGTTTCCAAGGGATGGCAAACAAGAGATACCAGAACCTTTGGCCCTACCAATATTAAAGCAACTCCATTAAGAGAGTCCTTGCACTTCCTGAGGATTGGCAGAAGCCTATCTCATGATGTATGTTGCTGGGGGTCTTTTTAGACTGGCAAAAGGAGCTGTTGAAGGTTGCTTGATCTGTGCTAAAGCCAACAGCCAAGTTACAAAGTAACTTGCTAGAGGAGGGAGGCCTTGGGCTGCATGGCCCTTCCAAAGATGCCAGGTGGATTTTCCGGAGATGCCCCAAGTGGCAAGGCTTAATATCTTCTGGTAATCGTATGTCAGCTAGCAAGGTGGCCAGAAGTATTTCCAACTACTTCAGTAATGACAGGATCAGTTCTTAAGGCATTTTTGGAACAAATCATTCCAAGATACAGCATTGTAGAAGCAATAGACTCAGATAGGGGAACTCATTTTGCAGGAAAGATCCTTCAAGGGGTTTTGGCTTCTTTAGGAACACAATGGAACCTCCATAGGCCCTGGCACCCCCAGAGCTCGGCTCGGGTAGAAAACAATGAAGAGAGAAATAAACACCTTTTGAAGCTGGTAATAGAAACCAAGATGCCATGGGTAGGGCTCTGGACATTGGCTTTGGTGAGAATGAGGGCCCAAGCCAGAAGAGAGATTCAGTTATCTCCCTTTCAATCGTTGTTTGCAATTACCCTGGTAAGTCTCCACCTAGTGGGGGGGGGGGTATAGGCAAGTGATGTATATTTAAAACCATCTGTGGCCAGGATCCTGCTTCTTGTGAAACCCCTTCAACAGGAAGCTCAGCCGGCACAAGTCCGGCCTTTGGACTTTGTTGCTTGTAACATCCAACCAGGAGATTGAGTCCTAGTTAAGGAGTAGAAAGAAGCGCCAGTGCTGGTGAAATGGTGTGGCCCATTCCAAGTGTCACTGACGACAGAAAACAGCCGTCAAGTAAGCTGAACACAGGTGAACCCGTCCCTCTCGGGTCAAGGTCTCTGAAGCCTCAGAGATTTGCACATCTCAGCTGGAGGAGAAGGCCGGGAGGCCGTGACTGACACTCTGCAGGAGTGGGCCGGAGCAGTAGCCAGTGCTTCGACATCGGAAGAAGCCCCGCAGTCCTACCTTCAGACCGTCTGCTGAAATAGACTGTATAGGCATCCCTCCTCTAGAATCTCCACTCACTTGGGGGCTAATACTTGTGGCCATTTTGTTACGTTAAGTGGTTTCTGTGTCTTCAATTGCCACAGGTGCTGCAGAAGACAACGGGAAAATTAGACTAGCTAATTAGATGACACTATTAAAACATTTTCCTTACTAATTCTACTTTGATATGGTCAGCTGAGTTTAGGCCAGGAGTGGGAGAATCAATTTGCAGCCTTAGGAGAAGAAGTAGCAAAAGTTTTTAACCTTAGCAATTGCTGGCTCTGTGGAGGGCCAGGAGGATCTGAAGAGTGGCCATAGTTGGCTAGCCCAGCTGAACCTAAATGGTGGGTCAATGTGAGGGCCACAGTGGGATGGGATTTGGGGCCAAAGAAGGAAGTTCATGGCCACTTCATTCTTCTCCAACAGGCCTAAACAGGACAGGGTGTGTCTATGTAGGAAAAGGCATTTGTCAATTGACTTTCCCTCTGGGTTTAAACAGTTGGGTTTGGCCCCCCAACTGCCCTCCTTCCAATTGTTCCAAATATCAAGGCAAATGCAATCAAATACCTGTTCGGCTCACTAACAGTAGCTGCGTAAGGTGTTCTTACCACACTTACCAAAAATATTTGGAAGCCTGTAAAGCAATGGGGAGGGACAAGGGGTTTTTTTGACCACCTGTTTTTGAGCAGTCCCCACAAAAATTCCACAAGTAGAAGACATGTTGTTTGTGATTATCAGTGGGAATGGCCACACCGGATTGGAACTCAAAGCCTTTTAGTGAGTTCTGCTCCAAATCCAACCAAGCAGCTTGCAGATGTAAATGTAGGTGGGAACCCTGTGCAGGAGCTTGGAAATGCAAATGCTGTGACCCTTATGGTGGGGCAACTCTTGTTGGAGGACCGTTAGGCCCGGGAATCCTGCTGTATTTTGAGCCACCAATTGATGACCATGGGTAGGAAGGCCCCTTTGCTAATGGAACACGGGCTTTGAAAGGACAGTATTGGATTTGTGGCCATGCTTAGCTCAGGTTACCTCCAAACTGGTCAGGGATGTGGTATATTTAGTAGACTGTTGTTCTTTTTGCTACTACAAGTTCTGGGAAATCGCTTAGGAATCAAAATCTGTGATGATTTAATTAGAGAAAAGCAGTCAGCTGATGCAGCCCTGGCTGGAGGGAGCACCCCAAAACGGGGAAATGATGAATGGCCACCAGAACAAGTTACCCAACACGATGGACCAGCCCCTTGGAAACCTAAGGAATTAATCCCAGATGCCTGGGAACTCACTTATCATTTGAATGAGATAATTAGGTTACAAGCTGTCTCGGAAATAATTACCAACCAGCCAGCCACAGCTCTTGACCTTTTTGCTGACCAACCCACTTAAATGAGGAAAGCGGTAATTCAACATTGGATGGTGGTGGGGTTTTTAATTTTGTCCTAGTTTTTTTTTCTGTTAGAGGAATTTTCTCCCATATGCATGTTGCTAGGGGAGAAATGACTATACTTAAGAAAGACAAAAGCAGAAGAGCAGCCCGTTTTGGGGGTGGGGTGGGCCTGGCTACTCTTTGTTTCACCTGGGCGTGTTGGGAGTTCGCTCTCAGCGTCTGGAGAGAGAAGCCGCAGAGAGAAGAGCTGCTGGTTCCCGTTTTCGGCGTCTTTCCTTTCTGCTGGAAACAACACCGGGATCCCAAGGCTGCTTTCCCTGCCCTGCTGGAGGCTGGGGCTGTGGCCGCCCTGCCCCGCTGCTGTTTCGAGCCTTCGCTACGCTGTAGCCATGCTCACCCTGCCTGCCTGGAGCCCGGGGGGTTCCCCTTTTGGATACATCTCGTCTGCCACCCGGGATTTGTGTTTGTGCCTGCCGCTCCGGCCTGCCATTCCAGCCTGCTGTTCCGGGAGTCCAGGATCGGCTGCCCAGCGGTTTGTGAAGCTCCTTTGTTCCACCCTTCCCCGGGATCCCAGGGCCCCATTGCCGCGTGTTCCCCGAGCTCGCTCCGGAGCGCCCCCTGCAGCCGCGGGGGAACCATTGCACCTGCCCTGCTCACCAGGAGCCGCCAGCGATCCCTGCCGGCTGCGAGCGGAACTGCACCCGAGGGGAAAGGGCCTGACAGCCGAGAAGGCTGGGACTGGGTTTGGGATTGGTGTTACTGTCATAGTTGTTGTTGTTTTGTTCTACTGGTTATCTATCTATCTATCTATCTAGTAAAGAACTGTTATTCCTATTTCCCACATCTTTGCCAAAGACCCTTGATTTCAAAATCATAATAACTCAGAGGAAAAGGGGTTGTATCTGCCACTTCAAGGGGGGCTTCTGCCTTCCTTAGCACACACCTGTCTTTCAAACCGAGACAGATGGTATTAGATTATCTGTTGGCAGAAGAAGGAGGAGTTTGTGGGAAATTAAACGACTCAAGCTGCTGTTTGCAAGCAAATGACAGCGGAAAAGTGGTCAAACAAATAACAAAGGAAATAATGTCAGCTCGTGGACCTGTCCAAATGTTGAAAGGATGGTAATGGGACATGTTTTCATAGTTAACTGGCCAGCTATGGGCTAAATGAATACGATTTCTCCTCTTATATGCTATAGATATGCTATAGCAATTCTCATCTTTTTACCATGCGTGACACCATGCTGGCTGCAGCTCTTTCAGCAGGTGCTCAAGGGGATGCCGCTAGCAGCCATGCCTACCTGATCCAGAAATGACTACAAAAGGACAGAAAAGAATGTCACTGCAAATAATAGCAAAACCCAAGAAGACTCCAGAAGAAAAAATTAAATCCATGGTAATTAAGGTTTGTAAAGACAAATACAGAGCAAATAAAAAGAGGAGGGATTAAAAGGAAGGAGATGGATGAGTCTTTACAAAGAGACCGTGTGAATCGGCCTGTAGACAAGGCTAGGAAGTTATGGCTAGTGAAGTAACAGAAGAAACGATGGGTTCTCTAGAACTGTTACTAATCATCAGAGACTGTTGATTAATCAAGGCCGTGTTAAATTCCTGAACCTAGAGCAAGGCAACAAAGACTTAAGAGCATTAGGAATGGTTTCTTTTTCGTTCTTTTCGGTGCCAAGAGGGGGGTGCATATTAGAGAGGGGGCGCATAGAGTAGACAGTTCCGGAAGTCTGTATCTCCCGAATACCTCAGCCAGTGGGGAAAAGAGGGCGTTGTGCCCAGGAACTTGGCATCAAAAGGGGGCTGCATCCCGCAACCGTTTGACAGATGCCATGGGAAAAGCCCCATGGACTCTCCCTGTAGTCGAAGAATGTTGCAGGACTCCTCTGTCTCCTTTTCGGATATAAACCTCAGGCATCGTGGATTAATTTTCCCTAACGGCAGCGACCTGCCGCGTGGTCTCCGTGCTCCTCTCCAGCCACCCGGGAGGTGTAAAATAGTTGCCAGCGGCTCCCACCGCGCGTTACAGACGGCTGCGCGGCCCCGGGGCTGCCCGCAGTGCTCCCCTGCCCCGCCAGGGCTGCCCGCGGGCTGCGGAGCCGCCTCGCCACCGGCGCGGCCAGGGCCGGGGCCCTTCTCGACAGCAGCCGAGGGGCTGCGGAGCGGGCGGCTGCCGGACGATCAGCTATTTTATGCCGCGCGGTGCTGCCGCCTCCATCTAGCTCTCCATCGCGCCGCCACCCGTCCCCCGCCTGGCGCGCTCACGCTCGGCCGCGCTCGCCGCCCGCCCAGCCTCGCCGGAAGCTCTCCCGCCCGGGCCGTGGCCCGGCTCCGCTGGCAGCTCGGCAGGGCCCGGCCGCACGCGTGCTGCGTGGCTCGGAGCAGCCGCGTTGCGCCGCAGGCGACGGGGAAGGCGGGGTGGGCCGGCGCCATCGTGGTAGCGCGAGGAGAGGAGCGCCCGGGCGGGGCGGCGAGCGGCGTGGCGGTGAGCGCTTCTGTTTCCTATCGCTCGGCGGCCGCCCACGGCAGGTGCCGTGTGACCCCGCGGAGCGGCGGGGCCGGCCGGGCGGTGCGTGGCGAGGCTTTTGGCCAGCGGCGGCCACAGCGAGAGGCTGCTGGCACTGCCTGTGCCGGTGGAGAGGGCCGGCCTTCCCAGGGCGACGCGGGGTGGCCGCCTTTGCCGGGCTGCCCTCCGTGCAGCACGTGGCTGATTCCGGCGAACCCGGGGTCTCCGCAGCGGCGCGGGCGGGAGGGAGTGGGGAGCGTGCTCGGTGCCGTGCTGGCTGCTCCCGGCCAGCGCTGTGCTCCGCCGAGGCGTTTTCCCGCCCGTCCTAGGAAGGACATAAGGGACACTGGACTTGGAGCTTAGCTGTGAGAGGGAGCAACTCCCCTCCATTGTCGATGTCTTTTTCCTGCCCTCCGATTCAGCTACCTTGCGGTAGGTGCAATGGTGCTGAAGAAGGGTGGCGGCTTGGCACAGTTGCTGTCATAGGTGGTGCGAGAGCTCCACGCAAGGAGCTTTGAGTGGCATGTGTGAGGGTAGGAGGGTACGGCACCCATAGCTGAAGGCAAAAAAGGTCAGGGCATGTCATCAGCCGCAGTCGTGCTAAGTTGTTCATCTATGCAAACTGCTTGCCGAGTTGTTCCTTTCTTAGGTAATGGGGTTTTGTATCAACCAGAACTGCAAATGGTCAGTATTTGCAGAGAAGGTTACTTGGACTGTTGTTGAAGTGAGTGTAGCAGTTTCTATGGCATTCTGCAAAAAAAGTGACAGGTCTCTCTGTGTTCCCCAATTCTTAACAAAAATGAAGTTAACAAACCCCTGAAAAGAGGTTTTGCAAAACTTCAGGGATTTTTTCCCACTAGTACTGTAGAGACAACCATAGTCACCTTGTCTTTCCAAAAGTGAAGGTTCCCTATTTTTGTCCAAGAGCATCAAGTGCTTTTGATCAGCGTTTGTGTGCATGCATTAGCCTCGTTCTTGCTCTTCCTTGGAGAACTTTTGCAGTACTCACATGATCTGTGTAGGCTGCAGACTGCAGTGGTGAACTTCAAGGCTTCCAGCAGAAGGGAGATGCTGTCCACATTTTGGATTCTCCTTAGTCTGAACCTTCAATGTCCAATAACGTAGCGTTTGATGCTCGAGGCACTGACTCTGGCTTGCCCCTGGTCAGAGACAGTCCAGCTGCGTTACCTCCACGCGTCGCTGAAGCGACTTCGGGATCAGGAAAAGAGCTGCTTGCTGGGCTAACTAGCTGGCTTCTTTGCAGCGGGAAACACAGCAGGAGCCGATGATGTCGGCTCACGTTAGCTCAGAGACAAAGGAAGAGAGAGGCTGTTCAGGTCTGGCTTCTAACAGGTTTAATGCGATAGGATGAGGATGAGGTCGGATTGATGGGAATCCGCTCCTCGAAGGCTTGTCCTCAGTTTTATAGGGAATTTGAAAACCGCGGTGAAAGGGGAAAACAACCATGAGTTACAAGCCAGGGGGAGGATACAATGAAACAAGAACCACTGTGGTAAACCGAGAGGCGGGAGGTATAACAGAACCAATGAACGACCGAGTAACCGAAATTTTTCCCCAACCGGGGGAGGTGGCTTGTACCCGGGTGTGGCTTAGGCTTCTGAGCCGCCCGCTGAGTCTGAGTCTTGGGGGAACTCGATCCAGGGGAGGGGCTGGGATTGATTGGCATTACCCAGCTTCAGCCCTGCAGTGGGCTGGGTCACCCCAACAGTCCAAGGCTTCACTTTTCAAGCTGTTGGAAGAGCTCCAAATTAAGATATGAAGAGGTCTTAATTGACCTTGTCACCGCCTCAGTCAAGTAATGCTGCGCATTGGATTTAATTGACTAGTGCAACATGTGCTTAAAATATGTAGAGTATCTCCTCGATTACCCTCTCAGAAGGGTTGGAATGGAGAACAAGGAGTTCCCAAGACAAATATTTGGTGTACGAGAAGTAGAATTTAGGAGTTGATTGCAGGGCACTGCATGCACAAATGTCTAAGGAGGATCCATCTTTTGATGTCCCATCTATGCTTGTTCTCATTTGAAATCCTGCACATTCTGCAGGTTGGTTTTGTTAGGGTTGTAGCTGGGGAAGGGGCAGTGGTGGGGGAGGGGTGGATGTTGTTTCTGATTTTTTAAATTTCCAGAATAGTGTACACAGAACTTGTGCCCAAAACCAGCAGTAGGAAACAACGCAGGTATAAAAGAAGGTCACAGAAATGTAGGATAATATGAATCTGAAAGCGCTTCAGTATTTTACCCAGGAGTTTCACTCCAACAAGGTGATTTTCCTTCACAGAAATGTAGTGGCAGGCTTACGCCATGCTAGAAGTGATGACCTTTCTCTGCCCCAAATTGAGCAGCAAACGATTTTGGCTCTTGATTTGAACCCCTGAGCCAGCTGTGTTTCAGGCTGCAGAAGCTGCAGCTGTTGTGGCAGACGCGGGGTGCAGCCCTGCCTGCCAGTTCCGAGCTGGCCTGCGCTGGTGGCAGCCGTCAGCGCCCGGGGTCCCCTGTGCCACCCATGCCAGGGCTCTGCCTGCCTGCCTCGCAGCCCTGGTAGCCTCAGGGAAACATCGCACTACTCCATCTGCTTTAAAAACAAACAAGCAAACAAAAAGCTTCCTGTAAATATTTGTAGAAGTCTTGAAACTAATTCTCAGCGCTTGCTCGGAGTTTGTTGATGGAGCAAATGGATTTTGGATAAAC
Organism: Aphelocoma coerulescens; assembly: GCF_041296385.1. Classification (NCBI taxonomy): domain Eukaryota; kingdom Metazoa; phylum Chordata; class Aves; order Passeriformes; family Corvidae; genus Aphelocoma; species Aphelocoma coerulescens. The sequence goes on along the minus strand of NW_027184003.1, from coordinate 1,509,883 downwards.
TGGTACTGCTAGTGCTACTTTTAAATTAGGTTCCTAAACTTCAGAAAGGAGGCCATGGTGGTCACGTACCCCTGAGGAATGTTTGAAAAAGTAAGACAGCTCAGTCATTTCAAGGTGGCCAGAAAATGGGTGTGGCAGTGGAGTGGACACTCGGTGAGTAGGTAGCCTTAAGTCATGTAACGACATGCACTTCAGTGGGAATTTTGCATCAACACCAAGAGATCGTGTCATGATGTGTTGCATAACAGCAAATTGGGCCAAAATTCTACTGACTTTGATCAAGGTGGACGGGCCACCTTCACTTAGCCCAGCATAGAGACATAAGTCAATGATGTTTGAAAAACAGCCATGAAACATAGCCCCTTTAGTTTGTTGCTCTGTTGCAAGTCTGCAAAGCTCTGTTGACAGGTCATTGGAAGTAGCTGTTGGAATCTAAGTGCAGTTGGACGCTTTGTCAGTCAGCATCAGCAGGAGGCTTAACGGTTTAGGTTGAGAGGTGGTGCATGTTTTTTTCAGAGGAATGGCCCAGTGAAGAGCAGTGTTCACTGCCTTGACTGCCGTTGTAGCCTTCAAGAGAAATGGGGTAGGCTTAGAACTGTGTGGGAATTCTTGGTCCATTCAGAGAGAACGTCCTTGGTTCTGTTGGTTTGGTTTCACAGCTGGAGCAAAGGTACAGCACTGGAAGCAATTCCTAGGGCAGAAGCGGAAGATATCCAAAGCTCTGTACTTCATTGTCCTCAGCACAGTGTAAGTGAGCGTAGTCTAATTGGAGGAGTGGTGAGCATCAGTGATATCAGATTTTTTACAAGTTCCTAATTCTGTCAAAACAAGAAAGAAGGAAAGTGATGAAGATGAAATTCTTTCCTCTTAAATCTGCCTACGCAACAGCTTCAGGAGTAGTTGTAATATGTATTAACCTATTCTGAATGGCCCAAAACCAGGCCTAGAGAAGCTTCAGAGACAGAGTCAGAGAAGCAGGTATTTGCTTTATTTGGCGCTGGATGCGTGGGGGATCACTCCTCCTAACACTCACACACACAGAGCACTCCATACAGTCCAGCATTATGTGTAAAATTTATGAACATTCATCACAATTCTTGGGATAGGAGTGGTTCTAGAAATTACTTCTCGGAAGTCACTAATATCATTAGCATACGTGCCATGCATGCGCTGTGTACGCTGATGGGCACACTGAGGAAGGCTCCTCTTCTTCCTCGAGGGTCTTTCTGATGAAGATCAGTAGTCTTTGTCACAATGCCCTTTTTACCTTTCTTTCTGGAGCATGCGCAGTTCTTCGGTGGCTGATGCAGCGATCTCTGTGCCAGTTTTCAAAAGATCCTGTTCCTCTTATCTTGACAAGATTAAGGCGAATCCTGCTGCTTAGGTTTTGTGATTAACATTTGCTGTCTCTTTATAGTTTATTCGTGCTTACATGAGTTAACTATGGATCATCCCCCTTCTCAATCCTCCCTTTTCCTTGATCGTTTGTAATTCTTTACAAACCTTGCATGTCTTGAATGTAAGTACTGTTCTCTATCTTGTTTCTATGTTTGTGCTTTTGCCATTGTGTATACGCATTGAGTTACTAAGCACCTAATATCATATAACAATAACTACTAATACAATCAGTAAATAAGAACGTCACGAGACATATAGCTATTACAAACAATTGTTTAAGCCAGGATAAGTTGGGTAACCATGCTGTGAGTTTATCTTCTATCTCTTTAAACTTGCAAGAAGCGTTATCTAATGTAATCTGATGCAGCGTTCGCGTTTTGTCCCAAATTGTAAGGTCCTTCCCGTTTTTCCTGGAGTGGATTTCCGGAAAGAGACTTAATATAAACCCAGTCTTTTGGATTCATATTATGGAAGGGTTTATCAGGTGGTGGTGGTTGACAATGAACAACTGTAGCGCATATTGATTGTAATTCTGGACGTAAATTCTTAGCAAAGCCATGGGCAGAGCCTGATACCAATAGAAATTAGTTTTTTGACAAATTTTGGCTCATTGTTGCTTTATTAAGAGACTCATCCTTTTTGCTTGTCTACTTGCTTGTGGCCTATATGGTGTATGTAGTTGCCACTGAATACTTAGTAGATGACTCACTCCTTGCACTACCTAGGCTACAAAGTGTGATCTCCTATCAGAATTCATTTCCCTCGGTACCCCAAATTGTGGAAGAATTTCTTGTACTAAAGCTTTAATAATTTCTCTAGCCTTATTTGTTCTACAAGGGAAAGCTTCTGGCCAACCTGAAAAAGTATTTGTGAGGACTAAGAAGTACTTGTATGTCCCTTTTCTAGGGAATTCAGAGAAGTCAATTTGCCACACATCTCTTGGTAAAATTCTTTTAGGGATAGTCTCTGTGTTTAGCCTAACAGCGGTATATTAGGGTTGTTTTTCCTCCTTTGTCTCCTTTAATTTCAGTGCTATTACTTTTTCTTCTCAGTGGTTATGTAAGGCGTCAACTCCCTAATGTGTTTTAGAATGTTTGCTTTGGATAAATAATTTTAACAGTTTTCTGGGTATGACTATGAGATCTTTTATTTTAGCCCACCTGTCTGTTCTTACTTGTCACATTTCTTCCTGTATCCAATTTAAATCATCAGTGTTGTATGGTGGGGGTTTTTTATTCCTAAGGATGCTAGAAGGGATTCAAGCTAGGGCTTGAACTTGAACCTTACTAGCCACTGCCTTTGCTGTTTTGTCTGCCATAGCATTTGTCAGTTCAGGGATGGTGTTACCTTGGGAGTGTCTTTTACAATGCATTATAGTCACTTTTGAAGGTTTTGACAGTGCTTCCAGCAAGTGTAAAATTTCAATAGCATGCTTGATTTGTTTCTTCTGTGGGGTCAATAAACTTATTTTTTTTCAAATAGCCCTGGGAGCATGTACTACTCCAAAAGCATACTTTGAACCAGTCCAAGTGTTGATAGGTTTTCCTTCAGCTGATACTAAGGCTCCATTTAGGGCTGTTATTTCAGCCTTATGAGCTATGTCCGCACAGGTAACAGATCTGCTTCAATGACAGCATCTGTGCTTGTAATTGCATAGCCAGCAAACTGCTTACCATTCTTGACATAGCTGCTTTCATCAGTGAACCAGTTGTCTGCATTTTCTAGTGGAGAGTCCTTCAAGTCTGGGTGGCTAGAGTAAACTGCCTCCATGGTTTCAGTGCAGTCATGCTGTACAGGCTCCTCAGCGGCCTTGCCCTGGAGGTAAGCTGCTGGATTGAAGATGTTAGTTACTTGGATACTCACGTCCTCCGATTCTGTTAGGACCGCTTGGTGTTTGAGAAAGCGAAATGGGGTTAACCAGTGATTTCCTTTCTGTATGAGCACTGCTGACACTGTATGTGAGACAAAAATGGTTAGCTGCTGGCCCATTGTGAATTTGAGGGCTTCCTCTATGTTCAGTACCGCGTCTCCCGCGGGTGGCACGGGCCCAGCGCACCCCACACAGCGGGGTGCCTCTGGCATCTGCAGCAGGTGCTTTTGCAAGCTGAGCAGTTCCAATAGCTGTCGTGATATATGCGGCAGTTCCGTCAACAAAGGCAAATGACATAATAGAAGGTCGACTGCTTGGGTCTGCGACTGCGCAGAACAGTCTGGCACTACGGAGGGTGATGGGCCGCACCCGGGCATTCTCGGTGCAGCAGACGCATGCGCAACATTGCCCAGGGCTACGCGGGGCAAGAAGGTACATCCAGGCATTCTCAGCGCAGTAGACGCATGCGCAGACTGGCTAGAAGCTGCCATGGGGGTCCAAGAGGCTAGACCGCTGACCCGCAGCCCTGGATAAGCCGTGGCCACCGCTAAGCCAAACGGCAAGGTGGGCTGCACGCCCTCTTGCTGCCCCAATACCCCCACCAGTTCATCTGTTGGCGTGGAGTCCTTGGGGGGCGTGGAGCCCTGTGACTGTGCAGGGTGACCCGGTGCAGGCTCCAGGGCAGGCTCCGCCCGTGGACCCGGAGAGGATTTTTCATATCCACCACCACGCGCCCCTGGAGCCCGGTCAGTGGGGTCCACGTCAGATATCTCTCCTTCACTCTCCACCAAGACAGGCAAGCCAGCTCTGCTGCCACAGTTAAGGTCTGTCAGCAGAATAAACATTGAACGCCAAGTCTGGAATAATTCCAACACTGCCAGGTCCCCAAACGAGAGCTCGTGCCATATAGCACAGCCGAGTTCCTGCCACAGCCCAAAGTCCAGGGCAGTGCCATGCAGGGCAGCCCAGTCTAATAACTCACAAAGTGAGTTTTCAGGAATGGAGGTGTGCATTATACTGAAAACACCTTTCCAGACCGTTACCACAGCATCGGTTTATGAGCCGCTCTTCACCATTTTCTCAGTCCTGTCGGACCTCCCGGTCCCGGGGGGGGGGAAAAGTGTAGCTCTAGAGAAATTCGGCTTGGCTTGCAGCAGCAGGACACTTCGCAACGTGCAGATCACGTCGGCGTACACCAAATATTAGTGCAGTAAATATTACCGTACCCTGTCACGACGGAGGGAAGGCCTGGACACTCAAATATGAGGGATCAGCAGGATTCCATTTATTAATCATACTAAAGTTTCTTATATACTATCGATAATAGGTTTATGAATATTCGTAAAGGCGCATTCTATGTGGTTCACGTAGTCTTAGCTGACTTCTTAACCCCTCCTAGCTCCTCTTCTGTGGTCAGCAATTCTCTTTCTTCTTTGTCTTTTCTAACCAACAGTATTTTATTGTTTTACTGCCAAAGACTAACCTTGTTAACTCTGCAATAAAACACTTAGCTCAGCAATAAGAACTCAATGGAAGCCCAGTTGTTAAGCAGGAAAACTGTAGCTTTTTGCAACTTCATTTGTTACACAAGATGCGTGCGATCAAACCGCAGGGGTTTTATGTGCCCTTTTTTACGTAGCCAATCTTCCACAATATTCCCTTTCCCACAATCTTCCTCAATATTTCCCCCGATAGTACCCCGCAGCTGCAGGGAGGAGGAGAGAAGATCCAGCAGGCAGGAATTATGCAGCAGGATTGATTTCTTTAATTATTTTACAAACTCTTTTATAGACTTTTTTCTTCATAGTCTAATTGGACAAAGGGTCAGCCACCCCTTGGGGGTGATTGGCTAGAATCCTAAAACATCCATTGTCAAAATATTTTTCTACTGTACTATAAACAAAGCTTTTTCAAGGTCGCAGATGTTCATGGTTTACAAACTCTGTGAATATCTTCTCTGAGAGAGAAAAGTATCCCACGACTTAGAAAATAGCAAGAGAAATTCTTGTTAGCAGCAATATCGTATGCATACAGATGCGTACCATAGAGTGCCGGCAGGCGCGCATCACATTGTGCGTATCCACTTCACCCCTGACGAGAACAAGGTGAGACTGGAGGAGCGTTACCTCCAAAGCCATGGTTTCCATTGCACTCTGGGTACAGCCCGTTCCATTCGCTTCAGGCCCTGGGCAGGCAGCCTGCAGCCAGTCACACCTTGGCATGTGCTGTCAGGCACTGCATGCAGGCCTGGCAGGCTCTGCTTCCCCTCCCTGCACATGGCTGAGCATTCCCAAGGGCAGATGCACAGGGAACAGTATGAAAATGACAGAGGAGTGTTGATATGTGTTCAGCCATCTCTAGGCACAGTGGAAGGGGTTTAATTATTGTGGAGAATACCAGAGGAACAAAAAGGTCAGAGAGCTTTCCTCCTTCCCAACTGGCAACAGCTTCCCTGCCTCACCCTGGACTGGAGCACAGACAGTGCTTTTTCACACCCTCTGTTCTCCAGCCTTGCAGCTGTGCTGTCCCAGATGCATGATACTGACCATGATACTACTGCAGGGCCAGGGCAGAGGATGTGCCATGCCTGTGGCAGGGAGCCAGCCTGGCACAGGCACACTGATCTCTAGGTGCCCTTAGTCAGCAGAAGGTTGGTGAGCTGCAGGTGACTTAGACACCTGCCTGAAAGAGCTCGTGTAGGGCAGGTACAACCTGCAGGCAGACAGACCTGTGACCCCAGAGCCTGTGGCAGTGACACTGCTGTGGCTCTGTCTTCATGCCTGTCACTGTGGTTGCTCTGTCAACTAGCACCCATTCTGTGCCAGACGTGCTTTTCCTTGGAGGTTTGAACAGCAGTGCTGAGGCCCTGGCAAGTCTGATCTCAGTGCTGTGATTTGAAGGGTTGATGCTGTGATCTGGGACTCGTTCATACAGAAGGGTTTAGGACATGGCGTGGAAGGGAGGATGCCTTGCAGGGAAACAAAGAGAGGCTCTTTCCAACAGCATCCTGCTACCTCTTAGCACTGTTCTTCTCCTGATTTGGTTGGACAGGCAAAGTTAGAGGAAAGCTCTGAGACAACTGATGTTTCTACGCCAGGCCAGAGGTGCAGGATCTCTTTGGGTGCAGCTGTTTTCTCATCTTCCTTTTGCTGCTTAGAGTCAGTTTAACACTTTGTCCTATTCTCAAACAGCAGGAATATAGAAACCTAAAGAGGAATGTCCTGTGTTCCCTAGCTCCATGTACCTTTGAAGAGACTTAGGAATTATTTAACATCATTAAAATTTAGAGTAAAAATTATGGTGGCGTAGGGCAGTTCTCTGTATGACACAAGAGCTTAATGCCACCGAGACAGGTTTTGCAAAGTGCACTGGTGCCTTTAAAATGCGACATATTAGTAGGACTTAATGTTGATTTTGGGGGTGGAAGTGGTAAATTGATGCCCTTGAAGGGTTATAGGAAATGGTTTTTCTTCTGCCATGGAGATGGCACTAAATGCCCTGTGCTGAGCCAGTTTCTTTTCCTGCAGGATTATTCCCATGAGCTCTCCTGCACCAGTGGAAAGGAAAGGATAGTTGTGCCAATTCAGGCCATTGGTGGCCGACCTATCCTGGACTTCCCTGACCAGCTGGACTTCCCAGTCTGTATAGTCAAATGCAGCAGTGAGAAGACTCTGCTGGAAAACACTGGAAACCTGGAAGCTCATTAGGAGATGAGCACCAAGAGGTGAGGCAGCTCATCCATTCTTATGCAACACACCTTTGGGTGAAAACAGAGTTGGGAAAGAGTAACAAAAGGAAGCAGAGCATCGGAGCTGCTGCCCTGAAGCCCTGGCTGGAAGTGAGCAGGATGGGTGGCATCTGCTCTTGTTTCCAGTGTTCTTAGCAGGATGCAACCTTTGAGCTTTCTCTGTCCCAGGTTTCCTGGAGGGTGCTGGAACATGTTAGTAGCTGGCTTGCACCCTCCTGAGCACAAGCAGCTTCTGAAATGGTTACTCAGCACTGTCAGCCAAATAGACAGGAGTAGGTAACCAAATTCTCTGGGAAGACACAGGCATGTGGCATTCCAGCAGTCCCCACATTTGATGCCCAACATGAGCTATGTTGTGGGCAGCCTGTGCAGTTCCTGTTACTTAAAGCTGATCTGATTTCCCTTGTCAGCTGAGGGCATCAGTCACCTCTTCTGTTCCATGATGAACCTTTGAAAGCCAGTTTAAAATTTCGAACAGATGATTTAAATCTCTGAATAAGGTCGGGCCCCCTTTCATTGAGATTTCTTTGTAAATACTCTGAAGTTCCTGTGTTTCTGCTCTGTTTTTCAATTTTGTTTTGTGTTAAATGTTTGCCATAATTTCATGAATTCTTCATTGGGAACTTTCATAAAGGTCGAGCTCCTCTAATGCCTGTCAGTATAGCACGTGCCCATAGGTATATGCACAGGTGTGTAGGAAATATGACACATTTAGAGAATATGTGAAAAGCAATTGGGCTGATTTAGAAGAAAAAAATATAGAATAACTTTTGCTGGAAGGGACCTCTGGAAATCATTTGAGCAAACACACTGCTCAAAGCAAGACCAGTGTCTGGGGCTTGCAAGGTGCCCGTGGGAGATCTGGATGTGTCTTTGGATGCCATACAAGAAAACAAACATCCAAATGGATCTAGTTAAAAAGCCGAAGAAAGCAAGCCATTAGAACCCCCTTCATACCTTACCTTTTCTGCCTGTCAGGTGCAGTAGTGATTCATGGAAAGGGTAGATCTAACAGGATGAGAACTATCTCAAGGAACAGCTCACAATGAACAGATAAAAGGCCGAAATGTAGCCTGCCAGCCCCATCTCTTGGCAGTGGTTTTCATTTGGTTATTACAGTGACAGGGATGTCTCCTTCACAGCTCTTCGTATGTGTGGGCTCAGGGAAGAGCTTAGTGATGTTGGCTGAAATTCAGAGGAGTTAAGTTTAACTGCAGAGCTTGTGTCCTTGGGTCTTGGGGAGCCAAGTCTATATGTGAGAGACGACTGCTACAGCAGTAACAGAGGAGTCTGGTGGGTACAGCCTAGGTTGGGATGTAGGAGATGCAGGGGTTGATTTGCACTCAGTTTTTCAGTCCTGACAGCTGAGTTCTGAGCTTGGCTGGATCCTCTTCTGAAAATTTGGAAATGAGAAGATACCTTCTTTCTCAGGCAACCCCTGAAGTCACCCCCAGGAGTGTTATTTCCCATCCTGCTAACTGAGGGCAGGAGTATGTAGACATGGGACAGGAGTGGGAAAGGGATGGGATGGAAGGCAGCGCTGAAGTGTGGCCAGAGATTCCCTTAACTTGCAGCTTCTCTGTTCTGGTGCAATCTCTGGAAAAAGAATAAGAAAAAAATCCTGTGCCTTGCCCACACCAGGCACTGATCCCCCCTAGCCTCAGCAGAGACCTGCAGCAGTCCTGGCACCACCCCTGGGGCAGATGCAGAAACACGTACAGTAATCCAGCTCTGGGGCTGGTGGGGCCTTGTCTTTCCTCCCCTCTCTCCAAAGTCTCAGGTCCAGCACATAAACATTTCTGGCCCAAGGCTTCTCCATCAGCCATTAGTGATGCTCTCACTACTGGTAATGGGAACAGGCCAGGCCCATAATTGCAGCAATACGTCCTTAATGAGCAGAACCTGAAGCACCTTCATCAGCTGTCACTACTGACATGAATAAAGTTCAGCTTGCCAGATGTTCTCCTTATTTTTGTGTGTGATGCATTCATCACCAAACTCCCCAGAACACACTTTTAAGGTGACAGATTGACCACTAGCAAAGCACCAAGGCCAGGAACTTTTATTTCCTCAGTGACGCTCTGCAGGAGCACAAAGCCCAGCAGCTGCTGGGCAGAAGCACATTTCACCTGACCTGTCCCTGTGCATCAAAGCACGGAGTCTTGTGTCTATCAGGCAAGAGCTGTTTACCTGGTGACCAATCTTAATTGCTCCTGTTAAATCAAAGTGCACCAACACATTTGCATAATTATTTCCAACACATTGCACAGAGTTTGTCTGGGGGGCCAAGCAAACAGTTAACCAGCCTGGATGACAACCCAGAGTCCCAGACTGCATTGCTGGTAAATACACAGAAACCTTCTGTTCTGTTTCCTTGATGTGCTCCTGGTAATGGTGCTTCATTTAACTGGGACTGGATCCTTCAGATTGTAAATGGCATCCTCCTTTTGGGTCTTGTTTCCATGCCACTGTAGTCCTCTAATGTGCATTTGTACTCTTTCAGAGTGTTGATTGCTCCTTTTCTTAAAACAGCTTTCATTGAAATGCTGATAAAATGTGCCCTTTTTAGGCTAAATCAGGTAGAAGAAACCTTTCTTCAAGGTAGAAGAAATCAAAGAACCACACTGCAAATTCAACAGTAATTATTCCTTGGTCTTCAAGGAGGAGCTCCTTTTCCCTGTCTGATTCCTAGGCTGTAATCTCACAGGGCAGGTAGTGCCCTAACATTTGCATCTCTTGAGATGAGGTTTATAGGCAGCAGGAAAAAAGAAATTCCTGAGGCAGTCAGTGTCAAATTGTGCATGCAGATAGTTCTTAACCCTCTCTGTGCTTTTCACAAACCATTCTCTGATGGGATTGCTGACGGTCAGACCCTTGATTCTCCACTACTGTGTGGCTATATCTGGGTGAAGTTTTATTTTATTCCTGGGCAGTGCCGTGTGTGAGGTGTCCATCAGACTCACTCCAATGCAACGTATTTCTTGCACGCTTCTGTCCTGTATGCTGCTTCTCCATTGTCTTGTCACGGATGCTTTTTCTATGTTGCCCTCTACACGTGTGTAATTTCTGTCTCATAACATTTTCAGGCCCTCGAGTTCCTATTTGATAACAAATCAAGACAAATTTTTCCTCATCCCCATTCCCCAGGCCACTCATGCTGTTGCAAACCTCTCCCATCTATCTCCCATTTGATTTCCAGACTGAGGAATCCCATTCAGTCTTCATATAGAAGCTGCTCTCTACTTATTAATCTTTCCTTTGTCCCTTTTTTATTTAATTTGAAATGCTCCAGCTTGGTTTTTGAGATGAGAACAATATCAAATATTTCAAGACTGATGTGGCTGTGCATTTGGACAGAGAGATGATGATTTTCATGGTGTTCATTTTGTAGTTGTTTGTCATATTGCAGAGCACTGGCTTGTGTTTCCTTGCTCGTGTCCCCTCCTGCTGTGGGCTGTCACTTCACTTGTTCCTCTGGGCCTTCCTTTTCTGCCCACATGCCCCCAAGCATATTTTCTTGTCAGCAACAAGGGATCAGGAGAGACAGGAGTCTCGCAGGACGCCCAGGGAAGACCCTGGGCAAGCCAGGACTGAACAGGGCTCCTCAGCGTCACCTGAAGGACTTTGATGCAGAATTCCCAGTGATCAGCATGGGTCACCTGAGCACATCTGACAAATCCCACTGTAAATACTGTCACCTTGGGGCCAAATCTCTACAAACACACTCGGAAATAAAGCGTTTAAAGAGGTGCCCAGGACATCCTCACTCTGTACACACAGAGCTGTCAGGATGTGATAAATGTACTGATCCATAGAACTGCTTATTCAGCTAAAAGCTGTGACACTTTCTTCTGTCACCTGTGGCTTGCTCTGTTCCTTGTGCTTCCATCAGTGCCTGAGCTGAGCAAAGACTCCTCTTTGCTTTGTTCCAGATGAAACTATCCAGACAGAACTTCATGGAGAAGCTATAGATCTCAACGTTGGGTTGAGCACATACTCCGTGGAGCTTGAGAAGTCTTACATCACCATGTTGTGCCACACAACCATGGTCATCGAAAACAGGAGTGACACCACAGCCCATTTCCAGTGGAGGACTTATCCTAATGAGGAAGAAGAGAATCAAAAGAAGATGAGGTGGGTTTGAAAGATGCATTTCAGTGAAATACGTGGCCCAAGACTAAAACTAATGTATGGCCTTAGGGGTTTGTTGGTGCTTTTGAATGGTTTAGGTCAAGTAAACCATCTCTGAAATTAGGGTGTGTGTCCCTGGGCTTCAGGAGCTCAGCACTTTGCATTCCAGTTCCATTTATACTCCAGCCAAGGATGGCGTTTTGGGGAGGAAAGGTTGATCTCAATGACTGGATTTCCTCAAGTTCTAATTGGGCTTTTGCCTCTCTAATTTTCTTCCTACGTGACCTGGCAACATCCTTAAACATTTCCTGAGTTGCCTGCCCCTCTTTCCAAAGGTCATACACCCTCTTTTTTTCCCTTAGATCCTTCAAAAGCTCCTTGCCTATCTGGGCTGGTTGTCTTCCCCATCAGCTCGTCTTTCAGCACATTGGGACAGTCTGTTCCTGTGCCTTCAAGACTTCTTTCTTGAAGAATGTCTATCCTTCCTGGACCCCTTTGTTTTTAAAGGCTGTTTCCCAAGGTACTCTCCAAATCAGCCTCTTGAACAGGCCGAAGTCTGCCCTCCAGAAGTCCAGAGGAGAAGTTTAGTTGATGCCTCTCCTTGTTTCACTGAATATTGAGAACTCTATTATTTCACAGTCACTGTACCCCAGATGGCCTCCGACCACATCTCCCACCAGCCCTTCTCTGTTTAGGAACAGCAGGTCCAGCAGAGCTCCACCCCTTGTAGGATCACTCACCGGCTGTGATAAGAATCTCTCCTCCATATACTCTAAGAACCTCCTAGATTGCCTCTTCTCTGCTGTGTTGAGTTCCCAGCAGACATCTGTCAGGTTAAAGTCACCTACAAGAACAAGTGCTGGCAATCTTGAAACATCCTTCAGCTGCTTGTAGAATAACACATCCACCTCTTGGTCCTGGTTGGGTGTTCTATAACAGACTCCCCCCCTGGGATGTCAGCCTTGTTGTCCTTCCTCTGATTCTCACGCACAGGCACTCAACTTTATCATCATTAATCTCAAGTTCCATGGCGTCAAGAGCCTCCCTAATATACAGAGCCACCCCTCCACCTCTTCTCCCTCTCCCATCTCTTCTGAAGAGCTTGTAGCCATCCACTGCAGCACTCCAGTCATGCAAGTCGTCCCACCATGTTTCCACGATGGCGACTACATCATAGCTTTTCTGCTCTACCATGACTTCCAGCTTCTCCTGTTTGTTACGTGTGTCACTAATGCGTGCATTAGTGTACGTGCACTTCAGCTGGGCTGCTGACTTCACCCCTAACTCTGGCATACCGCCCTTAGGCTCCTCTCTGGAGAGTGTGGTTTCATCCCCTTTCCCTTCAAATCTAGTTCAAAGCCCTCTCAATCAGACCTGCCAGCTCAGGGGCTCTAGCAGGCCAGGTGCCGTAAAAGTTGCCCCCGATCAAAAAACCCAAAATTTCACCGATGGTACCAGTCCTTAAACCACCTATTGATGATGTTTTCTTGTTCCTTTCATCATTCATCCCTGCTCCTGAAAGAACTGAGAACACCACCTGTGCTCCTGCCCCATCAACCAGTTGACTCAGAACCTTGAAGTTCTTTTTAATTACCCTGGTGCCTTTCCTGTCAGCCTCATCACTGCCAGCCTGGACAACCAACAGAGTAATAATCAGAGAGCTGATTTAGCTCATTTAGTTATTAGGGAATCTTCTGGTGATATCTACTACCTGTATCCCAGGGAGGCAGCAGACTTCCCTGTGGAATGTATCCGGTCAACATACAGGGCCCTCAGCTCCTCTTAGAAGGGAGTCACATACTGCAGCTACTCTTCTTAACACTTGAGATTGTGATTTGTCTGACAGACAAAGTGTAACTGAAAGACTCTCCAGACAGAATTTTTTCTTTAGTGTCATCTGCCTGACCCTCTGGATCCAGGGCCTCGTACCTCTTCTGTCAGGGCATCTGGGTAGGTGATGGGGGTCAGGATGGAATTTTATTACCTCCCCAGAAGGGACCCATTTCCATTCCCCACCATCTCCTAGGTCTTCTCCTTCTGCCTGGTGGCAGGAAGGGCAGGGCTCCTCTGACTGCTGCTGAGCTTCTCTCAGGGTTGGAAGGGTATAACTCCACCAGCCTTTTTCCCTTTCCCTCTCCCTAATACTCCCTCAGCCTTTCCACTTCTTCCTTAAGCTCTGCCACCGGACAGAACAGATCATCCACCTGCTCACACCACACACAGGTGTCTTGTGCGCTGTCCTCTGGCACTAATGCCAGGCTCAGACCCTCCCTGCAGCCAGGGGCCTGCACAGCTGCATCCTTCCTGGGGGTTCTGTTTGGGTTAGTACACTCTTGCTGGCAGCAGCAGCAATGGCTTTTGATAATTTGTAAGCCATTCCTGGGGAGAGGGGGAAATGCAAGCTCCTCAGAACCAGCAAAAAGACACGAGCCACTACCAGGAGGGTAGGTGGCTGCACCCTTTCTGTTCAGCCTGCTTGCGTGAATGGCCACGCAAAAACCGACAAACTGCGTGCCAAAACTGCCGTGCCAAAACTGCCATAGCAAGCCCCTGTTTGCTGCGGTCTGGGTCACTCCCACTCCCCAGCGCCATTTTAAATTGCCTGCCAAGGACCAGGCGATCGACCCTTGCCAAGCTTGAATGGATGGCAAGAGGGTCCTTTAGTGCCCTGGGCTTCTTGGTTTTCTACTGTTCTCTATCTACTTACACAGTATCTGACTTCCATGCAAGCTCTGTGTGTTAAAAGAAAACCCCCTGACATTCTCTGGCTACTTCCCTGGACTGTTTATTTCCATTTTTTCCCACTTGCCTGCCTCAGCCTGGACCCCAAGTGATCCACTTTCCCCTCAGAAGCAACTAGGTTTCCCCACAGTTAACTTCAGCCTGGTTTTGGTTTTGTGGGTTTTTTTCCAATTACATTTGTTTTCATGCCATTTTGTGTCCTAGACTTTGACCATGACGTTTTGTTCTTCCTTACTTCCAGTCTTAGGGATGGTTTTAGCTCCAAGGCTACTGTCCTGCTGTGAGATCTCAGAGCAGAGAGGACATTTTTATGAGAGGAGACAGTGCACGATCCTTTCCCTCTCAGCACATTCTATGAACATGCACTGGGATGGGACCCAAAAAGCCCTGGATCATGAAAAAGTCTCTCCAGGAGTTTGCTGTCTCCCTCCTGCACAACAAAAGTCCCTTCCCTTCTCAGGGCCTCTGTTTTCATGCATATAAAACCTTGAATGTCACTGAAGGGATGCAATGTCTGAATTCATCAATTGCCTTTGGAAGTGCTCTGGGATGCTCTCATGGAAGGCAGAATAGGGAACAGGGCAGGTTGAAAATGAAAGAAACAAAGAGTGATGCTGGTGACCTGTAGCTGCAACCCAGCTTAGTTTCCTCTTCCCAGAGAAGTCCTGCAATGGATACTCCTTGATCTTGATCTGCCTCCCCTGAGTAGCTTAGCTTATGGAAAAGCCATTTGGGGTGGCTGGTGGATTCCCCTCAGCTGTGGCAGAGGTTTTGAGCCAGAAGGTTCTCTTGAGGGCTGCTGGCTTTCGAAACCTCTCCTGAGCTTGTAAGTGTGGAGTAAAACTGCATGCCATGCCAGTGAACAACAAGTGATCCTCTGATCCATTTGGGACCCCGTGGGTCGGAGTCAGCCCCTTGCTGAGGAGCTGCTGCTGCTACTCTCCAGGTGCTTTGCTCTCCTGCACTTACACTGATCTCTGCAAATATGTGGCTTATTAAATGATCTGCTGGGTTCGTCTCTCCCTGCGGCTGCAGGCTCTATCATTTGCTTAGTCTGGAGAAAGGGGTCTGGCTGGAAAATTTACTGGAGGAGAAAAAAGTAATGGAGGAGCTGGGCACTCGTGAAGATCGCACTGCCATCCTGAGCGACATGGTCGATGAGGAGATGGCAAAGGTGCAACAAGACTCCATACTGTTCTCCGATGAAATTTTTTTCATTGAGCCACTGCTGAGTAATAGCTGAGAACCTCATCTCCTCTTCCTCCTCCCTCCCCCCTTCCCGTCACCTCCCCCCCCATGTGGTCACTCAGCAGATCCTCAGCTGGCTTGATGTGCTGACAGGGAAGACATCCATTTTCTGATGAGGCTAGAGAGCTCACTACTAAAAGCATTTCTGCCCTGCGGGCTCAAGGCAGGGGTGGGAGCCTGAAAAAGCCAAGGCCTGTCCTTGCCGTGTCCACAGGGACCAGTTATTGTAGGTAGGGGCTACCCCGTGGTGTGTGGGGTTTAGCAGGGGTGCTGGAGCACTGCCAGTTCACATATTGACCTGAAGCATGCAATGGTTCACTGGGAAAAGGAGGCCAAATTCAGCCCAAGGTTAATCATAGAAATGCCAATCCCTTCGTATAACCACGACTTGCACTAAGTTTCTGAGTCTCCCTTCCAGTGTCATCTGCGAGCCTGGACACAAGGCTGGCAGGTTCAAATGGGCTTTTTGGGTTCTGCTGCACACAGGGACAGAAAACCTTTTCCTTTTCTGTTTATGCAAACAAAGCCCCACCTCCTGCCATCAGCCAGAGCCCTGATTCTGAGTACTGGCACAGTGAGAGATGATGAATGCCTAATGTCTGCACAGTGCAAAATCCCTTCTCATCTTGGAGTAAACCCTAGAATAACCCCAACCACCTCTGCTTTCTTTCAAAACAGGTTAAACTAATATTTTTATTTCCAAGGAAGGTGTTAGGATCAGAGTTAGGAAAAGTTGGCTTTCACAAAGTTGTTGGTTAATTGTTGAAATAAAAATTGGTAATGAGGGGATAAAGAAAGTTGTTAATGAGTTGGTTGAGGGTTTCCACAGTTGAGCAATTGTGCATTGATCAGGTTTTAATTGTTGTAATTTATTCAAGGTTAAAAGTCATTAGTTACTGTGTTAATTATATTTATTGTTAATAAAAATCATTATAGGGATTGTGGTACAAAATGGGGAACAGGAGAATGTTCCAGAACCTCTATGAGGTAACCAAAGAGGGAGGTCCCCCGAACCTATGAGGTAATCAAAAGGGAGGGCTTCAGCCATTATCTACATAAGGGTGGAAAAGAAGGACTTTTATTGGATGTACCCCGGAGCAGTCAGAAGACCCCAGACAACAGCCAAAGGACAAGGAGCCAACCAAAGGACTCTAGACATGGGATAGGCAAGCAGGATGCTCTGGCTGGGCGGGGAAAGGGGCAGCCGGGAGGCGGGCACTAGGGGGATAAAATGTGTCACCTGAGGCTGGGAGAGGAGCCTTTTATTTGCCCCGGCCTGCGTCAAGCTTTCAGTGCTGCTCCCTTTGTCTTGTGTGAGGCAACTAGCCACAAGTGGTCTCTTACTGTCTTTTATTTCTTGTTAATAAGTTTATTTTAAAGCTCAATCCTGAGCCCATTTTTAACAAAGGAGATCGTGTTCTCTTCTTGGTTACTCCTGTGGCCCATCTAAGGCCAAGAGCTGCCAGTGCACAATGGCAGTTACACACCACTGTAGCTGACAGCAGCGTGAAATCACCAAGAGCTTGTGTAAGAGCAGTAGGAATATTGTGGAGAGTGGGAGCTCATCGGCTGAGCATTAAGAGCTCCCAGCGGTGTGTTGAGCTTGGTTTGGTTTCCGCGGGCTCCTTGTGTTGTTCACTCCTGCCTCAACATTGATGCTCTAAATAAAGGTTTACAGGACTGTGGGTAAAAACAAGAAACGTGATATTATAATATAAGTGGTTTGCTGTCTCTTTCTTGTTTTAGGAGGGAGAGATCGGGCCAAATTGTTCGGCCAAAGTCAAGGTGACCTTTAAACCCCAAGAAGTGCTAGAGTATCAAAGTGTGGCTTACTGCAACATATCAGGTACAGCTCCTTTCCCCTGCTCCTCTCGCCCACAGTGAAGCCATGGTGCAAGCCCGAGCCTGTTGGGCTCCCACGTAACTGCTGGGAAGAGTCCGTGGTCAGCGGGGCAGTGCTGGCACATCCCCACTGTCCCTGCAGCTTCCAGGGAGTCTCCTGTGCAAGGCCAGGGCTCAGAGCACCTGTGTCTGGATTACTGATCCCAGAACAACCCAGGCAGTGCAGGGAGAAGCTTTCATGCCATGGCTTTGCCAGCATTTCCTCAAAGGCCAAAGAGCTACAGAGCAGAAGAGCTTTAGTGAATGAGCACTAAGTCCTTCTAGACCACTGACCTCCAGGATGGGTCCATTTTACATGGATCCATCATCAGGCAGTGGGAGCTGAGTTAGAAATGTGCTCCCTGACCCTGGATCACCTCCCACTGCCCAGACATCACCAGACCAGAGGTGGCTGAGGCCCGCAGAGCCTCGGGTGTTTGTGGAAGGACCACCCTTGGCCAGCACCTGCTTCTCTCCTGTGTGGGAATTGTCACCTTACAGCTCTCAGTCTGTGGAAATAGAACACAGTGCTGAGTGTCAGAAGTTGAGGGCTTTGGCAACAGAGTCCTGTGCTGCTGGGCCACCTACAAAACCCAATGTGCCAGGTAGCAATTGCCAAACTCTTTATGAGCTTTGTGCCTTCACTGGATGGATTTCAAAGCTCCTCTAAGTGCATGGGAAGGAACCCATAGAATCACGTTAAGTATGTTAAGGATGGAATGGACTTTAAAGATCCCCTAGTCCCAAGCCTCCTGCCATGGGCAGGGCTATCTGCCACTAGACCAGGTAGCTCCAAGCCCCATCCAGCCTGGCTTTGAACACTTTTGGGGCTGGAACCTCCACAAAGTCCCTGGGCAGCCTGTTCTAGTGTCTCACCACCCTCACAGTAAAAATTTCTTCCTAGTATCTAACCTAAATTTCCTTTTTTTCAGTCTGTACCCATTACTCCTTGTCCTGTCACTACAGGACATCAGAGATGTTTTAAACTCAGCAAACTGGTGGCTAAATTAGAAACCAGCCCAAGGAATGGGTTAGAAATTGGAAGTCAGCCCTAAGGGATATCTCCTGAGGGAAGAAAAGGGTCCATATCTTCTCTTGGAGCATCAGGAGCTGGTTGCATCCAGCTCAGAGTCAGGGACTACCATTGAGGCAGCCTGGAAAATACAGGATAACAGAGAGAATTATTGTACTGAAATGGACATCCTTCCACAGGCTGTGAGACCAGGCTGCCCTTGAAGCTCAGATGGGAAGGCAAAGGACCCTGGGTTGAAGTCAGCTATCATACACTGAACCTTGGGAACATATATGTCAACACACCCCACGCTCATAGAGGTGAGTAGCAGGGTTGGGGTGGATCCTGATGCCTCCTGAGGCAGCAGCGAGCCTGGTGGACCTGTGGAATTCCTGGCAACTTGGGCAGTTGTGAGCAGGGAATATTTGATGTACTGCTCAAATCTGGAGGGGTCAGGAAGGCATGTCTGCTGTTCATGAAGCCCCAAACCCTGCTTTTTGGCAGCCTTCCTTGGCCATCAGCTGGGGAAAGCCTTGCCCCATGAAAGCAACACTGGGTCAAAAAGCTGCATGTGCAGAGGCTTTTGTTCCAGTCCCAGACACAAATCAGCTTTGTGCTCAGGCTGTCCAAAAGCAGCTGGAACAAACTGGCTGCATTTGAGTTCGAGTCCATTGAAAACAGTCCAGTGCCTCCTGCCTATTCCTGGCAGTCGGAGGAAAGCCATCCACTCTCCTGGCTCAGCACTGGTCAAGGGGGCTTGGGAGTGCTTTCTCTTGCTGAACAGTCCCTCACCACACTTCAGCCTTGGTGCATCTCTGGCTTTAGAAAAAGTGTTCCTGGAAATAAAGTAAAGGAATTTTCTACCTATTTGCCTCCACCCCAATATTGTCAAGTTTGCAAAACAAAAAAACAAAAAAACCAAAGAGAGCAACTGAAATAGGTAGGAAATGAGGTACTACATCATGCCAGACACTTTCAAAAGCTTGGCTGTGGAAGGAAAAGGTGGTGATGGTCTATACAGTTTCATGCTGGTGCCTCATTGTTTATCAACGAATTGTTTCCGTGATCTGAGAAAAGGCGAATGAGTAGATGGTACTGTTGGAGCTGTGCTAACCGGGGCAGCAGCAGCAGCTCTGTGGTGATTCACTACGCAGCTGCAATCACCTCACGTTGCTCCCAGGGCCAGGTCTGAATGAGCTTGGTGATGCTGACCAGAGGCGGACTGCTCTGGGATAACCCCAGGGTGACTCTGGTTATGTGAAGTTACCATTGCTTTGCATGAAAACCCAAAGGCAGAACTTGTCCTGTTGTATTTTTTTGTCTTCTGTCGTTCAGCAGCAGAAAGCATCTTCTGCCCTTTCCAGGTGTCAGTTGCTTCATTAGAAAATAACTCCCAAGAAGGGAAGATTCCACATGTAGTTCCATTTTGCTTTCTTGCTGCTGCAGGTGGATCTGATTAACAAGGGCCCTACTGATGCTCACTTCACCTTCATGCCTCCAACTGCACACGTGGCCTACTGCTTCGAGCTTGCGCCCAGGAAGGACATCATTGCACCAGACGAGAGACAGACTATTCAGATCTCCTTAAAAGCCACCCTGTTGGGGATGTTTGATGAAGAATTCGAGTTCAGTGTGGCTGGATCTCCTATGCCTGCAGCACTGAGAATCAAGTAAGGAGTCTGGGAGCTTGGTGGGCACATCTGTAGCTGACTCTGGGACATCCCCCACTTACCTCATTTTGGGGTGGAGCAGAGAAAAAAGGTGTTTCCTGAGGTCATAATCTCTGCTCTGATCCTGACATTGCCTTAGTGTGAGGATGCCTGCTGCCCTGTGTGGGTACCCAGGAGCTGGAGTGACTCCTCCCTGCAGGGATCTCCCTCTGCCTTGAACCATGGCAGGCAGTGGGATGGATCAGCTTTGGGCAGTAGCTGCTCCGGCATGTCCCACCTGAATAACAGCCAGCAAGGCCTCCAGGGCTTTGGAGATGGGCCAGCCTGGGTGATTGTGCGCCAGAAGCAGCATTTTAAAATCCTCTGATAATAATTGGTCCTAATGGGGCAGCAGCAGCCTCACCTCAGCTCTCATGCTCATGCATGGAGACAGGCTGAGCTCCCAACTCGTGTGCAGAGAGTGCTCTGGTACCTCCTTTCCACAGCCAGGAAAGGGCTGGTGTGGGACAGGGAACTCTGCAGCAGGGACTGTCACAAGAACTTGGCCTTCATTCCATGGGCTGGTGCCATTGCAAGAGATAATCCTTGCCTAGCAAAAGGGAGAAGGGGTGATAATAGGGGAGGCAGAGCTCACGTCTCAGAACCACAGCAGTGTGAGGGCTTGTCCCTGCTAGCCTGAGCCATGTGCGGGTGGGATAATGTAGTGTAAGCAGGAAAGCTGATGCTGGCTGCTCTGGAGCTTTGGAGCTAGGCTGCTGCTGTTGGGGGGCACTGGGTTAAGGCAGTAAAGAAATGAAAGCAATCTGCAGTTGATTGTACCTTGTATCGATAAGGGAAAATGGATGAAAGAGAACAAGAAGGTTATTACTAAGCGAGAGACAAGTGGTAAGTAGGTCTGCCCATAGTAGAGAAACAATTCTGCTGGCTTTGTTTTTGGAGGAAAAGTGCTGGGTTTTTATTTTGGAAATCAAGAGGGAACCTTTTAACATCAAATAATTGATTCTCCTCTGTCCCTCCCCCAAACAGGTCATGGGCTGTTATTGCATAAGCAGCTTTCTCCTTGAGCAAGGCGTCTCTTGTTGACATGTGTAGAGCAGAGCCAATGGCAGTCCTGTGAATACAATAGAAGGCACAGTTCACTGGTGCTTGATTTTTAACCAGAAGCTAGAGTGGGCATTGATTGGCATCAACCATGAAATAAACTTGTGAGTGTTGCTTCAAGTGCTGATTTCAATGGGTGTTGGTGACTTTTGGAGCCTGTGTCTGCTGAGTTCAAGGGCAGGTGAGGTGGTGTGGTAGATTGAGGACACCCATGTTTGGTTGTTTAAACCATTGCTCTTGGCTGTGTCAGCTGATGCACTGGGGACAAGCTGGTCCTTTCCTCTTAAGATTCATCTGTTCACTGTGTAGGATTGCTGCTGCTCTTTTCAGAAGATGTTTGGGGCTCCCCTGGCTTCATGTCTCAAAACTCTGTCTGTAATTACTGTGTGGGTCCTGAGAAAGCTCCATGGAAACACCAGTTACAGCTAAGAAGTGGCAAATCAGGGAAGCTGTGGCTGGAAAGGCTGGTTACAGAAGTCCATCACATTTCAGATGGGGAAACTGGCACAGAGCCATGTCTGGGTGTGTGTTCAGGGTCCTTCGTGGGACCAGCAGCAACTCCAGGGCACTTCCTGCCTGCCCTGTGCCCAAAGCCCCATCAGGGGCTGTTGGCTGCTGACCACTTGGCTTTGGCTGCCTCCTGTCCACATGGACACTGTGCTGAGCAAATGGTGGTGTGTTGGTTTGAAACCCATGGTGCCCCTGACACCAGGTTTTCTGCCCCTGAGCCACGACAGGCGGATGCTTTGCAATTCCCTTTAACCAAGCCATTGCCTCCTCTGTCCTTGTTATTGCAGGGGGTGCATTGATGGACCGAATTTACACTTGGACGTCAAAGAGATCGACTTTGGTGACATTGCCTTTGGTGAGTGTTCCCTGGGCTTGGATGCAGTGTGAGGGGTCTGTGCATTCCAAAATTGAGCACGTAAGAGCATCCATCACTCACGTTCTGCCTCTTCAGGGTGTGAACTGCAGGGCTGCTGGTGCCTCAGGTAGCATTTTGCCATCGTCAGATCAAATAGAACCAAGGAATAGAATGTCGGTATGTTCTGGTGTGTCTCTGTCCTGGTTTAAAAGACAGATGTCTGCCAAGAAAGGCAGGAATCTTCATGGAATGGAAAGATGACCCCCTCCCTCCAAATTATTGTACCTTTGAAATTACAGGGCTTCCAGGCAAACATCTGGGAAAAGGAATAACAGGTCTTTACTAGAATAGATCAGGACAGCACAAACAACAACACAATAACAGAAGATTCCAACCCACCGAGTACTGTGTTTTCCTTTGGGTGTGATTATGATCCCAGGCAGGAGGAGCTGTTGATTCTGGTAGGGCAGTGATCCTCTCCCAGCTGGCATCGGCAGGGAAGGAAGCGGGGAAATCACTCCTTTTGCAAACTCAGGGGCAGCAGGCGATCTCGGCACTGCTGAACAGCAGCAGGCAGGAGGGGGGAAGGCAGGCAGGTTCGATCGTAGTGCCGAGTTGCAGCGTAGCGGAGTCCCGGGGCCGAGCACACAAGCTCCTGCAGCACCACGTGGCCGACCTTCCCGATCCCTGAGAGGAAGGAACGAAAGGTCCGCTCCCTGCGAAATCTCAGGTCCGAGTTCACAACCGCTCGTGGCATCACACCACAATTCCTGAAAAACCCCGAACGCAAAAGCCCACCCCCACAGCCAAAATCCTCCAAAACCTCTATCCCCCTTCCCAGACCAAGGGAAAAATTTGCTACGAAGCCTGAACTCATAACAATGAAGTTCATGAACTTTTTAAAGAAAATTCATTGCCTTCCTGAGCTGCTTCTTCCCCTCCCTGCATCAGCACTGAGGCACTTGTTAAGCTGCCTTTTGAATAAATGAAACAAGAAAGGCAGCAGGTAGAAACATGTTTCTGTAATAGGAGATTCATCCTGCTTGATCCAATTTCATTCCTAAGGTCCCTTCAGCTGAAGGCAGCTGTTGTGTCTTTGCTTCTTTTCAACTGTTGTCTGCATGTGGTGACCTCAGCCTCGTTTGAGGTTGTGACATCTGTGTTTGTCCTTTTTGTGCCCCTCTGCCTGTGTGCTGGAGTCACTGCTGGAGCCGGCAATGGTCACTGTTGATGGGCACGGAGGAGCTCTGGGCTGTGCCTGCTGTTGGTTTTTCCCCCCCACCTGTGTTCAAATGACTCTTGGTGAGAAGCCCGGGGAGAAGTCTCCTCTCCACAGAGCTGGCCAGCCAAGCCAGATGTCCACTGCAGAGCAGGTTGTGGCTGGTGTTTGTGCTCTGGGGGGCCACCCCCACCATGCATGGCTGTATCTCTGGCTTTCCAGTATGGAAAGCAAATCTCAGAGCTGAAGTGGGGTAAACCCTTGCAGGCAGCAATCACAGTGAGCAGCATGGGTGTGATGTCCCCATTTGTTGGGTAAGGTGCGATATGGTTCCTAACTGCGAATCTTGAAGAAAGGCTCAGGTTTGTCTCCAGTGGAGTGGGCCTGAGCTGTCACGTGCTCAGGCCCAAACCAAGAGATGCCTTAAGGATCCTGCAGAGAGAAACTGCATTAGGGTGCTTTGCAACACGTTCTGTTTCCTGATTCCATCCTCACTTTCTTTTGCTGTAGCTTCTTCTCAATGACAGCTCATTGCTGATACATCTTGATAACAGTGGCAGTGTTGGCAGACTTAGCAGGGAATTTTACAGCTTGAATTTTCAGAGGTAAGTGCTCAGTCTGGGTGCACACTCATCAGTGAGAAATAACTGGTGCTGGTTTGGAGCAGGTGAGGGAGCTTCTCCCCATGTGAAAGAGAGAAACTTGTGGTGTTCAGCAGGGCTAAGAGTGGGCATTTTCAAGGCAGCAGTCTGGGATCAGTGTCAAAGGGAACTAAGTGACGATTAATTCCTCATGCAGCTGCTCGGTGAGCTGTAGTTCAGATAACAAAAAGCTGAACTCAATAGCCAGAGATCTGCCAGGATGAACCACGCTTCTCATAGAGATATGATGGAACTCCTTTTATTCTATTGTCAGTCCCATAGTTATACTCTAATTCCCCAAGCACGCATAAGCAAGCTCCATACTATTGGATTACAGCTACTGTTCACATGGCCTTTAATAGCAAGCGATTGGTTAGAGATTAATATGCACGCGACTAACTAACATAAGTCTTCCTCTCTCTGTGGTCAGCATCGCCCTCCCCAACATCCTGTTGGCTTGCCACATCAGCATTGCTCCTCTCTTTTTTCCTTAGTCAAGGACAGTTCACTAATATAGCTTGGATTGTGCACGTATACATGTCCCTGTTCACTCAGCCATTTCTCTACAATTCCCCCTTTTTCTTCTTGCACAAGCCAAGCTCGATGAACAACTTTCTCTAAAGCTTTCCATATGCACCCCAAAACACAGCAAATTATTATTGCCACAATTACTAGTGTAGCTAGCAGACGTAATCCTTCTTGAACCAGATTTCCTAACCATCCTGTCAGACTGAGTGAGGACAGCCACTCAGAGAAGCTGTCTGTATGGATCTGTATCTTCTGAAAAGCATCTTGCAGTTCTGAGAGCTGTCGATGGATACTCTGGGAATGGTCTGATAGGTTCATACAACACATACCTTCAAACTCTTTGCAACCATGGCCGCGAGCTAGCAATAAAAAATCAATCACAGCTTGATTTTGTAGTACAGCATGCCTAATGCTATCTACATCAGTTGAAAGCTCATTTAATATATGGGAAGTCCTATTAAATTCCTTTTCTGACCAACAGGCCAACTTTTTCAGATTGTTATAGCCATGAGCTACAGCACCCCCTGGGTTAAAAATAGCCAATGGTATAAACGCACTCAAACTCATAATGTTTACCTTATCATTACAATCTTTATCAAATGTGGAAACACTACGCTGGTATCTATTCCACATCCTACTTTTCCAACTTTTCGATGCCGTAATGTTTTTCCGTGCTCGTATAGAAGGGGCAAACATAGTTAGCTTTCCCAGGTAGGAAGGACCCCCAATCAGACTATGTGGAATCCCATTCCATGCTCTATCTCTGCATATCAAAAACACTCCAGGAGGTAAAATCTTTCCTCCAGTTGTGTCAATAGACTCAGCTCCTCCCAATGTGGCCGGCACGTTCCAGCCTGGATGGAGTGTCCTGATACATTCTGTTTCCATGGAAAGGAGCCTATGCCCTGTCGTGCCTGGTAGTCCTCTGTCCGTTTCTCGCGCTTTCACTTGTCGGAGGAAAATAACTTTAAGGGATGGGACTATGCAACTGCACGAATTTATTGTTTAAAATAACAAACGCATCAGTCGAGGCGTGAGATTTTACAACACCTCCGAGTAATGGCGACTAGTCACAAGATTTAGGGTTACATCGTAATTTATAACTTTCTAATCCAATAGATACTTAAAACGACATTTTGTTTTAGATTAATGACCTATCACCTGTGGCACTCCTCACTGCATTGCAGCTATGTCTTGACCAATAACTTCTCATGTCACGTACACACAGTTGTCTCTCTTGTACCATCTACATTCTTAACTTAAGCTATATAAAATCACACTATTATATTTTAAAACCCTTCCCCAAAACACCCAGTGTACAATTTTACTTATAATGAGAGGAACACAAGTTTGTAATCCTTTTGCTTAAAGTCCACAAATCTCTGTCAATTAAGCCAGACCTAGTCTCTTCCAGGGTTGTAAATCAAAGCCTCCTTTAATTGCAGGAGTTTCTACTCGTCTGTCTCCCACAGTCCTCCCAAGGATCTCCATAGGAGAAAACCCCAGACCCATTGGCATATTGCATTGGAGGCACCACATTGGAACAGTTGGTCCATGGTGTTACGTTAACAAGAGTACTGGGAAGAAGGGACCCATAAAGCTGTAGCTCTTGAAGAGGCAAGTTTGCATTTTTTGTTAAATTGGCAATAATACGGGTTTGCTGCAAGGAGTGCCAATAACTAGACCAACAGCCTAAGCACTCACCCCAGTTTCTTTTGTTTTGCATTTGTTGCTCCACTTCTTCATTGATTTTCCCTATATCTGTCACCCATTTTTGAAATGTGTCCTCGAGTGAGATCCATGGCATGCCAATTAGACGTGCGAAATGGATCTGCTGCCGATGCCACGGCCAGACAGAAGTCTGTCTGGTTCGCCTGGTGAGCCCATGTTACCCACACATTTTCTCTTTCTGACACTGAAGTTATCACAGCTTTACTCAGGGTGAAAGTACTTGAGAGGAGGAGCCATGTAGGGCACCATGCCTGGGTTACAGTGGTCTTTTTACTCACTTACAGACGTCTGATGGCTTCCTTCCCTGCCCACACTTCCAAGCTTCATACAAACTCATGTGGATCCCTGAATGAGCTAACTCTTATCTGTTGTGGTGGAATTCCAAACACAATAGATGCACACTGCCTAAAACTTCTTGTCTCAGGCACTTGATAACATTCTCCGCATAAACTACCTCGCTCATCTACATTCCAAGTTCCCCTAGTAAGCTCTTCCCCACAGCCCCCACAGCACAAGCGCAAGCACAAGCTATTATAACAGCATAAACAATTTTTGCAGCGATTAGCATGCACACTTGCTGACTGTTCCCAGACTCCGAGTGGTCGTACAAATGTGAGGTCGTCGGCCACCAAGCAAAGGTTCACTTCCCAAAGGTTGGGAACATCTGCTGTACATGCCACGTCCTGGCTCAGTTGCTCATGCACTCGCTGGAGCCGCTTTTGTCGACAGCGGGACTGGGAGCAGGCTTGGTCCATCTGCTAGGAACCCATATTGGTCCGGTATCTGTAGAAACACAGCTATAACCTCGATCGTTAAATAACAATGGAGCTGCCCCCCCCCATTGTCCCATCCATGGGTCTTTATAACAAATTTGTACCCCTGGGGTGGCTTGTAACCTAATACGTGCGACTACGGGGGGGCTGTTCGGCATCTCCTGCCAAACTCAAAAAATTTAGAGTGAACAGTACCTGTTGCAGCCTAATTACAGGATCCGTTTGCTCGGTACCCTTCTGTTTAGCTAAATACTCCTTGATTGTCCGATGGGCCCGTTCTTCAATAGCCTGTCCTGTAGACACATGAGGAATGCCGGTACTATGCTTTAACACCCCATAGCTGTAAAAACTTTCGCACTCGATCCCCCACGTAAGCAGGCCCATGATCAGTTTTTAAGGAGTCTGGTATACCCATGATGGCAAAACATGCAGTTAGGTGGCGAATCACATGGATTGCCTTCTCTCCTGCCTGTGCAGTAGCCCATTATCATTTTAGAAAAGGGATCTACAGTGACATGCATGTATTTTAAACGCCCGAATTCAGGCACGTTTGACATCCATCTGCCACAGTTCGCACGCCTGCAGCCCTCTTGGGTTCACTCCGAGGCCTAAACTTGAGCCGTGCTGGCTGCACTGTGGGCAGGCCCTCACAATCCTGTGTGCATCAGTGTTGGTAACGCGGAACTGTCTTTGCAAGGCCTTTGTGGATTGGTGGAACATAGCATGACTGTTATGGGCTGCTGCAAAAGAGTCCTGAGGTGCCTTCAATAGTGGGCTAACCAAGGCATTGGCTCAGGTATTGCCTTCGCCTAATCCTCAGTCAGAGAGGTGACTTCTGATGTGCAGTATACTGCATGGCTCAGTCCGATCATACTTGCCACACTTCAAAGAACAACTGTCCAAGTTGTGGGTTGCTGGGTGGTTTAATCAAAGCATCCTTGATTCTCATCACTACATCCACCACGTATAATGAATTGGATACCACATTCAATGGTTCTGTTCTCCACTGTATTAGTGCCCACGCTACTGCAGCTAATTCAAGTGTCTGTAAAGAGTCCTGATCAGTTCCATACACCAGGTGATGCTTCCATGTGGTCCCCTCTAGCCACATGCAGGCAGCTTTTCTACTTTGTTTGCCTGCATCAGTAAATACCGTACGTCCCTCTACAGGACGCTTGGACACCTTTGCAGTCTCAAGCCATAGTTGTTTTCCTAACATTTGGAGTCGTGCATCCTTTGGGTACCGATCAATAACATCTCCGGGGTAGGCCAGTAACGCCACTTGTAGCGGTTCAGAGTGTTGTAACATCCATTCTTTCGACTCTGCTTTCAGAGGTAAAGCTATGAATGCAGGTTCCATAGCACCAATTTTAAGAGTCCTAGTCCTGGCTTTGCAAATCAAGTGGGCAATTGCCGCTGTTCTGGCCCAAATGCTCATTGGAGGTGTGTGCAACGTAAACACCCATTCCAATAGGGCAAATTTGTCATCTGGAGTTTTCAGTCGCTTTGTTGTTGCTTTGTCGGGTGCTTGTGTTTGTTGCTGTTGTCGCTGCAGCCTGGCACTACAGATTGTGTTATCAACAGGGTCATTTCCCCCCTTTTCCTTTTGCCAGGCCGGCCACTGACAGAGCATTGCAAAAGGGGAAGCCTCTTGGTTAAATACAAGCACCCCTATGGGTTCATCTGGGAAGCAGTGATCAGCAAAGGCACCTGTTATCTTGTTCCCAAGATGCTGCAAACAGCAGCGCTGGTCGTCGCTAAGCTGGACAGGGCATTGAGGAGAGGTACCGTGTAATAGGGGCATTAGTGGAGCTATTTCATCATTCCGGAGCCCTGTTATGTTGCAGACCCATTGTAAGTCACCAGTTACGGTCTGAGCATCGTGTAGGCTGGTGACATCAGTGGCAAGAGTAACTTTTTGAGGGTGTACAGAGCTAGAGGTAAGCACCCATCCAAAATACTTCCAGGGGCTTGATTGTTTCACTTTTTCTGGTGCCACTATAAGATCTCTGTTCTGTAGCAACTGAGTGATGTAAGAAACATCTTCATCAGTAAAGGGTTGTTGCCGACAAAACAGAATATCGTCCATATAATGGTAGATGATGGTGGCAGAAAAGTGCTCTCAAACTGGTTCCAATGCCCAATGCACGTATAACTGACACATAGTGGGAGAGTTTTTCATGCCTTGAGGCAGGACAATCCATTCATATCTTTCCGTTGGGGCGCTTTTATTGACAGAGGGCACTGTGAAAGCAAAGTGCACAGTATCTTCGGATCGTAAGGAAATAGTGAAAAACCAGTCCTTAAGATCAAAAACCAAAATTTCCCAGTCTCGAGGCAACATAGTAGGAGATGGCATGCCAGGCTGGAGGGCGCCCATAGGCCACATTTGTTCATTTACTGCTCGTAGATCATGCAAAAGGCGCCACCTTCCGGATTTTTTGGGAATTACAAAGATGGGTGTATTCCATGGACTGATGGAGGGCTTTATGTGGCCTGCTTGCAATTGTTCATGTATCAGGTGCTTAGCAATCTGGAGCCACTCTTCATTTAACGGCCACTGCTCTACCCATACAAATTTATCAGTTTTCCATGGAATTCTTGGGGTAGATGGCTGTTCTGCAGTGGCTGCACCTAAAAAGGTGTTGGCACATTTAATGTGGCCCCTATCTGGCTGAGGATGTCTCGTCCAATGAGACCTCCCAAGCCCCCTGGAAGGGTCATGACATATGGGCAAAGAGTAATTTCTTGCCCTTCTGGCAACTTTATTTTATTGCTTGCAAACTGCGCATGGGAGTGGTTTCTCCCCCTACACCTTGTACTGCATCAATTGCAGGGCACAGAGACCACCATCGAGACCACTTGTCTCTGCTGATGTTTGTAACATCAGTGCCTGTATCCATCATTGCAGTAATTTGATGTGCCTTGGTGTCATTTAACATGGTAATAGTGACCATGGTCCAAAGTTTCATTTGCTGTACAAAATTGATGACTGTTTCCCCGGTGGACCCAAAGCCACGGTCTTTGCGATAAGGACGAGTATGAATTTCTTCTCCTGCGGGCTTGTCTATAAACATGAGCTTGTTGTCCGCTTTAACGGACAACAATCCGTTGTCCCGCTTTAACGGTAAGAGGGGGAAACAAGGTATAAGCGCAAATCATAATTTCTCCAGTGTAATCAGCATCAATGACTCCTGGTAAGACTATTAGTACAGCAAGTCCTGTTGATGATCTCCCTGATAGCAATGCTCCAAATGAACTGTCCACTTCTACCACAGGGCCAAAAACACCTGTGGGAATTTTGTGGACAGTGCTGTCCTTTAAGGTGATATTCACTGCTGCTGCCAAATCGACTCCCAGGCTTCCCCTGGTGGTGGGGGGGGGAAGGTCTTGAACACTGATGCCTGACCGACTACTTGTGTCGGAGTGTGGTAAGGCCTCACACTGGATTTCCTGTTTTTTGACCTCTTGCATACGGTTGTAGAATGGGTATCCTTTTGGCATTGGTCACACCATACAGTCACCTTGCAAATGCGATGAAAATGTCCTTTTTGGCCACAGTGAAAGCAAATTCCTGACTCTTCTCCTTGTGATTTAATGCCCATCTTTGTAACTGCAGTGGCCAGGAGCTTCGTAGCAGGTTTTATGGCCTCTGCTACCATACTGGCCATAACTTGTCCTTGTTGTTGTTGCACTGCTCGACTGGCTAGCTTGAGCATATCACTTACTTCCGCACCCCTTGGAAGGGTGGTGAGGACACGTTTCGTATTTGGATTTGCTCCTTCAAAGACCAACAACTTAAACATACTCTGCTTTGCGTCCTCTGTCATGTCTGATTGGCTGGCCAGAGCTTGCCAAAGCCTATCGATGAAATGCGAGTATCCTTCAGAATGGCCTTGTTGGATGGTGGCGAAGCTGGGTTGAGGCCGGGAATCAGGTACTGCGTTGAAGGCTTGGCGGGCAAGCTATGCTGACAGATGATGTACGAGCAACGGGTATTGAAGCGGCACTTGTAAATGTCCATATACTCCAGACCCGGTCAACATGTCTGGGTTAATACCGTATAGAGGTTCATTCTGCTGTTGCGGACGATTGGCCTCCATCTGTGCTAGTCTTTTCCACTCTCGCTCCCAGTGAAGGAACTGGGAAGGTGTCAACAGAAACCTTGCCAGGTTAGTGCTGTCTATAGGAGAGTTGGTATCTGCTGTAAAAATCCAATCCAAGGCCATGCGGGTGGCCTCAGATTTTATTCCATGATCTGTTACAGACTTCTTGGCTTGTTGTAAAATTTTCCAGCAATGCTGCTCATATCGTCATTCACCATTCTGGAATATGATGGGGCAGGCAATTTGCTCTGCCGCTTCCCAGTCTCCCTCCAGGATAGCACCTTTTATAATTCCAGACCACCTCTGTCCCAATTGAGAAGTAGTGGAAGCGCCTGTGACACAGGGTGGAGGTGGTGTGTTATCAAAGTCGGGAGGTGGAGTGGAGGGCTCTACTTGAGCCCATTCCTGTAGTTGCAGGGCTGTCTGGGCCACACCCTTTCGGGACACAGTGGGACCCTGTTGTGGCTCGTGCTTCCGATGGAGCTTTTCTTCCATAGAAGACAGAGCACAATCAAAGTGTGGTTTCATTTGATGCATTGCCTCTTCTACTTGATGAGCCCATCTTTCCAATGCTTGTGGGTTCTCACAAGATCCTGGGGGATGAGCAGGTAGCTCATTTGTCGCCTCTGTCATTGGTATGTCATCATCTGGCAGAGGAACAGTCTGTGGCTCTGGCCGAAAAACAGTCTGTGGCAGAGAAGCAGTCTGTGGTCCGGGATGAATCTCTGCTGGCAGCAGAGGTGGAGGGGGTGGGCAAGCAGGGTAGAGGCGCGCTTGACAAGAAGGACCGCCCGTTGCTCTGCCCATTGACTGGTTGACTGTAACTTCCGCGTTTGCCTTCAGTTTGCTCTGAGGCGCGGTGGCGGTAACTTCCTCTTTTGGCTCTGATTGCAAGAGCTCTTTCTCCTGCTCCCGCAGGAGCTCACTGACAGTCTCAAAGTGCTTCTCTGCTTTCTGCCCTTTTATCGCGCTTGGGCTTTTAAACAGTCCACTCAGCCCCCTGCGCTGCATAGCTCGGGCAGGAGTGACAACCCCAGCCGGTGTTGCAATTGCCTCCACCGCAGCTGCAGCTACTTTTGACTCGGCTTGCATATTTTTCAAGGCATTTATAACAGTTCTCCAGGTGGGCCCTAAGTTTGTCATTTCTTTCCCTTTTCCCTGGATTGTACAGTCTCACAGGTGATCCCCTACTTCCCTCCACTTGGCTGCATCGAAGAGGAGAGGGGGACTCGCAAATGTCCATGCTCCCGTGTAGGTACAAAAATGCTGTTAGCGAGGATTTTCTTTCTATTTTCTAAGTCCATGAGAGACTTTTCTCTCTCACAGAAGAGGTAGCAGGGAATGTAAACAACCAAGCCACCTGCAACCTTGAAAAGTCTTGTTTATGGTACAGTAGAAAAATATTTTGACAATGGATGTTTTAGGATTTTAGCCAATCACCCCCAAGGGGTGGCTGGTCTCTTGTCCAATTAGACTATGAAGAAAAAAGTCTATAAAAGAGTTTGTAAAATAATTAAAGAAATCAATCCTGCTGCACAATTCCTGCCTGCTGGATCTTCTCCTCCTCCCTATGGCTGCAGGACACGGTGATATACCGTAGGAACCAGGCCGGCGGTAATACTCCCGCGCCCATAAAACGAGCTTATTTAGATCCTTTTCCTTGACCTCCTCCCCTCGCTTAGTGAGGATACTGAGGAGTAATTCCTGTGCTGCTGCAAACTCTAAATCCATGCTAGCAGGGTATCATGGAGGGAAGGTAGCGACCCTTCTTACTGGCCTGACCGACGTCCTTTGATTCGCGGTTGACACTCTCTGCCTGCAGCGTCTCTGTCGCTCGTCATCGTCACCCTTCTTTCAGTGATCAGCGAGCATATCTTCCTCTGAGGAACGGTCCCTGGTCGGATGCCAGAAATAGCCAGAGATCTGCCAGGATGAACCACGCTTCTCATAGAGATATGATGGAACTCCGTTTATTCTATTGTCAGTCCCATAGTTATACCCTAATTCTCCAAGCATGCATAAGCAAGCTCCATACTATTGGATTACAGCTACTGTTCACGCGGCCTTTAATAGCAAGTGATTGGTTAGAGATTAATATGCACGCGACTAACTAACGTAAGTCTTTCTATGGTCAGCATCGCCCTCCCCAACATCCTGTTGGCTTGCCACATCAGCATTGCCCCTCTCTTTTTTCCCTAGTCAAGAACAGTTCACTAATATAGCTTGGATTGTGCACGTATACATGTCCCTGTTCACTCAGCCATTTCTCTACAAAACTCCAAGCACACTTTCATCCTACCAAGATATTCACACCAGGAGTCACGATGTAATTGGTGCCTGAATGGATATTTGTGTCCTTTTCGTAGGCCTTCCCTACACCAAAAACTTTTGCCTCACTAACACCTCTTCGGCGTCCCTGACATTCAAGCTCTGCATTCCGGACGATGGTTCAGGGCCTGTTGTTACCTGCTATGACCAAATGCACAACAATACTGACCCATCCTGGAGGAAGGGAATTCATTTTTATGTGGAGCCAAAGGAGTTTACAATGACTCCCAGCCAAGGGACCATCCTCCCCCAGGGACACCAGGATACTGAGGTATGGGAAGAGTCCAGCTGGTGGGGCTGAAACTTCACTGGAGTGTGGGAGTGCTTTAGCTCTGCCAGCTTTGAGCATCGTGTGCGTGAGAGACCTGTGTGGATACAAAAATGCTGCTAGCAAGAATTTTCTTGCTATTTTCTAAGTCTGTGAGAGACTTTTCTCTCTCACAGAAGATAGTAGCAGAGTTCTATAAACAATGAAACACCTGCAACTTTGAGAAGCCTTGTTTATACTATAGTAGAAAAATATTTTGACAATGGATGTTTTAGGATTCTAGCCAATCATCCTCCACCAAGGGGTGGCTGATCTCTTGTCCAATTAGACTATGAAGAAAAAAGTCTATAAAAGGGTTTGTAAAATAATTAAAGAAATCAATCTTGCTGCACAATTCCTGCCTGCTGGATTTTCTCTCCTCCTCCCTACGGCTGCAGGACACAGTAATATTTTACGGCATTAATAGACCTGCACCGATGTGAGGCCTCTGTTAGCTGGGTTACTGGGGATGCTCCTGAAGGAGCTGTTTTGTCTCCAAAATCACAAGCTGAAACCGTGTACCAGATGATCAGTACAGAAGCCGTTCTTGTACTTTTGAGAGAGATTTCTTTGATTGAAAGTGGGTAGAGGAAGGATGAGGACAGGAGGTGGCTATTAGAGAGATGTTACTGTATAAAGCAGTTTGCTTTTCTTCCTGGTCTCATTTCTCCTCTCCTGGAGCAGATGAGCAGATGAGTTGTGTTCACTGCAAGGATCTCCAGGGGAGACAGAAAAAACTGCAGCCATGAACTGCCCAGCACCTGCTGGGCCACACTTTGCCTTCAATTTCTTGCTGTAAAGCTGGACTAGTTCTGTTCAAGTCAGCAGACTTCCTCTGCGTTTATGTCATTGCAGTCAGATGAAAAATTGGCCCCTTAATTTGAATACAGTGGTGCACAGAGCTTTACTCTAATGTTTCAATTTAGCTGACCTATGCCCTGATAGAAGGGTGTGTTTAACAAATCCGGTATTGCCAGAAGGCTTGTGTTACTCCCAGAGACTGTGCTCTACACATGGACCAGCAGAAGAATTAAGGCAAAATCCTCCCCTTCCATGCCATGAAACAAGAACTGGAGGACACCACACATGGGCAATGAGCTTTTGCAAGGAGGAATTTACTGCTCTTCTCTTCCACCAGGTGACCCTGTGTTCCAACACTGTGATGGAATACTACCAGTGTATCCTGGTGGTCATGGAGGGTGTTGGTGAGGGAGTGTTGGCACTGAACGTCATGGGCAGGTATCAGCATTTCCCTGGTCTCCCCCAGTGCCTTGGGGTGACCTTATGATGTGTATCCCATATCGCTGCCTATGCCCCGAAATAAATTCCTGTGCCTTTCTATGCCTCTAAACTGAGCCTGAGAGAGGGAAGGAAAAAAACTGAGCAAAACTTTTTCAAAGCAGTTTGCAGCTTGTTCAAGGTCACACACAGATAGCAATTTGTTTCCCAGCTGCAGCAGGGAAGGGAGGAAGCACCCGGCTTGCTGCGCCCAAGGCAGTTTTTTTTTGGCGAGTTGTTCAGCTGCTTTGTTCTCCGGAGAGAGACCGAGAGTTGAATTTTTCCTTCCCTGGAATTTCGGATTTTCTCCCTTTTCTACTGGACTGCTTGATTGCTTTAACATCAGAGCACATCGGGAGGACTTTCCACCGGGCACAGAGGGCCTGGCCCTGGGCCAAGCCGCAGCTCCGAGGAGACCAAAGGCAGGACTCTAACACTTTCCCAGGTTTTTCCTCCACAGCAAAAGATTTTATTATTTAGCATTATTTTCCTTTCCCGTGTGTTTGTTAAATAAATAGTTTTATCTCCTTCACTTTCCTTCGAGGAAAATTTATTTTTTCCCGACCCTGGTGGGGGAGAGGTGATTGTGCCTTCTCTCAGAGGATATATTTCTAAATTTGGCCAAACCGGAACACCCAGCACACTGCCATGCACAGGCTTCGCTGGCTGCAGCTCCCAAGGAGAAGTGTTGCTTAATGACCTTGTGTTCTGCCCAGCTGGACATGAGAACAGCAGTACTTGGAAAGCAGCCTGTGGTGAAAAGCACCCCTGCTTCCACCCCAGCATGACCCTGGGCCTTTTTCTAAAAGGAACAGGAATGGTATAATTTATTGGCCTGGTTTTTGGTGCTTGAGGTGGAACAAATTTCCCGAGGGCCTCTTCTCCTTTTTCCTGCAAGAGGTGGAGTTGTGCTGGGTTGTGAGCACCCTGCAGCATTGGTTTGGGGAGCAGCTTGCCGAGAGTCAGGGTCTGGTTCTGTTAATGAGGGCACTTGCCAGTGGGGAAGTGGCTCACAGCGAGGGTGGTTGAGGGCAAGATCTTATGAAGGGAAAACAGCCCTTAATGTGGCAGGTCAGCTCTAGTTTTTCTCCTTCCCTCTGCTTCCCATTTTGAGCTTTACTGTTCTCAGGCTTAACCCAGAAGTTGTTCTTGCTGCAGCCAAATTCCATCCTGCTATGCTGCTGTGGACATCAGTTTAATGACAAGAGGGATGCAGCTCCCTCTCCCAGGCAGAGCCGTCTGGTCAGTGCCTGGGCAGCAGTTTTGTCAAGCAAGTGCAAATGGGGACAGTCAGTGTAGAGAGCCGTGGGGTGAAGGACCAAGGGAGCTGTAGGAGGTGGGAGAGGGTGATCACCCACTCTGTAGGGCAGGTGGTGGCTTGTGCCCTCCAAGGCTGGGGCAAGCCAGCTGACTTCTCAGGCCAGGGCAACAGCGCCATGGGAGAGAAGGGAGTTCTTTTTACTGAGACACTGTAGTCTTGTGTTCTTTGAGCCTTGGTGAGCACTGGTCCTTGTTGGCAAGGCTCCCCCAGAGCTCATGGATCACTGGGACTGTTACAGGAGTCCTTTCAAGCCTTCTTGGGTAAAGGAGGGGCTGAGGCAGCTGTGGGACAAGTGCTCTGCCTGGGGCACTTGGCAGCCTCTGGGTGCTGCCTTTCAGGGTTTGCCCTTCCTTGACAAGACATGTTTGAGTGGGAAGACTTTGAAGGCAATTTATCACTGTAGGGCTGTTAAATGTTGATTTGACAGAGACAAATGTGTTACGCTCCATTTCACAACCTTCAGGGGTAAACGTTCTCCATTCTCAGTATCTCTGATTCCCTTGGGGTCATCTCTTTCCCCAGATGCATCGTTCCTAAGCTGACAGCGTGCCCCTACATCCTGTGCTACGATGAGTGCCATCTGAAGGAGCCATACGAGAGGAAGTTCCTCATTGTGAATAACAGCCACATTCCTGGCTGCTACGGGCTTATTGCCCAGGTTTGGCATCGCATCCACCTCCTCCTCTCCAATATTATTGAGGAGATTATTGGGGGAAAAAAAGGGTTTGGTTTGCTGGTTTCTATTCAGTCTTAAAGATCTGCTGAGAACAAGATCCTACCTGAATGTAAACTTTAGGGTGCAGTTTAACCTCCTGAGGAAGCAGTTCATGTTCTAGTCTTCGGGATGTGGGAGATCTTAGAGGGTTGTGAAAAGCTGCTGCATTCACAGACACCAACGCCTGTGCTGGCAGCCTCCTTGCAGGACCCCCTGAGAATGCTAAACCTACAATTCTTGCATCTTGTTTGTGCCTTTCACCTTTTTCCTGGGGATTTTTAGAAGTGTGTGTGAGTTGCCATTGTGGTGGATGTTAAGGACTTTAAAGTTTCTTCAGAGGTCCCTCTGAAGTTGCATTTGATTCTGTCCCTTCTAGAAACGCAAGGAAGATACTCCTGTGTTCTACTCCAGCTCCGAGCCCTGTGGGATTGTCCAGCCTTTCAGCATAGCAGAGATTCCAGTTACAATCGAAGCCCAAAAATTGGGCAAGTATGACACCAGTGTCCTTATTGGCGTGTTCGGGGATGAAGGAAACTTGCTGGTGAGTGCAAGGGGAGACGTGTGCCTTTGTGCAACTCATCCTGGCAGGGTGCAAAGCGTACAGGGATTCTTCCAGAGAAAACAGGCACAGGCTGGTATGGAGAAGGACAGAAGGGATTGGTGGCATACACAGCTCATGCCTTATAGGTGGTAATCTCAGTGTCTGACACAGCATATAGTTCATCTAAGCTGGAATCAAGGATAATTTTAGTTAATTAATCTTTAAAATGCCATTAACTTTGGAAACATCTGTTTAAAAATGTCATGTCATCTCTCTGAGCACAAAAGAGAATGTCAGAAGATTTCTGGAAACCTTGAGCTTTCTGTAAAAGAAAGGAAAGCTGGCATTTGGAAAGTAGTTGCAAGGATCCAAACATATTAAGACATACGGAAATGATGATGCCAAATCCCCTGGATGGCACCATCACACTGGGCCAGTATTACAGCTGGTGGTGGGGTCCGTGGCTCTGACCCAGGAAGAGGTGACTGGTCCGGAGAGATGGTCCCGAAAGGGATCGCCGTCCCGAGGCCCAGTGTCTTCCCTCAGCTGCTGGCAGGAGGGCCCTTGCAGGGGCTGTCAGCTCTTTAGTGATTGTCAGCTCGTGACTTCAGCTCAGCTCTGCAGGGCAGCCTCCAGGCCAAACCAAACCAGAGAGAGACGAGAAGGCCCGTGTGGCTGGTTCCGCACAGAGGTAGCTTTATTGTTGGTTCCCTCTGGCGAAGGGGAAAGCCAGGGACGAGCTCTCTCCCCCACAGAGCCAGGGGGCTTCCTTTTATAGGGATACAGGGGATCAGCAGGGGACCAATGGGTTACAGAGGGTCTGGGACAGACCAATGGGTTACAGAAAGATCTGCATAGTGTCTCCCAAAGGATTGTGGGTCCACTTTTCCTCGCCATGACCACGAAGTGGCTGCCTTTTCAGGGAGTCCTGCTGGGCAATTGCAAAATCTCTTGTCTCAGCAGAGATCCCTCCAGGGCAAGGGCTGGGCATATCCCACAGGCCAGTGTGGCACTGCATGTAAGTCAGTCAACAGGAGGGCCAGGCAGTGCAGGCTGTGGCAGGGAGCCTGAAGTTTGACAAAACAGTTGCTTTTAACTATCACGCTCCTTACCTTAAAGAGGAGGGTTTCTCCCCACTAGAATAACCAGTTGTTTAACTGTCAGCCTGGTCTTAATTACAGATTTCTTGAAAAGCTTTTACCTTTGGGCCAATAATTTGTAGTTTGAAGCTTTCTCTTACCTTAATCCTTTTTAATTTGGAGGTGAATGTATAGGGATTCCTTGTGGAACAGGGGCGTATGATAGCCCAGGAGAGTTGGGGCAACCCAGGACTGCTGCAGAAGCACCCCTGAAGGGGCCTCAGGCTGCAGATAGGCCAGAAAGACACCTGGCAGCAGGCAGCCTTGAACAGCCTTGGGAAAAGTTACATGCTGGTCAGCTCCCCTGCTGCTTAGAGGCTGTCCTGTGGAAATAGTGCGTGAAGCTTTGTAGATATAAGTGAGTGTAAGTAAACAATAAAGGAAGCACGATGCTCAAATAGTATTGGTGTTCGTATCGTGACTTTGGCCGGCTCCCCTGCGCTCGGAACCACCCCCCCCCCCCGCTAAAGGTGAATGTGTCTTTTTTTTTTCCCCCAAAAGCCCAGTATTTCAGCTGGAGAGTGGTAGTTGTCCCTAAAGAAATAACTTGAGCAGGATTGAGCTGTTTAAGCTTTTTAGCTTTCCCTGTTGTGGTTTGGTTTGGTTTTTTTTTCAAATCTTTCTTGCCTACTTTCTGGAACAGAGACAGGTGTTACGGAGCACTGGAACGCGGGCGGATATCTACCCAAGTCCAAGACTGATAGAATTTGTCATGATCCCAGCGCTACGTTGTAGTACACAAACCTTTCACCTCGTCAATGAGGGTTTTGTTGCTGCAGACTTCAGGATGGCGGTCGTACCCCCCCTACAGGGTCCCCAAGTGCAGGATCTCAAAGATTGAGTAATAGTTTTAGGCGCAGATTAATGCAAAATACAGTAACAGGATGAATCACCCCAGAACAAACATTTTGGAGGAAAACACCAGGTCCTGTCAGCATCTCCTGGAAAATGCTACATTGCCGTTATAAACATATTTTTCTTTGCAATGATGACATCAGAAGGGCAGATTATCAGACACTGTTTCTGGTCCACATTAAGACCTGGAAATGAAGACAGTCTCCAAGCTATTAACACCTCAAATTGTTCATTGGGAGCAATCTGATGACCAGGGAAATATAGCTACTCCCATACTGTTTTCCATCTTGTCTTCTCTTCTAGCCTCATTCCCTGCTTTTGTTGGTTCAAATTCACAAACGGGGGCTACCGTTTCCATTGGCTCTACTGGACCATGGAATGTTACAGACCACCTGAGGAGGAGGGCCAGAGCCTCACATCTGTCAGTAGCTCCAAGGACGAAGAGGATTCCCAGAGCCCCTGTTTCAGCTGCAGCCACGGTCAATGGAGCTGCAGCCAGACGAGTCAGCTCACATGGTGGTGCAAGGCTTCTCCAGCGTTCGGCAGGTGAGGTCCCCACCAAGGGCTGAGCCTGGGGAACCATCAGATCCCCTCCCCTGGGCTTGTTCCACAGTCCCTTGACATTTGCCTGAGGGAATGAGCAGGGGCCTTCAAGAAACTGGCTTAAGGCCACACGTTTCCATGGCAGCACCAGTTGCTTTCCTTGCTGGCCACCATCAGGCCAGCTACGGCTTTATCGTGATTTCACATCTACCAAAACCCAGTGCTGATCCCAAAATAGGGGTGGAAGGAAATACTGCTCTTTTGGGCAAACAGTGTTGCATGCTGAGTCAGCAAGGAAAGACAGAGAAATAAGTTACACTTAGACTAGGAGCCCAAGAAGAAAGTGAATTAAACAAGTGCCAAGTGGTTTATCTGGGGTATGCACAGAGTAAGACAAAAGCTGTGTGAGAAGGGAGGGAGGGTCTCCCAAGTGCCTTTTGTGGCTGTTGGGGTGCAGTGTTAGAGACAATTGAGTGCAGAATAAATAAGCTGGAAGAAAAGGGGGCAGTGACCATAACTCTGGGGCAGGAATAGGGCCCGTGGTGGGTGGTGAGCCAATTTGCTGGATGCCAGCAGCCACTGGTGACAAGTGTCTCTTGCAGGCAGGAGGTGCAGGATTACGTGCTGTGTGAAGCCACCATTGGGGAAAGCACAACCGCAGAGCCAATAACAGAAACAGTCCTTACTTGTGAGTTTATTGATCTCTCTATAGAAGTATCAGCCAAAGAATTCCCTTTCTGAGTGGAGAAGGTAAGTCTCTGGACTGCAACCTGGCATTTAACAGCACAGCTGAGGAGGGTGTGTGCTTGTGTTAAAGCCCCTCTTTTTACCCTTCCTGAGGCACTTTGTAAAGTGAGTGAGGATGCTTTTAGAGATGAGACTGGTGTTTAACTTCCCCAAAGTAAAATTGCAGTAACAGCTGCACTGCCAAGGGGGATCGTGGCCACTTACAGAGAAATACCAGTTTCTCTGCTCACTATAAAGGGAGATTTTTGAAGATCCTCTAAGGCAGGGTGATGTCTAAACACTGATACTGTAGGGAAGCTGGGGAAAATGGGAATTCCTGTGAATTCCTCAGGCTTACAAGGAAAAACCCATCATCTCCTGTGTCTCTTTGCCTTCTCTGCTGTTGGCATGAATTCTTTATGGTATAGCTATATGGTATAGCTCTGTGCCCCCAAGCCTCACCTGCCTCAAAGGACCCCCAGACATCCTGCAGCTGCAGTGATGATAACACTGGGGCAGAGCAGGTGCCCTTTAGTCTCTGGATCCCAACTCCTGCATCATCTTTCCCTCTCCTGCAAGTTGTCTGAAAAAGAGATGTTTCATTATTTGGTTTCTGTAGTTTCAGGCCTCTCCTCTGGTTCCCAGGCTTCCACTGAATCACAGAATCCCTTGAACAGGCAGTTCAGATGTAATTAGAAGCTTTTCAGCTCTCCCTGATTCTGCCTGGCTTCTGCTCAATGCCACACACATTGATTTATCACATACTATAGCACAGCACCTGTTTGGTATCAGTACATCCAGAACTAGTTTCCCAAACTCTCTGGTTTCTTTAAACCATGCAGGAAGCCCAGCACAATGCATAGACAGGAAAGAAGAGCCTAGGCTGATCAGAGCTTTGAAGCCACAGACACCTTGTCCCTGTAGCAAGGGCAGCAGGACACATGTTGCAGATGAACTGCTTTTATGAGGCTGCTAGAGCCAATAAGGTTGTAAGAAATGACTGTACGTGAGTGAAGATCATCTAGTGCTGTTCTGCTCAATAGAGAGACAAAACTAGAGACAAATGCTCTGGATTCCCTTTCTGCTTTAGATCTTGTTCAAGCAGCTGCCTCCTCTCAGGGGCCTATTCCCTCATCTGTATGTGGGAGTGTTTCCCTGTCCCCCAGAGGATGCTGTGGTTTCTAAACATGAAAAGCATCTGCTATAAAGAAAAATCTCCTGGAAGGGTAGAAGCAAATAGAAAGGGTAATAGAGATGGATGAACTTCTGGGGCTGAAAAATGTGAAATGCAGCAGAAGCAGGAGGAGGTCTGTGGCCACTTGAGGTTGTTTTTCCTTGTCTCCCTCCCTTGCTGGACAGGAGGTGCTATGAGCATTCAGGGATTCTTTGTTGGCATAGCAAAGTCTCCAGAAGGCAGCTGGGGAGAAATACCACTCCTTCCACCCAGTGTTCTAAAGCTCTGGGCTACATGGTACAACAAAGTTATCAAGAGTTGCTCTGTTACATAACACAACTCCCGAATGTGAGATGGGGTTAGAGGCTGGTAACACCAGGGGGGTTCCCTTGGAGTCCCTAGGGATCACTTTCTCTGCCGCTCCTTCCTCGGCAGCGGGGGTCTCCTCATGCTCTTTCCCTGCCCCAGTGTGGGAGGCTGAGCCTGCTGGAGCGTGTCTATCTGCCGTAGAGTCTCTTTCAGCATCTGTGCATCCCTGCACAGCTCCTTTAGATGCTGCTGTCCCCTA
This sequence comes from Aphelocoma coerulescens, assembly GCF_041296385.1. Taxonomy (NCBI): domain Eukaryota; kingdom Metazoa; phylum Chordata; class Aves; order Passeriformes; family Corvidae; genus Aphelocoma; species Aphelocoma coerulescens. Next base: position 1,467,724 of record NW_027184003.1, on the reverse strand, counting down.
AATCCAGGCAGACCGGGCTGCATTTGCCTGCTGCCAGTGTGAGGGGAAGAAAGAGCAAGAGTTCATTAGGGCTTGACCTGAAATGATGTTTTGGCGTTTCTGCTTCTTCTCACAGCTTTGGCAGGTGAGCAGCATCTCTGTCCCTGCCGCCTGCTGGCCCTTGGAATGCACACATGAGCCCAGGTATCACTTCTGGTGAACCCAAGTGGCCGCGTCAGTTTGAAAGGGCGGCTGTTGTTTCACTGTTACCTTTCTAGGCTGGTTACAGCTCCTCCTGCCTGTACTACAGCCTGTGCTTGAAGACACAGAACTACCGTCCTGGAGAAAAGGCATCAAAAGCTTGACAAAGGCTGAAGAGAACACTCTGATTACCCCTTTTCCCAAGAGGGTTCTTTAGCTGAAGTTGCTAAACAGGACCAGACTTGACACCCCGGCATGGGTTTGTGGTTGTTTTATTTCTCGAGCCCTCAGTCCTGCATGGGACTCGGTAATCGGGTGCTGCAGAGGCTCTGGCAAGGCATCAAAGACGCCTGCCCCGCACCCAAGGGTGGCGCAAGATCTCCTCCAGCGCTGGCCTGTCCGCAGGGTGCTTGGACAAACACCAGCGGATCAGATGTTGGCACTCTGGGGAGAGAAACCAGAAAGCGCCGGTCACTTGCAGAAGGCTCCTGCCCAGCTGCTCCCGGCGCCTCCAGGGCCCGGGCTATGCTGCGTGTGCTCAGAGCTGTGCCAGCCTCCCGGCTGACTCTGCCCTTTGCGGGACAGTGGCACGGCAGGACACGCGCCACCTCCTTCAGCCAAGCAGGCCACACCGACCACGTCGTCACGGGCTGCCTCCTGCGGCCAGCTCTTGAGGGCAGATGGGCCTCCCGCGCAGCTGCGTGAGGGCCACGCTGGGCTGCGCGGTGCCATCTGCCAAAGCCTGCCTTCTTGAGGCCAGACACCAACCTGGAGAGACCTGCTGCCAGAAGAAGAGCTGCCCCGACACGATGTCACGGTCCTCCTGGAAGGGCATGTTCCCGCAGACCATGACGTACAGCAGCACACCCAGGGACCAGATGGTTGCCGAATGGCCGTGGTAGCAGCCAAGGCAGATCCACTCGGGTGGGCTGTACATGTGTGTTCCTAGGGGAGACAGGTGGCGCTGTCCAGGTGCAGGCTGCTGGCTTCCAGAGCCTGGTGCCAGCCTCCTGGCGGAAGCAGGGGCTGCACCGGTGGCCACAACTTCCCCCCGAGGCCACCGGGCGTTCCCCAGCCAATTGGCCAAAGCCAAGAAACCGTTCTGCAAGGCAAACAAGGCCAGCGGAGCAGCCCAAGCCCTTGCGGGCCTGCCAAGCCGAGCGGCCGGGGCCTGGCTTTGTGGGCAGGGCTGGCAGCTGGCTCCTGGGGCACAGCATCTGCCCCGTGCCAAAGGGCAGGCGGCAGCCGGCTGAATGCCGCAGCCCACAGCCCAGGAGGGAATGGGGCCGTGCAGTGCCTGGCACTGGGAGCAGGGCCTGGCCTGTGGGCTCACCGGCAAATTGCGTGAAGGCCTGCTCCTGGAGGAAGGTGCCGCAACCGAAGTCGATGAGCTTCAGGTCGCCGCTCTCCGGGTCCACGAGGAGATTCTCTGGCTTGATGTCCCGGTGCAGGACGCCGCAGGCGGTGCAGTGCCGCACGGCCTCCAGCACCTGGCAGAAAAGCCAGCGCGCCATCTCCTCGCACAGGAACCCCTGCTCCAGCAGGAAGGCCAGGAGATCCTGCGATGGCTCCGGACGCTCCATCACCAGCAGGAAGCTGTCAGGCAGCTCAAACCAGTCGAGGAGCTGGATGATGTTGTGGCAGCCAGAGCCCACCTTCTCCATGAGCACGATCTCCATGGGAACACGGGTGCCGTCGGGCTGTGAGGAGGAGACAGTGCCTCCAGCAGGCCTGATACTGCCCTGTGGCTCCGCTGCCTCGTGCCTGGGATGCCCCAGTGCCCCCTTGGGCAGCCTCCCTGGTGCTTGGGCTTCCTCCCGCCCAGGGGATGCTTCGGGGGTGCCCCCCTGCCCGGCCCCATCACCAGTGTTTGGCATCCCCGGGCCCGCGATGCTCCGGCTCGCACGCTGAGCCCACGCCCGCTCCCCCCGCCCTGCGCCGCCTCCCGCCCTGGGGCCCCGGCCTTATCCCTGCCCGCCACGCCCCGCTCTGTCGCGGTGGCCCCGCTCACTCACCAGCTCGTACCACCGCAGGACGCTCTCCCGGGCCACGCGTTTGATGGCCACCTGCAAGCCCACGAGAGACGGGGCTGAGCTCAAGCCCTGCCCCGCCCCGCCCCTGGCCCTCCTCCCGCGCCCCGCCGTCTCGGCCACTTTACCGGACTCCCGTCTGAGAGGCGGATGCCCGAGAAAACGGTGCCGAAGCCACCGCTGCCCAGCTGAGGGCCCAGCTGGTACAGCTCCTGCAGCTTCTTCTTTTGCCCTGCGACCGAGACCGAGCCATCAGCCTTGCGCCCAGGGCCCCCCCGGCCAAGTGCCCGCGAGTAAAGCGAGCCGAGCCACCGCGGGCCACGTTGCTCTGACCTGCTTCCTGCTGCGCGCCGGGCAGCGGCCACCGCCTTGCAGCCGTCGGGCAGGGGAGCGGCAGAGCTGGGGCAGGGGAGCGCGCAGAGGCGGCTGCAGGAGCCGGAGGGCAGCGGGGCAGGGCGTCACCGTCGCTGTCCCCGGCGTCGTGGGCTGGACTCTGCTGTTGAGGACTGCCGGGGCTACAGCCCGAGGACTCGCACAGGGGGGTGTCAGGAGCAGCTGCAAACCAGGGAGGGGTTTTTTGAAGCCGTGGCATCAGAAGCACTGGAAACAGCCAGAGACTCTGCTGCTCTCAAGGGCCCTGGCCTGGCCTGTGGATGCCCCTCAAGAGCCCCGAGGGAGCCTCAGACAGCTCCTCAGAAGATCTCACCTGCTACCAGAAAGGCCTTCCTGGTAGTCGGTGGCCGTCTTGGAGCAGCTTCCTGGAGATGGAGGAACCTCCTGGGTCTCTTGAGGGTCATCTCTGCCACCAGGCACGGGCTGTTGCCAGCTGGCACAGCCGGCACAGCGTCCTGGGAGCTGTGGGCCGGCAACTGCTGGCTCCAGCTCACTTGCTGCTCCGCCACCTGCTCCTGAGAAGGCTCCCCTGGATCGGGCTGGGCTCCCACTTGGACTTCTGGGCTTTCCCTGGCCACGTCAGTTGTCAGGGTTGCGCCCGTATTGTTGAAGTCCGTGAGTCCAAGGGAGCTGGGAGACCTGTCCACAGGCTCTGCACCTTCTGCAGGCTGACAGGTCTCACTGAGCGTCTGCGGGGGATAGAAGCTGTCAGAGATAGCGGAGGCTCGTGGCAGGATGGAGGATCTCTGACAGCCTGAGCTTCTTGCCTGGATGGTGGGTCCCTCATGGTGTGCCGTCCTTGCAAGGGTTGAGGCTCTCCCAGGGATGGATAATCTTGCTGGGAGCGGCCTCTTGAAGGGATGGAGGCTCCTGGAGGAGCTGGACGAGCCACAGCAGGGCAGGTGGCCTCGCTTCACCAGCTCCTCCAGTTCTTTCCACAATGCCTGCCACATCCCAGAGCAGAGCGGCACCCATGTCCCATTGCGAGCCCAGAGCAGCAGCATCAGTTCCTGCAGCTCCTGGGCCACTGCCACGCAGGGGCCGCAGCTGCAGGGGCTGTCCAGAGGGCTCGCGGGAGCACGTGGCCGCTTGCGAGGGGTCACCCGAGGCCTGGAGGACCTGGGAGCCACAGGGGCTCCTCGCTTCCTCCGTGAGCCTCTGGGCTGCACCCCCGGGCGCTTGCGCCTCTTCGATGTCCGTGCCTGCCGCCTCCGTGGTTGCCAGTGGCCAACGGCCCACCAGACAGCCACAGTGGCCAGCAGCAGGACAAGCACAATCACCAGGACGCCACCGTCACACATGGCTCCGGCGCATCCCATCGTGACTGCACTGGCAGCTGCAGGTGCTGGCAGTGTTACATAGCGACTGCGCGGTGATGTCACAGTGCTGTGGGCCAGGACAGCCAGGTGACATCCCAGCCCTGCCTCTCGCCAGCGCTCAGCCCCTTTGTGCCGTCACAGCCCTGTGCCCACCTCAGCGCTCTCCAGTGCCACAGGAGGAAGAAAGGGACTCCCTGTGGGCACTTGAGGGCCCTCTGGAGCAGAGTGGGTGGAAGATTCTTGTATAAGTAGGACATAGGGATGAGGAGGGAACAATGGTGGTGTCACCTCCTTGCTTGCAGAGCATGGGACATGGATTGCCCAATGGGACACTGTAAAGTCCTTGGGGAGAGCAAGCCCTGCTCAGCAACATCCAAACCACCCACATGCTATCCACCGCATTCCCATCCTGAATCCAAATCCAACTCTGTCCCACTTCCTGGGAAGAAAATGGATCCTATCCCATTGAAAACCAGTACATCAGCCAGTTCTTCACCCAGCACACCCTGTCCCTGCTCATCTCACATCTGGACACCTGCTCCAGAAGGATTCTGTGAGGGACAGGATCAAAACTCCTCTTAAAATCCTGAAATACAACCTGCAATGCCTTCCCATCACCCATGAGACAGGTGACCTTATGGCAGCAGGATAATCAATCAGTTAGACCAGAATTTCCCTCTGTTATCTCACGCTGCCCACGGCTGACACTGGCACTGTCCTTCCCATCACTTCCCAGTAGTGCCAAGCATGACCTTCTCCACCATTTTTCCTGCTATCAAGATTAGATTAAGAGGGCTGGAGTTTCCTGGAAAGTCCAAGCACTTGCTGTCAAGTCGCATACAGCTGGAGAGCATTGAGCCAGCATGGACCTCCTTGGGCTTTCAGGAGCTTGGGTAGATGATTTAGGGGGTTCCTTCTGGGACATACTGGGATGAATCCCATCCAATGCCACAGCCTCATGGATATTGTTCTGGTCCAAGCTGTCCCCAGCAATCCCAAATGGAAGATCACTGTCCCTCGCACCACTCTGCCTCCTCCATTGGACACCCTTCAGCACCCAGAGAAGCTGGTGGTACTTGGCAGAGCCAGGGTCTGTGGGACAAGGACACTGGCAACAGCTAAAAGCAGAGAGGATGCCCAGAGAGCCCAATTCCCACAGGATTCTGCCATCTTGAGGGGGTCAGCCTGTCCTGAGAAGATGCTTGCCATGGCTTTGGGCATTGCAGTCCTGCTGGCCCTGGTGGGCTGCACAGCCGTGGAGGGCTGAGCTGAGTGTCCGCCACCCACGAAAAGCTGGGAGAAAGACTGCGGACAGGACGTGGGATCCCAGTGACCTCCCGCCCCCAGTGCAAACATGGTGGCCACACCTGTCCTTCCAGTGGCCCCGTAACAACTGGTCTTCCAGTTGCTTCAGTGCCTGGAGGGACCCCTCAATCCCGACAAGGTGCCAAACCCCAGCGTCCTGCCATGGACCTGTCTGGGGGTCTCCACTGAGAGTCCATCCATAAGCAGCTGCTCCAGGAGGTCAAAGAGGAGGCAGTGAGGAGAGCCCAGCAAGGCAGGGAGGGGAGGAGATGAGGGGCTGGGAAGGGAAAGGGAGGACCACGCACTTGGTCTCAGAGGACCAGGCACTGCAGGCTCGGCACTGCTGGCTCTCAGGGTGCCCTGGATGGGCAAGGTGGTGCCAGGTGCCATCCCACCATGTTCCCCGGCTGTTCTCTTGTCCTCACAGCCATGACCTTGGGACAGATGGCTCTGCACATCCTTGTCCTCCTCTTCTGCCAACACAGTTCAGGGAAAATACTTCCACTACTCCACCTCAGTAAGGGTCCCAGGTGGCTCCATGCTGCTCAGGGTGCTGGAGGTGGTGGCAGAGGAGAACCCTGAAACCTTTAGGTGAGAGCCAGAGGGGCTGTGGCAGTGGGGTTGGGCATCCCACCACCCAGCCTGGAGCCCACTCCATCTTCCTGGCTACTTCCAAACGTCCTGGGGCCCCATGGTTGTGGTCTCCATCCACGAGCTGGCTTCCAGCATGGATGACAGGACATACTGGCAGTGCCACAGTGCTGGGGACACCCTCGATGAAGATGGGTGGCCCAGGGTGGCCACCAGCTGGGGAGCGTATCCAGGCCATCTTCAGCTCCTACTGATGCCACTGAAAGACACTGGGAGCCGCCATGGAGCAAGGAAGTGTCATTCCAGCATGTCCCTGGGTATCTCTGTGTGACCCTGGGAGTGGCAGACAGTGCCACAAAGTAGGAGGTCCCTTGTATCCCCAGCTTCCAGGGCAGGGAAAACAAGGAGGTATTGTTCCTACAGTCCCACCCTGGCCTAACTGGAGGGGGAAGCCAGTACAAGACACCAAGAGCCCCTAGGACACAGGTGGCAGGGATCCAGCAGATGACCCTGCACCAGATTGGCTTGTGGGGCCAGGGTGGAGGATTTGGGTTATAAACCTCAGGGATCAAGGGGACCCCCAGGATCCAGGGGACGGGGTGGGCAGCACAGAGCAGAGCCGATCGAAACCGCGATGGGGAAGGGATCAGTGCCATCTGCAGGGCAGAAGGACACTGGACGCGGGAGTGACCGCAGAGCCACCGTTTGATGGAAATGGATTGCTAGGGGTGTCAGGGGCTCCCATCGTACCAGGGACTCACCACACTGGGGCCCTTGCTAACAGGCAGGGTTGGTGCAGACAGAGAGCAAGTCAGTTCCCTGGGACACACGGGACCTCTCGATCCACTTGCAACTTTAGGCCTAAGGGGGGAAAGTGTCAAGAAGTTCTTTGATTATTCAGGGACCAAGTGGGATAGAGAAGCAGCTGCATTTTATTCAACCACTATTGGTAAATGCGGGGGATAGGTTTGAAAGGCATGAATTTCTGTTTCTTCCTGATTGTGATTGTAATTTACTGGGAAGGGATTTGATGGCTAAACTGGGAATGTAAATTACTATTGTGAAAGGTGATAAGGAAGCTACCACTGCTGTAACTGTCTGTCAAATGCCTGAGAAGACCTATGCTGAAGTAGACCCAGGGAAATGTGGAAAATTAGATATGGAACCTCTCCAAATCACTTTGAAGCCACCAGGACAAGTGGTGTTTAAAAAGCAATACCCTCTTTCAGGAGGGAAGGAAGGGGTTACAGCCTTTTACTGAGTCCCTGTTAAAGGCAGGTCTTTTGGAGCCACGGATGTTTCCCTATAACACTGCTATCCTTCAAGGTGAGAACCTGGCAGAATTTTAAAGTGTTAAAAAGCAGATGAACTGAGGCTCCTGCCCTAGCCCTTCCAAACAGGGAAGAAGTATTTGCATTTTATGTGGATGTTGAACAGGACCACGCCAGAGGAGTTCTAGTGCAAGAACACCACGGGGCGGTACTTGAAGACCGATGGCCTGTTCTTCTGAAATGTTAGACCCCTCGGCGAGGGGTGGCCCCATCGTTTGCAAAATTGTGCAGCCACGGTTTTCATGGTAACTGAGGACGGCAGGAGGCTCTCTAACCCTTAAGCTTCACATCAAGTTAAGGCTTTGTTGACCAAAAGAGCCTCTCATGGAACAGGAGGATTTAGAATTAAGTAGGGGGGAAGGGTTTAACCCCACCTCCTGTTTAACTGGTCCCGAGGGAGGAGACCTGAAGGAAACTCATGACTGGATTCAGGTAATAGATCTCCAGATGCCGAGGAGATATTAAATTATCCCCCTTGGAATTAATGTTTGGGATTTTTCTTTTTCTGGAGCAGTAAATCAGGATGTTGATGGGAAGTCTCTGGTTCTGTTCCCAACAGGGCAGCCATTTGGCGCAGTCCAGGAATGCGGCATCAGAGTCCATGGAGGTGTAGGACAGATCTTTCCCTCTCCCACTCCCCACTGCCACCAGCTCCCCCTGGGCAACGAGGGGGCTCCCGGCTGAGCGAGGGCAGCGCGAACGTGCAGCAGCTCAAGGATCCGCTCCCTGCGCACTTCCCGGGACAGGGCTGCCCTGGGCCTTGGCATGGACGCCCTTCTCTGCTCGGCGTGACCCTCCTGCCTCAGCCTCGCTCAATTCGATTCATGTGCCTCCCGTGAGGGACACCCTCCACACAGATCCTGCTTCTGATTCCTTGGATCCACAGCGCTGTTTTTCCTGGATTTCAGCCACGGCTTCCCCTGTGTAAAGGATAGGGATACATAGGAGGAGTGTGTTGGGCTCCCCTCCACCACTGTTAGTGGTTTCAGGCCCCCAAGAGCTCTTGTGTCTCCCTTTTTCCCAACAATATCCCTCCATCCCCTCCTTCCCGACGCTTCCCCTCAGCAGCACCGAGCCTTTTCCCCGCCCTTTTTCCCCTCAGCGCTGGCCCCGCCCCCGCTCAGACCACGCCCCCTCGGCGCCGCTGAGGCCTTGGCCACGCCCACCGTCCTGGTGGGACCGGCTCCCCGCCCTCCCTTCCCTAATTAGCGCCCTTAGTTCGTCCCTCGTTAATACGTCACTAATTAGGCTCCTGGCGGCCAAGAGCAGGGGTTTGGAGGAGCTCTGTGGGACACCCTGGCTGCGTGGGGCAGACCAGAGACGCCCAGTGTTGTCCCTCCACTCAGGGCAGGGATTCGGGGCACCGCGGCCACCCGGGGAAGATGCTCCGTTGCCAGCCCACACCTCCACGAAAGGGAGAGGAGGAAAGCAGGGTGCCAGAGACACAGAACCCCTCAAGACTTCCCCAGCTGGGTCTTCTCCGCCCCGCCCCTTCCAGCTGTATGCCGTGTTTACAGGAGCTCAGAAAGAGGAAAAAAAAAGAGAAACGAGCTCCACAGTGAATTCCTGAAAGAAAAATCCATCAATGGCCAGGAGACTCCTGTGGCTCCTTCCTGAAAATCAGGGCTGTGGGGAACAGGGTGCAGGGTGTCCCAGGACACAGAGCTGGACACTGATCCCTCCTGGATCTCCTTGGCACCCCTGTCCCAGGCAAGGATGGTACTGAATATCCTCTTGGAGCTGTCCCAGGAAGGTCCCTGCTCCCTGGCGCAGGATGGGAGGGGTAGAGGTGGTCCTCTCACACTCATCCCACTCATTCCCCCCTGCCCTGACTTTGCCCCTGGGGTGCTCACCCCCCTTTTTAGGGTGTCCAGCCCTGTTCTCATGGGGAACCTTGGGCACCCATGAGCATAACCAACCTTTCTGGGAGGCTGGGAGCACTGGTGAGGGAGGGGGCTGTTTCTGGTGACCTGGAACTTGGCTCCTGCTGTGAGCCAGCGGCTTTCTGCCTGCTGGGCTGGGGGAACACCCTCTCTGAGCTCTGTGACAGCCCCAGCCCCACACCCACTCCTTGCCACAGCTCCTCCCAGACAGCATCTGCTACGGACATGTCCCCTGCTACTGTCCTTTGGCCAGGGGCCTTGTGGCTCATGCCAGACCCTTCTTCCTCCCCAGGGAGCCTCCTCCCAGGTAAGGGGGGAGCCCCCCACAGCCCAGGACTCTCCAGCTCAGCCCCCCTGGAGCCAGGCCGCCGTCTGAGTCCCACGTGCCCTGAGCCAAGTGGGGACTGGTGGCCGTCTTGGCCACAGTGACCACAGATAAATCGACTTTCCAACCTCTGACAAGAGGAAAAGGGCCAGCAAAACCTCAGTTCGGGGCATGAGGAGAGCAGACTTCAGACTGCTCAGGGAACTGGTAAGCAGGGTCTCCAGGGACAATGCTTTTGCAGGTGCTGGGGTCCATCAGTGCTGGTCAATTTTGAAACATCACCTCCTAAGGGCACAGGAGTAGGAGAGTCCCAAATGTCGGAATCCAAGCAGACGAGGCAGAAGGCATCTTCTCTGGGAAAGAGGATGGAAAAGAAAGCTGTGTGCCCAGTGGAAGCAAGGTCAGCAGAAGAATACAGATGTCAGGAAAATTAATCCACAAACACCACAGGTTTATGTCCAAACAAGAGACAGAGCAATCCTGTTACTTTATTCGAATAAAGGGAGAGGCCATGGGCATTTCCCATGGGATCTCTCAAATTGTTAGAGGACGCAGCTTCCTTTTTCTCCTGATTTCCCGGCTGCATTTTCCTCTCTCCTTCCCCACTGGCTGAGGTACTTGAGAGGTACAGACTTCCCGAATGGCTTAATACAAACCCCCTTTCTAATGTGCACCCCCCACCCTCATTCTTTTCCTTGTGTCTCTGTTCTTTTTCTCTAAATCCAGGGATTAGCAGAGTCTTGAGTGAGTAACAGTCTGTGTCAATTAGTGGAATTACTATGGAATTTATGGTTCCTCCCTTTGCTTCTTTCACCTATCAGTATCTGGCTTTATCTACCATCATGCCCACAGATAGTTTGTAAAGACACCTCCTCCTCATTCCTTCCACAGAGATGTCTCTTGCCACTGTAGGGAGAACTTTGGTGCAGTGAAAGCTCAGCTGGAGAGGAAGGTGGCCAGAAGTGTGGGGCACAATAAAGAGTGTTTTTAAATATATTAATGGAAAAAAACATTGTAGAAATAACATTGTCCCCTTCCAGGATGTGGATGGTCACCTCACAAACAGGGACAGGGACACAGCACAGGTGTTTAATGCATTCTTTGCCTCTGTCTTCAACACTCCTCCCTCCCTTCCCAGTGGAAAACATGCACTGTACCAAGGGACACTGCAAAATCCTTGAAGAGGGCAAGCCCTGCTCAGCAGAAACCAAACCACTCATGTTTGATCCACAGCATTCCCATCATGAATCTGAACCCAGCGTGTGCCAGCAATTGGGAAAAAAGGAGCCCTATGCCCGTCAAAACCAGAGCAGTGGGAGCACTATGAGCACTCCTTGGGAAATCCTGACTTATTTAGAACAGAGGCAACGCAGAAGTCGGTGAGCTGTTACAGAAAACTCTTCCTGCCCTCGACAGCCAGTTCAGGAGAGCTCCCCAGAGACACAGGAACTTCAACTCCCTTTGTCTCTGGAAGATTTCTCAGGCACAGAGAGTGTTTCCAGTTGGTACTGCTGCAGTGTCCTGGGAGCCATGGGCTTGACACTGGTGGCAGCAGCACTCTTCCTGATGTGCCACTTGCTGCAGGGAATGACTCACTGCAGCAGGCTGAGCTGTTCTTACTGCCAGGCTTTTTCTGGCCATGTGCATCTTTAGAGATGCGCTGGTTCTGCTGATCCCTGAGGTGGGCACAGGGCTGTGACGGCACAAAGGGGCTGAGCGCTGGCGAGAGGCAGGGCTGGGATGTCACCCGGCTGTCCTGGCCCACAGCACTGTGACATCACCGCGCAGTCGCTATGTAACACTGCCAGCACCTGCAGCTGCCAGTGCAGTCGCGATGGGACGCGCCGGAGCCATGTGTGACGGTGGCGTCCTGGTGATTGTGCTTGTCCTGCTGCTGGCCACTGTGGCTGTCTGGTGGGCCGTTGGCCACTGGCAACCACGGAGGCGGCAGGCACGGACATCGAAGAGGCGCAAGCGCCCAGGGGTGCAGCCCAGAGGCTCACGGAGGAAGCGAGGAGCCCCTGTGGCTCCCAGGTCCTCCAGGCCTCGGGTGACCCCTCGCAAGCGGCCACGTGCTCCCGCGAGCCCTCTGGACAGCCCCTGCAGCTGCGGCCCCTGCGTGGCAGTGGCCCAGGAGCTGCAGGAACTGATGCTGCTGCTCTGGGCTCGCAATGGGACATGGGTGCCGCTCTACTCTGGGATGTGGCAGGCATTGTGGAAAGAACTGGAGGAGCTGGTGAAGCGAGGCCACCTGCCCTGCTGTGGCTCGTCCAGCTCCTCCAGGAGCCTCCATCCCTTCAAGAGGCCGCTCCCAGCAAGATTATCCATCCCTGGGAGAGCCTCAACCCTTGCAAGGACGGCACACCATGAGGGACCCACCATCCAGGCAAGAAGCTCAGGCTGTCAGAGATCCTCCATCCTGCCACGAGCCTCCGCTATCTCTGACAGCTTCTATCCCCCGCAGACGCTCAGTGAGACCTGTCAGCCTGCAGAAGGTGCAGAGCCTGTGGACAGGTCTCCCAGCTCCCTTGGACTCACGGACTTCAACAATACGGGCGCAACCCTGACAACTGACGTGGCCAGGGAAAGCCCAGAAGTCCAAGTGGGAGCCCAGCCCGATCCAGGGGAGCCTTCTCAGGAGCAGGTGGCGGAGCAGCAAGTGAGCTGGAGCCAGCAGTTGCCGGCCCACAGCTCCCAGGACGCTGTGCCGGCTGTGCCAGCTGGCAACAGCCCGTGCCTGGTGGCAGAGATGACCCTCAAGAGACCCAGGAGGTTCCTCCATCTCCAGGAAGCTGCTCCAAGACGGCCACCGACTACCAGGAAGGCCTTTCTGGTAGCAGGTGAGATCTTCTGAGGAGCTGTCTGAGGCTCCCTCGGGGCTCTTGAGGGGCATCCACAGGCCAGGCCAGGGCCCTTGAGAGCAGCAGAGTCTCTGGCTGTTTCCAGTGCTTCTGATGCCACGGCTTCAAAAAACCCCTCCCTGGTTTGCAGCTGCTCCTGACACCCCCCTGTGCGAGTCCTCGGGCTGTAGCCCCGGCAGTCCTCAACAGCAGAGTCCAGCCCACGACGCCGGGGACAGCGACGGTGACGCCCTGCCCCGCTGCCCTCCGGCTCCTGCAGCCGCCTCTGCGCGCTCCCCTGCCCCAGCTCTGCCGCTCCCCTGCCCGACGGCTGCAAGGCGGTGGCCGCTGCCCGGCGCGCAGCAGGAAGCAGGTCAGAGCAACGTGGCCCGCGGTGGCTCGGCTCGCTTTACTCGCGGGCACTTGGCCGGGGGGGCCCTGGGCGCAAGGCTGATGGCTCGGTCTCGGTCGCAGGGCAAAAGAAGAAGCTGCAGGAGCTGTACCAGCTGGGCCCTCAGCTGGGCAGCGGTGGCTTCGGCACCGTTTTCTCGGGCATCCGCCTCTCAGACGGGAGTCCGGTAAAGTGGCCGAGACGGCGGGGCGCGGGAGGAGGGCCAGGGGCGGGGCGGGGCAGGGCTTGAGCTCAGCCCCGTCTCTCGTGGGCTTGCAGGTGGCCATCAAACGCGTGGCCCGGGAGAGCGTCCTGCGGTGGTACGAGCTGGTGAGTGAGCGGGGCCACCGCGACAGAGCGGGGCGTGGCGGGCAGGGATAAGGCCGGGGCCCCAGGGCGGGAGGCGGCGCAGGGCGGGGGGAGCGGGCGTGGGCTCAGCGTGCGAGCCGGAGCATCGCGGGCCCGGGGATGCCAAACACTGGTGATGGGGCCGGGCAGGGGGGCACCCCCGAAGCATCCCCTGGGCGGGAGGAAGCCCAAGCACCAGGGAGGCTGCCCAAGGGGGCACTGGGGCATCCCAGGCACGAGGCAGCGGAGCCACAGGGCAGTATCAGGCCTGCTGGAGGCACTGTCTCCTCCTCACAGCCCGACGGCACCCGTGTTCCCATGGAGATCGTGCTCATGGAGAAGGTGGGCTCTGGCTGCCACAACATCATCCAGCTCCTCGACTGGTTTGAGCTGCCTGACAGCTTCCTGCTGGTGATGGAGCGTCCGGAGCCATCGCAGGATCTCCTGGCCTTCCTGCTGGAGCAGGGGTTCCTGTGCGAGGAGATGGCGCGCTGGCTTTTCTGCCAGGTGCTGGAGGCCGTGCGGCACTGCACCGCCTGCGGCGTCCTGCACCGGGACATCAAGCCAGAGAATCTCCTCGTGGACCCGGAGAGCGGCGACCTGAAGCTCATCGACTTCGGTTGCGGCACCTTCCTCCAGGAGCAGGCCTTCACGCAATTTGCCGGTGAGCCCACAGGCCAGGCCCTGCTCCCAGTGCCAGGCACTGCACGGCCCCATTCCCTCCTGGGCTGTGGGCTGCGGCATTCAGCCGGCTGCCGCCTGCCCTTTGGCACGGGGCAGATGCTGTGCCCCAGGAGCCAGCTGCCAGCCCTGCCCACAAAGCCAGGCCCCGGCCGCTCGGCTTGGCAGGCCCGCAAGGGCTTGGGCTGCTCCGCTGGCCTTGTTTGCCTTGCAGAACGGTTTCTTGGCTTTGGCCAATTGGCTGGGGAACGCCCGGTGGCCTCGGGGGGAAGTTGTGGCCACCGGTGCAGCCCCTGCTTCCGCCAGGAGGCTGGCACCAGGCTCTGGAAGCCAGCAGCCTGCACCTGGACAGCGCCACCTGTCTCCCCTAGGAACACACATGTACAGCCCACCCGAGTGGATCTGCCTTGGCTGCTACCACGGCCATTCGGCAACCATCTGGTCCCTGGGTGTGCTGCTGTACGTCATGGTCTGCGGGAACATGCCCTTCCAGGAGGACCGTGACATCGTGTCGGGGCAGCTCTTCTTCTGGCAGCAGGTCTCTCCAGGTTGGTGTCTGGCCTCAAGAAGGCAGGCTTTGGCAGATGGCACCGCGCAGCCCAGCGTGGCCCTCACGCAGCTGCGCGGGAGGCCCATCTGCCCTCAAGAGCTGGCCGCAGGAGGCAGCCCGTGACGACGTGGTCGGTGTGGCCTGCTTGGCTGAAGGAGGTGGCGCGTGTCCTGCCGTGCCACTGTCCCGCAAAGGGCAGAGTCAGCCGGGAGGCTGGCACAGCTCTGAGCACACGCAGCATAGCCCGGGCCCTGGAGGCGCCGGGAGCAGCTGGGCAGGAGCCTTCTGCAAGTGACCGGCGCTTTCTGGTTTCTCTCCCCAGAGTGCCAACATCTGATCCGCTGGTGTTTGTCCAAGCACCCTGCGGACAGGCCAGCGCTGGAGGAGATCTTGCGCCACCCTTGGGTGCGGGGCAGGCGTCTTTGATGCCTTGCCAGAGCCTCTGCAGCACCCGATTACCGAGTCCCATGCAGGACTGAGGGCTCGAGAAATAAAACAACCACAAACCCATGCCGGGGTGTCAAGTCTGGTCCTGTTTAGCAACTTCAGCTAAAGAACCCTCTTGGGAAAAGGGGTAATCAGAGTGTTCTCTTCAGCCTTTGTCAAGCTTTTGATGCCTTTTCTCCAGGACGGTAGTTCTGTGTCTTCAAGCACAGGCTGTAGTACAGGCAGGAGGAGCTGTAACCAGCCTAGAAAGGTAACAGTGAAACAACAGCCGCCCTTTCAAACTGACGCGGCCACTTGGGTTCACCAGAAGTGATACCTGGGCTCATGTGTGCATTCCAAGGGCCAGCAGGCGGCAGGGACAGAGATGCTGCTCACCTGCCAAAGCTGTGAGAAGAAGCAGAAACGCCAAAACATCATTTCAGGTCAAGCCCTAATGAACTCTTGCTCTTTCTTCCCCTCACACTGGCAGCAGGCAAATGCAGCCCGGTCTGCCTGGATTTAGGGGACAGCAGCATCTAAAGGAGCTGTGCAGGGATGCACAGATGCTGAAAGAGACTCTACGGCAGATAGACACGCTCCAGCAGGCTCAGCCTCCCACACTGGGGCAGGGAAAGAGCATGAGGAGACCCCCGCTGCCGAGGAAGGAGCGGCAGAGAAAGTGATCCCTAGGGACTCCAAGGGAACCCCCCTGGTGTTACCAGCCTCTAACCCCATCTCACATTCGGGAGTTGTGTTATGTAACAGAGCAACTCTTGATAACTTTGTTGTACCATGTAGCCCAGAGCTTTAGAACACTGGGTGGAAGGAGTGGTATTTCTCCCCAGCTGCCTTCTGGAGACTTTGCTATGCCAACAAAGAATCCCTGAATGCTCATAGCACCTCCTGTCCAGCAAGGGAGGGAGACAAGGAAAAACAACCTCAAGTGGCCACAGACCTCCTCCTGCTTCTGCTGCATTTCACATTTTTCAGCCCCAGAAGTTCATCCATCTCTATTACCCTTTCTATTTGCTTCTACCCTTCCAGGAGATTTTTCTTTATAGCAGATGCTTTTCATGTTTAGAAACCACAGCATCCTCTGGGGGACAGGGAAACACTCCCACATACAGATGAGGGAATAGGCCCCTGAGAGGAGGCAGCTGCTTGAACAAGATCTAAAGCAGAAAGGGAATCCAGAGCATTTGTCTCTAGTTTTGTCTCTCTATTGAGCAGAACAGCACTAGATGATCTTCACTCACGTACAGTCATTTCTTACAACCTTATTGGCTCTAGCAGCCTCATAAAAGCAGTTCATCTGCAACATGTGTCCTGCTGCCCTTGCTACAGGGACAAGGTGTCTGTGGCTTCAAAGCTCTGATCAGCCTAGGCTCTTCTTTCCTGTCTATGCATTGTGCTGGGCTTCCTGCATGGTTTAAAGAAACCAGAGAGTTTGGGAAACTAGTTCTGGATGTACTGATACCAAACAGGTGCTGTGCTATAGTATGTGATAAATCAATGTGTGTGGCATTGAGCAGAAGCCAGGCAGAATCAGGGAGAGCTGAAAAGCTTCTAATTACATCTGAACTGCCTGTTCAAGGGATTCTGTGATTCAGTGGAAGCCTGGGAACCAGAGGAGAGGCCTGAAACTACAGAAACCAAATAATGAAACATCTCTTTTTCAGACAACTTGCAGGAGAGGGAAAGATGATGCAGGAGTTGGGATCCAGAGACTAAAGGGCACCTGCTCTGCCCCAGTGTTATCATCACTGCAGCTGCAGGATGTCTGGGGGTCCTTTGAGGCAGGTGAGGATTGGGGGCACAGAGCTATACCATATAGCTATACCATAAAGCATTCATGCCAACAGCAGAGAAAGCAAAGAGACACAGGAGATGATGGGTTTTTCCTTGTAAGCCTGAGGAATTCACAGGAATTCCCATTTTCCCCAGCTTCCCTACAGTATCAGTGTTTAGACATCACCCTGCCTTAGAGGATCTTCAAAAATCTCCCTTTATAGTGAGCAGAGAAACTGGTATTTCTCTGTAAGTGGCCACGATCCCCCTTGGCAGTGCAGCTGTTACTGCAATTTTACTTTGGGGAAGTTAAACACCAGTCTCATCTCTAAAAGCATCCTCACTCACTTTACAAAGTGCCTCAGGAAGGGTAAAAAGAGGGGCTTTAACACAAGCACACACCCTCCTCAGCTGTGCTGTTAAATGCCAGGTTGCAGTCCAGAGACTTACCTTCTCCACTCAGAAAGGGAATTCTTTGGCTGATACTTCTATAGAGAGATCAATAAACTCACAAGTAAGGACTGTTTCTGTTATTGGCTCTGCGGTTGTGCTTTCCCCAATGGTGGCTTCACACAGCACGTAATCCTGCACCTCCTGCCTGCAAGAGACACTTGTCACCAGTGGCTGCTGGCATCCAGCAAATTGGCTCACCACCCACCACGGGCCCTATTCCTGCCCCAGAGTTATGGTCACTGCCCCCTTTTCTTCCAGCTTATTTATTCTGCACTCAATTGTCTCTAACACTGCACCCCAACAGCCACAAAAGGCACTTGGGAGACCCTCCCTCCCTTCTCACACAGCTTTTGTCTTACTCTGTGCATACCCCAGATAAACCACTTGGCACTTGTTTAATTCACTTTCTTCTTGGGCTCCTAGTCTAAGTGTAACTTATTTCTCTGTCTTTCCTTGCTGACTCAGCATGCAACACTGTTTGCCCAAAAGAGCAGTATTTCCTTCCACCCCTATTTTGGGATCAGCACTGGGTTTTGGTAGATGTGAAATCATGATAAAGCCGTAGCTGGCCTGATGGTGGCCAGCAAGGAAAGCAACTGGTGCTGCCATGGAAACGTGTGGCCTTAAGCCAGTTTCTTGAAGGCCCCTGCTCATTCCCTCAGGCAAATGTCAAGGGACTGTGGAACAAGCCCAGGGGAGGGGATCTGATGGTTCCCCAGGCTCAGCCCTTGGTGGGGACCTCACCTGCCGAACGCTGGAGAAGCCTTGCACCACCATGTGAGCTGACTCGTCTGGCTGCAGCTCCATTGACCGTGGCTGCAGCTGAAACAGGGGCTCTGGGAATCCTCTTCGTCCTTGGAGCTACTGACAGATGTGAGGCTCTGGCCCTCCTCCTCAGGTGGTCTGTAACATTCCATGGTCCAGTAGAGCCAATGGAAACGGTAGCCCCCGTTTGTGAATTTGAACCAACAAAAGCAGGGAATGAGGCTAGAAGAGAAGACAAGATGGAAAACAGTATGGGAGTAGCTATATTTCCCTGGTCATCAGATTGCTCCCAATGAACAATTTGAGGTGTTAATAGCTTGGAGACTGTCTTCATTTCCAGGTCTTAATGTAATAAATGAGGGTATTTTGTTCATTGAAAAGAGCTGACACAGGCCACAATGTACATAACAGGAAATGTCTTAACAAATCTATATGTAAAGGTTGTAAGTGCTGTAAGTGTACTATTGTTTAAGCTCCAAGAAGAAAAGCAGGGGATACTAACTGACCAAATATGGAAAAGGTCACCCAGAGGGCACCTGAAGAAGACTACTAGCCTTCAGCCATCGACCACCAGAAGGCAGAAAACGACCCCCTAGCAACAAGTTCACACATGCGCAGAGTACTCCCTTAAAGAAGAGTTAACAGGAAACGATCCTGCATAAAAGAAGGACTGAAATTTGCAAACCCCTGCGGCAATTCGGTGGAGCGGGGACTCCCCTGTCGCCCAGCGCTGATTTTGCTTATGCCTTGCTTGCTGTAATTAATAAATTCTCTAATTTAATTAAACCTCTTTGTCTGCCTCCATCAATCACAATTTGGTGCCGTGACTCGGATGGGAATGGTACGGTAAGACAGAGATATCGGGGAGGCGCCCCACCTCTGGTGGCCTCGGTATCTTCAGTCTTTACCTCGCTCCCACCGACGAACCTAAACTCAAGGCATTAAGCAAAGGGAACCGGTCGACCCCATAAACTTTGTGCACAGAGGTCCGGACGAAGACGCTGGAAGCGTGAGTATTTGCGGAAAAGGGATCCGTTCGGTCGGGGTCGGGTATCCTGGAGTGTGGCGAGTGTGGTGTGTGAGAGGGGGGCCGGCAGCCGGACTCCCCAAGCGAGTGTGGACCCTCAGTAGTGCGGCTCCCATTGCCCGCGAGGGCGTGGGCCACGAACCAGGGGAAGCGAGTGATTCCACACACAGAACGCCTGAAGGCACTCCAGAGGATGGGACAGGGGAAAAGCAAGCCCTCTAGTTCCATAAGGTTTCCCCCAGTACCTGAGGATAGTCCGTTAGGGCTTTTATTGAATAATTAGAGGCATTATTCGAGTACACAGAATAAAGATAAGGCCAAGATGATTTATTATTGCATAGAGGTCTGGGGAGGAAAGCAGATATCACGAAACGTATTTTGGCCTATATTTGGGTCCTACGAGGACTGGGTGAGACAGGATTTGAATTTATGGGTAGAAACCAAAACTCCTTTTAGTCAAGAAGAGAGTGAATATGCAAAAATATGGATAGAGACCCCTGGGGCACTCCTGTTTACTTTAAAGGAAAAATCTGAAGACTCAGGGGTAAGAAGAAAAGATAAAAAGAAAGAGGAAGTTCCGATGATTCCACCCCCCTATATACCTCCGCAGGCCCCACAGGCACCCCCACTCCCACTCCCTGAGCAGCCCCTAGAGGAAGAAGAAGGGAATCCTGAACCTGAACGGGAGGGACCAATGACAAGGAGCAGAGCTAGACGTCATAACCTTTATCCATTAAGAGAAATGCCTATGGGGGGACCCCAACCAGGAATTGGCTTTATTTCAGTTCCCCTTAGCTCTGGAGATGTGCGGGACTTTAAGAAGAAAATGGGGAACCTATTAGAAGACCCCCTGGGAGTTGCAGAGAAGCTAGATCAATTTTTAGGCCCTAATATATACACCTGGGATGAGCTGCAGTCAATTCTAAATATTCTTTTTACTGCAGAAGAAAAGAACATGATTAGGCGAGCGGGAATGCGAATTTGGGATGCCCAACATGCTCAGGGCCCACAGGCAGATATCAAATGGCCTTTACAAAACCCTAATTGGGATCATCAGGATCCAGCACACAGAACTCATATGCAGGACTTAAGGACAATAGTTATACAAGGGGTCCGAGAGGCAGTACCAAGAAGACAAAACATAAATAAGGCCTTTAATGAGAGGCAGAGAAAGGAGGAAACTCCAACAAATTGGCTAGAAAGAGTAAGAAAGAATCTACAGCTGTATTCAGGCCTGGACCCAGATACACAGTTGGGTCAGGCACTTCTGAAAACTCAATTTGTAGCCAAATCATAGGATGACATCAGGAAGAAGCTAGAAAAACTAGAAAATTGGCAGGAGAGAGGATTAGATGAATTGTTGAGGGAAGCACAGAAAGTATATGTCAGGAGGGATGAAGAGAATCACAAGAGACAAGTCAGAATGATGGTGGCAGCAGTAAGGGAAAGCAGAAAACAAGACTCTCCCCGCCGAATGGGGCAGATGCCCAGAAAGGCCCCTAGGAACACAGAGGGAAATCAGAGGGTAGAAAGGAGGGAAGCAGTCGTATGTTTTTATTGTGGGGAGAAGAGACACATCAGAAGGGATTGCAGAAAGAGGATAAGAGATGAAAAGATGTTTAAAGAAGATTAGAGGGGTCAGGGGCTCTACTTACTGGGGACCAAGAAACATCCAGAGCCCTTGATAAAAATAAAAGTCGGTCCCCAATGCCAGGAATTTGAATTCCTGGTAGATACGGGAGCAGAAAGATCAACTATCCAAGTTTTACCATCTGGGTGTAAAGTCTCCCGAGACACCGCCCTTGTAGTGGGTGCCAAGGGTGAACCTTTTGAAGTCCCTGTTATTAAAGATGTCCTAATAGAAACCGAATCAAAATTAGGAATAGGAAGCCTTTTGTTGGCACCAGAAGCAGAGTATAACCTCATGGGTAGAGATCTCATAGTAGAATTGGGGATAAACCTAGAGGTAATTAATAAAGAATTGAAAATCAAACTATGCCCCCTTAGAGTAGAGGATGAAGAGAAGATTAACCCCGAGGTATAGTACACACCTGACAGTGTGGGCCAACTGAACATTCCGCCCTTCTCCGTAACCATAAAAGATCCAGAAATTCCAATAAGGATCAAGCAGTATCCCATATCCCCAGAAGGGAAACGAGGACTAAAGCCTGAAATAGACAGACTAATAAGCAAGGGACTCCTAGAGCCCTGTATGTCCCCTTTTAATACACCCATTTTACCAGTAAAGAAACCAGATGGATCCTATCGATTAGTGCATGATTTAAGAGAAATTAATAAGAGGACAGTGGCCCGGTTCCCGGTGGTTGCTAACCCATACACCCTATTAAGTAGACTAGGGCCAGAAAATCACTGGTATAGTGTAATTGATCTAAAAGATGCATTTTGGGCCTGCCCCTTAGACGAAAATAGTAGAGATTATTTTGCCTTTGAATGGGAGGACCCAGATACTCATAGGCGACAACAGTTGCGGTGGACCGTGCTGCCACAAGGGTTCACAGAATCACCAAATTTATTTAGACAAGCATTAGAACAAATCCTCCAAGAATATCAAACAAGAGAAAACATTACTTTGATTCAGTATGTGGATGACCTCCTGATTGCAGGAAGAAAAGAAGAAGAAGTTCGGGAGGAGAGCATTAAACTGTTAAACTTTCTAAGCTTGAAGGGACTAAAAGTATCAAAGGCAAAATTACAGTTTGTAAAAGAAGAAGTAAAATATTTAGGCCATTATTTGAGTAAAGGAGAGAAGAAAATAGACCCCGAAAGAGTGAAAGGAATCCTCTCACTCCCACCACCAAGGAGCAAGAGACAAGTAAGGCAATTGCTAGGATTAGTAGGCTACTGTAGACAATGGATTGATAATTATAGTACCAAGGTCAAATTTCTGTATAACAAGCTCAGTCATGATGGGTTATTGAAATGGAGCAGAGAGGATGAGAGGAATTTAAAACAACTGCAACAAGATTTAATTAATGCTCCAGTACTAAGTTTACCTGATTTAAAAAGACCATTTTATCTATTTGTAAACATTGAAAATGAGACAGCATATGGAGTATTAACTCAAGATTGGGCTGGGAGAAAGAAACCGGTAGGATATTTGTCAAAGCTATTAGATCCAGTAAGCAAGGGATGGCCTACATGCCTACAGGCAGTGGTAGCCTGTGCTCTCTTAGTAGAAGAAGCACGTAAAATAACTTTTAATGGGAAACTCAAGGTATTATCTCCACATAACATTAGGGGAATATTGCAACAAAAAGCTGAAAAATGGATAACAGATTCGAGACTTTTAAAGTATGAAGGGATCTTATTAGATTCCCCAAAGCTAACACTAGAGGTCACTACACTACAAAATCCGGCCCAGTTCTTATACGGAGAACCAAATGAGAATAAATTAGCCCATGATTGCATGTTAACTATAGAAGAACAAACCAAAATCCGACCGGACTTAGAAGAAGAAGAATTAGAAGAAGGGGAGAAGCTGTTTGTAGACGGATCATCTCGGGTAATAGAGGGAAAGAGAGTATCTGGCTATGCAATCATTAAAGAGGAAGGGTCAGAAGTCTTAGAGTCAGGACCTCTAAGTAGATCCTGGTCAGCTCAAGCTTGTGAATTGTATGCAGTCTTACGAGCTCTGAGATTGCTGAAAAATAAAACAGGGACAATATATACAGACTCCAAATATGCATATGGAGTGGTACATACATTTGGGAAAATATGGGAAGAACGAGGGTTAATAAACTCTCAAGGGAAAGACTTAGTCCATCAGGAGCTAATAAGACAGCTACTCCAGGCCTTACGGGAGCCTAGAAGAATTGCTGTAGTACATCTCAGAGGTCACCAGAAAGGAATAGATTTTAGAAGTAGAGGTAATAACGCAGCAGACCAAGAAGCAAAAAGGGCAGCACTTTTGGTTATACGACAAGTTCAGGATAAGAACCAACCAAAGGAGAAATTCCCCAATAAAACTAGGTGCATTTATAGTTTTACAGAACAAGAAAAAGAGAAACTATCACAAATGGGGCTAAAAGAAAATTCAGAAGGAGAATGGAAACTCCCAGATGGAAGAGTAGTACTACCTAAATCAATAGCAGTGGAAATTTTACAAAGGATACATAGCCAAACTCATTGGGGAACACAAGCACTAGCAGACCAGTTTGCCGCTAAGTATATGTGTATTAGAATATATAATTTGGCAAAACAAATTGTTAAAGGCTGCATAACTTGCCTTAAAGTGAATAAGGCTTATTTAAGAGAACGCCCATTGGGAGGGAGACCACTAGCACACAGGCCCTTTGCTAACATACAACTAGATTTCACCGAATTGCCCAAAGTAAGAAGAAGTAAATACTTATTAGTTATAGTAGACCATCTAACGCATTTTGTCAAAGCATTTCCCACAGCAAGGGCAACAGCACAGACAGTGGTCAAAGTTCTATTAGAAAATATTATCCCTAGATATGGAATAATTGAGACTATTGACTCCGACCGAGGACCCCACTTTGTATCTAAAATCATCAAAGAAGTAATGGGAATTATGGGAATAAAGTGGGAATATCATACCCCCTGGCATCCCCAAAGTTCAGGACGAGTAGAAAGAATGAATAGAGAAATAAAGAAGCAATTGACAAAGCTTATGCTTGAAACCAAGTTGTCGTGGGTGAAATGTCTACCATTAGCTTTGTTAAACATACGGACTCAACCAAGATCTGACATAGAAATCTCCCCTTTTGAGATGCTGTATGGAATGCCTTATAATATGGGGGAACCTCAAGATCACCCAAATCTAAGAGACCAAAACATGAATCATTACATTATTACCTTAATGAGATATAGAGAAGAATTATGGAAAAAGGGCATGATAACTCAAAGGCCCCCGCTAGAACTTAAACTACATCAAATTCAACCAGGAGATTGGGTATTAATCAAATCATAGAAAGAAACCTCATTAACCCCACAATGGGAGGGACCTTATCTTGTTCTACTTACTACAGAAACAGCAATAAGAACAGCTGAAAGAGGATAGACGCATGCAAGCAGAATTAAAGGACCTGTAAAAAAGCCATCCCCCCAGTGGCAAGTAACCAGTCCTCCTGGAGACTTAAAATTGAAAATTCAAAGAAAAGACTGTAAATGAGCAAATACAAAATCGAGTATTTACCCAATCCTCTGTATACAGATGAAGGACTAATTTTTAAAAATGATGTTAGAATAAGGTGTGGGAATTCTAATTGTAGATGTTATCCTTTTGTTTGTTATATATGTATAGTATGCAGGGAAAAGTAGTGGAGTCATTGTGAAAGGGGAACTCCCCCCAGAGGAGTTTGCATCCCCTGCCAGAAGCTTCAAGGTCAATTTACTAATTGGGCTCTAGCACATGCAGTATCACGAGGAATTCTAAAAAAGGGGTCAAGTGAATGGTGGGAAATAGTATTTAAGGGAATTAATCCCCATTATTATTGTTACAACTTTAACTTACCGGCCCCCTTTGTAGCTGACATCTGTGACAGCATTTGTCGCAAACGCCTGAGGGGAGTCCAGTGTAACGCTCCAGAAGTTAAGAACCGTAATTGGAACTCCTACATTAAGAGGCAAGAAACCCGACAGGCTCGATCCCAAGGACCTCCTGAAAAATACTCCTGCTGCCGAGAAGATGGTACCCCTCGTGGCCCGAAGCAACCGGGTCGACGAGCGAGGCAGAAGAGTAAAAAGCTGTGGAGGAAAGAACCCCTGTATTGGGATACTAGAGCAATGCTTGCGGAACTGCCTCAGGAGTGGGACTAGAAAGCCTCAGTGTGACCCGCGACATGTGAAAGGGGGAAAGACACCACCAAACTATAGTAACCAAATAACTATTACCACAAATCGACTCCATCATTTAGCCCAGCGTAATATTTTTCTACTAATCATGCTTTGCTTAATTAAATTGAATGGGGTTGAGACTTTAGAAGAGACACACTTTCCACACGAACCCTTTAAATGGTCATTAGTTAGGTTAAGTGATAATAAGATACTACAAACAAATACCACTGTAGGGGCACCAAGTTTTCGAGCGGGATTATGTGATCTAACAGCTATTGAACACTGTGGAAAAGAACTAAACCTAACAGGATTTTATATGTGTCCAACCGCTAATCGAGGGAAATCATACTGTAATTATCCAGGAGAATATTTCTGTGGATATTGGGGGTGCGAGACAATAGCCTCCGACTGGATCCCGGGAGGGGGACCAGACAAATTTCTGAAAGCTGGGTTCGGGCCCGTAGGGTGCACTAAGCCACGAAGAGGACCTTCTAGAGAGACGACATATATGGGGACCTGTTCCTTTATATATATAAATATAATGCAACCCACTAATCCGGATTGGTTACTGGGGAAAATCTGGGGAATCAGACACTGGGAACCCGGGAAAGATAGAGGAAACCTAATAATGATTAAGAAAGAACACGCACCCCCTGATCCAGAACTAGTTAGACCAAACCAGGGTCTAGGGGAACTAGAGGAAATAAGCAATATAAACAAAACTCAGCAGGTTGGTAGTATAACAATCACTCCCCAGAGCGAGAATCCAACTGATGTTAAAACAAATTTAGAATATAGTGCTCTATGAAAGATCATGCAAGCTAGTTATGGTGTAATAAATAAGACCAATCCAGAGCTAACTAAGGAATGCTGGTTATGTTACAACATCAGGCCGCCTTTTTATGAAGGAATAGGTGTGACTGCAAAGGCTAGAAGAATTAACGGCACAAACCCAGCACAATGTCGTTGGAAACAGAGAAAAGAATCAATTCAAGGACTGACTTTGTCTCAAGTAACTGGGAAAGGAAGATGTATAGGAAACATTCCAAAACATAAAGAACATTTGTGTGAGGTAAAGATATCACCTAAAGAAGATGAAAAACCTGCAGATTGGTTGCTCCCAGCCGCAAATACTAAATGGGTGTGTAACAATATAGGAATCACACCCTGCCTTTCGCTCAAACTATTTAATTACACCCACGATTATTGTATTCAAGTGTCCATCATACCTCGAATCACGTATCATCCTAGTGAATACATGTACCAACAACACACCACAGCAGATCATCACCTAGTAAAAAGAGAACCTTTTACTGCATAAACCATAGCAACCCTTCTCACTATAGGAGGAGTTGGGGCAGGAACTGGAATAGCATCCTTAGTCACCCAGCAAAAAGAGTTAAGAGCACTAAGGGTCTCAGTAGATGAAGATCTAAGCCGAATAGAACAAGCAATTGATGGCCTAGTAAAATCAGTAAGATCTCTATCAGAAGTAGTCCTACAAAATAGGAGGGGTTTAGACTTATTATTCCTTCAGCAGGGAGGACTGTGTGTAGCACTCAAAGAAGAATGCTGTGTCTACGCAGACCACACTGGGGTAGTGATAGACACCATGACTAAACTAAGAAAACGGCTAGAACAACGGAAAAGAGAAAGAGAGGCACAACAGAGCTGGTATGAATCCTGGTTTAACCATTCACCCTGGTTAACCACTTTGTTATCTACCATCGCAGGGCCTCTAATTCTGTTAGTCCTAGGACTCACATTTAGGCCGTGTATACTTAATAAGTTAATCTCCATAGTAAAAGGGCGCTTAGAAGTAGCACATTTAATGCTCCTTAGGGCTAAATACCAGCAGATATCAGAAAATCATGAAAAAGAAATGTTAGAATTAGCTAAACAGGAGCTAAAAAGATTCAATGAACAAAAATGAACAAGAGAAAAAGGGGGGATTGTAATAAATGAGGGTATTTTGTTCATTGAAAAGAGCTGACACAGGCCACAATGTACATAACAGGAAATGTCTTAACAAATCTATATGTAAAGGTTGTAAGTGCTGTAAGTGTACTATTGTTTAAGCTCCAAGAAGAAAAGCAGGGGATACTAACTGACCAAATATGGAAAAGGTCACCCAGAGGGCACCTGAAGAAGACTACTAGCCTTCAGCCATCGACCACCAGAAGGCAGAAAACGACCCCCTAGCAACAAGTTCACACATGCGCAGAGTACTCCCTTAAAGAAGAGTTAACAGGAAACGATCCTGCATAAAAGAAGGACTGAAATTTGCAAACCCCTGCGGCAATTCGGTGGAGCGGGGACTCCCCTGTCGCCCAGCGCTGATTTTGCTTATGCCTTGCTTGCTGTAATTAATAAATTCTCTAATTTAATTAAACCTCTTTGTCTGCCTCCATCAATCACATTAATGTGGACCAGAAACAGTGTCTGATAATCTGCCCTTCTGATGTCATCATTGCAAAGAAAAATATGTTTATAACGGCAATGTAGCATTTTCCAGGAGATGCTGACAGGACCTGGTGTTTTCCTCCAAAATGTTTGTTCTGGGGTGATTCATCCTGTTACTGTATTTTGCATTAATCTGCGCCCAAAACTATTACTCAATCTTTGAGATCCTGCACTTGGGGACCCTGTAGGGGGGGTACGACCGCCATCCTGAAGTCTGCAGCAACAAAACCCTCATTGACGAGGTGAAAGGTTTGTGTACTACAACGTAGCGCTGGGATCATGACAAATTCTATCAGTCTTGGACTTGGGTAGATATCCGCCCGCGTTCCAGTGCTCCGTAACACCTGTCTCTGTTCCAGAAAGTAGGCAAGAAAGATTTGAAAAAAAAACCAAACCAAACCACAACAGGGAAAGCTAAAAAGCTTAAACAGCTCAATCCTGCTCAAGTTATTTCTTTAGGGACAACTACCACTCTCCAGCTGAAATACTGGGCTTTTGGGGGAAAAAAAAAAGACACATTCACCTTTAGCGGGGGGGGGGGGGGGTGGTTCCGAGCGCAGGGGAGCCGGCCAAAGTCACGATACGAACACCAATACTATTTGAGCATCGTGCTTCCTTTATTGTTTACTTACACTCACTTATATCTACAAAGCTTCACGCACTATTTCCACAGGACAGCCTCTAAGCAGCAGGGGAGCCGACCAGCATGTAACTTTTCCCAAGGCTGTTCAAGGCTGCCTGCTGCCAGGTGTCTTTCTGGCCTATCTGCAGCCTGAGGCCCCTTCAGGGGTGCTTCTGCAGCAGTCCTGGGTTGCCCCAACTCTCCTGGGCTATCATACGCCCCTGTTCCACAAGGAATCCCTATACATTCACCTCCAAATTAAAAAGGATTAAGGTAAGAGAAAGCTTCAAACTACAAATTATTGGCCCAAAGGTAAAAGCTTTTCAAGAAATCTGTAATTAAGACCAGGCTGACAGTTAAACAACTGGTTATTCTAGTGGGGAGAAACCCTCCTCTTTAAGGTAAGGAGCGTGATAGTTAAAAGCAACTGTTTTGTCAAACTTCAGGCTCCCTGCCACAGCCTGCACTGCCTGGCCCTCCTGTTGACTGACTTACATGCAGTGCCACACTGGCCTGTGGGATATGCCCAGCCCTTGCCCTGGAGGGATCTCTGCTGAGACAAGAGATTTTGCAATTGCCCAGCAGGACTCCCTGAAAAGGCAGCCACTTCGTGGTCATGGCGAGGAAAAGTGGACCCACAATCCTTTGGGAGACACTATGCAGATCTTTCTGTAACCCATTGGTCTGTCCCAGACCCTCTGTAACCCATTGGTCCCCTGCTGATCCCCTGTATCCCTATAAAAGGAAGCCCCCTGGCTCTGTGGGGGAGAGAGCTCGTCCCTGGCTTTCCCCTTCGCCAGAGGGAACCAACAATAAAGCTACCTCTGTGCGGAACCAGCCACACGGGCCTTCTCGTCTCTCTCTGGTTTGGTTTGGCCTGGAGGCTGCCCTGCAGAGCTGAGCTGAAGTCACGAGCTGACAATCACTAAAGAGCTGACAGCCCCTGCAAGGGCCCTCCTGCCAGCAGCTGAGGGAAGACACTGGGCCTCGGGACGGCGATCCCTTTCGGGACCATCTCTCCGGACCAGTCACCTCTTCCTGGGTCAGAGCCACGGACCCCACCACCAGCTGTAATACTGGCCCAGTGTGATGGTGCCATCCAGGGGATTTGGCATCATCATTTCCGTATGTCTTAATATGTTTGGATCCTTGCAACTACTTTCCAAATGCCAGCTTTCCTTTCTTTTACAGAAAGCTCAAGGTTTCCAGAAATCTTCTGACATTCTCTTTTGTGCTCAGAGAGATGACATGACATTTTTAAACAGATGTTTCCAAAGTTAATGGCATTTTAAAGATTAATTAACTAAAATTATCCTTGATTCCAGCTTAGATGAACTATATGCTGTGTCAGACACTGAGATTACCACCTATAAGGCATGAGCTGTGTATGCCACCAATCCCTTCTGTCCTTCTCCATACCAGCCTGTGCCTGTTTTCTCTGGAAGAATCCCTATACGCTTTGCACCCTGCCAGGATGAGTTGCACAAAGGCACACGTCTCCCCTTGCACTCACCAGCAAGTTTCCTTCATCCCCGAACACGCCAATAAGGACACTGGTGTCATACTTGCCCAATTTTTGGGCTTCGATTGTAACTGGAATCTCTGCTATGCTGAAAGGCTGGACAATCCCACAGGGCTCGGAGCTGGAGTAGAACACAGGAGTATCTTCCTTGCGTTTCTAGAAGGGACAGAATCAAATGCAACTTCAGAGGGACCTCTGAAGAAACTTTAAAGTCCTTAACATCCACCACAATGGCAACTCACACACACTTCTAAAAATCCCCAGGAAAAAGGTGAAAGGCACAAACAAGATGCAAGAATTGTAGGTTTAGCATTCTCAGGGGGTCCTGCAAGGAGGCTGCCAGCACAGGCGTTGGTGTCTGTGAATGCAGCAGCTTTTCACAACCCTCTAAGATCTCCCACATCCCGAAGACTAGAACATGAACTGCTTCCTCAGGAGGTTAAACTGCACCCTAAAGTTTACATTCAGGTAGGATCTTGTTCTCAGCAGATCTTTAAGACTGAATAGAAACCAGCAAACCAAACCCTTTTTTTCCCCCAATAATCTCCTCAATAATATTGGAGAGGAGGAGGTGGATGCGATGCCAAACCTGGGCAATAAGCCCGTAGCAGCCAGGAATGTGGCTGTTATTCACAATGAGGAACTTCCTCTCGTATGGCTCCTTCAGATGGCACTCATCGTAGCACAGGATGTAGGGGCACGCTGTCAGCTTAGGAACGATGCATCTGGGGAAAGAGATGACCCCAAGGGAATCAGAGATACTGAGAATGGAGAACGTTTACCCCTGAAGGTTGTGAAATGGAGCGTAACACATTTGTCTCTGTCAAATCAACATTTAACAGCCCTACAGTGATAAATTGCCTTCAAAGTCTTCCCACTCAAACATGTCTTGTCAAGGAAGGGCAAACCCTGAAAGGCAGCACCCAGAGGCTGCCAAGTGCCCCAGGCAGAGCACTTGTCCCACAGCTGCCTCAGCCCCTCCTTTACCCAAGAAGGCTTGAAAGGACTCCTGTAACAGTCCCAGTGATCCATGAGCTCTGGGGGAGCCTTGCCAACAAGGACCAGTGCTCACCAAGGCTCAAAGAACACAAGACTACAGTGTCTCAGTAAAAAGAACTCCCTTCTCTCCCATGGCGCTGTTGCCCTGGCCTGAGAAGTCAGCTGGCTTGCCCCAGCCTTGGAGGGCACAAGCCACCACCTGCCCTACAGAGTGGGTGATCACCCTCTCCCACCTCCTACAGCTCCCTTGGTCCTTCACCCCACGGCTCTCTACACTGACTGTCCCCATTTGCACTTGCTTGACAAAACTGCTGCCCAGGCACTGACCAGACGGCTCTGCCTGGGAGAGGGAGCTGCATCCCTCTTGTCATTAAACTGATGTCCACAGCAGCATAGCAGGATGGAATTTGGCTGCAGCAAGAACAACTTCTGGGTTAAGCCTGAGAACAGTAAAGCTCAAAATGGGAAGCAGAGGGAAGGAGAAAAACTAGAGCTGACCTGCCACATTAAGGGCTGTTTTCCCTTCATAAGATCTTGCCCTCAACCACCCTCGCTGTGAGCCACTTCCCCACTGGCAAGTGCCCTCATTAACAGAACCAGACCCTGACTCTCGGCAAGCTGCTCCCCAAACCAATGCTGCAGGGTGCTCACAACCCAGCACAACTCCACCTCTTGCAGGAAAAAGGAGAAGAGGCCCTCGGGAAATTTGTTCCACCTCAAGCACCAAAAACCAGGCCAATAAATTATACCATTCCTGTTCCTTTTAGAAAAAGGCCCAGGGTCATGCTGGGGTGGAAGCAGGGGTGCTTTTCACCACAGGCTGCTTTCCAAGTACTGCTGTTCTCATGTCCAGCTGGGCAGAACACAAGGTCATTAAGCAACACTTCTCCTTGGGAGCTGCAGCCAGCGAAGCCTGTGCATGGCAGTGTGCTGGGTGTTCCGGTTTGGCCAAATTTAGAAATATATCCTCTGAGAGAAGGCACAATCACCTCTCCCCCACCAGGGTCGGGAAAAAATAAATTTTCCTCGAAGGAAAGTGAAGGAGATAAAACTATTTATTTAACAAACACACGGGAAAGGAAAATAATGCTAAATAATAAAATCTTTTGCTGTGGAGGAAAAACCTGGGAAAGTGTTAGAGTCCTGCCTTTGGTCTCCTCGGAGCTGCGGCTTGGCCCAGGGCCAGGCCCTCTGTGCCCGGTGGAAAGTCCTCCCGATGTGCTCTGATGTTAAAGCAATCAAGCAGTCCAGTAGAAAAGGGAGAAAATCCGAAATTCCAGGGAAGGAAAAATTCAACTCTCGGTCTCTCTCCGGAGAACAAAGCAGCTGAACAACTGGCCAGAAGTGATACCTGGGCTCATGTGTGCATTCCAAGGGCCAGCAGGCGGCAGGGACAGAGATGCTGCTCACCTGCCAAAGCTGTGAGAAGAAGCAGAAACGCCAAAACATCATTTCAGGTCAAGCCCTAATGAACTCTTGCTCTTTCTTCCCCTCACACTGGCAGCAGGCAAATGCAGCCCGGTCTGCCTGGATTTAGGGGACAGCAGCATCTAAAGGAGCTGTGCAGGGGTACGCAGATGCCAAAAGAGACTCTAGGACAGATGGACACGCTCCAGCAGGCTCAGCCTCCCAAGCTGGGGCAGGGAAAGAGCGGGAGGGGACCCCCGCTGCCGAGGAAGGAGCGGCAGAGAAAGTGATCCCTAGGGACTCCAAGGGAACCCCCCTGGTGTTACCAGCCTCTAACCCCGTCTCACATTCGGGAGTTGTGTTATGTAACAGAGCAACTCTTGATAACTTTGTTGTACCATGTAGCCCAGAGCTTTAGAACACTGGGTGGAAGGAGTGGTATTTCTCCCCAGCTGCCTTCTGGAGACTTTGCTATGTCAACAAAGAATCCCTGAATGCTCATAGCACCTCCTGTCCAGCAAGGGAGGGTTCTCCCTGCACTTGTGCACCCCAATACGGTATATTTTTGTCAGCTCTGAATTTTCCCTTCTCCCCCTTCAGGATGAGAAAAAAGCCTGACTTTGTCTCTTAGCTTTCCTGCTCATTCACAACTGAAAGCTGTTGACATCCTGGACTTGCTCCCATGGTGTTGGGCCCATTGTGCCCCTCCCAAATATCTTCCTCTACCGTAAAAACAACTGATGGAGATGGAAAGTGCAGTAACGAGTCTAGTTACAGGAATAGGCCCGGGTGCCAGCTACAAATCTGTGCTACCTTCTGTCTACTGCCCTGACCTACTGAAACAGGGGTCGGTAAAAAAAAGGGTTTTTTCATAAATGCGCCTGCTCTTTCATTTTTCTTTTCTTTTCTGAGGGCTGCCAACCCTCTTGTGCCCTGAGTGGCTCTCCAAGTCTCTACCCAAAGTCCTGACCCGAGCTGTGATGCTTCCAGCCAGGATCCCACCGTGAGGGGATGGCGAGAGTCCTATGTGTCAGCCCTGGTCTGGAGGGTGAGCTGGGGGTGACAATTATCCCTTTTCCGATGGCCTGTGAGCAGTGACTGCCAATTCTCCAAGGGCCGTGGCACGTTTCCTCCGGGAGCGGGAGGTCCATTGTTACAAAGCTTCCATTTTTACAGAGGAAACATCTTCAGTTTCATTTTCTCCCTGTAGTGGAAGAAGAAACATCACTTACAGCTACTATTGTAAATAAACCAAAAGCATTTCAGACAGATTTGTTAAGTAGAAGTTTCTACTCCTCAAGGCACAGCCCCACTCTTTTTACAAGGTTTCCATTGAATGCAATGTGGAATCTGCTCAAGTAGGAACTGCTGGGTG
Organism: Aphelocoma coerulescens; assembly: GCF_041296385.1. Taxonomy (NCBI): domain Eukaryota; kingdom Metazoa; phylum Chordata; class Aves; order Passeriformes; family Corvidae; genus Aphelocoma; species Aphelocoma coerulescens. The sequence continues at coordinate 1,434,890 of NW_027184003.1, read as the reverse complement.
ATGCTTATTGAGATGTATTTTTTCTTTAGGATGCGACTGTCTCCAAACTGGAGGATATTTAACAAACGGTAAGTAAATCGGTGTTGTCTCATTTAAGGTATGGAATGGCAGAGCGATGCAAAGAACTGGTAGAAGCAGGATATGATGTTTGCCAACCAGACAAAGAAAATGTGACTCTTCTTCACTGGGCAGCAACAAACAACAGATAGGAGCTGGTGAAGTAAGCCGGGAGTCCCTGTGACAGTAACACAGCGTATTCTGCCACTGTTACCTATAATCGCTTTGTTGCTTTTGTACTTGAAGACAGAGGAACGCACTGCCTGAGAAGAAAAGGGCAGACAGCCCGGTTTCTTTAGATGTGAAATCATGTAGTACATGAAATCATGAAATGTTCCCGGGTTTGTTTTTTTTTAACAAAGTGTCCTGTTTTAAAAGTTAAATGTCTGCTAAGGAAGTGGGAACCTTCCTGGAATGGCAAGAAGACTGCTCTCTCCAAATCATTATAACTTCGAAAATTATGGGGCTTAAAAAATATAGGAAAGGAGTAGCAGTTCTTTAGTACAGAACATGCCCGGAACAAAGCCCAGCACAAACCCAGGGAGGTTCCCCCGCCGAGGGTCGTGGTTGCCCTTTGCTGTAGTTCCGGCCACGCCCGGCAGGGGCCGCTGGCGGCTGCGGCGGGCGCGGGGCGGGGCCGGGATCCCGCGCGGCCGGCGGGGGGCGGGGCTAAGGCCGCTGCGGCCGGCGGGGGGCGGGGCCAGGGGCACGCGCGGCCGGCAGGGGGCGCTCCGCTGCACGCTCGGACCCTCAGCGGGGCGGGGGCAGCGGCGGCTCGGACACAACGGAGCCGAGGGAGCGATTCCCCGGGCACTCAGGGGACGGCGGGCACAGCCCGGCTCCAGGCGGAACACCGTGCACCGTCTGTGCATTCCCGAGCGGCAGGGAGGCAGGGAAAGCAGGCACATTCGATCACATTGCCGAATTGCAGCGTAGCAAAGTCCCGAAGCCGAATGCACAAAAGCTCCCTCAGCAACCACGCAAGCGACTGCCGTGATCCGGAAGGGAAGCAGGCAGTTTTACACCCCAGTCACTAAATTCCAGGATTCCCGTAAGTCTCGGGCAGAGCGTACACCTTTTGCACGATGTGCGACTGCCTGGGCAGCCTTTAAAAACACGTGCCCTAAAGCAAAGCCCTCCATCCTCCCCAAGGTTTCCCGGCTGCCAAATCCTAAAGTTACAGCGACAATCTTCTTGGTGCAAAAGATCATGGGATAGATACCTTATGGTTAGGAATCCCCACCCAAGCCGGTGTCCTTCCAGGGAGTTGGAGAGAGAGGGAAAGTCCTCCCCGAGCCTCCTTTTCTCCAGGCTGAGCCCCCCCATCTGCCTCAGCCGCTTCTCCTCAGACTTGTGCTCCAGAGCCTGCCCCAGCTCAATTCCCTTCTCTGGACACGCTCCAGCACCTCAAAATTTTTCTTGCAGTGAGGGACCCAAAACTGACCCCACGATTCGAGGTGGGGCCTCAGCGGTGCCCAAAACAGGGGGACGGACAGTCATTGCCCTGGTCCTGCTGGCCGCACTGTTGCTGACCCAGGCCAGGATGCCAATGTCCTTCTTGGCCACGTGGGCACACCTGGGCTCGTGTTCAGCAGCTCTTGGCCAGCACCCCCAGGTCTTTTTCTGCGGGGCCATTGGAAATTGCACAGAACGGTCAGCGCAATGTGGGGAGTTTAGTAACAACTCCAGGCAACCCAGTCTGATTTAGGGACTCTGTGGCCGCTTTGCTTACAAGTCAAGGCGGCCCAGTTCCCTTTAAGGGCTCTGTGGCCGCCTAAAGAAACCAGCCCGTAGCGCTGCAGGGGGATGTTGTGAGCCAAGCGCAGGTGCAAACGATGTCCTTGGACACCAATTCCCACTCTTCCAGAACGTTTGGGTTTATGTAGTGATCCCTCCTGCCCGGTGGCCGAAGCGCCTTCTGCGCGCCCGCGTTGCCGGCCGTGCTGGCGGCGCAGCCACGGAGAAACGGCCGCTCCGCGCGGGCCCCGCGGCCGCCGCTCCCCAGGGCACGACCGAACGCTCCCCGCGCGCAGCGGGACAAGGGGCGGAGCCTGCGCCGCTCGCGCCGCTCGGGCCGCGGGCGCAGCGCGCGCCACCAATGGGGAGCCGCGGGACGGGCGGGGCTCGGCGGGGATTGGCCGGGGCCGCGGGGCGGGGGCGGGGCCCGCAGGGGCCGGGGCCGCTGAGGGGCCGTTGGTGCGACAGAACGGGAGCGGCGGCGGCGGGGTGGGTGCGGGAGCGGGTTCTGGTTCTTGTTCTGGTTCTGGTGGGGGAGTGATCCCCCGGTGAGGGAGTGACCGGCCCCCGGCGGGGGACTGACAGAGCCCCGGTGAAGGATTGGCCCCAGGCGTCTGGGTGGGTGCGTTCCTTCCTTACCGTGTGTGGGATCGGGCCTGGAAGGGAGCCAGCCGTGTGGGTAAAGGGGAGCGGCGAGCCGCCTTCCCCTCACATCGCTTCTGAAAGAAGCCTACGGGCTACTAGAGGGAGTGGCCTTCAAATGGGACAGTGGGGATTCGGATTACATATTAGATTTTTTTTTTTTGCTGTTGGGGTGGTCAGGCGTTGGAACAGGTTGCCCAGGGAGGTGGTGGTTGCAGAGGGTACGGTCAGGCTCAGTCAATGTGCAGAGAATGGATCAGGTTGGCGGCGATGAGGCACGTCGGGCCAGGAAGTCAGTCCGTAGTCCAGATTATAGGATGATGATCTTTACCATAAGAAGTGTTTGATCAGACCAAAAGAAAGCTGTAGTGCATGTTGCACAGAGAGATGTGCCGAGTAAGGTGTTGCCGAGTAAGTAATTCTCGATTCCCACTGAATTTTTGCTCGGATAGGATTCTGTCTTGTTTTCTGTGGTGTAAATGACATATATAGAGCAAAGAGTCTGGGCAAAAGCATCCAATTGACAAGGTGCAGTACAGGTAATGTTATAGCAGTATCAATTTGTCAAATTGAGAAAGGCAGTTAAGTTTATAGGACTTTATTTCCAGAGGTTTATGAGAATGTGGTGAAACTTGCTTTTTTCTTTTGCCTGTATGTGTAAGTAATGAGCTGTATATTATCTATGCATCTCAAAAGAAATTTCCAGTTAGCAGCAAGTTTAATGGATTACTTTGATATCATTGCAGTGCTCCAAGCAGTGTCCCACTAATGTCACCCTTGAAAACTGGAATGTGAGGGACCAAGAGCTTGCTCATCTTCATGCCTCGGTCCCTTTATTGCATGCATGGCAGTGCTGTTAAATTTGTTTCTTCCAGAATAAAAAAAAAATAATAAAAAATTGGAGGATTGTTGGGGGTGTGTATTGGATTAACTTTTGTTCTGATATTTCCTATTTATTGCTACTCTGTGGTCAATATCACCTCTCAAGTTTGAAGATCACCTATGAAATCTCTGTAATATGTTGGGAATTTCAAATATAGAAGTGTCAATATTTACAAAATATTGGGTTAACTAAAATCGAATGGGAAACCACAGCCAAAGCTTATGGTAATTACTTGGAGCAGTAACCAAGTTGTTTGGTTGGATGATTGTAGGAAGAAAAGTTACAAATGCTCCCTTGAGGAGGGCACAAGAGGCTGAGCAACTCCCAGACTGCCTTAGATCTGCCTAAGGAAAAGAATCCATGCCAGTGCTGTGGTGTCTAACCTTTATGGATTGTCAGCATTCCATTTATGGATGGAATGGAGTGGGGAGAGGGGAACTTGCAATACCTCTGGGAAGGGAGGATGCCTTCCCACCTGGGAAAGCTCTGTCACAAATGGCATTTCTGAGCTCAGGGCTCCATCTCTGCAGCATAAGGGTGGTTGCAAAGGAATGGGATTGCTCGGTTCCAGTTTCACTCTGACCGTGAGAATGTCAACAGGAGAATGTGCTGTTGCCTCGTGGTGGCAGCCAAACTATTTCCTGCTCTTCCTTAGCAGTCTGAGGTTCTGATCATGTGTTAACCGAGAGCTGCACTGCCTCAATTGGTTCTATTCAATAATGCAGAGCCTTCACTCAAGGTTAGAAGTGATGTGCAGTTGAAGATAAAACTGTAATAGCATCTTTTTTCTGCTTTATTTCCTACAAGATAAAGTCTCAATGTGTGTATCAAATCAAAAACTGGCTTTACTTTTAGATGATGGATACAGATCTATGTTATGGCTACTGGACAGGTAATGAAACTATTTATTTTAAATTATGCTATCCAAACTTTAAAAATATATTTTCCATTAAAAATGCAAAAAATTTTTGCCATCCGAGGTAATGTAAAATACGTGTTTTATCATCTTCCTGTATTATAAATCAAAACAACAAAAACTATCTAATAAGTATATGTTGCACCAGCTACATCTCTATAAAGTAGCCTGGAAAGATTGGAGAATAAGTACAAGAATAAACCAAAGGAGAGGTCTTCTGAGTAGAGGAAGTGAAAACAGGAAACAGATGAGTTCCGAAGGGAAAAATATTAAAGAGAGAAACAATTGCCAATGTTTCTGCAAAAATAAAAAAGGACAAAGATGTGTGGTTACATCTTGTAGCTAGACGATATTGAGAATTGTTTTATATATATTAAAATACTAATCTGGACAGAGACGATGTGTAAGCCAGGTTATGAACTAGTAAGAGTTGTAAGAGTTGTGAGGCATAGTCATGATAAAAGTTGTGAGAATAAGCTTAAACAAACTCTGTGTCCACTATAAAAGAGTTACAAAAGATATGATGTATTCATAGCTGGCATAGAGCAGTCAAGTTATGAAGCCTTTCTTGTTTAAGCAGGATATAGAAAAGAGAAGGCCTCCAGTAAGGCAATCCCACAAGCCAGAGGCAGAGCAGAGATTGTCCTGGAGCCACCAGTCCCCCAACCAAGGTTCCAAGAAGGATGTGGCAGTACCATAGGAGAAGACTTTTGGTGTGGTGCTGGAAAAATTGCTCCAGCAGCAAAGGAAGCTGTTCCCATCTGCCGGGCACTTAGAGCCATCAGCAATGGAGAAGAAGGATGAAGAAGAATTCCACACGTCAGATACTCCTGGAAGGAGACTTGACCATATCTGGTGCCTCTGTGAGAGGTGCAGGACTAGAGATGCAGGAAGCCCTTTGGACAGGACTCGCTGCTCCCTCAGAGCCGCAGCTCTCAGAAGAACCGTCTCATTGCTGAGGATGCACCTGTCCAGGAAGAGCCTTGCAGAGGAATAGGAGTCCAGCTCATTGCAGTAAGGGAATGGCTGAGGGATGTTTCCCAGGAGCAACTTTGCTGGAGGTGCCAGTTCCAGTCCGTGACTTGCAGGATGCTGCAGCGCTGCCATAGGAGAAGGCCTTTGGCATGGTGCTAGAGAAGGTCCTTGAGCAGCAAAGGCAGATGGTTGCAGCTCCAGGGAATTCCAGGTCGTCAGCAGTGGAGGAGCAGGATGAGGAAGACGTCCACGCTTGGGCTACTTGTGGCAAGAGCCTCCATCCCTGCCCGAGCGTGGGTGAGAGTTGCCAGAGCGCAGACGGAGGAAGGCCTTTGGACAGATGCAAGGTAAGAATGATGCATGGTCCCCAGTCGTGGTGTAAACAGAAACATCTCTTCGAAGCATCTCTAGCTTTTGAAATAGTTTGACATTCCGGTTTGAATTGCGTGAGCCTGGAAAGCCAATAGTCTAAATGTTCAGATGTCTGGTACCCAATAGTAGACATGAACTCAAGTCTCTCATAGAAACATCAGGCTTTTTCCTTAAGCCAAGTGCTGGGAGGGGAATTTCTTCTGCAATACTGCTCTGCTTCTGCTGCTTGTTCCATTTTAGAAAGTTTCCTCCCTTGGCCCTGCCTTGATTGAATAATCCTTTCTCTTCTAACTAGAAGCTCCAGGTTTTCTTCTTACAAGTTGTCTTTGTTTTCTTTGTCCACAGACAGGAGTCCCTGCTCTCCCAGAGCCATGTCAATCATCAGAAGCTGCTTGTGGCCGCGGATGTAGATGGCCATGAAAGGCCTAGAAGTAAAATCTGCAGCAAGGTTGTGTGCAAGAAGATTTTCCCAGAGAAAAGCATCCTAGGAGCAGCAAGTGTCCTGTAGCTGCCAGTTTCCAGAATATGACTCCTAGGATGCTGTGGCGCTGCCAAAGGTGAAGAGGCTCAGAGAGCTGCCAGACACGATCCTCGAGAAGGAAAGGCAGATTTTAGGAGCTCCAGGGAATTCCCTGCCGTCAGCAGTGGAGGAGCAGGATGAGGAAGATCTCCACTCTTGGGCTACTTGTGGCAAGAGTGTCCAAGGCTCCCAGTGCCTCCGTGAGAGCTGCAGGAGTGGAGACGGAGAAAGGCCTTTGGGCAGGACTGGCTGCTCCCTCAGAGCCGTGGCTCTCAGCAGAACCGTCTCATTGCTGAGGATGCACCTGTCCAGGAAGAGCATTGCAGAGGAGTAGGAGTCCAGCTCATTGCAGTAAGGGAATGGCTGAGGGATGTTTCCCAGGAGCAACTTTGCTGAAGGCGCCAGTTCCAGTCCGTGGCTCGCAGGATGCTGCAGCGCTGCCATAGGAGAAGGCATTTGGCATGGTGCTAGAGAAGATCCTCGAGCAGCAAAGGCAGGTGTTTGCAGCTCCAGGGAATTCCTAGATGTCAGCAGTGGAAGATCAGGATGAGGAATATCTCCAGGCTTGGGCTACTTGTGGCAAGAGCCTCCATCCCTGCCCGAGCTTGGGTGAGAGTTGCCAGAGCGCAGACGGAGGAAGGCCTTTGGACAGGTGCAAGGTAAGAATGATGGATGGTCGGCAGTCGTGGTGTAAACAGAAACATTTCTTGCAATCATCCCTACTGTTAGAGTCGTTTCACTTTCCGGTTTGAATAGCGTGAGCCTGGAAAGCCAATAGTCTAAATGTTCAGATGTCTGGTACCCAATAGTAGACATGAACTCAAGTCTCTCATAGAAACATCAGGCTTTTTCCTTAAGCCAAATGCTGGGAGGGGAATTTCTTCTGCAAAACTACTGTGCTTCTGCTGCTTGTTCCATTTTAGAAAGTTTCCTCCCTTGGCCCTGCCTTGATTGAATAGTCCTTTCTCTTCTAACTAGAAGCTCCAGGTTTTCTTCTTACAAGTTGTCTTTGTTTTCTTTGTCCACAGACAGGAGTCCCTGCTCTCCCAGAGCCATGTCGATCATCAGAAGCTGCTTGTGGCTGAGAATGCAGATGGCCACGAAAGGCCTAGAAGTAAAATCTGCAGCAAGGTTGTGTGCAAGAAGATTTTCCCAGAGAAAAGCATCCTAGGAGCAGCAAGTGTCCTGTAGCTGCCAGTTGCCAGTATATGACTCCTAGGATGCTGTTGTGCTTCCAAAGTGTAAGAGGCTCAGAGAGCTGCCAGACACGATCCTCGAGCTGGAAAGGCATATGTTGGGAGCTCCAGGGAATTCCCTGACGTCAGCAGTGGAGGAGCAGGATGAGGAAGATGTCCACGCTTGGGCTACTTGTGGCAAGAGTGTCCGAGGCTCCCAGTGCCTCCGTGAGAGCGGCAGGACTGGAGACGGAGGAAGGCCTTTGGACAGGTGCAAGGTAAGAATGATGCATGGTCCCCAGTTGTGGTGAGTACAGAAACATTTCTTCGAAGCATCTCTAGCTTTTGAAATAGTTTGACATTCCGGTTTGAATTGCGTGAGCCTGGAAAGCCAGTAGTCTAAATGTTCAGATGTCTGCTATCCAATAGTAGACATGAACTCAAGTCTCTCATAGAAACATCAGACTTTTTCCTTAAGCCAAGTGCTGGGAGGGGAATTTCTTCTGCAAAACTACTGTGCTTCTGCTGCTTGTTCCATTTTAGAAAGTTTCCTGCTTTGGCCCTGCCTTGATTGAATAGTCCTTTCTCTTCTATCTAGAAGCTCCAGGTTTTCTTCTTACAAGTTGTCTTTGTTTTCTTTGTCCACAGACAGGAGTCCCTGCTCTCCCAGAGCCATGTCGATCATCAGAAGCTGCTCGTGGCCGCGGATGCACATGGCCACGAAAGACCTAGAAGTAAAATCTGGAGCAAGGTCGTATGCAAGAAGATTTTCCCAGAGAAAAGCATCCTAGGAGCAGCAAGTGTCCTGGAGGTGCCAGTTGCCAGTATATGACTCCTAGGATGCTGTGGCGCAGCCAAAGATGAAGAGGCTCAGAGAGCTGCCAGACACGATCCTCGAGCAGGAAAGGCAGATGTTGGGAGCTCCAGGGAATTCCCTGATGTCAGCAGTGGCGGAGCAGGATGAGGAAGATGTCCACGCTTGGGCTACTTGTGGCAAGAGCCTCCATCCTTGCCCTTGCCTGGGTGAGAGTTGCCAGAGCGCAGACGGAGGAAGGCCTTTGGACAGGTGCAAGGTAAGAATGATGCATGGTCGGCAGTCGTGGTGTAAACAGAAACATTTCTTGCAATCATCCCTACTGTTAGAGTAGTTTCACTTTCCGGTTTGAATAGCGTGAGCATGGAAAGCCAACAGTCTAAATGTTCAGATGTCTGGTACCCAATAGTAGACATGAACTCAAGTCTCTCATAGAAACATCAGGCTTTTTCCTTAAGCCAAGTGCTGGGAGGGGAATTTCTTCTGCAAAACTACTGTGCTTCTGCTGCTTGTTCCATTTCAGAAAGTTTCCTCCCTTGGCCCTGCCTTGATTGAATAGTCCTTTTTTTTCTAACTAGAAGCTCCAGGTTTTCTTCTTACAAGTTGTCTTTGTTTTCTTTGTCCACAGACAGGAGTCCCTGCTCTCCCAGAGCCATGTCGATCATCAGAAGCTGCTTGTGGCTGAGAATGCAGATGGCCACGAAAGGCCTAGGAGTAAAAACTGGAGCAAGGACGTGTGCAAGAAGATTTTCCCAGAGGAAAGCATCCTAGGAGCAGCAAGTGTCCTGGAGGTGCCAGTTGCCAGTATATGACTCCTAGGATGCTGTGGCGCTGCCAAAGTTGAAGAGGCTCAGAGAGCTGCCAGACACGATCCTCGAGCAGGAAAGGCAGATGTTTGGAGCACCAGGGAATTCCCTGACGTCAGCAGTGGAGGAGCAGGATGAGGAAGATGTCCACGCTTGGGCTACTTGTGGCAAGAGTGTCCAAGGCTCCCAGTGCCTCCGTGGGAGCTGCAGGACTGGTGACGGAGGACAACCATTGGGCAGGACTGGCTGCTCCCTCAGAGCCGTGGCTCTCAGCAGAACCGTCTCATTGCTGAGGATGCACCTGTCCAGGAAGAGCATTGCAGAGGAGTAGGAGTCCAGCTCATTGCAGTAAGGGAATGGCTGAGGGATGTTTCCCAGGAGCAACTTTGCTGGAGGTGCCAGTTCCAGTCCGTGGCTCGCAGGATGCTGCAGCACTGCCATAGGAGAAGGGGTTTTGCATGGTGCTAGAGAAGATCCTCGAGCAGCAAAGGCAGGTGTTTGCAGCTCCAGGGAATACCCTGACGTCAGCAGTGGAGTAGCAGGATGAGGAAGATGTCCACGCTTGGGCTACTTGTGGCAAGAGCCTCCATCCCTGCGCTTGCCTGAGTGAGAGTTGCCGGAGCGCAGATGGAGGAAGGCCTTTGGACAGGTGCAAGGTAAGAATGATGGATGGTCGGCAGTCGTGGTGTAAACAGAAACATTTCTTGCAATCATCCCTTCTGTTAGAATAGTTTCACTTTCCGGTTTGAATAGCGTGAGCCTGGAAAGCCAATAGTCTAAATGTTCAGATGTCTGGTACCCAGTAGTAGACATGAACTCAAGTCTCTCATAGAAACATGAGGTTTTTTCCTTAAGCCAAGTGCTGGGAAGGGAATTTCTTCTGCAAAACTACTGTGCTTCTGCTGCTTGTTCCATTTTAGAAAGTTTCCTCCCTTGGCCCTGCCTTGTTTGAATAGTCCTTTCTCTTCTAACTAGAAGCTCCAGGTTTTCTTCTTACAAGTTGTCTTTGTTTTCTTTGTCCACAGACAGGAGTCCCTGCTCTCCCAGAGCCATGTCGATCATCAGAAGCTGCTTGTGGCTGAGAATGCAGATGGCCACGAAAGGCCTAGAAGTAAAAACTGGAGCAATGTCGTGTCCAAGAAGATTTTCCCAGAGAAAAGCATCCTAGGAGCGGCAAGTGTCATGTAGCTGCCAGTTTCCAGTATATGACTCTCAGGATGCTGTGGCGCTGCCAAAGGCGAAGAGGCTCAGAGAGCTGCCAGACACGATCCTCCAGCAGGAAAGGCAGATTTTAGGAGCTCCAGGGAATTCCCTGACGTCAGCAGTGGAGGAGCAGGATGAGGAAGATGTCCACGCTTGGGCTACTTGTGGCAAGAGTGTCCAAGGCTCCCAGTGCCTCCGTGAGAGCTGCAGGAGTGGAGTCAGAGGAAGGCCTCTGGGCAGGACTGGCTCCTCCCTCAGAGCCATGGCTCTCAGCAGAACCGTCTCATTGCTGAGGATGCACCTGTCCAGGAAGAGCCTTGCAAAGGAGTAGGAGTCCAGCTCATTGCAGTAAGGGAATGGCTGAATGATGATTCCCAGGAGCAACTATGCTGAAGGTGCCAGTTCCAGTCCATGGCTCGCAGGATGCTGCAGCACTGCCATAGGAGAAGGGGTTTGGCATGGTGCTAGAGAAGGTCCTCGAGCCGCAAAGGCAGGTGTTTGCAGCTCCAGGGAATACCCTGACGTCAGCAGTGGAGTAGCAGGATGAGGAAGATGTTCATGCTTGGGCTAGTTGTGGCAAGAGCCTCTATCCCTGCCCTTGCCTGGGTGAGAGTTGCCGGAGCGCAGACAGAGGAAGGCCTTTGGACAGGTGCAAGGTAAGAATGATGCATGGTCGGCAGTCGTGGTGTAAACAGAAACATTTCTTGCAATCATCCTTACTGTTAGAGTAGTTTCACTTTCAGGTTTGAATAGCGTGAGCCTGGAAAGCCAATAGTCTAAATGTTCAGATGTCTGGTACCCAATAGTAGACATGAACTCATGTCTCTCACAGAAACATCAGGCGTTTTCCTTAAGCCAAGTGCTGGGAGGGGAATTTCTTCTGCAATACTGCTGTGCTTCTGCTGCTTGTTCCATTTTAGAAAGTTTCCTCCCTTGGCTCTGCCTTGATTGAATAGTCCTTTGTCTTCTAACTAGAAGCTCCAGGTTTTCTTCTTACAAGTTGTCTTTGTTTTCTTTGTCCACAGACAGGAGTCCCTGCTCTCCCAGAGCCATGTCGATCATCAGAAGCTGCTTGTGGCTGAGGATGCAGATGGCCACGAAAGGCCTAGAAGTAAAATCTGCAGCAAGGTTGTGTGCAAGAAGATTTTCCCAGAGAAAAGCATCCTAGGAGCAGCAAGTGTCCTGGAGCTGCCAGTTGCCAGTATATGACTCCTAGGATGCTGTTGCGCTTCCAAAATGTAAGAGGCTCAGAGAGCTGCCAGACACGATCCTCGAGCAGGAAAGGCAGATGTTGGGAGCTCCAGGGAATTCCCTGATGTCAGCAGTGGCGGAGCAGGATGAGGAAGATGTCCACGCTTGGGCTACTTGTGGCAAGAGTGTCCAAGGCTCCCAGTGCCTCTGTGGGAGCTGCAGGAGTGGAGACGGAGGAAGGCCTTTGGGCAGGACTGGCTGCTCCCTCAGAGCCGTGGCTCTCAGCAGAACCGTCTCATTGCTGAGGATGCACCTATCCAGGAAGAGCCTTGCAAAGGAGTAGGAGTCCAGCTCATTGCAGTAAGGGAATGGCTGAAGGATGTTTCCCAGGAGCAACTATGCTGAAGGTGCCAGTTCCAGTCCATGGCTCGCAGGATGCTGAAGCCCTGCCATAGGAGAAGGCATTTGGCATGGTGCTAGAGAAGATCCTCGAGCAGCAAAGGCAAGTGTTTGCAGCTCCAGGGAATTCCTAGATGTCAGCAGTGGAAGATCAGGATGAGGAATATCTCCAGGCTTGGGCTACTTGTGGCAAGAGCCTCCATCCCTGCCCGAGCTTGGGTGAGAGTTGCCAGAGCGCAGACGGAGGAAGGCCTTTGGACAGGTGCAAGGTAAGAATGATGCATGGTCGGCAGTCGTGGTGTGAGCAGAAACATTTCTTGCAATCGCCTCTAGCTTTTAGAGTAGTTTCACTTTCCGGTTTGAATAGTGTGAGCCTGGAAAGCCAATAGTCTAAATGTTCAGATGTCTGGTACCCAATAGTAGACATGAACTCAAGTCTCTCATAGAAACATCAGGCTTTTTCCTTAAGCCAAGTGCTGGGAGGGGAATTTCTTCTGCAAAACTGCTCTGCTTCTGCTGCTTGTTCCATTTTAGAAAGTTTCCTGCTTTGGCCCTGCCTTGATTGAATAGTCCTTTGTCTTCTAACTAGAAGCTCCAGGTTTTCTTCTTACAAGTTGTCTTTGTTTTCTTTGTCCACAGACAGGAGTCCCTGCTCTCCCAGAGCCCTGTTGATCATCAGAACCTGCTTGTGGCTGAGGATGCAGATGGCCACGAAAGGCCTAGAAGTAAAATCGGCAGCAATGTCGTGTGCAAGAAGATTTTCCCAGAGAAAAGCATCCTAGGAGCAGCAAGTGTCCTGTAGCTGCCAGTTTCCAGTATATGACTCTCAGGATGCTGTGGCGCTGCCAAAGGCGAAGAGGCTCAGAGAGCTGCCAGACACGATCCTCGAGCAGGAAAGGCAGATTTTAGGAGCTCCAGGGAATTCCCTGATGTCAGCAGTGGAGGAGCAGGATGAGGAAGATCTCGACGCTTGGGCTACTTGTGGCAAGAGTGTCCAAGGCTCCCAGTGCCTCCGTGAGAGCTGCAGGAGTGGAGTCAGAGGAAGGCCTTTGGGCAGGACTCGCTGCTCCCTCAGAGCCATGGCTCTCAGCAGAACCGTCTCATTGCTGAGGATGCACCTGTCCAGGAAGAGCCTTGCAAAGGAGTAGGAGTCCAGCTCATTGCAGTAAGGGAATGGCTGAAGGATGTTTCCCAGGAGCAACTATGCTGAAGGTGCCAGTTCCAGTCCATGGCTCGCAGGATGCTGCAGCACTGCCATAGGAGAAGGGGTTTGGCATGGTGCTAGAGAAGGTCCTCGAGCCGCAAAGGCAGGTGTTTGCAGCTCCAGGGAATTCCTAGATGTCAGCAGTGGAAGATCAGGATGAGGAATATCTCCAGGCTTGGGCTACTTGTGGCAAGAGCCTCCATCCCTGCCCGAGCTTGGGTGAGAGTTGCCAGAGCGCAGACGGAGGAAGGCCTTTGGACAGGTGCAAGGTAAGAATGATGCATGGTCGGCAGTTGTGGTGTAAACAGAAACATTTCTTGCAATCATCCCTACTGTTAGAGTAGTTTCACTTTCCGGTTTGAATAGCGTGAGCCTGGAAAGCCAATAGTCTAAATGTTCAGATGTCTGGTACCCAATAGTAGACATGAACTCAAGTCTCTCATAGAAACATCAGGCTTTTTCCTTAAGCCAAGTGCTGGGAGGGGAATTTCTTCTGCAAAACTGCTCTGCTTCTGCTGCTTGTTCCATTTTAGAAAGTTTCCTGCTTTGGCCCTGCCTTGATTGAATAGTCCTTTGTCTTCTAACTAGAAGCTCCAGGTTTTCTTCTTACAAGTTGTCTTTGTTTTCTTTGTCCACAGACAGGAGTCCCTGCTCTCCCAGAGCCCTGTTGATCATCAGAACCTGCTTGTGGCTGAGGATGCAGATGGCCACGAAAGGCCTAGAAGTAAAATCGGCAGCAAGGTCGTATGCAAGAAGATTTTCCCAGAGAAAAGCATCCTAGGAGCAGCAAGTGTCCTGGAGGTGCCAGTTGCCAGTATATGACTCCTAGGATGCTGTGGCGCTGCCAAAGGTGAAGAGGCTCAGAGAGCTGCCAGACATGATCCTCTAGCTGGAAAGGCAGATGTTTGGAGCTCCAGGGAATTCCCTGACGTCAGCAGTGGAGGAGCAGGATGAGGAAGATGTCCATGCTTGGGCTACTTGTGGCAAGAGTGTCCAAGGCTCCCAGTGCCTCCGTGAGAGCGGCAGGACTGGAGACGGAGGAAGGCCTTTGGACAGGTGCAAGGTAAGAATGATGCATGGTCCCCAGTTGTGGTGAGTACAGAAACATTTCTTCGAAGCATCTCTAGCTTTTGAAATAGTTTGACATTCCGGTTTGAATTGCGTGAGCCTGGAAAGCCAGTAGTCTAAATGTTCAGATGTCTGCTATCCAATAGTAGACATGAACTCAAGTCTCTCATAGAAACATCAGGCTTTTTCCTTAAGCCAAGTGCTGGGAGGGGAATTTCTTCTGCAAATCTACTGTGCTTCTGCTGCTTGTTCCATTTTAGAAAGTTTCCTCCCTTGGCCCTGCCTTGATTGAATAGTCCTTTCTCTTCTAACTAGAAGCTCCAGGTTTTAATCTTACAAGTTGTCTTTGTTTTCTTTGTCCACAGACAGGAGTCCCTGCTCTCCCAGAGCCATGTCGATCATCAGAAGCTGCTTGTGGCTGCGGATGCAGATGGCCACAAAAGGCCTAGAAGTAAAATCTGGAGCAAGGTCGTGTGCAAGATTTTCCCAGAGAAAAGCATCCTAGGAGCAGCAAGTGTACTGGAGGTGCCAGTTGCCAGTATATGACTCCAAGGATGCTGTGGCGCAGCCAAAGGTGAAGAGGCTCAGAGAGCTGCCAGACACGATCCTCGAGCAGCAAAGGCAGGTGTTTGCAGCTCCAGGGAATTCCCTGCCGTCAGCAGTGGAGGAGCAGGATGAGGAAGATCTCGACGCTTGGGCTACTTGTGGCAAGAGTGTCCAAGGCTCCCAGTGCCTCCGTGGGAGCTGCGGGACTGGAGGCGGAGGAAGGCCTTTGGGCAGGACTGGCTGCTCCCTCAGAGCCGCGGCTCTCAGCAGAACCGTCTCATTGCTGAGGATGCACCTGTCCAGGAAGAGCATTGCAGAGGAGTAGGAGTCCAGCTCATTGCAGTAAGGGAATGGCTGAGGGATGTTTCCCAGGAGCAACTTTGCTGGAGGTGCCAGTTCCAGTCCGTGACTTGCAGGATGCTGCAGCACTGCCATAGGAGAAGGCGTTTGGCATGATGCTAGAGAAGATCCTCGAGCAGCAAATGCAAGTGTTTGCAGCTCCAGGGAATTCCTAGATGTCAGCAGTGGAAGATCAGGATGAGGAATATCTCCAGGCTTGGGCTACTTGTGGCAAGAGCCTCCATCCCTGCCCGAGCTTGGGTGAGAGTTGCCAGAGCGCAGACGGAGGAAGGCCTTTGGACAGGTGCAAGGTAAGAATGATGCATGGTCGGCAGTCGTGGTGTAAACAGAAACATTTCTTGCAATCATCCCTACTGTTAGAGTAGTTTCACTTTCCGGTTTGAATAGCGTGAGCCTGGAAAGCCAATAGTCTAAATGTTCAGATGTCTGGTACCCAATAGTAGACATGAACTCATGTCTCTCATAGAAACATCAGGCTTTTTCCTTAAGCCAAGTGCTGGGAGGGGAATTTCTTCTGCAAAACTACTGTGCTTCTGCTGCTTGTTCCATTTTAGAAAGTTTCCTCCTTTGGCCCTGCCTTGATTGAATAGTCCTTTTTCTTCTAACTAGAAGCTCCAGGTTTTCTTCTTACAAGTTGTCTTTGTTTTCTTTGTCCACAGACAGGAGTCCCTGCTCTCCCAGAGCCCTGTTGATCATCAGAACCTGCTTGTGGCTGAGGATGCAGATGGCCACGAAAGGCCTAGAAGTAAAATCTGCAGCAAGGTTGTGTGCAAGAAGATTTTCCCAGAGAAAAGCATCCTAGGAGCAGCAAGTGTCCTGGAGGTGCCAGTTGCCAGTATATGACTCCTAGGATGCTGTGGCGCTGCCAAAGGTGAAGAGGCTCAGAGAGCTGCCAGACATGATCCTCCAGCTGGAAAGGCAGATGTTTGGAGCTCCAGGGAATTCCCTGACGTCAGCAGTGGAGGAGCAGGATGAGGAAGATGTCCATGCTTGGGCTACTTGTGGCAAGAGTGTCCAAGGCTCCCAGTGCCTCCGTGAGAGCGGCAGGACTGGAGACGGAGGAAGGCCTTTGGACAGGTGCAAGGTAAGAATGATGCATGGTCCCCAGTTGTGGTGAGTACAGAAACATTTCTTCGAAGCATCTCTAGCTTTTGAAATAGTTTGACATTCCGGTTTGAATTGCGTGAGCCTGGAAAGCCAGTAGTCTAAATGTTCAGATGTCTGCTATCCAATAGTAGACATGAACTCAAGTCTCTCATAGAAACATCATGCTTTTTCCTTAAGCCAAGTGCTGGGAGGGGAATTTCTTCTGCAAAAGTACTGTGCTTCTGCTGCTTGTTCCATTTTAGAAAGTTTCCTCCCTTGGCCCTGCCTTGATTGAATAGTCCTTTCTCTTCTAACTAGAAGCTCCAGGTTTTAATCTTACAAGTTGTCTTTGTTTTCTTTGTCCACAGACAGGAGTCCCTGCTCTCCCAGAGCCATGTCGATCATCAGAAGCTGCTTGTGGCTGCGGATGCAGATGGCCACAAAAGGCCTAGAAGTAAAATCTGGAGCAAGGTCGTGTGCAAGATTTTCCCAGAGAAAAGCATCCTAGGAGCAGCAAGTGTACTGGAGGTGCCAGTTGCCAGTATATGACTCCAAGGATGCTGTGGCGCAGCCAAAGGTGAAGAGGCTCAGAGAGCTGCCAGACACGATCCTCGAGCAGCAAAGGCAGGTGTTTGCAGCTCCAGGGAATTCCCTGCCGTCAGCAGTGGAGGAGCAGGATGAGGAAGATCTCGACGCTTGGGCTACTTGTGGCAAGAGTGTCCAAGGCTCCCAGTGCCTCCGTGGGAGCTGCGGGACTGGAGGCGGAGGAAGGCCTTTGGGCAGGACTGGCTGCTCCCTCAGAGCCGCGGCTCTCAGCAGAACCGTCTCATTGCTGAGGATGCACCTGTCCAGGAAGAGCATTGCAGAGGAGTAGGAGTCCAGCTCATTGCAGTAAGGGAATGGCTGAGGGATGTTTCCCAGGAGCAACTTTGCTGGAGGTGCCAGTTCCAGTCCGTGACTTGCAGGATGCTGCAGCACTGCCATAGGAGAAGGCGTTTGGCATGATGCTAGAGAAGATCCTCGAGCAGCAAATGCAAGTGTTTGCAGCTCCAGGGAATTCCTAGATGTCAGCAGTGGAAGATCAGGATGAGGAATATCTCCAGGCTTGGGCTGCTTGTGGCAAGAGCCTCCATCCCTGCCCGAGCTTGGGTGAGAGTTGCCAGAGCGCAGACGGAGGAAGGCCTTTGGACAGGTGCAAGGTAAGAATGATGCATGGTCGGCAGTTGTGGTGTAAACAGAAACATTTCTTGCAATCATCCCTACTGTTAGAGTCGTTTCACTTTCCGGTTTGAATAGCGTGAGCCTGGAAAGCCAATAGTCTAAGTTTTCAGATGTCTGGTACCCAATAGTAGACATGAACTCATGTCTCTCATAGAAACATCAGGCTTTTTCCTTAAGCCAAGTGCTGGGAGGGGAATTTCTTCTGCAAAAGTACTGTGCTTCTGCTGCTTGTTCCATTTTAGAAAGTTTCCTCCTTTGGCCCTGCCTTGATTGAATAGTCCTTTTTCTTCTAACTAGAAGCTCCAGGTTTTCTTCTTACAAGTTGTCTTTGTTTTCTTTGTCCACAGACAGGAGTCCCTGCTCTCCCAGAGCCATGTCGATTATCAGAAGCTTCTTGTGGCTGAGAATGCAGATGGCCACGAAAGGCCTAGGAGTAAAAACTGGAGCAAGGACGTGTGCAAGAAGATTTTCCTAGAGGAAAGCATCCTAGGAGAAGCAAGTGTCCTGGAGGTGCCAGTTGCCAGTATATGACTCCTAGGATGCTGTGGCGCTGCCAAAGGCAAAGAGGCTCAGAGATCTGCCAGACACGATCCTCGAGCAGGAAAGGCAGATGTTGGGAGCACCAGGGAATTCCCTGACGTCAGCAGTGGAGGAGCAGGATGAGGAAGATGTCCACGCTTGGGCTACTTGTGGCAAGAGTGTCCAAGGCTCCCAGTGCCTCCGTGGGAGCTGCAGGACTGGTGACAGAGGGCAACCATTGGGCAGGACTGGCTGCTCCCTCAGAGCTGTGGCTCTCAGCAGAACCGTCTCATTGCTGAGGATGCACCTGTCCAGGAAGAGCATTGCAGAGGAGTAGGAGTCCAGCTCATTGCAGTAAGGGAATGGCTGAGGGATGTTTCCCAGGAGCAACTTTGCTGGAGGTGCCAGTTCCAGTCCGTGGCTCGCAGGATGCTGCAGCGCTGCCATAGGAGAAGGGGTTTTGCATGGTGCTAGAGAAGATCCTCGAGCAGCAAAGGCAGGTGTTTGCAGCTCCAGGGAATACCCTGACGTCAGCAGTGGAGTAGCAGGATGAGGAAGATGTCCACGCTTGGGCTACTTGTGGCAAGAGCCTCCATCCCTGCCCTTGCCTGGGTGAGAGTTGCCGGAGCGCAGATGGAGGAAGGCCTTTGGACAGGTGCAAGGTAAGAATGATGCATGGTCGGCAGTCGTGGTGTAAACAGAAACATTTCTTGCAATCATCCTTACTGTTAGAGTAGTTTCACTTTCCGGTTTGAATAGCGTGAGCCTGGAAAGCCAATAGTCTAAATGTTCAGATGTCTGGTACCCAGTAGTAGACATGAACTCAAGTCTCTCATAGAAACATGAGGTTTTTTCCTTAAGCCAAGTGCTGGGAAGGGAATTTCTTCTGCAAAACTACTGTGCTTCTGCTGCTTGTTCCATTTTAGAAAGTTTCCTCCCTTGGCCCTGCCTTGATTGAATAGTCCTTTGTCTTCTATCTAGAAGCTCCAGGTTTTCTTCTTACAAGTTGTCTTTGTTTTCTTTGTCCACAGACAGGAGTCCCTGTTTTCCCAGAGCCATGTCGATCATCAGAAGCTGCTTGTGGCTGCGGATGCAGATGGCCACGAAAGGCCTAGAAGTAAAAACTGGAGCAATGTCGTGTCCAAGAAGATTTTCCCAGAGAAAAGCATCCTAGGAGCAGCAAGTGTCCTGTAGCTGCCAGTTTCCAGTATATGACTCTCAGGATGCTGTGGCGCTGCCAAAGGCGAAGAGGCTCAGAGAGCTGCCAGACACGATCCTCGAGCAGGAAAGGCAGATTTTAGGAGCTCCAGGGAATTCCCTGATGTCAGCAGTGGAGGAGCAGGATGAGGAAGATCTCGACGCTTGGGCTACTTGTGGCAAGAGTGTCCAAGGCTCCCAGTGCCTCCGTGAGAGCTGCAGGAGTGGAGTCAGAGGAAGGCCTTTGGACAGGACTCGCTGCTCCCTCAGAGCCATGGCTCTCAGCAGAACCGTCTCATTGCTGAGGATGCACCTGTCCAGGAAGAGCCTTGCAAAGGAGTAGGAGTCCAGCTCATTGCAGTAAGGGAATGGCTGAAGGATGTTTCCCAGGAGCAACTATGCTGAAGGTGCCAGTTCCAGTCCATGGCTCGCAGGATGCTGCAGCACTGCCATAGGAGAAGGGGTTTGGCATGGTGCTAGAGAAGGTCCTCGAGCCGCAAAGGCAGGTGTTTGCAGCTCCAGGGAATTCCTAGATGTCAGCAGTGGAAGATCAGGATGAGGAATATCTCCAGGCTTGGGCTACTTGTGGCAAGAGCCTCCATCCCTGCCCGAGCTTGGGTGAGAGTTGCCAGAGCGCAGACGGAGGAAGGCCTTTGGACAGGTGCAAGGTAAGAATGATGCATGGTCGGCAGTTGTGGTGTAAACAGAAACATTTCTTGCAATCATCCCTACTGTTAGAGTAGTTTCACTTTCCGGTTTGAATAGCGTGAGCCTGGAAAGCCAATAGTCTAAATGTTCAGATGTCTGGTACCCAATAGTAGACATGAACTCAAGTCTCTCATAGAAACATCAGGCTTTTTCCTTAAGCCAAGTGCTGGGAGGGGAATTTCTTCTGCAAAACTGCTCTGCTTCTGCTGCTTGTTCCATTTTAGAAAGTTTCCTGCTTTGGCCCTGCCTTGATTGAATAGTCCTTTGTCTTCTAACTAGAAGCTCCAGGTTTTCTTCTTACAAGTTGTCTTTGTTTTCTTTGTCCACAGACAGGAGTCCCTGCTCTCCCAGAGCCCTGTTGATCATCAGAACCTGCTTGTGGCTGAGGATGCAGATGGCCACGAAAGGCCTAGAAGTAAAATCGGCAGCAAGGTCGTATGCAAGAAGATTTTCCCAGAGAAAAGCATCCTAGGAGCAGCAAGTGTCCTGGAGGTGCCAGTTGCCAGTATATGACTCCTAGGATGCTGTGGCGCTGCCAAAGGTGAAGAGGCTCAGAGAGCTGCCAGACATGATCCTCTAGCTGGAAAGGCAGATGTTTGGAGCTCCAGGGAATTCCCTGACGTCAGCAGTGGAGGAGCAGGATGAGGAAGATGTCCATGCTTGGGCTACTTGTGGCAAGAGTGTCCAAGGCTCCCAGTGCCTCCGTGAGAGCGGCAGGACTGGAGACGGAGGAAGGCCTTTGGACAGGTGCAAGGTAAGAATGATGCATGGTCCCCAGTTGTGGTGAGTACAGAAACATTTCTTCGAAGCCTCTCTAGCTTTTGAAATAGTTTGACATTCCGGTTTGAATTGCGTGAGCCTGGAAAGCCAGTAGTCTAAATGTTCAGATGTCTGCTATCCAATAGTAGACATGAACTCAAGTCTCTCATAGAAACATCAGGCTTTTTCCTTAAGCCAAGTGCTGGGAGGGGAATTTCTTCTGCAAAAGTACTGTGCTTCTGCTGCTTGTTCCATTTTAGAAAGTTTCCTCCCTTGGCCCTGCCTTGATTGAATAGTCCTTTCTCTTCTAACTAGAAGCTCCAGGTTTTAATCTTACAAGTTGTCTTTGTTTTCTTTGTCCACAGACAGGAGTCCCTGCTCTCCCAGAGCCCTGTTGATCATCAGAAGCTGCTTGTGGCTGCGGATGCAGATGGCCACAAAAGGCCTAGAAGTAAAATCTGGAGCAAGGTCGTGTGCAAGATTTTCCCAGAGAAAAGCATCCTAGGAGCAGCAAGTGTACTGGAGGTGCCAGTTGCCAGTATATGACTCCAAGGATGCTGTGGCGCAGCCAAAGGTGAAGAGGCTCAGAGAGCTGCCAGACACGATCCTCGAGCAGCAAAGGCAGGTGTTTGCAGCTCCAGGGAATTCCCTGCCGTCAGCAGTGGAGGAGCAGGATGAGGAAGATGTCCATGCTTGGGCTACTTGTGGCAAGAGTGTCCAAGGCTCCCAGTGCCTCCGTGGGAGCTGCGGGACTGGAGGCGGAGGAAGGCCTTTGGGCAGGACTGGCTGCTCCCTCAGAGCCGCGGCTCTCAGCAGAACCGTCTCATTGCTGAGGATGCACCTGTCCAGGAAGAGCATTGCAGAGGAGTAGGAGTCCAGCTCATTGCAGTAAGGGAATGGCTGAGGGATGTTTCCCAGGAGCAACTTTGCTGGAGGTGCCAGTTCCAGTCCGTGACTTGCAGGATGCTGCAGCACTGCCATAGGAGAAGGCGTTTGGCATGATGCTAGAGAAGATCCTCGAGCAGCAAATGCAAGTGTTTGCAGCTCCAGGGAATTCCTAGATGTCAGCAGTGGAAGATCAGGATGAGGAATATCTCCAGGCTTGGGCTGCTTGTGGCAAGAGCCTCCATCCCTGCCCGAGCTTGGGTGAGAGTTGCCAGAGCGCAGACGGAGGAAGGCCTTTGGACAGGTGCAAGGTAAGAATGATGCATGGTCGGCAGTTGTGGTGTAAACAGAAACATTTCTTGCAATCATCCCTACTGTTAGAGTCGTTTCACTTTCCGGTTTGAATAGCGTG
This sequence comes from Aphelocoma coerulescens, assembly GCF_041296385.1. NCBI lineage: Eukaryota > Metazoa > Chordata > Aves > Passeriformes > Corvidae > Aphelocoma > Aphelocoma coerulescens. Next base: position 1,413,235 of record NW_027184003.1, on the reverse strand, counting down.
AGCCTGGAAAGCCAATAGTCTAAGTTTTCAGATGTCTGGTACCCAATAGTAGACATGAACTCATGTCTCTCATAGAAACATCAGGCTTTTTCCTTAAGCCAAGTGCTGGGAGGGGAATTTCTTCTGCAAAAGTACTGTGCTTCTGCTGCTTGTTCCATTTTAGAAAGTTTCCTCCTTTGGCCCTGCCTTGATTGAATAGTCCTTTTTCTTCTAACTAGAAGCTCCAGGTTTTCTTCTTACAAGTTGTCTTTGTTTTCTTTGTCCACAGACAGGAGTCCCTGCTCTCCCAGAGCCATGTCGATTATCAGAAGCTTCTTGTGGCTGAGAATGCAGATGGCCACGAAAGGCCTAGGAGTAAAAACTGGAGCAAGGACGTGTGCAAGAAGATTTTCCTAGAGGAAAGCATCCTAGGAGAAGCAAGTGTCCTGGAGGTGCCAGTTGCCAGTATATGACTCCTAGGATGCTGTGGCGCTGCCAAAGGCAAAGAGGCTCAGAGATCTGCCAGACACGATCCTCGAGCAGGAAAGGCAGATGTTGGGAGCACCAGGGAATTCCCTGACGTCAGCAGTGGAGGAGCAGGATGAGGAAGATGTCCACGCTTGGGCTACTTGTGGCAAGAGTGTCCAAGGCTCCCAGTGCCTCCGTGGGAGCTGCAGGACTGGTGACAGAGGGCAACCATTGGGCAGGACTGGCTGCTCCCTCAGAGCTGTGGCTCTCAGCAGAACCGTCTCATTGCTGAGGATGCACCTGTCCAGGAAGAGCATTGCAGAGGAGTAGGAGTCCAGCTCATTGCAGTAAGGGAATGGCTGAGGGATGTTTCCCAGGAGCAACTTTGCTGGAGGTGCCAGTTCCAGTCCGTGGCTCGCAGGATGCTGCAGCGCTGCCATAGGAGAAGGGGTTTTGCATGGTGCTAGAGAAGATCCTCGAGCAGCAAAGGCAGGTGTTTGCAGCTCCAGGGAATACCCTGACGTCAGCAGTGGAGTAGCAGGATGAGGAAGATGTCCACGCTTGGGCTACTTGTGGCAAGAGCCTCCATCCCTGCCCTTGCCTGGGTGAGAGTTGCCGGAGCGCAGATGGAGGAAGGCCTTTGGACAGGTGCAAGGTAAGAATGATGCATGGTCGGCAGTCGTGGTGTAAACAGAAACATTTCTTGCAATCATCCTTACTGTTAGAGTAGTTTCACTTTCCGGTTTGAATAGCGTGAGCCTGGAAAGCCAATAGTCTAAATGTTCAGATGTCTGGTACCCAGTAGTAGACATGAACTCAAGTCTCTCATAGAAACATGAGGTTTTTTCCTTAAGCCAAGTGCTGGGAAGGGAATTTCTTCTGCAAAACTACTGTGCTTCTGCTGCTTGTTCCATTTTAGAAAGTTTCCTCCCTTGGCCCTGCCTTGATTGAATAGTCCTTTGTCTTCTATCTAGAAGCTCCAGGTTTTCTTCTTACAAGTTGTCTTTGTTTTCTTTGTCCACAGACAGGAGTCCCTGTTTTCCCAGAGCCATGTCGATCATCAGAAGCTGCTTGTGGCTGCGGATGCAGATGGCCACGAAAGGCCTAGAAGTAAAAACTGGAGCAATGTCGTGTCCAAGAAGATTTTCCCAGAGAAAAGCATCCTAGGAGCAGCAAGTGTCCTGTAGCTGCCAGTTTCCAGTATATGACTCTCAGGATGCTGTGGCGCTGCCAAAGGCGAAGAGGCTCAGAGAGCTGCCAGACACGATCCTCGAGCAGGAAAGGCAGATTTTAGGAGCTCCAGGGAATTCCCTGATGTCAGCAGTGGAGGAGCAGGATGAGGAAGATCTCGACGCTTGGGCTACTTGTGGCAAGAGTGTCCAAGGCTCCCAGTGCCTCCGTGAGAGCTGCAGGAGTGGAGTCAGAGGAAGGCCTTTGGACAGGACTCGCTGCTCCCTCAGAGCCATGGCTCTCAGCAGAACCGTCTCATTGCTGAGGATGCACCTGTCCAGGAAGAGCCTTGCAAAGGAGTAGGAGTCCAGCTCATTGCAGTAAGGGAATGGCTGAAGGATGTTTCCCAGGAGCAACTATGCTGAAGGTGCCAGTTCCAGTCCATGGCTCGCAGGATGCTGCAGCACTGCCATAGGAGAAGGGGTTTGGCATGGTGCTAGAGAAGGTCCTCGAGCCGCAAAGGCAGGTGTTTGCAGCTCCAGGGAATTCCTAGATGTCAGCAGTGGAAGATCAGGATGAGGAATATCTCCAGGCTTGGGCTACTTGTGGCAAGAGCCTCCATCCCTGCCCGAGCTTGGGTGAGAGTTGCCAGAGCGCAGACGGAGGAAGGCCTTTGGACAGGTGCAAGGTAAGAATGATGCATGGTCGGCAGTTGTGGTGTAAACAGAAACATTTCTTGCAATCATCCCTACTGTTAGAGTAGTTTCACTTTCCGGTTTGAATAGCGTGAGCCTGGAAAGCCAATAGTCTAAATGTTCAGATGTCTGGTACCCAATAGTAGACATGAACTCAAGTCTCTCATAGAAACATCAGGCTTTTTCCTTAAGCCAAGTGCTGGGAGGGGAATTTCTTCTGCAAAACTGCTCTGCTTCTGCTGCTTGTTCCATTTTAGAAAGTTTCCTGCTTTGGCCCTGCCTTGATTGAATAGTCCTTTGTCTTCTAACTAGAAGCTCCAGGTTTTCTTCTTACAAGTTGTCTTTGTTTTCTTTGTCCACAGACAGGAGTCCCTGCTCTCCCAGAGCCCTGTTGATCATCAGAACCTGCTTGTGGCTGAGGATGCAGATGGCCACGAAAGGCCTAGAAGTAAAATCGGCAGCAAGGTCGTATGCAAGAAGATTTTCCCAGAGAAAAGCATCCTAGGAGCAGCAAGTGTCCTGGAGGTGCCAGTTGCCAGTATATGACTCCTAGGATGCTGTGGCGCTGCCAAAGGTGAAGAGGCTCAGAGAGCTGCCAGACATGATCCTCTAGCTGGAAAGGCAGATGTTTGGAGCTCCAGGGAATTCCCTGACGTCAGCAGTGGAGGAGCAGGATGAGGAAGATGTCCATGCTTGGGCTACTTGTGGCAAGAGTGTCCAAGGCTCCCAGTGCCTCCGTGAGAGCGGCAGGACTGGAGACGGAGGAAGGCCTTTGGACAGGTGCAAGGTAAGAATGATGCATGGTCCCCAGTTGTGGTGAGTACAGAAACATTTCTTCGAAGCCTCTCTAGCTTTTGAAATAGTTTGACATTCCGGTTTGAATTGCGTGAGCCTGGAAAGCCAGTAGTCTAAATGTTCAGATGTCTGCTATCCAATAGTAGACATGAACTCAAGTCTCTCATAGAAACATCAGGCTTTTTCCTTAAGCCAAGTGCTGGGAGGGGAATTTCTTCTGCAAATCTACTGTGCTTCTGCTGCTTGTTCCATTTTAGAAAGTTTCCTCCCTTGGCCCTGCCTTGATTGAATAGTCCTTTCTCTTCTAACTAGAAGCTCCAGGTTTTAATCTTACAAGTTGTCTTTGTTTTCTTTGTCCACAGACAGGAGTCCCTGCTCTCCCAGAGCCCTGTTGATCATCAGAAGCTGCTTGTGGCTGCGGATGCAGATGGCCACAAAAGGCCTAGAAGTAAAATCTGGAGCAAGGTCGTGTGCAAGATTTTCCCAGAGAAAAGCATCCTAGGAGCAGCAAGTGTACTGGAGGTGCCAGTTGCCAGTATATGACTCCAAGGATGCTGTGGCGCAGCCAAAGGTGAAGAGGCTCAGAGAGCTGCCAGACACGATCCTCGAGCAGCAAAGGCAGGTGTTTGCAGCTCCAGGGAATTCCCTGCCGTCAGCAGTGGAGGAGCAGGATGAGGAAGATGTCCATGCTTGGGCTACTTGTGGCAAGAGTGTCCAAGGCTCCCAGTGCCTCCGTGGGAGCTGCGGGACTGGAGGCGGAGGAAGGCCTTTGGGCAGGACTGGCTGCTCCCTCAGAGCCGCGGCTCTCAGCAGAACCGTCTCATTGCTGAGGATGCACCTGTCCAGGAAGAGCATTGCAGAGGAGTAGGAGTCCAGCTCATTGCAGTAAGGGAATGGCTGAGGGATGTTTCCCAGGAGCAACTTTGCTGGAGGTGCCAGTTCCAGTCCGTGACTTGCAGGATGCTGCAGCACTGCCATAGGAGAAGGCGTTTGGCATGATGCTAGAGAAGATCCTCGAGCAGCAAATGCAAGTGTTTGCAGCTCCAGGGAATTCCTAGATGTCAGCAGTGGAAGATCAGGATGAGGAATATCTCCAGGCTTGGGCTACTTGTGGCAAGAGCCTCCATCCCTGCCCGAGCTTGGGTGAGAGTTGCCAGAGCGCAGACGGAGGAAGGCCTTTGGACAGGTGCAAGGTAAGAATGATGCATGGTCGGCAGTCGTGGTGTAAACAGAAACATTTCTTGCAATCATCCCTACTGTTAGAGTAGTTTCACTTTCCGGTTTGAATAGCGTGAGCCTGGAAAGCCAATAGTCTAAATGTTCAGATGTCTGGTACCCAATAGTAGACATGAACTCATGTCTCTCATAGAAACATCAGGCTTTTTCCTTAAGCCAAGTGCTGGGAGGGGAATTTCTTCTGCAAAACTACTGTGCTTCTGCTGCTTGTTCCATTTTAGAAAGTTTCCTCCTTTGGCCCTGCCTTGATTGAATAGTCCTTTTTCTTCTAACTAGAAGCTCCAGGTTTTCTTCTTACAAGTTGTCTTTGTTTTCTTTGTCCACAGACAGGAGTCCCTGCTCTCCCAGAGCCCTGTTGATCATCAGAACCTGCTTGTGGCTGAGGATGCAGATGGCCACGAAAGGCCTAGAAGTAAAATCGGCAGCAAGGTCGTGTGCAAGAAGATTTTCCCAGAGAAAAGCATCCTAGGAGCAGCAAGTGTCCTGGAGGTGCCAGTTGCCAGTATATGACTCCTAGGATGCTGTGGCGCTGCCAAAGGTGAAGAGGCTCAGAGAGCTGCCAGACATGATCCTCCAGCTGGAAAGGCAGATGTTTGGAGCTCCAGGGAATTCCCTGACGTCAGCAGTGGAGGAGCAGGATGAGGAAGATGTCCACGCTTGGGCTACTTGTGGCAAGAGTGTCCAAGGCTCCCAGTGCCTCCGTGAGAGCGGCAGGACTGGAGACGGAGGAAGGCCTTTGGACAGGTGCAAGGTAAGAATGATGCATGGTCCCCAGTTGTGGTGAGTACAGAAACATTTCTTCGAAGCATCTCTAGCTTTTGAAATAGTTTGACATTCCGGTTTGAATTGCGTGAGCCTGGAAAGCCAGTAGTCTAAATGTTCAGATGTCTGCTATCCAATAGTAGACATGAACTCAAGTCTCTCATAGAAACATCATGCTTTTTCCTTAAGCCAAGTGCTGGGAGGGGAATTTCTTCTGCAAAAGTACTGTGCTTCTGCTGCTTGTTCCATTTTAGAAAGTTTCCTCCCTTGGCCCTGCCTTGATTGAATAGTCCTTTCTCTTCTAACTAGAAGCTCCAGGTTTTAATCTTACAAGTTGTCTTTGTTTTCTTTGTCCACAGACAGGAGTCCCTGCTCTCCCAGAGCCATGTCGATCATCAGAAGCTGCTTGTGGCTGCGGATGCAGATGGCCACAAAAGGCCTAGAAGTAAAATCTGGAGCAAGGTCGTGTGCAAGATTTTCCCAGAGAAAAGCATCCTAGGAGCAGCAAGTGTACTGGAGGTGCCAGTTGCCAGTATATGACTCCAAGGATGCTGTGGCGCAGCCAAAGGTGAAGAGGCTCAGAGAGCTGCCAGACACGATCCTCGAGCAGCAAAGGCAGGTGTTTGCAGCTCCAGGGAATTCCCTGCCGTCAGCAGTGGAGGAGCAGGATGAGGAAGATCTCGACGCTTGGGCTACTTGTGGCAAGAGTGTCCAAGGCTCCCAGTGCCTCCGTGGGAGCTGCGGGACTGGAGGCGGAGGAAGGCCTTTGGGCAGGACTGGCTGCTCCCTCAGAGCCGCGGCTCTCAGCAGAACCGTCTCATTGCTGAGGATGCACCTGTCCAGGAAGAGCATTGCAGAGGAGTAGGAGTCCAGCTCATTGCAGTAAGGGAATGGCTGAGGGATGTTTCCCAGGAGCAACTTTGCTGGAGGTGCCAGTTCCAGTCCGTGACTTGCAGGATGCTGCAGCACTGCCATAGGAGAAGGCGTTTGGCATGATGCTAGAGAAGATCCTCGAGCAGCAAATGCAAGTGTTTGCAGCTCCAGGGAATTCCTAGATGTCAGCAGTGGAAGATCAGGATGAGGAATATCTCCAGGCTTGGGCTGCTTGTGGCAAGAGCCTCCATCCCTGCCCGAGCTTGGGTGAGAGTTGCCAGAGCGCAGACGGAGGAAGGCCTTTGGACAGGTGCAAGGTAAGAATGATGCATGGTCGGCAGTCGTGGTGTAAACAGAAACATTTCTTGCAATCATCCCTACTGTTAGAGTCGTTTCACTTTCCGGTTTGAATAGCGTGAGCCTGGAAAGCCAATAGTCTAAGTTTTCCGATGTCTGGTACCCAATAGTAGACATGAACTCATGTCTCTCATAGAAACATCAGGCTTTTTCCTTAAGCCAAGTGCTGGGAGGGGAATTTCTTCTGCAAAAGTACTGTGCTTCTGCTGCTTGTTCCATTTTAGAAAGTTTCCTCCTTTGGCCCTGCCTTGATTGAATAGTCCTTTTTCTTCTAACTAGAAGCTCCAGGTTTTCTTCTTACAAGTTGTCTTTGTTTTCTTTGTCCACAGACAGGAGTCCCTGCTCTCCCAGAGCCATGTCGATCATCAGAAGCTGCTTGTGGCTGCGGATGCAGATGGCCACGAAAGGCCTAGAAGTAAAAACTGGAGCAATGTCGTGTCCAAGAAGATTTTCCCAGAGAAAAGCATCCTAGGAGCAGCAAGTGTCCTGGAGCTGCCAGTTTCCCGTATATGACTCTCAGGATGCTGTGGCGCTGCCAAAGGCGAAGAGGCTCAGAGAGCTGCCAGACACGATCCTCGAGCAGGAAAGGCAGATTTTAGGAGCTCCAGGGAATTCCCTGATGTCAGCAGTGGAGGAGCAGGATGAGGAAGATCTCGACGCTTGGGCTACTTGTGGCAAGAGTGTCCAAGGCTCCCAGTGCCTCCGTGAGAGCTGCAGGAGTGGAGTCAGAGGAAGGCCTTTGGACAGGACTCGCTGCTCCCTCAGAGCCATGGCTCTCAGCAGAACCGTCTCATTGCTGAGGATGCACCTGTCCAGGAAGAGCCTTGCAAAGGAGTAGGAGTCCAGCTCATTGCAGTAAGGGAATGGCTGAAGGATGTTTCCCAGGAGCAACTATGCTGAAGGTGCCAGTTCCAGTCCATGGCTCGCAGGATGCTGCAGCACTGCCATAGGAGAAGGGGTTTGGCATGGTGCTAGAGAAGGTCCTCGAGCCGCAAAGGCAGGTGTTTGCAGCTCCAGGGAATTCCTAGATGTCAGCAGTGGAAGATCAGGATGAGGAATATCTCCAGGCTTGGGCTACTTGTGGCAAGAGCCTCCATCCCTGCCCGAGCTTGGGTGAGAGTTGCCAGAGCGCAGACGGAGGAAGGCCTTTGGACAGGTGCAAGGTAAGAATGATGCATGGTCGGCAGTTGTGGTGTAAACAGAAACATTTCTTGCAATCATCCCTACTGTTAGAGTAGTTTCACTTTCCGGTTTGAATAGCGTGAGCCTGGAAAGCCAATAGTCTAAATGTTCAGATGTCTGGTACCCAATAGTAGACATGAACTCATGTCTCTCATAGAAACATCAGGCTTTTTCCTTAAGCCAAGTGCTGGGAGGGGAATTTCTTCTGCAAAACTGCTCTGCTTCTGCTGCTTGTTCCATTTTAGAAAGTTTCCTGCTTTGGCCCTGCCTTGATTGAATAGTCCTTTGTCTTCTAACTAGAAGCTCCAGGTTTTCTTCTTACAAGTTGTCTTTGTTTTCTTTGTCCACAGACAGGAGTCCCTGCTCTCCCAGAGCCCTGTTGATCATCAGAACCTGCTTGTGGCTGAGGATGCAGATGGCCACGAAAGGCCTAGAAGTAAAATCGGCAGCAAGGTCGTATGCAAGAAGATTTTCCCAGAGAAAAGCATCCTAGGAGCAGCAAGTGTCCTGGAGGTGCCAGTTGCCAGTATATGACTCCTAGGATGCTGTGGCGCTGCCAAAGGTGAAGAGGCTCAGAGAGCTGCCAGACATGATCCTCTAGCTGGAAAGGCAGATGTTTGGAGCTCCAGGGAATTCCCTGACGTCAGCAGTGGAGGAGCAGGATGAGGAAGATGTCCATGCTTGGGCTACTTGTGGCAAGAGTGTCCAAGGCTCCCAGTGCCTCCGTGAGAGCGGCAGGACTGGAGACGGAGGAAGGCCTTTGGACAGGTGCAAGGTAAGAATGATGCATGGTCCCCAGTTGTGGTGAGTACAGAAACATTTCTTCGAAGCATCTCTAGCTTTTGAAATAGTTTGACATTCCGGTTTGAATTGCGTGAGCCTGGAAAGCCAGTAGTCTAAATGTTCAGATGTCTGCTATCCAATAGTAGACATGAACTCAAGTCTCTCATAGAAACATCAGGCTTTTTCCTTAAGCCAAGTGCTGGGAGGGGAATTTCTTCTGCAAATCTACTGTGCTTCTGCTGCTTGTTCCATTTTAGAAAGTTTCCTCCCTTGGCCCTGCCTTGATTGAATAGTCCTTTCTCTTCTAACTAGAAGCTCCAGGTTTTAATCTTACAAGTTGTCTTTGTTTTCTTTGTCCACAGACAGGAGTCCCTGCTCTCCCAGAGCCCTGTTGATCATCAGAAGCTGCTTGTGGCTGCGGATGCAGATGGCCACAAAAGGCCTAGAAGTAAAATCTGGAGCAAGGTCGTGTGCAAGATTTTCCCAGAGAAAAGCATCCTAGGAGCAGCAAGTGTACTGGAGGTGCCAGTTGCCAGTATATGACTCCAAGGATGCTGTGGCGCAGCCAAAGGTGAAGAGGCTCAGAGAGCTGCCAGACACGATCCTCGAGCAGCAAAGGCAGGTGTTTGCAGCTCCAGGGAATTCCCTGCCGTCAGCAGTGGAGGAGCAGGATGAGGAAGATGTCCATGCTTGGGCTACTTGTGGCAAGAGTGTCCAAGGCTCCCAGTGCCTCCGTGGGAGCTGCGGGACTGGAGGCGGAGGAAGGCCTTTGGGCAGGACTGGCTGCTCCCTCAGAGCCGCGGCTCTCAGCAGAACCGTCTCATTGCTGAGGATGCACCTGTCCAGGAAGAGCATTGCAGAGGAGTAGGAGTCCAGCTCATTGCAGTAAGGGAATGGCTGAGGGATGTTTCCCAGGAGCAACTTTGCTGGAGGTGCCAGTTCCAGTCCGTGACTTGCAGGATGCTGCAGCACTGCCATAGGAGAAGGCGTTTGGCATGATGCTAGAGAAGATCCTCGAGCAGCAAATGCAAGTGTTTGCAGCTCCAGGGAATTCCTAGATGTCAGCAGTGGAAGATCAGGATGAGGAATATCTCCAGGCTTGGGCTACTTGTGGCAAGAGCCTCCATCCCTGCCCGAGCTTGGGTGAGAGTTGCCAGAGCGCAGACGGAGGAAGGCCTTTGGACAGGTGCAAGGTAAGAATGATGCATGGTCGGCAGTTGTGGTGTAAACAGAAACATTTCTTGCAATCATCCCTACTGTTAGAGTAGTTTCACTTTCCGGTTTGAATAGCGTGAGCCTGGAAAGCCAATAGTCTAAATGTTCAGATGTCTGGTACCCAATAGTAGACATGAACTCATGTCTCTCATAGAAACATCAGGCTTTTTCCTTAAGCCAAGTGCTGGGAGGGGAATTTCTTCTGCAAAACTACTGTGCTTCTGCTGCTTGTTCCATTTTAGAAAGTTTCCTCCTTTGGCCCTGCCTTGATTGAATAGTCCTTTTTCTTCTAACTAGAAGCTCCAGGTTTTCTTCTTACAAGTTGTCTTTGTTTTCTTTGTCCACAGACAGGAGTCCCTGCTCTCCCAGAGCCCTGTTGATCATCAGAACCTGCTTGTGGCTGAGGATGCAGATGGCCACGAAAGGCCTAGAAGTAAAATCGGCAGCAAGGTCGTGTGCAAGAAGATTTTCCCAGAGAAAAGCATCCTAGGAGCAGCAAGTGTCCTGGAGGTGCCAGTTGCCAGTATATGACTCCTAGGATGCTGTGGCGCTGCCAAAGGTGAAGAGGCTCAGAGAGCTGCCAGACATGATCCTCCAGCTGGAAAGGCAGATGTTTGGAGCTCCAGGGAATTCCCTGACGTCAGCAGTGGAGGAGCAGGATGAGGAAGATGTCCACGCTTGGGCTACTTGTGGCAAGAGTGTCCAAGGCTCCCAGTGCCTCCGTGAGAGCGGCAGGACTGGAGACGGAGGAAGGCCTTTGGACAGGTGCAAGGTAAGAATGATGCATGGTCCCCAGTTGTGGTGAGTACAGAAACATTTCTTCGAAGCATCTCTAGCTTTTGAAATAGTTTGACATTCCGGTTTGAATTGCGTGAGCCTGGAAAGCCAGTAGTCTAAATGTTCAGATGTCTGCTATCCAATAGTAGACATGAACTCAAGTCTCTCATAGAAACATCATGCTTTTTCCTTAAGCCAAGTGCTGGGAGGGGAATTTCTTCTGCAAAAGTACTGTGCTTCTGCTGCTTGTTCCATTTTAGAAAGTTTCCTCCCTTGGCCCTGCCTTGATTGAATAGTCCTTTCTCTTCTAACTAGAAGCTCCAGGTTTTAATCTTACAAGTTGTCTTTGTTTTCTTTGTCCACAGACAGGAGTCCCTGCTCTCCCAGAGCCATGTCGATCATCAGAAGCTGCTTGTGGCTGCGGATGCAGATGGCCACAAAAGGCCTAGAAGTAAAATCTGGAGCAAGGTCGTGTGCAAGATTTTCCCAGAGAAAAGCATCCTAGGAGCAGCAAGTGTACTGGAGGTGCCAGTTGCCAGTATATGACTCCAAGGATGCTGTGGCGCAGCCAAAGGTGAAGAGGCTCAGAGAGCTGCCAGACACGATCCTCGAGCAGCAAAGGCAGGTGTTTGCAGCTCCAGGGAATTCCCTGCCGTCAGCAGTGGAGGAGCAGGATGAGGAAGATGTCCACGCTTGGGCTACTTGTGGCAAGAGTGTCCAAGGCTCCCAGTGCCTCCGTGGGAGCTGCGGGACTGGAGGCGGAGGAAGGCCTTTGGGCAGGACTGGCTGCTCCCTCAGAGCCGCGGCTCTCAGCAGAACCGTCTCATTGCTGAGGATGCACCTGTCCAGGAAGAGCATTGCAGAGGAGTAGGAGTCCAGCTCATTGCAGTAAGGGAATGGCTGAGGGATGTTTCCCAGGAGCAACTTTGCTGGAGGTGCCAGTTCCAGTCCGTGACTTGCAGGATGCTGCAGCACTGCCATAGGAGAAGGCGTTTGGCATGATGCTAGAGAAGATCCTCGAGCAGCAAATGCAAGTGTTTGCAGCTCCAGGGAATTCCTAGATGTCAGCAGTGGAAGATCAGGATGAGGAATATCTCCAGGCTTGGGCTACTTGTGGCAAGAGCCTCCATCCCTGCCCGAGCTTGGGTGAGAGTTGCCAGAGCGCAGACGGAGGAAGGCCTTTGGACAGGTGCAAGGTAAGAATGATGCATGGTCGGCAGTCGTGGTGTAAACAGAAACATTTCTTGCAATCATCCCTACTGTTAGAGTCGTTTCACTTTCCGGTTTGAATAGCGTGAGCCTGGAAAGCCAATAGTCTAAATGTTCAGATGTCTGGTACCCAATAGTAGACATGAACTCATGTCTCTCATAGAAACATCAGGCTTTTTCCTTAAGCCAAGTGCTGGGAGGGGAATTTCTTCTGCAAAACTACTGTGCTTCTGCTGCTTGTTCCATTTTAGAAAGTTTCCTCCTTTGGCCCTGCCTTGATTGAATAGTCCTTTTTCTTCTAACTAGAAGCTCCAGGTTTTCTTCTTACAAGTTGTCTTTGTTTTCTTTGTCCACAGACAGGAGTCCCTGCTCTCCCAGAGCCCTGTTGATCATCAGAAGCTGCTTGTGGCTGAGGATGCAGATGGCCACGAAAGGCCTAGAAGTAAAATCTGCAGCAAGGTTGTGTGCAAGAAGATTTTCCCAGAGAAAAGCATCCTAGGAGCAGCAAGTGTCCTGGAGGTGCCAGTTGCCAGTATATGACTCCTAGGATGCTGTGGCGCTGCCAAAGGTGAAGAGGCTCAGAGAGCTGCCAGACATGATCCTCCAGCTGGAAAGGCAGATGTTTGGAGCTCCAGGGAATTCCCTGACGTCAGCAGTGGAGGAGCAGGATGAGGAAGATGTCCATGCTTGGGCTCCTTGTGGCAAGAGTGTCCAAGGCTCCCAGTGCCTCCGTGAGAGCGGCAGGACTGGAGACGGAGGAAGGCCTTTGGACAGGTGCAAGGTAAGAATGATGCATGGTCCCCAGTTGTGGTGAGTACAGAAACATTTCTTCGAAGCATCTCTAGCTTTTGAAATAGTTTGACATTCCGGTTTGAATTGCGTGAGCCTGGAAAGCCAGTAGTCTAAATGTTCAGATGTCTGCTATCCAATAGTAGACATGAACTCAAGTCTCTCATAGAAACATCATGCTTTTTCCTTAAGCCAAGTGCTGGGAGGGGAATTTCTTCTGCAAAAGTACTGTGCTTCTGCTGCTTGTTCCATTTTAGAAAGTTTCCTGCTTTGGCCCTGCCTTGATTGAATAGTCCTTTCTCTTCTATCTAGAAGCTCCAGGTTTTAATCTTACAAGTTGTCTTTGTTTTCTTTGTCCACAGACAGGAGTCCCTGCTCTCCCAGAGCCATGTCGATCATCAGAAGCTGCTTGTGGCTGCGGATGCAGATGGCCACAAAAGGCCTAGAAGTAAAATCTGGAGCAAGGTCGTGTGCAAGATTTTCCCAGAGAAAAGCATCCTAGGAGCAGCAAGTGTACTGGAGGTGCCAGTTGCCAGTATATGACTCCAAGGATGCTGTGGCGCAGCCAAAGGTGAAGAGGCTCAGAGAGCTGCCAGACACGATCCTCGAGCAGCAAAGGCAGGTGTTTGCAGCTCCAGGGAATTCCCTGCCGTCAGCAGTGGAGGAGCAGGATGAGGAAGATCTCGACGCTTGGGCTACTTGTGGCAAGAGTGTCCAAGGCTCCCAGTGCCTCCGTGGGAGCTGCGGGACTGGAGGCGGAGGAAGGCCTTTGGGCAGGACTGGCTGCTCCCTCAGAGCCGCGGCTCTCAGCAGAACCGTCTCATTGCTGAGGATGCACCTGTCCAGGAAGAGCATTGCAGAGGAGTAGGAGTCCAGCTCATTGCAGTAAGGGAATGGCTGAGGGATGTTTCCCAGGAGCAACTTTGCTGGAGGTGCCAGTTCCAGTCCGTGACTTGCAGGATGCTGCAGCACTGCCATAGGAGAAGGCGTTTGGCATGATGCTAGAGAAGATCCTCGAGCAGCAAATGCAAGTGTTTGCAGCTCCAGGGAATTCCTAGATGTCAGCAGTGGAAGATCAGGATGAGGAATATCTCCAGGCTTGGGCTGCTTGTGGCAAGAGCCTCCATCCCTGCCCGAGCTTGGGTGAGAGTTGCCAGAGCGCAGACGGAGGAAGGCCTTTGGACAGGTGCAAGGTAAGAATGATGCATGGTCGGCAGTCGTGGTGTAAACAGAAACATTTCTTGCAATCATCCCTACTGTTAGAGTAGTTTCACTTTCCGGTTTGAATAGCGTGAGCCTGGAAAGCCAATAGTCTAAGTTTTCAGATGTCTGGTACCCAATAGTAGACATGAACTCATGTCTCTCATAGAAACATCAGGCTTTTTCCTTAAGCCAAGTGCTGGGAGGGGAATTTCTTCTGCAAAACTACTGTGCTTCTGCTGCTTGTTCCATTTTAGAAAGTTTCCTCCTTTGGCCCTGCCTTGATTGAATAGTCCTTTTTCTTCTAACTAGAAGCTCCAGGTTTTCTTCTTACAAGTTGTCTTTGTTTTCTTTGTCCACAGACAGGAGTCCCTGCTCTCCCAGCGCCATGTCGATTATCAGAAGCTTCTTGTGGCTGAGGATGCAGATGGCCACGAAAGGCCTAGGAGTAAAAACTGGAGCAAGGACGTGTGCAAGAAGATTTTCCTAGAGGAAAGCATCCTAGGAGAAGCAAGTGTCCTGGAGCTGCCAGTTGCCAGTATATGACTCCTAGGATGCTGTGGCGCTGCCAAAGGCAAAGAGGCTCAGAGATCTGCCAGACACGATCCTCGAGCAGGAAAGGCAGATGTTGGGAGCACCAGGGAATTCCCTGACGTCAGCAGTGGAGGAGCAGGATGAGGAAGATGTCCACGCTTGGGCTACTTGTGGCAAGAGTGTCCAAGGCTCCCAGTGCCTCCGTGGGAGCTGCAGGACTGGTGACAGAGGGCAACCATTGGGCAGGACTGGCTGCTCCCTCAGAGCTGTGGCTCTCAGCAGAACCGTCTCATTGCTGAGGATGCACCTGTCCAGGAAGAGCATTGCAGAGGAGTAGGAGTCCAGCTCATTGCAGTAAGGGAATGGCTGAGGGATGTTTCCCAGGAGCAACTTTGCTGGAGGTGCCAGTTCCAGTCTGTGGCTCGCAGGATGCTGCAGCGCTGCCATAGGAGAAGGGGTTTTGCATGGTGCTAGAGAAGATCCTCGAGCAGCAAAGGCAGGTGTTTGCAGCTCCAGGGAATACCCTGACGTCAGCAGTGGAGTAGCAGGATGAGGAAGATGTCCACGCTTGGGCTACTTGTGGCAAGAGCCTCCATCCCTGCCCTTGCCTGGGTGAGAGTTGCCGGAGCGCAGATGGAGGAAGGCCTTTGGACAGGTGCAAGGTAAGAATGATGCATGGTCGGCAGTCGTGGTGTAAACAGAAACATTTCTTGCAATCATCCTTACTGTTACGAGTAGTTTCACTTTCCGGTTTGAATAGCGTGAGCCTGGAAAGCCAATAGTCTAAATGTTCAGATGTCTGGTACCCAGTAGTAGACATGAACTCAAGTCTCTCATAGAAACATGAGGTTTTTTCCTTAAGCCAAGTGCTGGGAAGGGAATTTCTTCTGCAAAACTACTGTGCTTCTGCTGCTTGTTCCATTTTAGAAAGTTTCCTCCCTTGGCCCTGCCTTGATTGAATAGTCCTTTGTCTTCTATCTAGAAGCTCCAGGTTTTCTTCTTACAAGTTGTCTTTGTTTTCTTTGTCCACAGACAGGAGTCCCTGTTTTCCCAGAGCCATGTCGATCATCAGAAGCTGCTTGTGGCTGCGGATGCAGATGGCCACGAAAGGCCTAGAAGTAAAAACTGGAGCAATGTCGTGTCCAAAAAGATTTTCCCAGAGAAAAGCATCCTAGGAGCAGCAAGTGTCCTGGAGGTGCCAGTTTCCAGTATATGACTCTCAGGATGCTGTGGCGCTGCCAAAGGCGAAGAGGCTCAGAGAGCTGCCAGACACGATCCTCGAGCAGGAAAGGCAGATTTTAGGAGCTCCAGGGAATTCCCTGACGTCAGCAGTGGAGGAGCAGGATGAGGAAGATGTCCACGCTTGGGCTACTTGTGGCAAGAGTGTCCAAGGCTCCCAGTGCCTCCGTGGGAGCTGCAGGAGTGGAGTCAGAGGAAGGCCTTTTGACAGGACTGGCTCCTCCCTCAGAGCCATGGCTCTCAGCAGAACCGTCTCATTGCTGAGGATGCACCTGTCCAGGAAGAGCCTTGCAGAGGAGTAGGAGTCCAGCTCATTGCAGTAAGGGAATGGCTGAATGATGTTTCCCAGGAGCAACTATGCTGAAGGTGCCAGTTCCAGTCCATGGCTCGCAGGATGCTGCAGCACTGCCATAGGAGAAGGGGTTTGGCATGGTGCTAGAGAAGGTCCTCGAGCAGCAAAGGCAGGTGTTTGCAGCTCCAGGGAATACCCTGACGTCAGCAGTGGAGTAGCAGGATGAGGAAGATGTCCACGCTTGGGCTACTTGTGGCAAGGGCCTCCATCCTTGCCCTTGCCTGGGTGAGAGTTGCCGGAGCGCAGACGGAGGAAGGCCTTTGGACAGGTGCAAGGTAAGAATGATGCATGGTCGGCAGTCGTGGTGTAAACAGAAACATTTCTTGCAATCATCCCTACTGTTAGAGTAGTTTCACTTTCCGGTTTGAATAGCGTGAGCCTGGAAAGCCAATAGTCCAAATGTTCAGATGTCTGGTACCCAATAGTAGACATGAACTCAAGTCTCTCATAGAAACATCAGGCGTTTTCCTTAAGCCAAGTGCTGGGAGGGGAATTTCTTCTGCAATACTGCTGTGCTTCTGCTGCTTGTTCCATTTTAGAAAGTTTCCTCCCTTGGCTCTGCCTTGATTGAATAGTCCTTTCTCTTCTAACTAGAAGCTCCAGGTTTTCTTCTTACAAGTTGTCTTTGTTTTCTTTGTCCACAGACAGGAGTCCCTGCTCTCCCAGAGCCATGTCGATCATCAGAAGCTGCTTGTGGCTGCGGATGCAGATGGCCACAAAAGGCCTAGAAGTAAAATCTGCAGCAAGGTTGTGTGCAAGAAGATTTTCCCAGAGAAAAGCATCCTAGGAGCAGCAAGTGTCCTGGAGGTGCCAGTTGCCAGTATATGACTCCTAGGATGCTGTTGCGCTTCCAAAGTATAAGAGGCTCAGAGAGCTGCCAGACATGATCCTCCAGCAGCAAAGGCAGATGTTGGGAGCTCCAGGGAATTCCCTGATGTCAGCAGTGGAGGAGCAGGATGAGGAAGATCTCGACGCTTGGGCTACTTGTGGCAAGAGTGTCCAAGGCTCCCAGTGCCTCCGTGGGAGCTGCAGGACTGGTGACGGAGGAAGGCCTTTGGGCAGGACTGGCTGCTCCCTCAGAGCCGTGGCTCTCAGCAGAACCGTCTCATTGCTGAGGATGCACCTATCCAGGAAGAGCCTTGCAAAGGAGTAGGAGTCCAGCTCATTGCAGTAAGGGAATGGCTGAAGGATGTTTCCCAGGAGCAACTATGCTGAAGGTGCCAGTTCCAGTCCATGGCTCGCAGGATGCTGCAGCACTGCCATAGGAGAAGGCATTTGGCATGGTGCTAGAGAAGATCCTCGAGCAGCAAAGGCAAGTGTTTGCAGCTCCAGGGAATTCCTAGATGTCAGCAGTGGAAGATCAGGATGAGGAATATCTCCAGGCTTGGGCTACTTGTGGCAAGAGCCTCCATCCCTGCCCGAGCTTGGGTGAGAGTTGCCAGAGCGCAGACGGAGGAAGGCCTTTGGACAGGTGCAAGGTAAGAATGATGCATGGTCGGCAGTCGTGGTGTGAGCAGAAACATTTCTTGCAATCGCCTCTAGCTTTTAGAGTAGTTTCACTTTCCGGTTTGAATAGTGTGAGCCTGGAAAGCCAATAGTCTAAATGTTCAGATGTCTGGTACCCAATAGTAGACATGAACTCAAGTCTCTCATAGAAACATCAGGCTTTTTCCTTAAGCCAAGTGCTGGGAGGGGAATTTCTTCTGCAAAACTGCTCTGCTTCTGCTGCTTGTTCCATTTTAGAAAGTTTCCTGCTTTGGCCCTGCCTTGATTGAATAGTCCTTTGTCTTCTAACTAGAAGCTCCAGGTTTTCTTCTTACAAGTTGTCTTTGTTTTCTTTGTCCACAGACAGGAGTCCCTGCTCTCCCAGAGCCCTGTTGATCATCAGAACCTGCTTGTGGCTGAGGATGCAGATGGCCACGAAAGGCCTAGAAGTAAAATCGGCAGCAAGGTCGTATGCAAGAAGATTTTCCCAGAGAAAAGCATCCTAGGAGCAGCAAGTGTCCTGGAGGTGCCAGTTGCCAGTATATGACTCCTAGGATGCTGTGGCGCTGCCAAAGGTGAAGAGGCTCAGAGAGCTGCCAGACATGATCCTCTAGCTGGAAAGGCAGATGTTTGGAGCTCCAGGGAATTCCCTGACGTCAGCAGTGGAGGAGCAGGATGAGGAAGATGTCCATGCTTGGGCTACTTGTGGCAAGAGTGTCCAAGGCTCCCAGTGCCTCCGTGAGAGCGGCAGGACTGGAGACGGAGGAAGGCCTTTGGACAGGTGCAAGGTAAGAATGATGCATGGTCCCCAGTTGTGGTGAGTACAGAAACATTTCTTCGAAGCATCTCTAGCTTTTGAAATAGTTTGACATTCCGGTTTGAATTGCGTGAGCCTGGAAAGCCAGTAGTCTAAATGTTCAGATGTCTGCTATCCAATAGTAGACATGAACTCAAGTCTCTCATAGAAACATCAGGCTTTTTCCTTAAGCCAAGTGCTGGGAGGGGAATTTCTTCTGCAAATCTACTGTGCTTCTGCTGCTTGTTCCATTTTAGAAAGTTTCCTCCCTTGGCCCTGCCTTGATTGAATAGTCCTTTCTCTTCTAACTAGAAGCTCCAGGTTTTAATCTTACAAGTTGTCTTTGTTTTCTTTGTCCACAGACAGGAGTCCCTGCTCTCCCAGAGCCCTGTTGATCATCAGAAGCTGCTTGTGGCTGCGGATGCAGATGGCCACAAAAGGCCTAGAAGTAAAATCTGGAGCAAGGTCGTGTGCAAGATTTTCCCAGAGAAAAGCATCCTAGGAGCAGCAAGTGTACTGGAGGTGCCAGTTGCCAGTATATGACTCCAAGGATGCTGTGGCGCAGCCAAAGGTGAAGAGGCTCAGAGAGCTGCCAGACACGATCCTCGAGCAGCAAAGGCAGGTGTTTGCAGCTCCAGGGAATTCCCTGCCGTCAGCAGTGGAGGAGCAGGATGAGGAAGATGTCCATGCTTGGGCTACTTGTGGCAAGAGTGTCCAAGGCTCCCAGTGCCTCCGTGGGAGCTGCGGGACTGGAGGCGGAGGAAGGCCTTTGGGCAGGACTGGCTGCTCCCTCAGAGCCGCGGCTCTCAGCAGAACCGTCTCATTGCTGAGGATGCACCTGTCCAGGAAGAGCATTGCAGAGGAGTAGGAGTCCAGCTCATTGCAGTAAGGGAATGGCTGAGGGATGTTTCCCAGGAGCAACTTTGCTGGAGGTGCCAGTTCCAGTCCGTGACTTGCAGGATGCTGCAGCACTGCCATAGGAGAAGGCGTTTGGCATGATGCTAGAGAAGATCCTCGAGCAGCAAATGCAAGTGTTTGCAGCTCCAGGGAATTCCTAGATGTCAGCAGTGGAAGATCAGGATGAGGAATATCTCCAGGCTTGGGCTACTTGTGGCAAGAGCCTCCATCCCTGCCCGAGCTTGGGTGAGAGTTGCCAGAGCGCAGACGGAGGAAGGCCTTTGGACAGGTGCAAGGTAAGAATGATGCATGGTCGGCAGTCGTGGTGTAAACAGAAACATTTCTTGCAATCATCCCTACTGTTAGAGTAGTTTCACTTTCCGGTTTGAATAGCGTGAGCCTGGAAAGCCAATAGTCTAAATGTTCAGATGTCTGGTACCCAATAGTAGACATGAACTCATGTCTCTCATAGAAACATCAGGCTTTTTCCTTAAGCCAAGTGCTGGGAGGGGAATTTCTTCTGCAAAACTACTGTGCTTCTGCTGCTTGTTCCATTTTAGAAAGTTTCCTCCTTTGGCCCTGCCTTGATTGAATAGTCCTTTTTCTTCTAACTAGAAGCTCCAGGTTTTCTTCTTACAAGTTGTCTTTGTTTTCTTTGTCCACAGACAGGAGTCCCTGCTCTCCCAGAGCCCTGTTGATCATCAGAACCTGCTTGTGGCTGAGGATGCAGATGGCCACGAAAGGCCTAGAAGTAAAATCGGCAGCAAGGTCGTGTGCAAGAAGATTTTCCCAGAGAAAAGCATCCTAGGAGCAGCAAGTGTCCTGGAGGTGCCAGTTGCCAGTATATGACTCCTAGGATGCTGTGGCGCTGCCAAAGGTGAAGAGGCTCAGAGAGCTGCCAGACATGATCCTCCAGCTGGAAAGGCAGATGTTTGGAGCTCCAGGGAATTCCCTGACGTCAGCAGTGGAGGAGCAGGATGAGGAAGATGTCCACGCTTGGGCTACTTGTGGCAAGAGTGTCCAAGGCTCCCAGTGCCTCCGTGAGAGCGGCAGGACTGGAGACGGAGGAAGGCCTTTGGACAGGTGCAAGGTAAGAATGATGCATGGTCCCCAGTTGTGGTGAGTACAGAAACATTTCTTCGAAGCATCTCTAGCTTTTGAAATAGTTTGACATTCCGGTTTGAATTGCGTGAGCCTGGAAAGCCAGTAGTCTAAATGTTCAGATGTCTGCTATCCAATAGTAGACATGAACTCAAGTCTCTCATAGAAACATCATGCTTTTTCCTTAAGCCAAGTGCTGGGAGGGGAATTTCTTCTGCAAAAGTACTGTGCTTCTGCTGCTTGTTCCATTTTAGAAAGTTTCCTCCCTTGGCCCTGCCTTGATTGAATAGTCCTTTCTCTTCTAACTAGAAGCTCCAGGTTTTAATCTTACAAGTTGTCTTTGTTTTCTTTGTCCACAGACAGGAGTCCCTGCTCTCCCAGAGCCATGTCGATCATCAGAAGCTGCTTGTGGCTGCGGATGCAGATGGCCACAAAAGGCCTAGAAGTAAAATCTGGAGCAAGGTCGTGTGCAAGATTTTCCCAGAGAAAAGCATCCTAGGAGCAGCAAGTGTACTGGAGGTGCCAGTTGCCAGTATATGACTCCAAGGATGCTGTGGCGCAGCCAAAGGTGAAGAGGCTCAGAGAGCTGCCAGACACGATCCTCGAGCAGCAAAGGCAGGTGTTTGCAGCTCCAGGGAATTCCCTGCCGTCAGCAGTGGAGGAGCAGGATGAGGAAGATCTCGACGCTTGGGCTACTTGTGGCAAGAGTGTCCAAGGCTCCCAGTGCCTCCGTGGGAGCTGCGGGACTGGAGGCGGAGGAAGGCCTTTGGGCAGGACTGGCTGCTCCCTCAGAGCCGCGGCTCTCAGCAGAACCGTCTCATTGCTGAGGATGCACCTGTCCAGGAAGAGCATTGCAGAGGAGTAGGAGTCCAGCTCATTGCAGTAAGGGAATGGCTGAGGGATGTTTCCCAGGAGCAACTTTGCTGGAGGTGCCAGTTCCAGTCCGTGACTTGCAGGATGCTGCAGCACTGCCATAGGAGAAGGCGTTTGGCATGATGCTAGAGAAGATCCTCGAGCAGCAAATGCAAGTGTTTGCAGCTCCAGGGAATTCCTAGATGTCAGCAGTGGAAGATCAGGATGAGGAATATCTCCAGGCTTGGGCTACTTGTGGCAAGAGCCTCCATCCCTGCCCGAGCTTGGGTGAGAGTTGCCAGAGCGCAGACGGAGGAAGGCCTTTGGACAGGTGCAAGGTAAGAATGATGCATGGTCGGCAGTCGTGGTGTAAACAGAAACATTTCTTGCAATCATCCCTACTGTTAGAGTCGTTTCACTTTCCGGTTTGAATAGCGTGAGCCTGGAAAGCCAATAGTCTAAATGTTCAGATGTCTGGTACCCAATAGTAGACATGAACTCATGTCTCTCATAGAAACATCAGGCTTTTTCCTTAAGCCAAGTGCTGGGAGGGGAATTTCTTCTGCAAAAGTACTGTGCTTCTGCTGCTTGTTCCATTTTAGAAAGTTTCCTCCTTTGGCCCTGCCTTGATTGAATAGTCCTTTTTCTTCTAACTAGAAGCTCCAGGTTTTCTTCTTACAAGTTGTCTTTGTTTTCTTTGTCCACAGACAGGAGTCCCTGCTCTCCCAGAGCCCTGTTGATCATCAGAAGCTGCTTGTGGCTGAGGATGCAGATGGCCACGAAAGGCCTAGAAGTAAAATCGGCAGCAATGTCGTGTGCAAGAAGATTTTCCCAGAGAAAAGCATCCTAGGAGCAGCAAGTGTCCTGGAGGTGCCAGTTGCCAGTATATGACTCCTAGGATGCTGTGGCGCTGCCAAAGGTGAAGAGGCTCAGAGAGCTGCCAGACATGATCCTCCAGCTGGAAAGGCAGATGTTTGGAGCTCCAGGGAATTCCCTGACGTCAGCAGTGGAGGAGCAGGATGAGGAAGATGTCCATGCTTGGGCTCCTTGTGGCAAGAGTGTCCAAGGCTCCCAGTGCCTCCGTGAGAGCGGCAGGACTGGAGACGGAGGAAGGCCTTTGGACAGGTGCAAGGTAAGAATGATGCATGGTCCCCAGTTGTGGTGAGTACAGAAACATTTCTTCGAAGCATCTCTAGCTTTTGAAATAGTTTGACATTCCGGTTTGAATTGCGTGAGCCTGGAAAGCCAGTAGTCTAAATGTTCAGATGTCTGCTATCCAATAGTAGACATGAACTCAAGTCTCTCATAGAAACATCATGCTTTTTCCTTAAGCCAAGTGCTGGGAGGGGAATTTCTTCTGCAAAAGTACTGTGCTTCTGCTGCTTGTTCCATTTTAGAAAGTTTCCTGCTTTGGCCCTGCCTTGATTGAATAGTCCTTTCTCTTCTATCTAGAAGCTCCAGGTTTTAATCTTACAAGTTGTCTTTGTTTTCTTTGTCCACAGACAGGAGTCCCTGCTCTCCCAGAGCCATGTCGATCATCAGAAGCTGCTTGTGGCTGCGGATGCAGATGGCCACAAAAGGCCTAGAAGTAAAATCTGGAGCAAGGTCGTGTGCAAGATTTTCCCAGAGAAAAGCATCCTAGGAGCAGCAAGTGTACTGGAGGTGCCAGTTGCCAGTATATGACTCCAAGGATGCTGTGGCGCAGCCAAAGGTGAAGAGGCTCAGAGAGCTGCCAGACACGATCCTCGAGCAGCAAAGGCAGGTGTTTGCAGCTCCAGGGAATTCCCTGCCGTCAGCAGTGGAGGAGCAGGATGAGGAAGATCTCGACGCTTGGGCTACTTGTGGCAAGAGTGTCCAAGGCTCCCAGTGCCTCCGTGGGAGCTGCGGGACTGGAGGCGGAGGAAGGCCTTTGGGCAGGACTGGCTGCTCCCTCAGAGCCGCGGCTCTCAGCAGAACCGTCTCATTGCTGAGGATGCACCTGTCCAGGAAGAGCATTGCAGAGGAGTAGGAGTCCAGCTCATTGCAGTAAGGGAATGGCTGAGGGATGTTTCCCAGGAGCAACTTTGCTGGAGGTGCCAGTTCCAGTCCGTGACTTGCAGGATGCTGCAGCACTGCCATAGGAGAAGGCGTTTGGCATGATGCTAGAGAAGATCCTCGAGCAGCAAATGCAAGTGTTTGCAGCTCCAGGGAATTCCTAGATGTCAGCAGTGGAAGATCAGGATGAGGAATATCTCCAGGCTTGGGCTGCTTGTGGCAAGAGCCTCCATCCCTGCCCGAGCTTGGGTGAGAGTTGCCAGAGCGCAGACGGAGGAAGGCCTTTGGACAGGTGCAAGGTAAGAATGATGCATGGTCGGCAGTCGTGGTGTAAACAGAAACATTTCTTGCAATCATCCCTACTGTTAGAGTAGTTTCACTTTCCGGTTTGAATAGCGTGAGCCTGGAAAGCCAATAGTCTAAGTTTTCAGATGTCTGGTACCCAATAGTAGACATGAACTCATGTCTCTCATAGAAACATCAGGCTTTTTCCTTAAGCCAAGTGCTGGGAGGGGAATTTCTTCTGCAAAACTACTGTGCTTCTGCTGCTTGTTCCATTTTAGAAAGTTTCCTCCTTTGGCCCTGCCTTGATTGAATAGTCCTTTTTCTTCTAACTAGAAGCTCCAGGTTTTCTTCTTACAAGTTGTCTTTGTTTTCTTTGTCCACAGACAGGAGTCCCTGCTCTCCCAGCGCCATGTCGATTATCAGAAGCTTCTTGTGGCTGAGAATGCAGATGGCCACGAAAGGCCTAGGAGTAAAAACTGGAGCAAGGACGTGTGCAAGAAGATTTTCCTAGAGGAAAGCATCCTAGGAGAAGCAAGTGTCCTGGAGGTGCCAGTTGCCAGTATATGACTCCTAGGATGCTGTGGCGCTGCCAAAGGCAAAGAGGCTCAGAGATCTGCCAGACACGATCCTCGAGCAGGAAAGGCAGATGTTGGGAGCACCAGGGAATTCCCTGACGTCAGCAGTGGAGGAGCAGGATGAGGAAGATGTCCACGCTTGGGCTACTTGTGGCAAGAGTGTCCAAGGCTCCCAGTGCCTCCGTGGGAGCTGCAGGACTGGTGACAGAGGACAACCATTGGGCAGGACTGGCTGCTCCCTCAGAGCTGTGGCTCTCAGCAGAACCGTCTCATTGCTGAGGATGCACCTGTCCAGGAAGAGCATTGCAGAGGAGTAGGAGTCCAGCTCATTGCAGTAAGGGAATGGCTGAGGGATGTTTCCCAGGAGCAACTTTGCTGGAGGTGCCAGTTCCAGTCCGTGGCTCGCAGGATGCTGCAGCGCTGCCATAGGAGAAGGGGTTTTGCATGGTGCTAGAGAAGATCCTCGAGCAGCAAAGGCAGGTGTTTGCAGCTCCAGGGAATACCCTGACGTCAGCAGTGGAGTAGCAGGATGAGGAAGATGTCCACGCTTGGGCTACTTGTGGCAAGAGCCTCCATCCCTGCCCTTGCCTGGGTGAGAGTTGCCGGAGCGCAGATGGAGGAAGGCCTTTGGACAGGTGCAAGGTAAGAATGATGCATGGTCGGCAGTCGTGGTGTAAACAGAAACATTTCTTGCAATCATCCTTACTGTTAGAGTAGTTTCACTTTCCGGTTTGAATAGCGTGAGCCTGGAAAGCCAATAGTCTAAATGTTCAGATGTCTGGTACCCAGTAGTAGACATGAACTCAAGTCTCTCATAGAAACATGAGGTTTTTTCCTTAAGCCAAGTGCTGGGAAGGGAATTTCTTCTGCAAAACTACTGTGCTTCTGCTGCTTGTTCCATTTTAGAAAGTTTCCTCCCTTGGCCCTGCCTTGATTGAATAGTCCTTTGTCTTCTATCTAGAAGCTCCAGGTTTTCTTCTTACAAGTTGTCTTTGTTTTCTTTGTCCACAGACAGGAGTCCCTGTTTTCCCAGAGCCATGTCGATCATCAGAAGCTGCTTGTGGCTGCGGATGCAGATGGCCACGAAAGGCCTAGAAGTAAAAACTGGAGCAATGTCGTGTCCAAAAAGATTTTCCCAGAGAAAAGCATCCTAGGAGCAGCAAGTGTCCTGGAGGTGCCAGTTTCCAGTATATGACTCT
Organism: Aphelocoma coerulescens; assembly: GCF_041296385.1. Classification (NCBI taxonomy): domain Eukaryota; kingdom Metazoa; phylum Chordata; class Aves; order Passeriformes; family Corvidae; genus Aphelocoma; species Aphelocoma coerulescens. The sequence continues at coordinate 1,388,396 of NW_027184003.1, read as the reverse complement.
CAGGATGCTGTGGCGCTGCCAAAGGCGAAGAGGCTCAGAGAGCTGCCAGACACGATCCTCGAGCAGGAAAGGCAGATTTTAGGAGCTCCAGGGAATTCCCTGACGTCAGCAGTGGAGGAGCAGGATGAGGAAGATGTCCACGCTTGGGCTACTTGTGGCAAGAGTGTCCAAGGCTCCCAGTGCCTCCGTGGGAGCTGCAGGAGTGGAGTCAGAGGAAGGCCTTTTGACAGGACTGGCTCCTCCCTCAGAGCCATGGCTCTCAGCAGAACCGTCTCATTGCTGAGGATGCACCTGTCCAGGAAGAGCCTTGCAGAGGAGTAGGAGTCCAGCTCATTGCAGTAAGGGAATGGCTGAATGATGTTTCCCAGGAGCAACTATGCTGAAGGTGCCAGTTCCAGTCCATGGCTCGCAGGATGCTGCAGCACTGCCATAGGAGAAGGGGTTTGGCATGGTGCTAGAGAAGGTCCTCGAGCAGCAAAGGCAGGTGTTTGCAGCTCCAGGGAATACCCTGACGTCAGCAGTGGAGTAGCAGGATGAGGAAGATGTCCACGCTTGGGCTACTTGTGGCAAGGGCCTCCATCCTTGCCCTTGCCTGGGTGAGAGTTGCCGGAGCGCAGACGGAGGAAGGCCTTTGGACAGGTGCAAGGTAAGAATGATGCATGGTCGGCAGTCGTGGTGTAAACAGAAACATTTCTTGCAATCATCCCTACTGTTAGAGTAGTTTCACTTTCCGGTTTGAATAGCGTGAGCCTGGAAAGCCAATAGTCCAAATGTTCAGATGTCTGGTACCCAATAGTAGACATGAACTCAAGTCTCTCATAGAAACATCAGGCGTTTTCCTTAAGCCAAGTGCTGGGAGGGGAATTTCTTCTGCAATACTGCTGTGCTTCTGCTGCTTGTTCCATTTTAGAAAGTTTCCTCCCTTGGCTCTGCCTTGATTGAATAGTCCTTTCTCTTCTAACTAGAAGCTCCAGGTTTTCTTCTTACAAGTTGTCTTTGTTTTCTTTGTCCACAGACAGGAGTCCCTGCTCTCCCAGAGCCATGTCGATCATCAGAAGCTGCTTGTGGCTGCGGATGCAGATGGCCACAAAAGGCCTAGAAGTAAAATCTGCAGCAAGGTTGTGTGCAAGAAGATTTTCCCAGAGAAAAGCATCCTAGGAGCAGCAAGTGTCCTGGAGGTGCCAGTTGCCAGTATATGACTCCTAGGATGCTGTTGCGCTTCCAAAGTGTAAGAGGCTCAGAGAGCTGCCAGACATGATCCTCCAGCAGCAAAGGCAGATGTTGGGAGCTCCAGGGAATTCCCTGATGTCAGCAGTGGAGGAGCAGGATGAGGAAGATCTCGACGCTTGGGCTACTTGTGGCAAGAGTGTCCAAGGCTCCCAGTGCCTCCGTGGGAGCTGCAGGACTGGTGACGGAGGAAGGCCTTTGGGCAGGACTGGCTGCTCCCTCAGAGCCGTGGCTCTCAGCAGAACCGTCTCATTGCTGAGGATGCACCTATCCAGGAAGAGCCTTGCAAAGGAGTAGGAGTCCAGCTCATTGCAGTAAGGGAATGGCTGAAGGATGTTTCCCAGGAGCAACTATGCTGAAGGTGCCAGTTCCAGTCCATGGCTCGCAGGATGCTGCAGCACTGCCATAGGAGAAGGGGTTTGGCATGGTGCTAGAGAAGATCCTCGAGCAGCAAAGGCAAGTGTTTGCAGCTCCAGGGAATTCCTAGATGTCAGCAGTGGAAGATCAGGATGAGGAATATCTCCAGGCTTGGGCTACTTGTGGCAAGAGCCTCCATCCCTGCCCGAGCTTGGGTGAGAGTTGCCAGAGCGCAGACGGAGGAAGGCCTTTGGACAGGTGCAAGGTAAGAATGATGCATGGTCGGCAGTCGTGGTGTGAGCAGAAACATTTCTTGCAATCGCCTCTAGCTTTTAGAGTAGTTTCACTTTCCGGTTTGAATAGTGTGAGCCTGGAAAGCCAATAGTCTAAATGTTCAGATGTCTGGTACCCAATAGTAGACATGAACTCAAGTCTCTCATAGAAACATCAGGCTTTTTCCTTAAGCCAAGTGCTGGGAGGGGAATTTCTTCTGCAAAACTGCTCTGCTTCTGCTGCTTGTTCCATTTTAGAAAGTTTCCTGCTTTGGCCCTGCCTTGATTGAATAGTCCTTTGTCTTCTAACTAGAAGCTCCAGGTTTTCTTCTTACAAGTTGTCTTTGTTTTCTTTGTCCACAGACAGGAGTCCCTGCTCTCCCAGAGCCCTGTTGATCATCAGAACCTGCTTGTGGCTGAGGATGCAGATGGCCACGAAAGGCCTAGAAGTAAAATCGGCAGCAATGTCGTGTGCAAGAAGATTTTCCCAGAGAAAAGCATCCTAGGAGCAGCAAGTGTCCTGGAGGTGCCAGTTGCCAGTATATGACTCCTAGGATGCTGTGGCGCTGCCAAAGGTGAAGAGGCTCAGAGAGCTGCCAGACATGATCCTCCAGCTGGAAAGGCAGATGTTTGGAGCTCCAGGGAATTCCCTGACGTCAGCAGTGGAGGAGCAGGATGAGGAAGATGTCCACGCTTGGGCTACTTGTGGCAAGAGTGTCCAAGGCTCCCAGTGCCTCCGTGAGAGCGGCAGGACTGGAGACGGAGGAAGGCCTTTGGACAGGTGCAAGGTAAGAATGATGCATGGTCGGCAGTCGTGGTGTAAACAGAAACATTTCTTGCAATCATCCCTACTGTTAGAGTAGTTTCACTTTCCGGTTTGAATAGCGTGAGCCTGGAAAGCCAATAGTCTAAATGTTCAGATGTCTGGTACCCAATAGTAGACATGAACTCAAGTCTCTCATAGAAACATCAGGCTTTTTCCTTAAGCCAAGTGCTGGGAGGGGAATTTCTTCTGCAAAACTACTGTGCTTCTGCTGCTTGTTCCATTTTAGAAAGTTTCCTGCTTTGGCCCTGCCTTGATTGAATAGTCCTTTCTCTTCTATCTAGAAGCTCCAGGTTTTCTTCTTACAAGTTGTCTTTGTTTTCTTTGTCCACAGACAGGAGTCCCTGCTCTCCCAGAGCCATGTCGATCATCAGAAGCTGCTTGTGGCTGAGAATGCAGATGGCCACGAAAGGCCTAGGAGTAAAAACTGGAGCAAGGACGTGTGCAAGAAGTTTTTCCTAGAGGAAAGCATCCTAGGAGCAGCAAGTGTCCTGGAGGTGCCAGTTGCCAGTATATGACTCCTAGGATGCTCTGGCGCTGCCAAAGGCAAAGAATCTCAGAGATCTGCCAGACACGATCCTCGAGCAGGAAAGGCAGATGTTTGGAGCACCAGGGAATTCCCTGACGTCAGCAGTGGAGGAGCAGGATGAGGAAGATGTCCACGCTTGGGCTACTTGTGGCAAGAGTGTCCAAGGCTCCCAGTGCCTCCGTGGGAGCTGCAGGACTGGTGACAGAGGACAACCATTGGGCAGGACTGGCTGCTTCCTCAGAGCTGTGGCTCTCAGCAGAACTGTCTCCTTGCTGAGGATGCACCTGTCCAGGAAGAGCATTGCAGAGGAGTAGGAGTCCAGCTCATTGCAGTAAGGGAATGGCTGAGGGATGTTTCCCAGGAGCAACTTTGCTGGAGGTGCCAGTTCCAGTCCGTGGCTCGCAGGATGCTGCAGCACTGCCATAGGAGAAGGGGTTTTGCATGGTGCTAGAGAAGATCCTCGAGCAGCAAAGGCAGGTGTTTGCAGCTCCAGGGAATACCCTGACGTCAGCAGTGGAGGAGCAGGATGAGGAAGATGTCCACGCTTGGGCTACTTGTGGCAAGAGCCTCCATCCCTGCCCTTGCCTGAGTGAGAGTTGCTGGAGCGCAGATGGAGGAAGGCCTTTGGACAGGTGCAAGGTAAGAATGATGCATGGTCGGCAGTCGTGGTGTAAACAGAAACATTTCTTGCAATCATCCTTACTGTTAGAGTAGTTTCACTTTCAGGTTTGAATAGCGTGAGCCTGGAAAGCCAATAGTCTAAATGTTCAGATGTCTGGTACCCAGTAGTAGACATGAACTCAAGTCTCTCATAGAAACATGAGGTTTTTTCCTTAAGCCAAGTGCTGGGAAGGGAATTTCTTCTGCAAAACTACTGTGCTTCTGCTGCTTGTTCCATTTTAGAAAGTTTCCTCCCTTGGCCCTGCCTTGATTGAATAGTCCTTTGTCTTCTATCTAGAAGCTCCAGGTTTTCTTCTTACAAGTTGTCTTTGTTTTCTTTGTCCACAGACAGGGGTCCCTGCTCTCCCAGTGCCATGTTGATCATCAGAACCTGCTTGTGGCTGAGAATGCAGATGGCCACGAAAGGCCTAGAAGTAAAAACTGGAGCAGTGTCGTGTCCAAGAAGATTTTCCCAGAGAAAAGCATCCTAGGAGCAGCAAGTGTCCTGGAGGTGCCAGTTGCCAGTATATGACTCCTAGGATGCTGTGGCGCTGCCAAAGGCAAAGAGGCTCAGAGAGCTGCCAGACACGATCCTCGAGCAGGAAAGGCAGATTTTAGGAGCTCCAGGGAATTCCCTGATGTCAGCAGTGGAGGAGCAGGATGAGGAAGATGTCCACGCTTGGGCTACTTGTGGCAAGAGTGTCCAAGGCTCCCAGTGCCTCCGTGAGAGCTGCAGGAGTGGAGTCAGAGGAAGGCCTTTGGACAGGACTGGCTCCTCCCTCAGAGCCATGGCTCTCAGCAGAACCGTCTCATTGCTGAGGATGCACCTGTCCAGGAAGAGCCTTGCAGAGGAGTAGGAGTCCAGCTCATTGCAGTAAGGGAATGGCTGAATGATGTTTCCCAGGAGCAACTATGCTGAAGGTGCCAGTTCCAGTCCATGGCTCGCAGGATGCTGCAGCACTGCCATAGGAGAAGGGGTTTGGCATGGTGCTAGAGAAGGTCCTCGAGCAGCAAAGGCAGGTGTTTGCAGCTCCAGGGAATACCCTGACGTCAGCAGTAGAGTAGCAGGATGAGGAAGATGTCCATGCTTGGGCTACTTGTGGCAAGAGCCTCTATCCCTGCCCTTGCCTGGGTGAGAGTTGCCGGAGCGCAGACGGAGGAAGGCCTTTGGACAGGTGCAAGGTAAGAATGATGGATGGTCGGCAGTCGTGGTGTAAACAGAAACATTTCTTGCAATCATCCTTACTGTTAGAGTAGTTTCACTTTCCGGTTTGAATAGCGTGAGCCTGGAAAGCCAATAGTCTAAATGTTCAGATGTCTGGTACCCAATAGTAGACATGAACTCATGTCTCTCACAGAAACATCAGGCGTTTTCCTTAAGCCAAGTGCTGGGAGGGGAATTTCTTCTGCAATACTGCTGTGCTTCTGCTGCTTGTTCCATTTTAGAAAGTTTCCTCCCTTGGCTCTGCCTTGATTGAATAGTCCTTTCTCTTCTAACTAGAAGCTCCAGGTTTTCTTCTTACAAGTTGTCTTTGTTTTCTTTGTCCACAGACAGGAGTCCCTGCTCTCCCAGAGCCATGTCGATCATCAGAAGCTGCTTGTGGCTGCGGATGCAGATGGCCACAAAAGGCCTAGAAGTAAAATCTGCAGCAAGGTTGTGTGCAAGAAGATTTTCCCAGAGAAAAGCATCCTAGGAGCAGCAAGTGTCCTGGAGGTGCCAGTTGCCAGTATATGACTCCTAGGATGCTGTTGCGCTTCCAAAGTGTAAGAGGCTCAGAGAGCTGCCAGACACGATCCTCGAGCAGGAAAGGCAGATGTTGGGAGCTCCAGGGAATTCCCTGATGTCAGCAGTGGAGGAGCAGGATGAGGAAGATCTCGACGCTTGGGCTACTTGTGGCAAGCGTGTCCAAGGCTCCCAGTGCCTCCGTGGGAGCTGCAGGAGTGGAGACGGAGGAAGGCCTTTGGGCAGGACTGGCTGCTCCCTCAGAGCCGTGGCTCTCAGCAGAACCGTCTCATTGCTGAGGATGCACCTATCCAGGAAGAGCCTTGCAAAGGAGTAGGAGTCCAGCTCATTGCAGCAAGGGAATGGCTGAAGGATGTTTCCCAGGAGCAACTATGCTGAAGGTGCCAGTTCCAGTCCATGGCTCGCAGGATGCTGCAGCACTGCCATAGGAGAAGGCATTTGGCATGGTGCTAGAGAAGATCCTCGAGCAGCAAAGGCAGGTGTTTGCAGCTCCAGGGAATTCCTAGATGTCAGCAGTGGAAGATCAGGATGAGGAATATCTCCAGGCTTGGGCTACTTGTGGCAAGAGCCTCCATCCCTGCCCGAGCTTGGGTGAGAGTTGCCAGAGCGCAGACGGAGGAAGGCCTTTGGACAGGTGCAAGGTAAGAATGATGCATGGTCGGCAGTCGTGGTGTAAACAGAAACATTTCTTGCAATCGCCTCTAGCTTTTAGAGTAGTTTCACTTTCCGGTTTGAATAGTGTGAGCCTGGAAAGCCAATAGTCTAAATGTTCAGATGTCTGGTACCCAATAGTAGACATGAACTCAAGTCTCTCATAGAAACATCAGGCTTTTTCCTTAAGCCAAGTGCTGGGAGGGGAATTTCTTCTGCAAAACTGCTCTGCTTCTGCTGCTTGTTCCATTTTAGAAAGTTTCCTGCTTTGGCCCTGCCTTGATTGAATAGTCCTTTGTCTTCTAACTAGAAGCTCCAGGTTTTCTTCTTACAAGTTGTCTTTGTTTTCTTTGTCCACAGACAGGAGTCCCTGCTCTCCCAGAGCCCTGTTGATCATCAGAACCTGCTTGTGGCTGAGGATGCAGATGGCCACGAAAGGCCTAGAAGTAAAATCGGCAGCAATGTCGTGTGCAAGAAGATTTTCCCAGAGAAAAGCATCCTAGGAGCAGCAAGTGTCCTGGAGGTGCCAGTTGCCAGTATATGACTCCTAGGATGCTGTGGCGCTGCCAAAGGTGAAGAGGCTCAGAGAGCTGCCAGACATGATCCTCCAGCTGGAAAGGCAGATGTTTGGAGCTCCAGGGAATTCCCTGACGTCAGCAGTGGAGGAGCAGGATGAGGAAGATGTCCACGCTTGGGCTACTTGTGGCAAGAGTGTCCAAGGCTCCCAGTGCCTCCGTGAGAGCGGCAGGACTGGAGACGGAGGAAGGCCTTTTGGACAGGTGCAAGGTAAGAATGATGCATGGTCCCCAGTTGTGGTGAATACAGAAACATTTCTTCGAAGCATCTCTAGCTTTTGAAATAGTTTGACATTCCGGTTTGAATTGCGTGAGCCTGGAAAGCCAGTAGTCTAAATGTTCAGATGTCTGCTATCCAATAGTAGACATGAACTCAAGTCTCTCATAGAAACATCAGGCTTTTTCCTTAAGCCAAGTGCTGGGAGGGGAATTTCTTCTGCAAATCTACTGTGCTTCTGCTGCTTGTTCCATTTTAGAAAGTTTCCTCCCTTGGCCCTGCCTTGATTGAATAGTCCTTTCTCTTCTAACTAGAAGCTCCAGGTTTTAATCTTACAAGTTGTCTTTGTTTTCTTTGTCCACAGACAGGAGTCCCTGCTCTCCCAGAGCCCTGTTGATCATCAGAAGCTGCTTGTGGCTGCGGATGCAGATGGCCACAAAAGGCCTAGAAGTAAAATCTGGAGCAAGGTCGTGTGCAAGATTTTCCCAGAGAAAAGCATCCTAGGAGCAGCAAGTGTACTGGAGGTGCCAGTTGCCAGTATATGACTCCAAGGATGCTGTGGCGCAGCCAAAGGTGAAGAGGCTCAGAGAGCTGCCAGACACGATCCTCGAGCAGCAAAGGCAGGTGTTTGCAGCTCCAGGGAATTCCCTGCCGTCAGCAGTGGAGGAGCAGGATGAGGAAGATGTCCATGCTTGGGCTACTTGTGGCAAGAGTGTCCAAGGCTCCCAGTGCCTCCGTGGGAGCTGCGGGACTGGAGGCGGAGGAAGGCCTTTGGGCAGGACTGGCTGCTCCCTCAGAGCCGCGGCTCTCAGCAGAACCGTCTCATTGCTGAGGATGCACCTGTCCAGGAAGAGCATTGCAGAGGAGTAGGAGTCCAGCTCATTGCAGTAAGGGAATGGCTGAGGGATGTTTCCCAGGAGCAACTTTGCTGGAGGTGCCAGTTCCAGTCCGTGACTTGCAGGATGCTGCAGCACTGCCATAGGAGAAGGCGTTTGGCATGATGCTAGAGAAGATCCTCGAGCAGCAAATGCAAGTGTTTGCAGCTCCAGGGAATTCCTAGATGTCAGCAGTGGAAGATCAGGATGAGGAATATCTCCAGGCTTGGGCTACTTGTGGCAAGAGCCTCCATCCCTGCCCGAGCTTGGGTGAGAGTTGCCAGAGCGCAGACGGAGGAAGGCCTTTGGACAGGTGCAAGGTAAGAATGATGCATGGTCGGCAGTCGTGGTGTAAACAGAAACATTTCTTGCAATCATCCCTACTGTTAGAGTAGTTTCACTTTCCGGTTTGAATAGCGTGAGCCTGGAAAGCCAATAGTCTAAATGTTCAGATGTCTGGTACCCAATAGTAGACATGAACTCATGTCTCTCATAGAAACATCAGGCTTTTTCCTTAAGCCAAGTGCTGGGAGGGGAATTTCTTCTGCAAAACTACTGTGCTTCTGCTGCTTGTTCCATTTTAGAAAGTTTCCTCCTTTGGCCCTGCCTTGATTGAATAGTCCTTTTTCTTCTAACTAGAAGCTCCAGGTTTTCTTCTTACAAGTTGTCTTTGTTTTCTTTGTCCACAGACAGGAGTCCCTGCTCTCCCAGAGCCCTGTTGATCATCAGAACCTGCTTGTGGCTGAGGATGCAGATGGCCACGAAAGGCCTAGAAGTAAAATCGGCAGCAAGGTCGTGTGCAAGAAGATTTTCCCAGAGAAAAGCATCCTAGGAGCAGCAAGTGTCCTGGAGGTGCCAGTTGCCAGTATATGACTCCTAGGATGCTGTGGCGCTGCCAAAGGTGAAGAGGCTCAGAGAGCTGCCAGACATGATCCTCCAGCTGGAAAGGCAGATGTTTGGAGCTCCAGGGAATTCCCTGACGTCAGCAGTGGAGGAGCAGGATGAGGAAGATGTCCACGCTTGGGCTACTTGTGGCAAGAGTGTCCAAGGCTCCCAGTGCCTCCGTGAGAGCGGCAGGACTGGAGACGGAGGAAGGCCTTTGGACAGGTGCAAGGTAAGAATGATGCATGGTCCCCAGTTGTGGTGAGTACAGAAACATTTCTTCGAAGCATCTCTAGCTTTTGAAATAGTTTGACATTCCGGTTTGAATTGCGTGAGCCTGGAAAGCCAGTAGTCTAAATGTTCAGATGTCTGCTATCCAATAGTAGACATGAACTCAAGTCTCTCATAGAAACATCATGCTTTTTCCTTAAGCCAAGTGCTGGGAGGGGAATTTCTTCTGCAAAAGTACTGTGCTTCTGCTGCTTGTTCCATTTTAGAAAGTTTCCTCCCTTGGCCCTGCCTTGATTGAATAGTCCTTTCTCTTCTAACTAGAAGCTCCAGGTTTTAATCTTACAAGTTGTCTTTGTTTTCTTTGTCCACAGACAGGAGTCCCTGCTCTCCCAGAGCCATGTCGATCATCAGAAGCTGCTTGTGGCTGCGGATGCAGATGGCCACAAAAGGCCTAGAAGTAAAATCTGGAGCAAGGTCGTGTGCAAGATTTTCCCAGAGAAAAGCATCCTAGGAGCAGCAAGTGTACTGGAGGTGCCAGTTGCCAGTATATGACTCCAAGGATGCTGTGGCGCAGCCAAAGGTGAAGAGGCTCAGAGAGCTGCCAGACACGATCCTCGAGCAGCAAAGGCAGGTGTTTGCAGCTCCAGGGAATTCCCTGCCGTCAGCAGTGGAGGAGCAGGATGAGGAAGATCTCGACGCTTGGGCTACTTGTGGCAAGAGTGTCCAAGGCTCCCAGTGCCTCCGTGGGAGCTGCGGGACTGGAGGCGGAGGAAGGCCTTTGGGCAGGACTGGCTGCTCCCTCAGAGCCGCGGCTCTCAGCAGAACCGTCTCATTGCTGAGGATGCACCTGTCCAGGAAGAGCATTGCAGAGGAGTAGGAGTCCAGCTCATTGCAGTAAGGGAATGGCTGAGGGATGTTTCCCAGGAGCAACTTTGCTGGAGGTGCCAGTTCCAGTCCGTGACTTGCAGGATGCTGCAGCACTGCCATAGGAGAAGGCGTTTGGCATGATGCTAGAGAAGATCCTCGAGCAGCAAATGCAAGTGTTTGCAGCTCCAGGGAATTCCTAGATGTCAGCAGTGGAAGATCAGGATGAGGAATATCTCCAGGCTTGGGCTACTTGTGGCAAGAGCCTCCATCCCTGCCCGAGCTTGGGTGAGAGTTGCCAGAGCGCAGACGGAGGAAGGCCTTTGGACAGGTGCAAGGTAAGAATGATGCATGGTCGGCAGTCGTGGTGTAAACAGAAACATTTCTTGCAATCATCCCTACTGTTAGAGTAGTTTCACTTTCCGGTTTGAATAGCGTGAGCCTGGAAAGCCAATAGTCTAAATGTTCAGATGTCTGGTACCCAATAGTAGACATGAACTCAAGTCTCTCATAGAAACATCAGGCTTTTTCCTTAAGCCAAGTGCTGGGAGGGGAATTTCTTCTGCAAAAGTACTGTGCTTCTGCTGCTTGTTCCATTTTAGAAAGTTTCCTGCTTTGGCCCTGCCTTGATTGAATAGTCCTTTCTCTTCTATCTAGAAGCTCCAGGTTTTCTTCTTACAAGTTGTCTTTGTTTTCTTTGTCCACAGACAGGAGTCCCTGCTCTCCCAGAGCCATGTCGATCATCAGAAGCTGCTTGTGGCTGAGAATGCAGATGGCCACGAAAGGCCTAGGAGTAAAAACTGGAGCAAGGACGTGTGCAAGAAGTTTTTCCTAGAGGAAAGCATCCTAGGAGCAGCAAGTGTCCTGGAGGTGCCAGTTGCCAGTATATGACTCCTAGGATGCTCTGGCGCTGCCAAAGGCAAAGAATCTCAGAGATCTGCCAGACACGATCCTCGAGCAGGAAAGGCAGATGTTTGGAGCACCAGGGAATTCCCTGACGTCAGCAGTGGAGGAGCAGGATGAGGAAGATGTCCACGCTTGGGCTACTTGTGGCAAGAGTGTCCAAGGCTCCCAGTGCCTCCGTGGGAGCTGCAGGACTGGTGACAGAGGACAACCATTGGGCAGGACTGGCTGCTTCCTCAGAGCTGTGGCTCTCAGCAGAACTGTCTCATTGCTGAGGATGCACCTGTCCAGGAAGAGCATTGCAGAGGAGTAGGAGTCCAGCTCATTGCAGTAAGGGAATGGCTGAGGGATGTTTCCCAGGAGCAACTTTGCTGGAGGTGCCAGTTCCAGTCCGTGGCTCGCAGGATGCTGCAGCACTGCCATAGGAGAAGGGGTTTTGCATGGTGCTAGAGAAGATCCTCGAGCAGCAAAGGCAGGTGTTTGCAGCTCCAGGGAATACCCTGACGTCAGCAGTGGAGTAGCAGGATGAGGAAGATGTCCACGCTTGGGCTACTTGTGGCAAGAGCCTCCATCCCTGCCCTTGCCTGAGTGAGAGTTGCTGGAGCGCAGATGGAGGAAGGCCTTTGGACAGGTGCAAGGTAAGAATGATGCATGGTCGGCAGTCGTGGTGTAAACAGAAACATTTCTTGCAATCATCCTTACTGTTAGAGTAGTTTCACTTTCAGGTTTGAATAGCGTGAGCCTGGAAAGCCAATAGTCTAAATGTTCAGATGTCTGGTACCCAGTAGTAGACATGAACTCAAGTCTCTCATAGAAACATGAGGTTTTTTCCTTAAGCCAAGTGCTGGGAAGGGAATTTCTTCTGCAAAACTACTGTGCTTCTGCTGCTTGTTCCATTTTAGAAAGTTTCCTCCCTTGGCCCTGCCTTGATTGAATAGTCCTTTGTCTTCTATCTAGAAGCTCCAGGTTTTCTTCTTACAAGTTGTCTTTGTTTTCTTTGTCCACAGACAGGAGTCCCTGCTCTCCCAGAGCCCTGTTGATCATCAGAAGCTGCTTGTGGCTGAGAATGCAGATGGCCACGAAAGGCCTAGAAGTAAAAACTGGAGCAAGGTTGTATGCAAGAAGATTTTCCCAGAGAAAAGCATCCTAGGAGCAGCAAGTGTCCTTGAGGTGCCAGTTGCCAGTATATGACTCCTAGGATGCTGTGGCGCTGCCAAAGGTGAAGAGGCTCAGAGAGCTGCCAGACATGATCCTCCAGCTGGAAAGGCAGATGTTGGGAGCTCCAGGGAATTCCTTGACGTCAGCAGTGGAGGAGCAGGATGAGGAAGATGTCCCCGCTTGGGCTACTTGTGGCAAGAGTGTCCGAGGCTCCCAGTGCCTCCGTGAGAGCGGCAGGACTGGAGACGGAGGAAGGCCTTTGGACAGGACTCGCTGCTCCCTCAGAGCCATGGCTCTCAGCAGAACCGTCTCATTGCTGAGGATGCACCTGTCCAGGAAGAGCCTTGCAAAGGAGTAGGAGTCCAGCTCATTGCAGTAAGGGAATGGCTGAATGATGTTTCCCAGGAGCAACTATGCTGAAGGTGCCAGTTCCAGTCCATGGCTCGCAGGATGCTGCAGCACTGCCATAGGAGAAGGGGTTTGGCATGGTGCTAGAGAAGGTCCTCGAGCAGCAAAGGCAGGTGTTTGCAGCTCCAGGGAATACCCTGACGTCAGCAGTGGAGTAGCAGGATGAGGAAGATGTCTACGCTTGGGCTACTTGTGGCAAGAGCCTCCATCCTTGCCCTTGCCTGGGTGAGAGTTGCCGGAGCGCAGACGCAGGAAGGCCTTTGGACAGGTGCAAGGTAAGAATGATGCATGGTCGGCAGTCGTGGTGCGAGCAGAAACATTTCTTGCAATCATCCTTACTGTTAGAGTAGTTTCACTTTCCGGTTTGAATAGCGTGAGCCTGGAAAGCCAATAGTCTAAATGTTCAGATGTCTGGTACCCAGTAGTAGACATGAACTCAAGTCTCTCATAGAAACATGAGGTTTTTTCCTTAAGCCAAGTGCTGGGAAGGGAATTTCTTCTGCGAAAGTACTGTGCTTCTGCTGCTTGTTCCACTTTAGAAAGTTTCCTCCCTTGGCCCTGCCTTGATTGAATAGTCCTTTCTCTTCTAACTAGAAGCTCCAGGTTTTCTTCTTACAAGTTGTCTTTGTTTTCTTTGTCCACAGACAGGGGTCCCTGCTCTCCCAGTGCCATGTTGATCATCAGAACCTGCTTGTGGCTGAGAATGCAGATGGCCACGAAAGGCCTAGAAGTAAAAACTGGAGCAATGTCGTGTCCAAGAAGATTTTCCCAGAGAAAAGCATCCTAGGAGCAGCAAGTGTCCTGGAGGTGCCAGTTGCCAGTATATGACTCCTAGGATGCTGTGGCGCTGCCAAAGGCAAAGAGGCTCAGAGAGCTGCCAGACACGATCCTCGAGCAGGAAAGGCAGATTTTAGGAGCTCCAGGGAATTCCCTGATGTCAGCAGTGGAGGAGCAGGATGAGGAAGATGTCCACGCTTGGGCTACTTGTGGCAAGAGTGTCCAAGGCTCCCAGTGCCTCCGTGAGAGCTGCAGGAGTGGAGTCAGAGGAAGGCCTTTGGACAGGACTGGCTCCTCCCTCAGAGCCATGGCTCTCAGCAGAACCGTCTCATTGCTGAGGATGCACCTGTCCAGGAAGAGCCTTGCAGAGGAGTAGGAGTCCAGCTCATTGCAGTAAGGGAATGGCTGAATGATGTTTCCCAGGAGCAACTATGCTGAAGGTGCCAGTTCCAGTCCATGGCTCGCAGGATGCTGCAGCACTGCCATAGGAGAAGGGGTTTGGCATGGTGCTAGAGAAGGTCCTCGAGCAGCAAAGGCAGGTGTTTGCAGCTCCAGGGAATACCCTGACGTCAGCAGTGGAGTAGCAGGATGAGGAAGATGTCCATGCTTGGGCTACTTGTGGCAAGAGCCTCTATCCCTGCCCTTGCCTGGGTGAGAGTTGCCGGAGCGCAGACGGAGGAAGGCCTTTGGACAGGTGCAAGGTAAGAATGATGGATGGTCGGCAGTCGTGGTGTAAACAGAAACATTTCTTGCAATCATCCTTACTGTTAGAGTAGTTTCACTTTCCGGTTTGAATAGCGTGAGCCTGGAAAGCCAATAGTCTAAATGTTCAGATGTCTGGTACCCAATAGTAGACATGAACTCATGTCTCTCACAGAAACATCAGGCGTTTTCCTTAAGCCAAGTGCTGGGAGGGGAATTTCTTCTGCAATACTGCTGTGCTTCTGCTGCTTGTTCCATTTTAGAAAGTTTCCTCCCTTGGCTCTGCCTTGATTGAATAGTCCTTTCTCTTCTAACTAGAAGCTCCAGGTTTTCTTCTTACAAGTTGTCTTTGTTTTCTTTGTCCACAGACAGGAGTCCCTGCTCTCCCAGAGCCATGTCGATCATCAGAAGCTGCTTGTGGCTGCGGATGCAGATGGCCACAAAAGGCCTAGAAGTAAAATCTGCAGCAAGGTTGTGTGCAAGAAGATTTTCCACGAGAAAAGCATCCTAGGAGCAGCAAGTGTCCTGGAGGTGCCAGTTGCCAGTATATGACTCCTAGGATGCTGTTGCGCTTCCAAAGTGTAAGAGGCTCAGAGAGCTGCCAGACACGATCCTCGAGCAGGAAAGGCAGATGTTGGGAGCTCCAGGGAATTCCCTGATGTCAGCAGTGGAGGAGCAGGATGAGGAAGATCTCGACGCTTGGGCTACTTGTGGCAAGCGTGTCCAAGGCTCCCAGTGCCTCCGTGGGAGCTGCAGGAGTGGAGACGGAGGAAGGCCTTTGGGCAGGACTGGCTGCTCCCTCAGAGCCGTGGCTCTCAGCAGAACCGTCTCATTGCTGAGGATGCACCTATCCAGGAAGAGCCTTGCAAAGGAGTAGGAGTCCAGCTCATTGCAGCAAGGGAATGGCTGAGGGATGTTTCCCAGGAGCAACTTTGCTGGAGGTGCCAGTTCCAGTCCGTGGCTCGCAGGATGCTGCAGCACTGCCATAGGAGAAGGGGTTTTGCATGGTGCTAGAGAAGATCCTCGAGCAGCAAAGGCAGGTGTTTGCAGCTCCAGGGAATACCCTGACGTCAGCAGTGGAGTAGCAGGATGAGGAAGATGTCCACGCTTGGGCTACTTGTGGCAAGAGCCTCCATCCCTGCGCTTGCCTGAGTGAGAGTTGCCGGAGCGCAGATGGAGGAAGGCCTTTGGACAGGTGCAAGGTAAGAATGATGGATGGTCGGCAGTCGTGGTGTAAACAGAAACATTTCTTGCAATCATCCCTTCTGTTAGAATAGTTTCACTTTCCGGTTTGAATAGCGTGAGCCTGGAAAGCCAATAGTCTAAATGTTCAGATGTCTGGTACCCAGTAGTAGACATGAACTCAAGTCTCTCATAGAAACATGAGGTTTTTTCCTTAAGCCAAGTGCTGGGAAGGGAATTTCTTCTGCAAAACTACTGTGCTTCTGCTGCTTGTTCCATTTTAGAAAGTTTCCTCCCTTGGCCCTGCCTTGTTTGAATAGTCCTTTCTCTTCTAACTAGAAGCTCCAGGTTTTCTTCTTACAAGTTGTCTTTGTTTTCTTTGTCCACAGACAGGAGTCCCTGCTCTCCCAGAGCCATGTCGATCATCAGAAGCTGCTTGTGGCTGAGAATGCAGATGGCCACGAAAGGCCTAGGAGTAAAAACTGGAGCAATGTCGTGTCCAAGAAGATTTTCCCAGAGAAAAGCATCCTAGGAGCGGCAAGTGTCATGTAGCTGCCAGTTTCCAGTATATGACTCTCAGGATGCTGTGGCGCTGCCAAAGGCGAAGAGGCTCAGAGAGCTGCCAGACACGATCCTCCAGCAGGAAAGGCAGATTTTAGGAGCTCCAGGGAATTCCCTGACGTCAGCAGTGGAGGAGCAGGATGAGGAAGATGTCCACGCTTGGGCTACTTGTGGCAAGAGTGTCCAAGGCTCCCAGTGCCTCCGTGAGAGCTGCAGGACTGGTGACGGAGGAAGGCCTTTGGGCAGGACTGGCTGCTCCCTCAGAGCCGTGGCTCTCAGCAGAACCGTCTCATTGCTGAGGATGCACCTATCCAGGAAGAGCCTTGCAAAGGTGTAGGAGTCCAGCTCATTGCAGTAAGGGAATGGCTGAGGGATGTTTCCCAGGAGCAACTATGCTGAAGGTGCCAGTTCCAGTCCATGGCTCGCAGGATGCTGAAGCCCTGCCATAGGAGAAGGGGTTTGGCATGGTGCTAGAGAAGATCCTCGAGCAGCAAAGGCAAGTGTTTGCAGCTCCAGGGAATTCCTAGATGTCAGCAGTGGAAGATCAGGATGAGGAATATCTCCAGGCTTGGGCTACTTGTGGCAAGAGCCTCCATCCCTGCCCGAGCTTGGGTGAGAGTTGCCAGAGCGCAGACGGAGGAAGGCCTTTGGACAGGTGCAAGGTAAGAATGATGCATGGTCGGCAGTCGTGGTGTGAGCAGAAACATTTCTTGCAATCGCCTCTAGCTTTTAGAGTAGTTTCACTTTCCGGTTTGAATAGTGTGAGCCTGGAAAGCCAATAGTCTAAATGTTCAGATGTCTGGTACCCAATAGTAGACATGAACTCAAGTCTCTCATAGAAACATCAGGCTTTTTCCTTAAGCCAAGTGCTGGGAGGGGAATTTCTTCTGCAAAACTGCTCTGCTTCTGCTGCTTGTTCCATTTTAGAAAGTTTCCTGCTTTGGCCCTGCCTTGATTGAATAGTCCTTTGTCTTCTAACTAGAAGCTCCAGGTTTTCTTCTTACAAGTTGTCTTTGTTTTCTTTGTCCACAGACAGGAGTCCCTGCTCTCCCAGAGCCCTGTTGATCATCAGAACCTGCTTGTGGCTGAGGATGCAGATGGCCACGAAAGGCCTAGAAGTAAAATCGGCAGCAATGTCGTGTGCAAGAAGATTTTCCCAGAGAAAAGCATCCTAGGAGCAGCAAGTGTCCTGTAGCTGCCAGTTTCCAGTATATGACTCTCAGGATGCTGTGGCGCTGCCAAAGGCGAAGAGGCTCAGAGAGCTGCCAGACACGATCCTCGAGCAGGAAAGGCAGATTTTAGGAGCTCCAGGGAATTCCCTGATGTCAGCAGTGGAGGAGCAGGATGAGGAAGATCTCGACGCTTGGGCTACTTGTGGCAAGAGTGTCCAAGGCTCCCAGTGCCTCCGTGAGAGCTGCAGGAGTGGAGTCAGAGGAAGGCCTTTGGGCAGGACTCGCTGCTCCCTCAGAGCCATGGCTCTCAGCAGAACCGTCTCATTGCTGAGGATGCACCTGTCCAGGAAGAGCCTTGCAAAGGAGTAGGAGTCCAGCTCATTGCAGTAAGGGAATGGCTGAAGGATGTTTCCCAGGAGCAACTATGCTGAAGGTGCCAGTTCCAGTCCATGGCTCGCAGGATGCTGCAGCACTGCCATAGGAGAAGGGGTTTGGCATGGTGCTAGAGAAGGTCCTCGAGCCGCAAAGGCAGGTGTTTGCAGCTCCAGGGAATTCCTAGATGTCAGCAGTGGAAGATCAGGATGAGGAATATCTCCAGGCTTGGGCTACTTGTGGCAAGAGCCTCCATCCCTGCCCGAGCTTGGGTGAGAGTTGCCAGAGCGCAGACGGAGGAAGGCCTTTGGACAGGTGCAAGGTAAGAATGATGCATGGTCGGCAGTTGTGGTGTAAACAGAAACATTTCTTGCAATCATCCCTACTGTTAGAGTAGTTTCACTTTCAGGTTTGAATAGCGTGAGCCTGGAAAGCCAATAGTCTAAATGTTCAGATGTCTGGTACCCAATAGTAGACATGAACTCAAGTCTCTCATAGAAACATGAGGTTTTTTCCTTAAGCCAAGTGCTGGGAGGGGAATTTCTTCTGCAAAACTGCTCTGCTTCTGCTGCTTGTTCCATTTTAGAAAGTTTCCTGCTTTGGCCCTGCCTTGATTGAATAGTCCTTTGTCTTCTAACTAGAAGCTCCAGGTTTTCTTCTTACAAGTTGTCTTTGTTTTCTTTGTCCACAGACAGGAGTCCCTGCTCTCCCAGAGCCCTGTTGATCATCAGAACCTGCTTGTGGCTGAGGATGCAGATGGCCACGAAAGGCCTAGAAGTAAAATCGGCAGCAAGGTCGTATGCAAGAAGATTTTCCCAGAGAAAAGCATCCTAGGAGCAGCAAGTGTCCTGGAGGTGCCAGTTGCCAGTATATGACTCCTAGGATGCTGTGGCGCTGCCAAAGGTGAAGAGGCTCAGAGAGCTGCCAGACATGATCCTCTAGCTGGAAAGGCAGATGTTTGGAGCTCCAGGGAATTCCCTGACGTCAGCAGTGGAGGAGCAGGATGAGGAAGATGTCCATGCTTGGGCTACTTGTGGCAAGAGTGTCCAAGGCTCCCAGTGCCTCCGTGAGAGCGGCAGGACTGGAGACGGAGGAAGGCCTTTGGACAGGTGCAAGGTAAGAATGATGCATGGTCCCCAGTTGTGGTGAGTACAGAAACATTTCTTCGAAGCATCTCTAGCTTTTGAAATAGTTTGACATTCCGGTTTGAATTGCGTGAGCCTGGAAAGCCAGTAGTCTAAATGTTCAGATGTCTGCTATCCAATAGTAGACATGAACTCAAGTCTCTCATAGAAACATCATGCTTTTTCCTTAAGCCAAGTGCTGGGAGGGGAATTTCTTCTGCAAAAGTACTGTGCTTCTGCTGCTTGTTCCATTTTAGAAAGTTTCCTCCCTTGGCCCTGCCTTGATTGAATAGTCCTTTCTCTTCTAACTAGAAGCTCCAGGTTTTAATCTTACAAGTTGTCTTTGTTTTCTTTGTCCACAGACAGGAGTCCCTGCTCTCCCAGAGCCATGTCGATCATCAGAAGCTGCTTGTGGCTGCGGATGCAGATGGCCACAAAAGGCCTAGAAGTAAAATCTGGAGCAAGGTCGTGTGCAAGATTTTCCCAGAGAAAAGCATCCTAGGAGCAGCAAGTGTACTGGAGGTGCCAGTTGCCAGTATATGACTCCAAGGATGCTGTGGCGCAGCCAAAGGTGAAGAGGCTCAGAGAGCTGCCAGACACGATCCTCGAGCAGCAAAGGCAGGTGTTTGCAGCTCCAGGGAATTCCCTGCCGTCAGCAGTGGAGGAGCAGGATGAGGAAGATCTCGACGCTTGGGCTACTTGTGGCAAGAGTGTCCAAGGCTCCCAGTGCCTCCGTGGGAGCTGCGGGACTGGAGGCGGAGGAAGGCCTTTGGGCAGGACTGGCTGCTCCCTCAGAGCCGCGGCTCTCAGCAGAACCGTCTCATTGCTGAGGATGCACCTGTCCAGGAAGAGCATTGCAGAGGAGTAGGAGTCCAGCTCATTGCAGTAAGGGAATGGCTGAGGGATGTTTCCCAGGAGCAACTTTGCTGGAGGTGCCAGTTCCAGTCCGTGACTTGCAGGATGCTGCAGCACTGCCATAGGAGAAGGCGTTTGGCATGATGCTAGAGAAGATCCTCGAGCAGCAAATGCAAGTGTTTGCAGCTCCAGGGAATTCCTAGATGTCAGCAGTGGAAGATCAGGATGAGGAATATCTCCAGGCTTGGGCTACTTGTGGCAAGAGCCTCCATCCCTGCCCGAGCTTGGGTGAGAGTTGCCAGAGCGCAGACGGAGGAAGGCCTTTGGACAGGTGCAAGGTAAGAATGATGCATGGTCGGCAGTCGTGGTGTAAACAGAAACATTTCTTGCAATCATCCCTACTGTTAGAGTAGTTTCACTTTCCGGTTTGAATAGCGTGAGCCTGGAAAGCCAATAGTCTAAATGTTCAGATGTCTGGTACCCAATAGTAGACATGAACTCATGTCTCTCATAGAAACATCAGGCTTTTTCCTTAAGCCAAGTGCTGGGAGGGGAATTTCTTCTGCAAAACTACTGTGCTTCTGCTGCTTGTTCCATTTTAGAAAGTTTCCTCCTTTGGCCCTGCCTTGATTGAATAGTCCTTTTTCTTCTAACTAGAAGCTCCAGGTTTTCTTCTTACAAGTTGTCTTTGTTTTCTTTGTCCACAGACAGGAGTCCCTGCTCTCCCAGAGCCCTGTTGATCATCAGAACCTGCTTGTGGCTGAGGATGCAGATGGCCACGAAAGGCCTAGAAGTAAAATCTGCAGCAAGGTTGTGTGCAAGAAGATTTTCCCAGAGAAAAGCATCCTAGGAGCAGCAAGTGTCCTGGAGGTGCCAGTTGCCAGTATATGACTCCTAGGATGCTGTGGCGCTGCCAAAGGTGAAGAGGCTCAGAGAGCTGCCAGACATGATCCTCCAGCTGGAAAGGCAGATGTTTGGAGCTCCAGGGAATTCCCTGACGTCAGCAGTGGAGGAGCAGGATGAGGAAGATGTCCATGCTTGGGCTACTTGTGGCAAGAGTGTCCAAGGCTCCCAGTGCCTCCGTGAGAGCGGCAGGACTGGAGACGGAGGAAGGCCTTTGGACAGGTGCAAGGTAAGAATGATGCATGGTCCCCAGTTGTGGTGAGTACAGAAACATTTCTTCGAAGCATCTCTAGCTTTTGAAATAGTTTGACATTCCGGTTTGAATTGCGTGAGCCTGGAAAGCCAGTAGTCTAAATGTTCAGATGTCTGCTATCCAATAGTAGACATGAACTCAAGTCTCTCATAGAAACATCATGCTTTTTCCTTAAGCCAAGTGCTGGGAGGGGAATTTCTTCTGCAAAAGTACTGTGCTTCTGCTGCTTGTTCCATTTTAGAAAGTTTCCTCCCTTGGCCCTGCCTTGATTGAATAGTCCTTTCTCTTCTAACTAGAAGCTCCAGGTTTTAATCTTACAAGTTGTCTTTGTTTTCTTTGTCCACAGACAGGAGTCCCTGCTCTCCCAGAGCCATGTCGATCATCAGAAGCTGCTTGTGGCTGCGGATGCAGATGGCCACAAAAGGCCTAGAAGTAAAATCTGGAGCAAGGTCGTGTGCAAGATTTTCCCAGAGAAAAGCATCCTAGGAGCAGCAAGTGTACTGGAGGTGCCAGTTGCCAGTATATGACTCCAAGGATGCTGTGGCGCAGCCAAAGGTGAAGAGGCTCAGAGAGCTGCCAGACACGATCCTCGAGCAGCAAAGGCAGGTGTTTGCAGCTCCAGGGAATTCCCTGCCGTCAGCAGTGGAGGAGCAGGATGAGGAAGATCTCGACGCTTGGGCTACTTGTGGCAAGAGTGTCCAAGGCTCCCAGTGCCTCCGTGGGAGCTGCGGGACTGGAGGCGGAGGAAGGCCTTTGGGCAGGACTGGCTGCTCCCTCAGAGCCGCGGCTCTCAGCAGAACCGTCTCATTGCTGAGGATGCACCTGTCCAGGAAGAGCATTGCAGAGGAGTAGGAGTCCAGCTCATTGCAGTAAGGGAATGGCTGAGGGATGTTTCCCAGGAGCAACTTTGCTGGAGGTGCCAGTTCCAGTCCGTGACTTGCAGGATGCTGCAGCACTGCCATAGGAGAAGGCGTTTGGCATGATGCTAGAGAAGATCCTCGAGCAGCAAATGCAAGTGTTTGCAGCTCCAGGGAATTCCTAGATGTCAGCAGTGGAAGATCAGGATGAGGAATATCTCCAGGCTTGGGCTGCTTGTGGCAAGAGCCTCCATCCCTGCCCGAGCTTGGGTGAGAGTTGCCAGAGCGCAGACGGAGGAAGGCCTTTGGACAGGTGCAAGGTAAGAATGATGCATGGTCGGCAGTCGTGGTGTAAACAGAAACATTTCTTGCAATCATCCCTACTGTTAGAGTCGTTTCACTTTCCGGTTTGAATAGCGTGAGCCTGGAAAGCCAATAGTCTAAGTTTTCAGATGTCTGGTACCCAATAGTAGACATGAACTCATGTCTCTCATAGAAACATCAGGCTTTTTCCTTAAGCCAAGTGCTGGGAGGGGAATTTCTTCTGCAAAAGTACTGTGCTTCTGCTGCTTGTTCCATTTTAGAAAGTTTCCTCCTTTGGCCCTGCCTTGATTGAATAGTCCTTTTTCTTCTAACTAGAAGCTCCAGGTTTTCTTCTTACAAGTTGTCTTTGTTTTCTTTGTCCACAGACAGGAGTCCCTGCTCTCCCAGAGCCATGTCGATTATCAGAAGCTTCTTGTGGCTGAGAATGCAGATGGCCACGAAAGGCCTAGGAGTAAAAACTGGAGCAAGGACGTGTGCAAGAAGATTTTCCTAGAGGAAAGCATCCTAGGAGAAGCAAGTGTCCTGGAGGTGCCAGTTGCCAGTATATGACTCCTAGGATGCTGTGGCGCTGCCAAAGGCAAAGAGGCTCAGAGATCTGCCAGACACGATCCTCGAGCAGGAAAGGCAGATGTTGGGAGCACCAGGGAATTCCCTGACGTCAGCAGTGGAGGAGCAGGATGAGGAAGATGTCCACGCTTGGGCTACTTGTGGCAAGAGTGTCCAAGGCTCCCAGTGCCTCCGTGGGAGCTGCAGGACTGGTGACAGAGGGCAACCATTGGGCAGGACTGGCTGCTCCCTCAGAGCTGTGGCTCTCAGCAGAACCGTCTCATTGCTGAGGATGCACCTGTCCAGGAAGAGCATTGCAGAGGAGTAGGAGTCCAGCTCATTGCAGTAAGGGAATGGCTGAGGGATGTTTCCCAGGAGCAACTTTGCTGGAGGTGCCAGTTCCAGTCCGTGGCTCGCAGGATGCTGCAGCGCTGCCATAGGAGAAGGGGTTTTGCATGGTGCTAGAGAAGATCCTCGAGCAGCAAAGGCAGGTGTTTGCAGCTCCAGGGAATACCCTGACGTCAGCAGTGGAGTAGCAGGATGAGGAAGATGTCCACGCTTGGGCTACTTGTGGCAAGAGCCTCCATCCCTGCCCTTGCCTGGGTGAGAGTTGCCGGAGCGCAGATGGAGGAAGGCCTTTGGACAGGTGCAAGGTAAGAATGATGCATGGTCGGCAGTCGTGGTGTAAACAGAAACATTTCTTGCAATCATCCTTACTGTTAGAGTAGTTTCACTTTCCGGTTTGAATAGCGTGAGCCTGGAAAGCCAATAGTCTAAATGTTCAGATGTCTGGTACCCAGTAGTAGACATGAACTCAAGTCTCTCATAGAAACATGAGGTTTTTTCCTTAAGCCAAGTGCTGGGAAGGGAATTTCTTCTGCAAAACTACTGTGCTTCTGCTGCTTGTTCCATTTTAGAAAGTTTCCTCCCTTGGCCCTGCCTTGATTGAATAGTCCTTTGTCTTCTATCTAGAAGCTCCAGGTTTTCTTCTTACAAGTTGTCTTTGTTTTCTTTGTCCACAGACAGGAGTCCCTGTTTTCCCAGAGCCATGTCGATCATCAGAAGCTGCTTGTGGCTGCGGATGCAGATGGCCACGAAAGGCCTAGAAGTAAAAACTGGAGCAATGTCGTGTCCAAGAAGATTTTCCCAGAGAAAAGCATCCTAGGAGCAGCAAGTGTCCTGTAGCTGCCAGTTTCCAGTATATGACTCTCAGGATGCTGTGGCGCTGCCAAAGGCGAAGAGGCTCAGAGAGCTGCCAGACACGATCCTCGAGCAGGAAAGGCAGATTTTAGGAGCTCCAGGGAATTCCCTGATGTCAGCAGTGGAGGAGCAGGATGAGGAAGATCTCGACGCTTGGGCTACTTGTGGCAAGAGTGTCCAAGGCTCCCAGTGCCTCCGTGAGAGCTGCAGGAGTGGAGTCAGAGGAAGGCCTTTGGACAGGACTCGCTGCTCCCTCAGAGCCATGGCTCTCAGCAGAACCGTCTCATTGCTGAGGATGCACCTGTCCAGGAAGAGCCTTGCAAAGGAGTAGGAGTCCAGCTCATTGCAGTAAGGGAATGGCTGAAGGATGTTTCCCAGGAGCAACTATGCTGAAGGTGCCAGTTCCAGTCCATGGCTCGCAGGATGCTGCAGCACTGCCATAGGAGAAGGGGTTTGGCATGGTGCTAGAGAAGGTCCTCGAGCCGCAAAGGCAGGTGTTTGCAGCTCCAGGGAATTCCTAGATGTCAGCAGTGGAAGATCAGGATGAGGAATATCTCCAGGCTTGGGCTACTTGTGGCAAGAGCCTCCATCCCTGCCCGAGCTTGGGTGAGAGTTGCCAGAGCGCAGACGGAGGAAGGCCTTTGGACAGGTGCAAGGTAAGAATGATGCATGGTCGGCAGTTGTGGTGTAAACAGAAACATTTCTTGCAATCATCCCTACTGTTAGAGTAGTTTCACTTTCCGGTTTGAATAGCGTGAGCCTGGAAAGCCAATAGTCTAAATGTTCAGATGTCTGGTACCCAATAGTAGACATGAACTCAAGTCTCTCATAGAAACATCAGGCTTTTTCCTTAAGCCAAGTGCTGGGAGGGGAATTTCTTCTGCAAAACTGCTCTGCTTCTGCTGCTTGTTCCATTTTAGAAAGTTTCCTGCTTTGGCCCTGCCTTGATTGAATAGTCCTTTGTCTTCTAACTAGAAGCTCCAGGTTTTCTTCTTACAAGTTGTCTTTGTTTTCTTTGTCCACAGACAGGAGTCCCTGCTCTCCCAGAGCCCTGTTGATCATCAGAACCTGCTTGTGGCTGAGGATGCAGATGGCCACGAAAGGCCTAGAAGTAAAATCGGCAGCAAGGTCGTATGCAAGAAGATTTTCCCAGAGAAAAGCATCCTAGGAGCAGCAAGTGTCCTGGAGGTGCCAGTTGCCAGTATATGACTCCTAGGATGCTGTGGCGCTGCCAAAGGTGAAGAGGCTCAGAGAGCTGCCAGACATGATCCTCTAGCTGGAAAGGCAGATGTTTGGAGCTCCAGGGAATTCCCTGACGTCAGCAGTGGAGGAGCAGGATGAGGAAGATGTCCATGCTTGGGCTACTTGTGGCAAGAGTGTCCAAGGCTCCCAGTGCCTCCGTGAGAGCGGCAGGACTGGAGACGGAGGAAGGCCTTTGGACAGGTGCAAGGTAAGAATGATGCATGGTCCCCAGTTGTGGTGAGTACAGAAACATTTCTTCGAAGCATCTCTAGCTTTTGAAATAGTTTGACATTCCGGTTTGAATTGCGTGAGCCTGGAAAGCCAGTAGTCTAAATGTTCAGATGTCTGCTATCCAATAGTAGACATGAACTCAAGTCTCTCATAGAAACATCAGGCTTTTTCCTTAAGCCAAGTGCTGGGAGGGGAATTTCTTCTGCAAATCTACTGTGCTTCTGCTGCTTGTTCCATTTTAGAAAGTTTCCTCCCTTGGCCCTGCCTTGATTGAATAGTCCTTTCTCTTCTAACTAGAAGCTCCAGGTTTTAATCTTACAAGTTGTCTTTGTTTTCTTTGTCCACAGACAGGAGTCCCTGCTCTCCCAGAGCCCTGTTGATCATCAGAAGCTGCTTGTGGCTGCGGATGCAGATGGCCACAAAAGGCCTAGAAGTAAAATCTGGAGCAAGGTCGTGTGCAAGATTTTCCCAGAGAAAAGCATCCTAGGAGCAGCAAGTGTACTGGAGGTGCCAGTTGCCAGTATATGACTCCAAGGATGCTGTGGCGCAGCCAAAGGTGAAGAGGCTCAGAGAGCTGCCAGACACGATCCTCGAGCAGCAAAGGCAGGTGTTTGCAGCTCCAGGGAATTCCCTGCCGTCAGCAGTGGAGGAGCAGGATGAGGAAGATGTCCATGCTTGGGCTACTTGTGGCAAGAGTGTCCAAGGCTCCCAGTGCCTCCGTGGGAGCTGCGGGACTGGAGGCGGAGGAAGGCCTTTGGGCAGGACTGGCTGCTCCCTCAGAGCCGTGGCTCTCAGCAGAACCGTCTCATTGCTGAGGATGCACCTGTCCAGGAAGAGCATTGCAGAGGAGTAGGAGTCCAGCTCATTGCAGTAAGGGAATGGCTGAGGGATGTTTCCCAGGAGCAACTTTGCTGGAGGTGCCAGTTCCAGTCCGTGACTTGCAGGATGCTGCAGCACTGCCATAGGAGAAGGCGTTTGGCATGATGCTAGAGAAGATCCTCGAGCAGCAAATGCAAGTGTTTGCAGCTCCAGGGAATTCCTAGATGTCAGCAGTGGAAGATCAGGATGAGGAATATCTCCAGGCTTGGGCTACTTGTGGCAAGAGCCTCCATCCCTGCCCGAGCTTGGGTGAGAGTTGCCAGAGCGCAGACGGAGGAAGGCCTTTGGACAGGTGCAAGGTAAGAATG
This sequence comes from Aphelocoma coerulescens, assembly GCF_041296385.1. NCBI lineage: Eukaryota > Metazoa > Chordata > Aves > Passeriformes > Corvidae > Aphelocoma > Aphelocoma coerulescens. Next base: position 1,362,532 of record NW_027184003.1, on the reverse strand, counting down.
ATGCATGGTCGGCAGTCGTGGTGTAAACAGAAACATTTCTTGCAATCATCCCTACTGTTAGAGTCGTTTCACTTTCCGGTTTGAATAGCGTGAGCCTGGAAAGCCAATAGTCTAAATGTTCAGATGTCTGGTACCCAATAGTAGACATGAACTCATGTCTCTCATAGAAACATCAGGCTTTTTCCTTAAGCCAAGTGCTGGGAGGGGAATTTCTTCTGCAAAACTACTGTGCTTCTGCTGCTTGTTCCATTTTAGAAAGTTTCCTCCTTTGGCCCTGCCTTGATTGAATAGTCCTTTTTCTTCTAACTAGAAGCTCCAGGTTTTCTTCTTACAAGTTGTCTTTGTTTTCTTTGTCCACAGACAGGAGTCCCTGCTCTCCCAGAGCCCTGTTGATCATCAGAACCTGCTTGTGGCTGAGGATGCAGATGGCCACGAAAGGCCTAGAAGTAAAATCGGCAGCAAGGTCGTGTGCAAGAAGATTTTCCCAGAGAAAAGCATCCTAGGAGCAGCAAGTGTCCTGGAGGTGCCAGTTGCCAGTATATGACTCCTAGGATGCTGTGGCGCTGCCAAAGGTGAAGAGGCTCAGAGAGCTGCCAGACATGATCCTCCAGCTGGAAAGGCAGATGTTTGGAGCTCCAGGGAATTCCCTGACGTCAGCAGTGGAGGAGCAGGATGAGGAAGATGTCCACGCTTGGGCTACTTGTGGCAAGAGTGTCCAAGGCTCCCAGTGCCTCCGTGAGAGCGGCAGGACTGGAGACGGAGGAAGGCCTTTGGACAGGTGCAAGGTAAGAATGATGCATGGTCCCCAGTTGTGGTGAGTACAGAAACATTTCTTCGAAGCATCTCTAGCTTTTGAAATAGTTTGACATTCCGGTTTGAATTGCGTGAGCCTGGAAAGCCAGTAGTCTAAATGTTCAGATGTCTGCTATCCAATAGTAGACATGAACTCAAGTCTCTCATAGAAACATCATGCTTTTTCCTTAAGCCAAGTGCTGGGAGGGGAATTTCTTCTGCAAAAGTACTGTGCTTCTGCTGCTTGTTCCATTTTAGAAAGTTTCCTCCCTTGGCCCTGCCTTGATTGAATAGTCCTTTCTCTTCTAACTAGAAGCTCCAGGTTTTAATCTTACAAGTTGTCTTTGTTTTCTTTGTCCACAGACAGGAGTCCCTGCTCTCCCAGAGCCATGTCGATCATCAGAAGCTGCTTGTGGCTGCGGATGCAGATGGCCACAAAAGGCCTAGAAGTAAAATCTGGAGCAAGGTCGTGTGCAAGATTTTCCCAGAGAAAAGCATCCTAGGAGCAGCAAGTGTACTGGAGGTGCCAGTTGCCAGTATATGACTCCAAGGATGCTGTGGCGCAGCCAAAGGTGAAGAGGCTCAGAGAGCTGCCAGACACGATCCTCGAGCAGCAAAGGCAGGTGTTTGCAGCTCCAGGGAATTCCCTGCCGTCAGCAGTGGAGGAGCAGGATGAGGAAGATCTCGACGCTTGGGCTACTTGTGGCAAGAGTGTCCAAGGCTCCCAGTGCCTCCGTGGGAGCTGCGGGACTGGAGGCGGAGGAAGGCCTTTGGGCAGGACTGGCTGCTCCCTCAGAGCCGCGGCTCTCAGCAGAACCGTCTCATTGCTGAGGATGCACCTGTCCAGGAAGAGCATTGCAGAGGAGTAGGAGTCCAGCTCATTGCAGTAAGGGAATGGCTGAGGGATGTTTCCCAGGAGCAACTTTGCTGGAGGTGCCAGTTCCAGTCCGTGACTTGCAGGATGCTGCAGCACTGCCATAGGAGAAGGCGTTTGGCATGATGCTAGAGAAGATCCTCGAGCAGCAAATGCAAGTGTTTGCAGCTCCAGGGAATTCCTAGATGTCAGCAGTGGAAGATCAGGATGAGGAATATCTCCAGGCTTGGGCTGCTTGTGGCAAGAGCCTCCATCCCTGCCCGAGCTTGGGTGAGAGTTGCCAGAGCGCAGACGGAGGAAGGCCTTTGGACAGGTGCAAGGTAAGAATGATGCATGGTCGGCAGTCGTGGTGTAAACAGAAACATTTCTTGCAATCATCCCTACTGTTAGAGTCGTTTCACTTTCCGGTTTGAATAGCGTGAGCCTGGAAAGCCAATAGTCTAAATGTTCAGATGTCTGGTACCCAGTAGTAGACATGAACTCAAGTCTCTCATAGAAACATGAGGTTTTTTCCTTAAGCCAAGTGCTGGGAAGGGAATTTCTTCTGCAAAACTACTGTGCTTCTGCTGCTTGTTCCATTTTAGAAAGTTTCCTCCTTTGGCCCTGCCTTGATTGAATAGTCCTTTTTCTTCTAACTAGAAGCTCCAGGTTTTCTTCTTACAAGTTGTCTTTGTTTTCTTTGTCCACAGACAGGAGTCCCTGCTCTCCCAGAGCCATGTCGATCATCAGAAGCTTCTTGTGGCTGCGGATGCAGATGGCCACGAAAGGCCTAGAAGTAAAAACTGGAGCAATGTCGTGTCCAAGAAGATTTTCCCAGAGAAAAGCATCCTAGGAGCAGCAAGTGTCCTGTAGCTGCCAGTTTCCAGTATATGACTCTCAGGATGCTGTGGCGCTGCCAAAGGCGAAGAGGCTCAGAGAGCTGCCAGACACGATCCTCGAGCAGGAAAGGCAGATTTTAGGAGCTCCAGGGAATTCCCTGATGTCAGCAGTGGAGGAGCAGGATGAGGAAGATCTCGACGCTTGGGCTACTTGTGGCAAGAGTGTCCAAGGCTCCCAGTGCCTCCGTGAGAGCTGCAGGAGTGGAGTCAGAGGAAGGCCTTTGGACAGGACTCGCTGCTCCCTCAGAGCCATGGCTCTCAGCAGAACCGTCTCATTGCTGAGGATGCACCTGTCCAGGAAGAGCCTTGCAAAGGAGTAGGAGTCCAGCTCATTGCAGTAAGGGAATGGCTGAAGGATGTTTCCCAGGAGCAACTATGCTGAAGGTGCCAGTTCCAGTCCATGGCTCGCAGGATGCTGCAGCACTGCCATAGGAGAAGGGGTTTGGCATGGTGCTAGAGAAGGTCCTCGAGCCGCAAAGGCAGGTGTTTGCAGCTCCAGGGAATTCCTAGATGTCAGCAGTGGAAGATCAGGATGAGGAATATCTCCAGGCTTGGGCTACTTGTGGCAAGAGCCTCCATCCCTGCCCGAGCTTGGGTGAGAGTTGCCAGAGCGCAGACGGAGGAAGGCCTTTGGACAGGTGCAAGGTAAGAATGATGGATGGTCGGCAGTTGTGGTGTAAACAGAAACATTTCTTGCAATCATCCCTACTGTTAGAGTAGTTTCACTTTCCGGTTTGAATAGCGTGAGCCTGGAAAGCCAATAGTCTAAATGTTCAGATGTCTGGTACCCAATAGTAGACATGAACTCAAGTCTCTCATAGAAACATCAGGCTTTTTCCTTAAGCCAAGTGCTGGGAGGGGAATTTCTTCTGCAAAACTGCTCTGCTTCTGCTGCTTGTTCCATTTTAGAAAGTTTCCTGCTTTGGCCCTGCCTTGATTGAATAGTCCTTTGTCTTCTAACTAGAAGCTCCAGGTTTTCTTCTTACAAGTTGTCTTTGTTTTCTTTGTCCACAGACAGGAGTCCCTGCTCTCCCAGAGCCCTGTTGATCATCAGAACCTGCTTGTGGCTGAGGATGCAGATGGCCACGAAAGGCCTAGAAGTAAAATCGGCAGCAAGGTCGTATGCAAGAAGATTTTCCCAGAGAAAAGCATCCTAGGAGCAGCAAGTGTCCTGGAGGTGCCAGTTGCCAGTATATGACTCCTAGGATGCTGTGGCGCTGCCAAAGGTGAAGAGGCTCAGAGAGCTGCCAGACATGATCCTCTAGCTGGAAAGGCAGATGTTTGGAGCTCCAGGGAATTCCCTGACGTCAGCAGTGGAGGAGCAGGATGAGGAAGATGTCCATGCTTGGGCTACTTGTGGCAAGAGTGTCCAAGGCTCCCAGTGCCTCCGTGAGAGCGGCAGGACTGGAGACGGAGGAAGGCCTTTGGACAGGTGCAAGGTAAGAATGATGCATGGTCCCCAGTTGTGGTGAGTACAGAAACATTTCTTCGAAGCATCTCTAGCTTTTGAAATAGTTTGACATTCCGGTTTGAATTGCGTGAGCCTGGAAAGCCAGTAGTCTAAATGTTCAGATGTCTGCTATCCAATAGTAGACATGAACTCAAGTCTCTCATAGAAACATCAGGCTTTTTCCTTAAGCCAAGTGCTGGGAGGGGAATTTCTTCTGCAAATCTACTGTGCTTCTGCTGCTTGTTCCATTTTAGAAAGTTTCCTCCCTTGGCCCTGCCTTGATTGAATAGTCCTTTCTCTTCTAACTAGAAGCTCCAGGTTTTAATCTTACAAGTTGTCTTTGTTTTCTTTGTCCACAGACAGGAGTCCCTGCTCTCCCAGAGCCCTGTTGATCATCAGAAGCTGCTTGTGGCTGCGGATGCAGATGGCCACAAAAGGCCTAGAAGTAAAATCTGGAGCAAGGTCGTGTGCAAGATTTTCCCAGAGAAAAGCATCCTAGGAGCAGCAAGTGTACTGGAGGTGCCAGTTGCCAGTATATGACTCCAAGGATGCTGTGGCGCAGCCAAAGGTGAAGAGGCTCAGAGAGCTGCCAGACACGATCCTCGAGCAGCAAAGGCAGGTGTTTGCAGCTCCAGGGAATTCCCTGCCGTCAGCAGTGGAGGAGCAGGATGAGGAAGATGTCCATGCTTGGGCTACTTGTGGCAAGAGTGTCCAAGGCTCCCAGTGCCTCCGTGGGAGCTGCGGGACTGGAGGCGGAGGAAGGCCTTTGGGCAGGACTGGCTGCTCCCTCAGAGCCGCGGCTCTCAGCAGAACCGTCTCATTGCTGAGGATGCACCTGTCCAGGAAGAGCATTGCAGAGGAGTAGGAGTCCAGCTCATTGCAGTAAGGGAATGGCTGAGGGATGTTTCCCAGGAGCAACTTTGCTGGAGGTGCCAGTTCCAGTCCGTGACTTGCAGGATGCTGCAGCACTGCCATAGGAGAAGGCGTTTGGCATGATGCTAGAGAAGATCCTCGAGCAGCAAATGCAAGTGTTTGCAGCTCCAGGGAATTCCTAGATGTCAGCAGTGGAAGATCAGGATGAGGAATATCTCCAGGCTTGGGCTACTTGTGGCAAGAGCCTCCATCCCTGCCCGAGCTTGGGTGAGAGTTGCCAGAGCGCAGACGGAGGAAGGCCTTTGGACAGGTGCAAGGTAAGAATGATGCATGGTCGGCAGTCGTGGTGTAAACAGAAACATTTCTTGCAATCATCCCTACTGTTAGAGTAGTTTCACTTTCCGGTTTGAATAGCGTGAGCCTGGAAAGCCAATAGTCTAAATGTTCAGATGTCTGGTACCCAATAGTAGACATGAACTCATGTCTCTCATAGAAACATCAGGCTTTTTCCTTAAGCCAAGTGCTGGGAGGGGAATTTCTTCTGCAAAACTACTGTGCTTCTGCTGCTTGTTCCATTTTAGAAAGTTTCCTCCTTTGGCCCTGCCTTGATTGAATAGTCCTTTTTCTTCTAACTAGAAGCTCCAGGTTTTCTTCTTACAAGTTGTCTTTGTTTTCTTTGTCCACAGACAGGAGTCCCTGCTCTCCCAGAGCCCTGTTGATCATCAGAACCTGCTTGTGGCTGAGGATGCAGATGGCCACGAAAGGCCTAGAAGTAAAATCGGCAGCAAGGTCGTGTGCAAGAAGATTTTCCCAGAGAAAAGCATCCTAGGAGCAGCAAGTGTCCTGGAGGTGCCAGTTGCCAGTATATGACTCCTAGGATGCTGTGGCGCTGCCAAAGGTGAAGAGGCTCAGAGAGCTGCCAGACATGATCCTCCAGCTGGAAAGGCAGATGTTTGGAGCTCCAGGGAATTCCCTGACGTCAGCAGTGGAGGAGCAGGATGAGGAAGATGTCCACGCTTGGGCTACTTGTGGCAAGAGTGTCCAAGGCTCCCAGTGCCTCCGTGAGAGCGGCAGGACTGGAGACGGAGGAAGGCCTTTGGACAGGTGCAAGGTAAGAATGATGCATGGTCCCCAGTTGTGGTGAGTACAGAAACATTTCTTCGAAGCATCTCTAGCTTTTGAAATAGTTTGACATTCCGGTTTGAATTGCGTGAGCCTGGAAAGCCAGTAGTCTAAATGTTCAGATGTCTGCTATCCAATAGTAGACATGAACTCAAGTCTCTCATAGAAACATCATGCTTTTTCCTTAAGCCAAGTGCTGGGAGGGGAATTTCTTCTGCAAAAGTACTGTGCTTCTGCTGCTTGTTCCATTTTAGAAAGTTTCCTCCCTTGGCCCTGCCTTGATTGAATAGTCCTTTCTCTTCTAACTAGAAGCTCCAGGTTTTAATCTTACAAGTTGTCTTTGTTTTCTTTGTCCACAGACAGGAGTCCCTGCTCTCCCAGAGCCATGTCGATCATCAGAAGCTGCTTGTGGCTGCGGATGCAGATGGCCACAAAAGGCCTAGAAGTAAAATCTGGAGCAAGGTCGTGTGCAAGATTTTCCCAGAGAAAAGCATCCTAGGAGCAGCAAGTGTACTGGAGGTGCCAGTTGCCAGTATATGACTCCAAGGATGCTGTGGCGCAGCCAAAGGTGAAGAGGCTCAGAGAGCTGCCAGACACGATCCTCGAGCAGCAAAGGCAGGTGTTTGCAGCTCCAGGGAATTCCCTGCCGTCAGCAGTGGAGGAGCAGGATGAGGAAGATCTCGACGCTTGGGCTACTTGTGGCAAGAGTGTCCAAGGCTCCCAGTGCCTCCGTGGGAGCTGCGGGACTGGAGGCGGAGGAAGGCCTTTGGGCAGGACTGGCTGCTCCCTCAGAGCCGCGGCTCTCAGCAGAACCGTCTCATTGCTGAGGATGCACCTGTCCAGGAAGAGCATTGCAGAGGAGTAGGAGTCCAGCTCATTGCAGTAAGGGAATGGCTGAGGGATGTTTCCCAGGAGCAACTTTGCTGGAGGTGCCAGTTCCAGTCCGTGACTTGCAGGATGCTGCAGCACTGCCATAGGAGAAGGCGTTTGGCATGATGCTAGAGAAGATCCTCGAGCAGCAAATGCAAGTGTTTGCAGCTCCAGGGAATTCCTAGATGTCAGCAGTGGAAGATCAGGATGAGGAATATCTCCAGGCTTGGGCTACTTGTGGCAAGAGCCTCCATCCCTGCCCGAGCTTGGGTGAGAGTTGCCAGAGCGCAGACGGAGGAAGGCCTTTGGACAGGTGCAAGGTAAGAATGATGCATGGTCGGCAGTCGTGGTGTAAACAGAAACATTTCTTGCAATCATCCCTACTGTTAGAGTCGTTTCACTTTCCGGTTTGAATAGCGTGAGCCTGGAAAGCCAATAGTCTAAATGTTCAGATGTCTGGTACCCAATAGTAGACATGAACTCATGTCTCTCATAGAAACATCAGGCTTTTTCCTTAAGCCAAGTGCTGGGAGGGGAATTTCTTCTGCAAAACTACTGTGCTTCTGCTGCTTGTTCCATTTTAGAAAGTTTCCTCCTTTGGCCCTGCCTTGATTGAATAGTCCTTTTTCTTCTAACTAGAAGCTCCAGGTTTTCTTCTTACAAGTTGTCTTTGTTTTCTTTGTCCACAGACAGGAGTCCCTGCTCTCCCAGAGCCCTGTTGATCATCAGAAGCTGCTTGTGGCTGAGGATGCAGATGGCCACGAAAGGCCTAGAAGTAAAATCTGCAGCAAGGTTGTGTGCAAGAAGATTTTCCCAGAGAAAAGCATCCTAGGAGCAGCAAGTGTCCTGGAGGTGCCAGTTGCCAGTATATGACTCCTAGGATGCTGTGGCGCTGCCAAAGGTGAAGAGGCTCAGAGAGCTGCCAGACATGATCCTCCAGCTGGAAAGGCAGATGTTTGGAGCTCCAGGGAATTCCCTGACGTCAGCAGTGGAGGAGCAGGATGAGGAAGATGTCCACGCTTGGGCTACTTGTGGCAAGAGTGTCCAAGGCTCCCAGTGCCTCCGTGAGAGCGGCAGGACTGGAGACGGAGGAAGGCCTTTGGACAGGTGCAAGGTAAGAATGATGCATGGTCCCCAGTTGTGGTGAGTACAGAAACATTTCTTCGAAGCATCTCTAGCTTTTGAAATAGTTTGACATTCCGGTTTGAATTGCGTGAGCCTGGAAAGCCAGTAGTCTAAATGTTCAGATGTCTGCTATCCAATAGTAGACATGAACTCAAGTCTCTCATAGAAACATCATGCTTTTTCCTTAAGCCAAGTGCTGGGAGGGGAATTTCTTCTGCAAAAGTACTGTGCTTCTGCTGCTTGTTCCATTTTAGAAAGTTTCCTGCTTTGGCCCTGCCTTGATTGAATAGTCCTTTCTCTTCTATCTAGAAGCTCCAGGTTTTAATCTTACAAGTTGTCTTTGTTTTCTTTGTCCACAGACAGGAGTCCCTGCTCTCCCAGAGCCATGTCGATCATCAGAAGCTGCTTGTGGCTGCGGATGCAGATGGCCACAAAAGGCCTAGAAGTAAAATCTGGAGCAAGGTCGTGTGCAAGATTTTCCCAGAGAAAAGCATCCTAGGAGCAGCAAGTGTACTGGAGGTGCCAGTTGCCAGTATATGACTCCAAGGATGCTGTGGCGCAGCCAAAGGTGAAGAGGCTCAGAGAGCTGCCAGACACGATCCTCGAGCAGCAAAGGCAGGTGTTTGCAGCTCCAGGGAATTCCCTGCCGTCAGCAGTGGAGGAGCAGGATGAGGAAGATCTCGACGCTTGGGCTACTTGTGGCAAGAGTGTCCAAGGCTCCCAGTGCCTCCGTGGGAGCTGCGGGACTGGAGGCGGAGGAAGGCCTTTGGGCAGGACTGGCTGCTCCCTCAGAGCCGCGGCTCTCAGCAGAACCGTCTCATTGCTGAGGATGCACCTGTCCAGGAAGAGCATTGCAGAGGAGTAGGAGTCCAGCTCATTGCAGTAAGGGAATGGCTGAGGGATGTTTCCCAGGAGCAACTTTGCTGGAGGTGCCAGTTCCAGTCCGTGACTTGCAGGATGCTGCAGCACTGCCATAGGAGAAGGCGTTTGGCATGATGCTAGAGAAGATCCTCGAGCAGCAAATGCAAGTGTTTGCAGCTCCAGGGAATTCCTAGATGTCAGCAGTGGAAGATCAGGATGAGGAATATCTCCAGGCTTGGGCTGCTTGTGGCAAGAGCCTCCATCCCTGCCCGAGCTTGGGTGAGAGTTGCCAGAGCGCAGACGGAGGAAGGCCTTTGGACAGGTGCAAGGTAAGAATGATGCATGGTCGGCAGTCGTGGTGTAAACAGAAACATTTCTTGCAATCATCCCTACTGTTAGAGTAGTTTCACTTTCCGGTTTGAATAGCGTGAGCCTGGAAAGCCAATAGTCTAAGTTTTCAGATGTCTGGTACCCAATAGTAGACATGAACTCATGTCTCTCATAGAAACATCAGGCTTTTTCCTTAAGCCAAGTGCTGGGAGGGGAATTTCTTCTGCAAAACTACTGTGCTTCTGCTGCTTGTTCCATTTTAGAAAGTTTCCTCCTTTGGCCCTGCCTTGATTGAATAGTCCTTTTTCTTCTAACTAGAAGCTCCAGGTTTTCTTCTTACAAGTTGTCTTTGTTTTCTTTGTCCACAGACAGGAGTCCCTGCTCTCCCAGCGCCATGTCGATTATCAGAAGCTTCTTGTGGCTGAGAATGCAGATGGCCACGAAAGGCCTAGGAGTAAAAACTGGAGCAAGGACGTGTGCAAGAAGATTTTCCTAGAGGAAAGCATCCTAGGAGAAGCAAGTGTCCTGGAGCTGCCAGTTGCCAGTATATGACTCCTAGGATGCTGTGGCGCTGCCAAAGGCAAAGAGGCTCAGAGATCTGCCAGACACGATCCTCGAGCAGGAAAGGCAGATGTTGGGAGCACCAGGGAATTCCCTGACGTCAGCAGTGGAGGAGCAGGATGAGGAAGATGTCCACGCTTGGGCTACTTGTGGCAAGAGTGTCCAAGGCTCCCAGTGCCTCCGTGGGAGCTGCAGGACTGGTGACAGAGGGCAACCATTGGGCAGGACTGGCTGCTCCCTCAGAGCTGTGGCTCTCAGCAGAACCGTCTCATTGCTGAGGATGCACCTGTCCAGGAAGAGCATTGCAGAGGAGTAGGAGTCCAGCTCATTGCAGTAAGGGAATGGCTGAGGGATGTTTCCCAGGAGCAACTTTGCTGGAGGTGCCAGTTCCAGTCCGTGGCTCGCAGGATGCTGCAGCGCTGCCATAGGAGAAGGGGTTTTGCATGGTGCTAGAGAAGATCCTCGAGCAGCAAAGGCAGGTGTTTGCAGCTCCAGGGAATACCCTGACGTCAGCAGTGGAGTAGCAGGATGAGGAAGATGTCCACGCTTGGGCTACTTGTGGCAAGAGCCTCCATCCCTGCCCTTGCCTGGGTGAGAGTTGCCGGAGCGCAGATGGAGGAAGGCCTTTGGACAGGTGCAAGGTAAGAATGATGCATGGTCGGCAGTCGTGGTGTAAACAGAAACATTTCTTGCAATCATCCTTACTGTTAGAGTAGTTTCACTTTCCGGTTTGAATAGCGTGAGCCTGGAAAGCCAATAGTCTAAATGTTCAGATGTCTGGTACCCAGTAGTAGACATGAACTCAAGTCTCTCATAGAAACATGAGGTTTTTTCCTTAAGCCAAGTGCTGGGAAGGGAATTTCTTCTGCAAAACTACTGTGCTTCTGCTGCTTGTTCCATTTTAGAAAGTTTCCTCCCTTGGCCCTGCCTTGATTGAATAGTCCTTTGTCTTCTATCTAGAAGCTCCAGGTTTTCTTCTTACAAGTTGTCTTTGTTTTCTTTGTCCACAGACAGGAGTCCCTGTTTTCCCAGAGCCATGTCGATCATCAGAAGCTGCTTGTGGCTGCGGATGCAGATGGCCACGAAAGGCCTAGAAGTAAAAACTGGAGCAATGTCGTGTCCAAAAAGATTTTCCCAGAGAAAAGCATCCTAGGAGCAGCAAGTGTCCTGGAGGTGCCAGTTTCCAGTATATGACTCTCAGGATGCTGTGGCGCTGCCAAAGGCGAAGAGGCTCAGAGAGCTGCCAGACACGATCCTCGAGCAGGAAAGGCAGATTTTAGGAGCTCCAGGGAATTCCCTGACGTCAGCAGTGGAGGAGCAGGATGAGGAAGATGTCCACGCTTGGGCTACTTGTGGCAAGAGTGTCCAAGGCTCCCAGTGCCTCCGTGGGAGCTGCAGGAGTGGAGTCAGAGGAAGGCCTTTTGACAGGACTGGCTCCTCCCTCAGAGCCATGGCTCTCAGCAGAACCGTCTCATTGCTGAGGATGCACCTGTCCAGGAAGAGCCTTGCAGAGGAGTAGGAGTCCAGCTCATTGCAGTAAGGGAATGGCTGAAGGATGTTTCCCAGGAGCAACTATGCTGAAGGTGCCAGTTCCAGTCCATGGCTCGCAGGATGCTGCAGCACTGCCATAGGAGAAGGGGTTTGGCATGGTGCTAGAGAAGGTCCTCGAGCAGCAAAGGCAGGTGTTTGCAGCTCCAGGGAATACCCTGACGTCAGCAGTGGAGTAGCAGGATGAGGAAGATGTCCACGCTTGGGCTACTTGTGGCAAGGGCCTCCATCCTTGCCCTTGCCTGGGTGAGAGTTGCCGGAGCGCAGACGGAGGAAGGCCTTTGGACAGGTGCAAGGTAAGAATGATGCATGGTCGGCAGTCGTGGTGTAAACAGAAACATTTCTTGCAATCATCCCTACTGTTAGAGTAGTTTCACTTTCCGGTTTGAATAGCGTGAGCCTGGAAAGCCAATAGTCCAAATGTTCAGATGTCTGGTACCCAATAGTAGACATGAACTCAAGTCTCTCATAGAAACATCAGGCGTTTTCCTTAAGCCAAGTGCTGGGAGGGGAATTTCTTCTGCAATACTGCTGTGCTTCTGCTGCTTGTTCCATTTTAGAAAGTTTCCTCCCTTGGCTCTGCCTTGATTGAATAGTCCTTTCTCTTCTAACTAGAAGCTCCAGGTTTTCTTCTTACAAGTTGTCTTTGTTTTCTTTGTCCACAGACAGGAGTCCCTGCTCTCCCAGAGCCATGTCGATCATCAGAAGCTGCTTGTGGCTGCGGATGCAGATGGCCACAAAAGGCCTAGAAGTAAAATCTGCAGCAAGGTTGTGTGCAAGAAGATTTTCCCAGAGAAAAGCATCCTAGGAGCAGCAAGTGTCCTGGAGGTGCCAGTTGCCAGTATATGACTCCTAGGATGCTGTTGCGCTTCCAAAGTGTAAGAGGCTCAGAGAGCTGCCAGACATGATCCTCCAGCAGCAAAGGCAGATGTTGGGAGCTCCAGGGAATTCCCTGATGTCAGCAGTGGAGGAGCAGGATGAGGAAGATCTCGACGCTTGGGCTACTTGTGGCAAGAGTGTCCAAGGCTCCCAGTGCCTCCGTGGGAGCTGCAGGACTGGTGACGGAGGAAGGCCTTTGGGCAGGACTGGCTGCTCCCTCAGAGCCGTGGCTCTCAGCAGAACCGTCTCATTGCTGAGGATGCACCTATCCAGGAAGAGCCTTGCAAAGGAGTAGGAGTCCAGCTCATTGCAGTAAGGGAATGGCTGAAGGATGTTTCCCAGGAGCAACTATGCTGAAGGTGCCAGTTCCAGTCCATGGCTCGCAGGATGCTGCAGCACTGCCATAGGAGAAGGGGTTTGGCATGGTGCTAGAGAAGATCCTCGAGCAGCAAAGGCAAGTGTTTGCAGCTCCAGGGAATTCCTAGATGTCAGCAGTGGAAGATCAGGATGAGGAATATCTCCAGGCTTGGGCTACTTGTGGCAAGAGCCTCCATCCCTGCCCGAGCTTGGGTGAGAGTTGCCAGAGCGCAGACGGAGGAAGGCCTTTGGACAGGTGCAAGGTAAGAATGATGCATGGTCGGCAGTCGTGGTGTGAGCAGAAACATTTCTTGCAATCGCCTCTAGCTTTTAGAGTAGTTTCACTTTCCGGTTTGAATAGTGTGAGCCTGGAAAGCCAATAGTCTAAATGTTCAGATGTCTGGTACCCAATAGTAGACATGAACTCAAGTCTCTCATAGAAACATCAGGCTTTTTCCTTAAGCCAAGTGCTGGGAGGGGAATTTCTTCTGCAAAACTGCTCTGCTTCTGCTGCTTGTTCCATTTTAGAAAGTTTCCTGCTTTGGCCCTGCCTTGATTGAATAGTCCTTTGTCTTCTAACTAGAAGCTCCAGGTTTTCTTCTTACAAGTTGTCTTTGTTTTCTTTGTCCACAGACAGGAGTCCCTGCTCTCCCAGAGCCCTGTTGATCATCAGAACCTGCTTGTGGCTGAGGATGCAGATGGCCACGAAAGGCCTAGAAGTAAAATCGGCAGCAATGTCGTGTGCAAGAAGATTTTCCCAGAGAAAAGCATCCTAGGAGCAGCAAGTGTCCTGGAGGTGCCAGTTGCCAGTATATGACTCCTAGGATGCTGTGGCGCTGCCAAAGGTGAAGAGGCTCAGAGAGCTGCCAGACATGATCCTCCAGCTGGAAAGGCAGATGTTTGGAGCTCCAGGGAATTCCCTGACGTCAGCAGTGGAGGAGCAGGATGAGGAAGATGTCCACGCTTGGGCTACTTGTGGCAAGAGTGTCCAAGGCTCCCAGTGCCTCCGTGAGAGCGGCAGGACTGGAGACGGAGGAAGGCCTTTGGACAGGTGCAAGGTAAGAATGATGCATGGTCGGCAGTCGTGGTGTAAACAGAAACATTTCTTGCAATCATCCCTACTGTTAGAGTAGTTTCACTTTCCGGTTTGAATAGCGTGAGCCTGGAAAGCCAATAGTCTAAATGTTCAGATGTCTGGTACCCAATAGTAGACATGAACTCAAGTCTCTCATAGAAACATCAGGCTTTTTCCTTAAGCCAAGTGCTGGGAGGGGAATTTCTTCTGCAAAACTACTGTGCTTCTGCTGCTTGTTCCATTTTAGAAAGTTTCCTGCTTTGGCCCTGCCTTGATTGAATAGTCCTTTCTCTTCTATCTAGAAGCTCCAGGTTTTCTTCTTACAAGTTGTCTTTGTTTTCTTTGTCCACAGACAGGAGTCCCTGCTCTCCCAGAGCCATGTCGATCATCAGAAGCTGCTTGTGGCTGAGAATGCAGATGGCCACGAAAGGCCTAGGAGTAAAAACTGGAGCAAGGACGTGTGCAAGAAGTTTTTCCTAGAGGAAAGCATCCTAGGAGCAGCAAGTGTCCTGGAGGTGCCAGTTGCCAGTATATGACTCCTAGGATGCTCTGGCGCTGCCAAAGGCAAAGAATCTCAGAGATCTGCCAGACACGATCCTCGAGCAGGAAAGGCAGATGTTTGGAGCACCAGGGAATTCCCTGACGTCAGCAGTGGAGGAGCAGGATGAGGAAGATGTCCACGCTTGGGCTACTTGTGGCAAGAGTGTCCAAGGCTCCCAGTGCCTCCGTGGGAGCTGCAGGACTGGTGACAGAGGACAACCATTGGGCAGGACTGGCTGCTTCCTCAGAGCTGTGGCTCTCAGCAGAACTGTCTCATTGCTGAGGATGCACCTGTCCCGGAAGAGCATTGCAGAGGAGTAGGAGTCCAGCTCATTGCAGTAAGGGAATGGCTGAGGGATGTTTCCCAGGAGCAACTTTGCTGGAGGTGCCAGTTCCAGTCCGTGGCTCGCAGGATGCTGCAGCACTGCCATAGGAGAAGGGGTTTTGCATGGTGCTAGAGAAGATCCTCGAGCAGCAAAGGCAGGTGTTTGCAGCTCCAGGGAATACCCTGACGTCAGCAGTGGAGTAGCAGGATGAGGAAGATGTCCACGCTTGGGCTACTTGTGGCAAGAGCCTCCATCCCTGCCCTTGCCTGAGTGAGAGTTGCTGGAGCGCAGATGGAGGAAGGCCTTTGGACAGGTGCAAGGTAAGAATGATGCATGGTCGGCAGTCGTGGTGTAAACAGAAACATTTCTTGCAATCATCCTTACTGTTAGAGTAGTTTCACTTTCAGGTTTGAATAGCGTGAGCCTGGAAAGCCAATAGTCTAAATGTTCAGATGTCTGGTACCCAGTAGTAGACATGAACTCAAGTCTCTCATAGAAACATGAGGTTTTTTCCTTAAGCCAAGTGCTGGGAAGGGAATTTCTTCTGCAAAACTACTGTGCTTCTGCTGCTTGTTCCATTTTAGAAAGTTTCCTCCCTTGGCCCTGCCTTGATTGAATAGTCCTTTGTCTTCTATCTAGAAGCTCCAGGTTTTCTTCTTACAAGTTGTCTTTGTTTTCTTTGTCCACAGACAGGAGTCCCTGTTTTCCCAGAGCCATGTCGATCATCAGAAGCTGCTTGTGGCTGCGGATGCAGATGGCCACGAAAGGCCTAGAAGTAAAAACTGGAGCAATGTCGTGTCCAAGAAGATTTTCCCAGAGAAAAGCATCCTAGGAGCAGCAAGTGTCCTGTAGCTGCCAGTTTCCAGTATATGACTCTCAGGATGCTGTGGCGCTGCCAAAGGCGAAGAGGCTCAGAGAGCTGCCAGACACGATCCTCGAGCAGGAAAGGCAGATTTTAGGAGCTCCAGGGAATTCCCTGATGTCAGCAGTGGAGGAGCAGGATGAGGAAGATCTCGACGCTTGGGCTACTTGTGGCAAGAGTCCAAGGCTCCCAGTGCCTCCGTGGGAGCTGCAGGAGTGGAGTCAGAGGAAGGCCTTTGGACAGGACTCGCTGCTCCCTCAGAGCCATGGCTCTCAGCAGAACCGTCTCATTGCTGAGGATGCACCTGTCCAGGAAGAGCCTTGCAAAGGAGTAGGAGTCCAGCTCATTGCAGTAAGGGAATGGCTGAATGATGTTTCCCAGGAGCAACTATGCTGAAGGTGCCAGTTCCAGTCCATGGCTCGCAGGATGCTGCAGCACTGCCATAGGAGAAGGGGTTTGGCATGGTGCTAGAGAAGGTCCTCGAGCAGCAAAGGCAGGTGTTTGCAGCTCCAGGGAATACCCTGACGTCAGCAGTGGAGTAGCAGGATGAGGAAGATGTCTACGCTTGGGCTACTTGTGGCAAGAGCCTCCATCCTTGCCCTTGCCTGGGTGAGAGTTGCCGGAGCGCAGACGCAGGAAGGCCTTTGGACAGGTGCAAGGTAAGAATGATGCATGGTCGGCAGTCGTGGTGCGAGCAGAAACATTTCTTGCAATCATCCTTACTGTTAGAGTAGTTTCACTTTCCGGTTTGAATAGCGTGAGCCTGGAAAGCCAATAGTCTAAATGTTCAGATGTCTGGTACCCAGTAGTAGACATGAACTCAAGTCTCTCATAGAAACATGAGGTTTTTTCCTTAAGCCAAGTGCTGGGAAGGGAATTTCTTCTGCAAAAGTACTGTGCTTCTGCTGCTTGTTCCACTTTAGAAAGTTTCCTCCCTTGGCCCTGCCTTGATTGAATAGTCCTTTCTCTTCTAACTAGAAGCTCCAGGTTTTCTTCTTACAAGTTGTCTTTGTTTTCTTTGTCCACAGACAGGGGTCCCTGCTCTCCCAGTGCCATGTTGATCATCAGAACCTGCTTGTGGCTGAGAATGCAGATGGCCACGAAAGGCCTAGAAGTAAAAACTGGAGCAGTGTCGTGTCCAAGAAGATTTTCCCAGAGAAAAGCATCCTAGGAGCAGCAAGTGTCCTGGAGGTGCCAGTTGCCAGTATATGACTCCTAGGATGCTGTGGCGCTGCCAAAGGCAAAGAGGCTCAGAGAGCTGCCAGACACGATCCTCGAGCAGGAAAGGCAGATTTTAGGAGCTCCAGGGAATTCCCTGATGTCAGCAGTGGAGGAGCAGGATGAGGAAGATGTCCACGCTTGGGCTACTTGTGGCAAGAGTGTCCAAGGCTCCCAGTGCCTCCGTGAGAGCTGCAGGAGTGGAGTCAGAGGAAGGCCTTTGGACAGGACTGGCTCCTCCCTCAGAGCCATGGCTCTCAGCAGAACCGTCTCATTGCTGAGGATGCACCTGTCCAGGAAGAGCCTTGCAGAGGAGTAGGAGTCCAGCTCATTGCAGTAAGGGAATGGCTGAATGATGTTTCCCAGGAGCAACTATGCTGAAGGTGCCAGTTCCAGTCCATGGCTCGCAGGATGCTGCAGCACTGCCATAGGAGAAGGGGTTTGGCATGGTGCTAGAGAAGGTCCTCGAGCAGCAAAGGCAGGTGTTTGCAGCTCCAGGGAATACCCTGACGTCAGCAGTAGAGTAGCAGGATGAGGAAGATGTCCATGCTTGGGCTACTTGTGGCAAGAGCCTCTATCCCTGCCCTTGCCTGGGTGAGAGTTGCCGGAGCGCAGACGGAGGAAGGCCTTTGGACAGGTGCAAGGTAAGAATGATGGATGGTCGGCAGTCGTGGTGTAAACAGAAACATTTCTTGCAATCATCCTTACTGTTAGAGTAGTTTCACTTTCCGGTTTGAATAGCGTGAGCCTGGAAAGCCAATAGTCCAAATGTTCAGATGTCTGGTACCCAATAGTAGACATGAACTCATGTCTCTCACAGAAACATCAGGCGTTTTCCTTAAGCCAAGTGCTGGGAGGGGAATTTCTTCTGCAATACTGCTGTGCTTCTGCTGCTTGTTCCATTTTAGAAAGTTTCCTCCCTTGGCTCTGCCTTGATTGAATAGTCCTTTCTCTTCTAACTAGAAGCTCCAGGTTTTCTTCTTACAAGTTGTCTTTGTTTTCTTTGTCCACAGACAGGAGTCCCTGCTCTCCCAGAGCCATGTCGATCATCAGAAGCTGCTTGTGGCTGCGGATGCAGATGGCCACAAAAGGCCTAGAAGTAAAATCTGCAGCAAGGTTGTGTGCAAGAAGATTTTCCCAGAGAAAAGCATCCTAGGAGCAGCAAGTGTCCTGGAGGTGCCAGTTGCCAGTATATGACTCCTAGGATGCTGTTGCGCTTCCAAAGTGTAAGAGGCTCAGAGAGCTGCCAGACACGATCCTCGAGCAGGAAAGGCAGATGTTGGGAGCTCCAGGGAATTCCCTGATGTCAGCAGTGGAGGAGCAGGATGAGGAAGATCTCGACGCTTGGGCTACTTGTGGCAAGCGTGTCCAAGGCTCCCAGTGCCTCCGTGGGAGCTGCAGGAGTGGAGACGGAGGAAGGCCTTTGGGCAGGACTGGCTGCTCCCTCAGAGCCGTGGCTCTCAGCAGAACCGTCTCATTGCTGAGGATGCACCTATCCAGGAAGAGCCTTGCAAAGGAGTAGGAGTCCAGCTCATTGCAGCAAGGGAATGGCTGAAGGATGTTTCCCAGGAGCAACTATGCTGAAGGTGCCAGTTCCAGTCCATGGCTCGCAGGATGCTGCAGCACTGCCATAGGAGAAGGCATTTGGCATGGTGCTAGAGAAGATCCTCGAGCAGCAAAGGCAGGTGTTTGCAGCTCCAGGGAATTCCTAGATGTCAGCAGTGGAAGATCAGGATGAGGAATATCTCCAGGCTTGGGCTACTTGTGGCAAGAGCCTCCATCCCTGCCCGAGCTTGGGTGAGAGTTGCCAGAGCGCAGACGGAGGAAGGCCTTTGGACAGGTGCAAGGTAAGAATGATGCATGGTCGGCAGTCGTGGTGTAAACAGAAACATTTCTTGCAATCGCCTCTAGCTTTTAGAGTAGTTTCACTTTCCGGTTTGAATAGTGTGAGCCTGGAAAGCCAATAGTCTAAATGTTCAGATGTCTGGTACCCAATAGTAGACATGAACTCAAGTCTCTCATAGAAACATCAGGCTTTTTCCTTAAGCCAAGTGCTGGGAGGGGAATTTCTTCTGCAAAACTGCTCTGCTTCTGCTGCTTGTTCCATTTTAGAAAGTTTCCTGCTTTGGCCCTGCCTTGATTGAATAGTCCTTTGTCTTCTAACTAGAAGCTCCAGGTTTTCTTCTTACAAGTTGTCTTTGTTTTCTTTGTCCACAGACAGGAGTCCCTGCTCTCCCAGAGCCCTGTTGATCATCAGAACCTGCTTGTGGCTGAGGATGCAGATGGCCACGAAAGGCCTAGAAGTAAAATCGGCAGCAATGTCGTGTGCAAGAAGATTTTCCCAGAGAAAAGCATCCTAGGAGCAGCAAGTGTCCTGGAGGTGCCAGTTGCCAGTATATGACTCCTAGGATGCTGTGGCGCTGCCAAAGGTGAAGAGGCTCAGAGAGCTGCCAGACATGATCCTCCAGCTGGAAAGGCAGATGTTTGGAGCTCCAGGGAATTCCCTGACGTCAGCAGTGGAGGAGCAGGATGAGGAAGATGTCCACGCTTGGGCTACTTGTGGCAAGAGTGTCCAAGGCTCCCAGTGCCTCCGTGAGAGCGGCAGGACTGGAGACGGAGGAAGGCCTTTTGGACAGGTGCAAGGTAAGAATGATGCATGGTCCCCAGTTGTGGTGAATACAGAAACATTTCTTCGAAGCATCTCTAGCTTTTGAAATAGTTTGACATTCCGGTTTGAATTGCGTGAGCCTGGAAAGCCAGTAGTCTAAATGTTCAGATGTCTGCTATCCAATAGTAGACATGAACTCAAGTCTCTCATAGAAACATCAGGCTTTTTCCTTAAGCCAAGTGCGGGGAGGGGAATTTCTTCTGCAAAACTACTGTGCTTCTGCTGCTTGTTCCATTTTAGAAAGTTTCCTGCTTTGGCCCTGCCTTGATTGAATTGTCCTTTCTCTTCTAACTAGAAGCTCCAGGTTTTAATCTTACAAGTTGTCTTTGTTTTCTTTGTCCACAGACAGGAGTCCCTGCTCTCCCAGAGCCATGTCGATCATCAGAAGCTTCTTGTGGCTGAGAATGCAGATGGCCTAGGAGTAAAAACTGGAGCAAGGACGTGTGCAAGAAGTTTTTCCTAGAGGAAAGCATCCTAGGAGCAGCAAGTGTCCTGGAGGTGCCAGTTGCCAGTATATGACTCCTAGGATGCTCTGGCGCTGCCAAAGGCAAAGAGGCTCAGAGATCTGCCAGACACGATCCTCCAGCAGGAAAGGCAGATGTTGGGAGCACCAGGGAATTCCCTGACGTCAGCAGTGGAGGAGCAGGATGAGGAAGATGTCCACGCTTGGGCTACTTGTGGCAAGAGTGTCCAAGGCTCCCAGTGCCTCCGTGGGAGCTGCAGGACTGGTGACAGAGGACAACCATTGGGCAGGACTGGCTGCTTCCTCAGAGCTGTGGCTCTCAGCAGAACTGTCTCATTGCTGAGGATGCACCTCTCCAGGAAGAGCATTGCAGAGGAGTAGGAGTCCAGCTCATTGCAGTAAGGGAATGGCTGAGGGATGTTTCCCAGGAGCAACTTTGCTGGAGGTGCCAGTTCCAGTCCGTGGCTCGCAGGATGCTGCAGCACTGCCATAGGAGAAGGGGTTTTGCATGGTGCTAGAGAAGATCCTCGAGCAGCAAAGGCAGGTGTTTGCAGCTCCAGGGAATACCCTGACGTCAGCAGTGGAGTAGCAGGATGAGGAAGATGTCCACGCTTGGGCTACTTGTGGCAAGAGCCTCCATCCCTGCCCTTGCCTGAGTGAGAGTTGCTGGAGCGCAGATGGAGGAAGGCCTTTGGACAGGTGCAAGGTAAGAATGATGCATGGTCGGCAGTCGTGGTGTAAACAGAAACATTTCTTGCAATCATCCTTACTGTTAGAGTAGTTTCACTTTCAGGTTTGAATAGCGTGAGCCTGGAAAGCCAATAGTCTAAATGTTCAGATGTCTGGTACCCAGTAGTAGACATGAACTCAAGTCTCTCATAGAAACATGAGGTTTTTTCCTTAAGCCAAGTGCTGGGAAGGGAATTTCTTCTGCAAAACTACTGTGCTTCTGCTGCTTGTTCCATTTTAGAAAGTTTCCTCCCTTGGCCCTGCCTTGATTGAATAGTCCTTTGTCTTCTATCTAGAAGCTCCAGGTTTTCTTCTTACAAGTTGTCTTTGTTTTCTTTGTCCACAGACAGGAGTCCCTGCTCTCCCAGAGCCCTGTTGATCATCAGAACCTGCTTGTGGCTGAGAATGCAGATGGCCACGAAAGGCCTAGAAGTAAAAACTGGAGCAAGGTTGTATGCAAGAAGATTTTCCCAGAGAAAAGCATCCTAGGAGCAGCAAGTGTCCTGGAGGTGCCAGTTGCCAGTATATGACTCCTAGGATGCTGTGGCGCTGCCAAAGTTGAAGAGGCTCAGAGAGCTGCCAGACATGATCCTCCAGCTGGAAAGGCAGATGTTGGGAGCTCCAGGGAATTCCTTGACGTCAGCAGTGGAGGAGCAGGATGAGGAAGATGTCCCCGCTTGGGCTACTTGTGGCAAGAGTGTCCGAGGCTCCCAGTGCCTCCGTGAGAGCGGCAGGACTGGAGACGGAGGAAGGCCTTTGGACAGGTGCAAGGTAAGAATGATGCATGGTCCCCAGTTGTGGTGAGTACAGAAACATTTCTTCCAAGCATCTCTAGATTTTGAAATAGTTTGACATTCCGGTTTGAATTGCGTGAGCCTGGAAAGCCAGTAGTCTAAATGTTCAGATGTCTGCTATCCAATAGTAGACATGAACTCAAGTCTCTCATAGAAACATCAGACTTTTTCCTTAAGCCAAGTGCTGGGAGGGGAATTTCTTCTGCAAAACTACTGTGCTTCTGCTGCTTGTTCCATTTTAGAAAGTTTCCTGCTTTGGCCCTGCCTTGATTGAATAGTCCTTTCTCTTCTATCTAGAAGCTCCAGGTTTTCTTCTTACAAGTTGTCTTTGTTTTCTTTGTCCACAGACAGGAGTCCCTGCTCTCCCAGAGCCATGTCGATCATCAGAAGCTGCTTGTGGCTGCGGATGCACATGGCCACGAAAGACCTAGAAGTAAAATCTGGAGCAAGGTCGTATGCAAGAAGATTTTCCCAGAGAAAAGCATCCTAGGAGCAGCAAGTGTCCTGGAGGTGCCAGTTGCCAGTATATGACTCCTAGGATGCTGTGGCGCAGCCAAAGTTGAAGAGGCTCAGAGAGCTGCCAGACATGATCCTCCAGCAGCAAAGGCAGGTGTTTGCAGCTCCAGGGAATTCCCTGACGTCAGCAGTGGAGGAGCAGGATGAGGAAGATGTCCACGCTTGGGCTACTTGTGGCAAGAGTGTCCAAGGCTCCCAGTGCCTCCGTGGGAGCTGCGGGACTGGAGACGGAGGAAGGCCTTTTGGCAGGACTGGCTGCTCCCTCAGAGCCGCGGCTCTCAGCAGAACCGTCTCGTTGCTGAGGATGCACCTGTCCAGGAAGAGCATTGCAGAGGAGTAGGAGTCCAGCTCATTGCAGTAAGGGAATGGCTGAGGGATGTTTCCCAGGAGCAACTTTGCTGGAGGTGCCAGTTCCAGTCCGTGAGTCGCAGGATGCTGCAGCGCTGCCATAGGAGAAGGCATTTGGCATGGTGCTAGAGAAGATCCTTGAGCAGCAAAGGCAAGTGTTTGCAGCTCCAGGGAATTCCTAGATGTCAGCAGTGGAAGATCAGGATGAGGAAGATGTCCGCGCTTGGGCTACTTGTGGCATGAGCCTCCATCCCTGCCCGACCCTGGGTGAGAGTTGCCAGAGCGCAGATGGAGGAAGGCCTTTGGACAGGTGCAAGGTAAGAATGATGGATGGTCGGCAGTCGTGGTGTAAACAGAAACATTTCTTGCAATCATCCCTTCTGTTAGAATAGTTTCACTTTCCGGTTTGAATAGCGTGAGCCTGGAGCGCCAATACTCTAAATGTTCAGACGTCTGCTCCCCAATAGTAGACATGAACTCATGTCTCTCATAGAAACATCAGGCTTTTTCATTAAGCCAAGTGCTGGGAGGGGAATTTCTTCTGCAAAACTGCTCTGCTTCTTCTGCTTGTTCCATTTTAGAAAGTTTCCTGCTTTGGCCCTGCCTTGATTGAATAGTCCTTTCTCTTCTATCTAGAAGCTCCAGGTTTTCTTCTTACAAGTTGTCTTTGTTTTCTTTGTCCACAGACAGGAGTCCCTGCTCTCCCAGAGCCCTGTTGATCATCAGAAGCTGCTCGTGGCCGCGGATGCACATGGCCACGAAAGACCTAGAAGTAAAATCTGGAGCAAGGTCGTATGCAAGAAGATTTTCCCAGAGAAAAGCATCCTAGGAGCAGCAAGTGTCCTGGAGGTGCCAGTTGCCAGTATATGACTCCAAGGATGCTGTGGCGCAGCCAAAGATGAAGAGGCTCAGAGAGCTGCCAGACACGATCCTCGAGCAGGAAAGGCAGATGTTGGGAGCTCCAGGGAATTCCCTGATGTCAGCAGTGGCGGAGCAGGATGAGGAAGATGTCCACGCTTGGGCTACTTGTGGCAAGAGCCTCCATCCTTGCCCTTGCCTGGGTGAGAGTTGCCGGAGCGCAGACGGAGGAAGGCCTTTGGACAGGTGCAAGGTAAGAATGATGCATGGTCGGCAGTCGTGGTGTAAACAGAAACATTTCTTGCAATCATCCCTACTGTTAGAGTAGTTTCACTTTCCGGTTTGAATAGCGTGAGCATGGAAAGCCAATAGTCTAAATGTGCAGATGTCTGGTACCCAATAGTAGACATGAACTCAAGTCTCTCATAGAAACATCAGGCTTTTTCCTTAAGCCAAGTGCTGGGAGGGGAATTTCTTCTGCAAAACTACCGTGCTTCTGCTGCTTGTTCCATTTTAGAAAGTTTCCTCCCTTGGCCCTGCCTTGATTGAATAGTCCTTTTTTTTCTAACTAGAAGCTCCAGGTTTTCTTCTTACAAGTTGTCTTTGTTTTCTTTGTCCACAGACAGGAGTCCCTGCTCTCCCAGAGCCATGTCGATCATCAGAAGCTGCTTGTGGCTGAGAATGCAGATGGCCACGAAAGGCCTAGGAGTAAAAACTGGAGCAAGGACGTGTCCAAGAAGATTTTCCCAGAGGAAAGCATCCTAGGAGCAGCAAGTGTCCTGGAGGTGCCAGTTGCCAGTATATGACTCCTAGGATGCTGTGGCGCTGCCAAAGGCAAAGAGGCTCAGAGAGCTGCCAGACACGATCCTCGAGCAGGAAAGGCAGATGTTGGGAGCACCAGGGAATTCCCTGACGTCAGCAGTGGAGGAGCAGGATGAGGAAGATGTCCACGCTTGGGCTACTTGTGGCAAGAGTGTCCAAGGCTCCCAGTGCCTCCGTGGGAGCTGCAGGACTGGTGACGGAGGACAACCATTGGGCAGGACTGGCTGCTCCCTCAGAGCCGTGGCTCTCAGCAGAACCGTCTCATTGCTGAGGATGCACCTGTCCAGGAAGAGCATTGCAGAGGAGTAGGAGTCCAGCTCATTGCAGTAAGGGAATGGCTGAGGGATGTTTCCCAGGAGCAACTTTGCTGGAGGTGCCAGTTCCAGTCCGTGGCTCGCAGGATGCTGCAGCACTGCCATAGGAGAAGGGGTTTTGCATGGTGCTAGAGAAGATCCTCGAGCAGCAAAGGCAGGTGTTTGCAGCTCCAGGGAATACCCTGACGTCAGCAGTGGAGTAGCAGGATGAGGAAGATGTCCACGCTTGGGCTACTTGTGGCAAGAGCCTCCATCCCTGCCCTTGCCTGAGTGAGAGTTGCTGGAGCGCAGATGGAGGAAGGCCTTTGGACAGGTGCAAGGTAAGAATGATGCATGGTCGGCAGTCGTGGTGTAAACAGAAACATTTCTTGCAATCATCCTTACTGTTAGAGTAGTTTCACTTTCAGGTTTGAATAGCGTGAGCCTGGAAAGCCAATAGTCTAAATGTTCAGATGTCTGGTACCCAGTAGTAGACATGAACTCAAGTCTCTCATAGAAACATGAGGTTTTTTCCTTAAGCCAAGTGCTGGGAAGGGAATTTCTTCTGCAAAACTACTGTGCTTCTGCTGCTTGTTCCATTTTAGAAAGTTTCCTCCCTTGGCCCTGCCTTGATTGAATAGTCCTTTGTCTTCTATCTAGAAGCTCCAGGTTTTCTTCTTACAAGTTGTCTTTGTTTTCTTTGTCCACAGACAGGAGTCCCTGTTTTCCCAGAGCCATGTCGATCATCAGAAGCTGCTTGTGGCTGCGGATGCAGATGGCCACGAAAGGCCTAGAAGTAAAAACTGGAGCAATGTCGTGTCCAAGAAGATTTTCCCAGAGAAAAGCATCCTAGGAGCAGCAAGTGTCCTGTAGCTGCCAGTTTCCAGTATATGACTCTCAGGATGCTGTGGCGCTGCCAAAGGCGAAGAGGCTCAGAGAGCTGCCAGACACGATCCTCGAGCAGGAAAGGCAGATTTTAGGAGCTCCAGGGAATTCCCTGATGTCAGCAGTGGAGGAGCAGGATGAGGAAGATCTCGACGCTTGGGCTACTTGTGGCAAGAGTGTCCAAGGCTCCCAGTGCCTCCGTGGGAGCTGCAGGAGTGGAGTCAGAGGAAGGCCTTTGGACAGGACTCGCTGCTCCCTCAGAGCCATGGCTCTCAGCAGAACCGTCTCATTGCTGAGGATGCACCTGTCCAGGAAGAGCCTTGCAAAGGAGTAGGAGTCCAGCTCATTGCAGTAAGGGAATGGCTGAATGATGTTTCCCAGGAGCAACTATGCTGAAGGTGCCAGTTCCAGTCCATGGCTCGCAGGATGCTGCAGCACTGCCATAGGAGAAGGGGTTTGGCATGGTGCTAGAGAAGGTCCTCGAGCAGCAAAGGCAGGTGTTTGCAGCTCCAGGGAATACCCTGACGTCAGCAGTGGAGTAGCAGGATGAGGAAGATGTCTACGCTTGGGCTACTTGTGGCAAGAGCCTCCATCCTTGCCCTTGCCTGGGTGAGAGTTGCCGGAGCGCAGACGCAGGAAGGCCTTTGGACAGGTGCAAGGTAAGAATGATGCATGGTCGGCAGTCGTGGTGCGAGCAGAAACATTTCTTGCAATCATCCTTACTGTTAGAGTAGTTTCACTTTCCGGTTTGAATAGCGTGAGCCTGGAAAGCCAATAGTCTAAATGTTCAGATGTCTGGTACCCAGTAGTAGACATGAACTCAAGTCTCTCATAGAAACATGAGGTTTTTTCCTTAAGCCAAGTGCTGGGAAGGGAATTTCTTCTGCAAAAGTACTGTGCTTCTGCTGCTTGTTCCACTTTAGAAAGTTTCCTCCCTTGGCCCTGCCTTGATTGAATAGTCCTTTCTCTTCTAACTAGAAGCTCCAGGTTTTCTTCTTACAAGTTGTCTTTGTTTTCTTTGTCCACAGACAGGGGTCCCTGCTCTCCCAGTGCCATGTTGATCATCAGAACCTGCTTGTGGCTGAGAATGCAGATGGCCACGAAAGGCCTAGAAGTAAAAACTGGAGCAGTGTCGTGTCCAAGAAGATTTTCCCAGAGAAAAGCATCCTAGGAGCAGCAAGTGTCCTGGAGGTGCCAGTTGCCAGTATATGACTCCTAGGATGCTGTGGCGCTGCCAAAGGCAAAGAGGCTCAGAGAGCTGCCAGACACGATCCTCGAGCAGGAAAGGCAGATTTTAGGAGCTCCAGGGAATTCCCTGATGTCAGCAGTGGAGGAGCAGGATGAGGAAGATGTCCACGCTTGGGCTACTTGTGGCAAGAGTGTCCAAGGCTCCCAGTGCCTCCGTGAGAGCTGCAGGAGTGGAGTCAGAGGAAGGCCTTTGGACAGGACTGGCTCCTCCCTCAGAGCCATGGCTCTCAGCAGAACCGTCTCATTGCTGAGGATGCACCTGTCCAGGAAGAGCCTTGCAGAGGAGTAGGAGTCCAGCTCATTGCAGTAAGGGAATGGCTGAATGATGTTTCCCAGGAGCAACTATGCTGAAGGTGCCAGTTCCAGTCCATGGCTCGCAGGATGCTGCAGCACTGCCATAGGAGAAGGGGTTTGGCATGGTGCTAGAGAAGGTCCTCGAGCAGCAAAGGCAGGTGTTTGCAGCTCCAGGGAATACCCTGACGTCAGCAGTAGAGTAGCAGGATGAGGAAGATGTCCATGCTTGGGCTACTTGTGGCAAGAGCCTCTATCCCTGCCCTTGCCTGGGTGAGAGTTGCCGGAGCGCAGACGGAGGAAGGCCTTTGGACAGGTGCAAGGTAAGAATGATGGATGGTCGGCAGTCGTGGTGTAAACAGAAACATTTCTTGCAATCATCCTTACTGTTAGAGTAGTTTCACTTTCCGGTTTGAATAGCGTGAGCCTGGAAAGCCAATAGTCTAAATGTTCAGATGTCTGGTACCCAATAGTAGACATGAACTCATGTCTCTCATAGAAACATCAGGCGTTTTCCTTAAGCCAAGTGCTGGGAGGGGAATTTCTTCTGCAATACTGCTGTGCTTCTGCTGCTTGTTCCATTTTAGAAAGTTTCCTCCCTTGGCTCTGCCTTGATTGAATAGTCCTTTCTCTTCTAACTAGAAGCTCCAGGTTTTCTTCTTACAAGTTGTCTTTGTTTTCTTTGTCCACAGACAGGAGTCCCTGCTCTCCCAGAGCCATGTCGATCATCAGAAGCTGCTTGTGGCTGCGGATGCAGATGGCCACAAAAGGCCTAGAAGTAAAATCTGCAGCAAGGTTGTGTGCAAGAAGATTTTCCCAGAGAAAAGCATCCTAGGAGCAGCAAGTGTCCTGGAGGTGCCAGTTGCCAGTATATGACTCCTAGGATGCTGTTGCGCTTCCAAAGTGTAAGAGGCTCAGAGAGCTGCCAGACACGATCCTCGAGCAGGAAAGGCAGATGTTGGGAGCTCCAGGGAATTCCCTGATGTCAGCAGTGGAGGAGCAGGATGAGGAAGATCTCGACGCTTGGGCTACTTGTGGCAAGCGTGTCCAAGGCTCCCAGTGCCTCCGTGGGAGCTGCAGGAGTGGAGACGGAGGAAGGCCTTTGGGCAGGACTGGCTGCTCCCTCAGAGCCGTGGCTCTCAGCAGAACCGTCTCATTGCTGAGGATGCACCTATCCAGGAAGAGCCTTGCAAAGGAGTAGGAGTCCAGCTCATTGCAGCAAGGGAATGGCTGAAGGATGTTTCCCAGGAGCAACTATGCTGAAGGTGCCAGTTCCAGTCCATGGCTCGCAGGATGCTGCAGCACTGCCATAGGAGAAGGCATTTGGCATGGTGCTAGAGAAGATCCTCGAGCAGCAAAGGCAGGTGTTTGCAGCTCCAGGGAATTCCTAGATGTCAGCAGTGGAAGATCAGGATGAGGAATATCTCCAGGCTTGGGCTACTTGTGGCAAGAGCCTCCATCCCTGCCCGAGCTTGGGTGAGAGTTGCCAGAGCGCAGACGGAGGAAGGCCTTTGGACAGGTGCAAGGTAAGAATGATGCATGGTCGGCAGTCGTGGTGTAAACAGAAACATTTCTTGCAATCGCCTCTAGCTTTTAGAGTAGTTTCACTTTCCGGTTTGAATAGTGTGAGCCTGGAAAGCCAATAGTCTAAATGTTCAGATGTCTGGTACCCAATAGTAGACATGAACTCAAGTCTCTCATAGAAACATCAGGCTTTTTCCTTAAGCCAAGTGCTGGGAGGGGAATTTCTTCTGCAAAACTGCTCTGCTTCTGCTGCTTGTTCCATTTTAGAAAGTTTCCTGCTTTGGCCCTGCCTTGATTGAATAGTCCTTTGTCTTCTAACTAGAAGCTCCAGGTTTTCTTCTTACAAGTTGTCTTTGTTTTCTTTGTCCACAGACAGGAGTCCCTGCTCTCCCAGAGCCCTGTTGATCATCAGAACCTGCTTGTGGCTGAGGATGCAGATGGCCACGAAAGGCCTAGAAGTAAAATCGGCAGCAATGTCGTGTGCAAGAAGATTTTCCCAGAGAAAAGCATCCTAGGAGCAGCAAGTGTCCTGGAGGTGCCAGTTGCCAGTATATGACTCCTAGGATGCTGTGGCGCTGCCAAAGGTGAAGAGGCTCAGAGAGCTGCCAGACATGATCCTCCAGCTGGAAAGGCAGATGTTTGGAGCTCCAGGGAATTCCCTGACGTCAGCAGTGGAGGAGCAGGATGAGGAAGATGTCCACGCTTGGGCTACTTGTGGCAAGAGTGTCCAAGGCTCCCAGTGCCTCCGTGAGAGCGGCAGGACTGGAGACGGAGGAAGGCCTTTTGGACAGGTGCAAGGTAAGAATGATGCATGGTCCCCAGTTGTGGTGAATACAGAAACATTTCTTCGAAGCATCTCTAGCTTTTGAAATAGTTTGACATTCCGGTTTGAATTGCGTGAGCCTGGAAAGCCAGTAGTCTAAATGTTCAGATGTCTGCTATCCAATAGTAGACATGAACTCAAGTCTCTCATAGAAACATCAGGCTTTTTCCTTAAGCCAAGTGCGGGGAGGGGAATTTCTTCTGCAAAACTACTGTGCTTCTGCTGCTTGTTCCATTTTAGAAAGTTTCCTGCTTTGGCCCTGCCTTGATTGAATTGTCCTTTCTCTTCTAACTAGAAGCTCCAGGTTTTAATCTTACAAGTTGTCTTTGTTTTCTTTGTCCACAGACAGGAGTCCCTGCTCTCCCAGAGCCATGTCGATCATCAGAAGCTTCTTGTGGCTGAGAATGCAGATGGCCTAGGAGTAAAAACTGGAGCAAGGACGTGTGCAAGAAGTTTTTCCTAGAGGAAAGCATCCTAGGAGCAGCAAGTGTCCTGGAGGTGCCAGTTGCCAGTATATGACTCCTAGGATGCTCTGGCGCTGCCAAAGGCAAAGAGGCTCAGAGATCTGCCAGACACGATCCTCCAGCAGGAAAGGCAGATGTTGGGAGAACCAGGGAATTCCCTGACGTCAGCAGTGGAGGAGCAGGATGAGGAAGATGTCCACGCTTGGGCTACTTGTGGCAAGAGTGTCCAAGGCTCCCAGTGCCTCCGTGGGAGCTGCAGGACTGGTGACAGAGGACAACCATTGGGCAGGACTGGCTGCTTCCTCAGAGCTGTGGCTCTCAGCAGAACTGTCTCATTGCTGAGGATGCACCTCTCCAGGAAGAGCATTGCAGAGGAGTAGGAGTCCAGCTCATTGCAGTAAGGGAATGGCTGAGGGATGTTTCCCAGGAGCAACTTTGCTGGAGGTGCCAGTTCCAGTCCGTGGCTCGCAGGATGCTGCAGCACTGCCATAGGAGAAGGGGTTTTGCATGGTGCTAGAGAAGATCCTCGAGCAGCAAAGGCAGGTGTTTGCAGCTCCAGGGAATACCCTGACGTCAGCAGTGGAGTAGCAGGATGAGGAAGATGTCCACGCTTGGGCTACTTGTGGCAAGAGCCTCCATCCCTGCCCTTGCCTGAGTGAGAGTTGCTGGAGCGCAGATGGAGGAAGGCCTTTGGACAGGTGCAAGGTAAGAATGATGCATGGTCGGCAGTCGTGGTGTAAACAGAAACATTTCTTGCAATCATCCTTACTGTTAGAGTAGTTTCACTTTCAGGTTTGAATAGCGTGAGCCTGGAAAGCCAATAGTCTAAATGTTCAGATGTCTGGTACCCAGTAGTAGACATGAACTCAAGTCTCTCATAGAAACATGAGGTTTTTTCCTTAAGCCAAGTGCTGGGAAGGGAATTTCTTCTGCAAAACTACTGTGCTTCTGCTGCTTGTTCCATTTTAGAAAGTTTCCTCCCTTGGCCCTGCCTTGATTGAATAGTCCTTTGTCTTCTATCTAGAAGCTCCAGGTTTTCTTCTTACAAGTTGTCTTTGTTTTCTTTGTCCACAGACAGGAGTCCCTGCTCTCCCAGAGCCCTGTTGATCATCAGAACCTGCTTGTGGCTGCGGATGCAGATGGCCACGAAAGGCCTAGAAGTAAAAACTGGAGCAAGGTTGTATGCAAGAAGATTTTCCCAGAGAAAAGCATCCTAGGAGCAGCAAGTGTCCTGGAGGTGCCAGTTGCCAGTATATGACTCCTAGGATGCTGTGGCGCTGCCAAAGTTGAAGAGGCTCAGAGAGCTGCCAGACATGATCCTCCAGCTGGAAAGGCAGATGTTGGGAGCTCCAGGGAATTCCTTGACGTCAGCAGTGGAGGAGCAGGATGAGGAAGATGTCCCCGCTTGGGCTACTTGTGGCAAGAGTGTCCGAGGCTCCCAGTGCCTCCGTGAGAGCGGCAGGACTGGAGACGGAGGAAGGCCTTTGGACAGGTGCAAGGTAAGAATGATGCATGGTCCCCAGTTGTGGTGAGTACAGAAACATTTCTTCCAAGCATCTCTAGCTTTTGAAATAGTTTGACATTCCGGTTTGAATTGCGTGAGCCTGGAAAGCCAGTAGTCTAAATGTTCAGATGTCTGCTATCCAATAGTAGACATGAACTCAAGTCTCTCATAGAAACATCAGACTTTTTCCTTAAGCCAAGTGCTGGGAGGGGAATTTCTTCTGCAAAACTACTGTGCTTCTGCTGCTTGTTCCATTTTAGAAAGTTTCCTGCTTTGGCCCTGCCTTGATTGAATAGTCCTTTCTCTTCTATCTAGAAGCTCCAGGTTTTCTTCTTACAAGTTGTCTTTGTTTTCTTTGTCCACAGACAGGAGTCCCTGCTCTCCCAGAGCCATGTCGATCATCAGAAGCTGCTTGTGGCTGCGGATGCACATGGCCACGAAAGACCTAGAAGTAAAATCTGGAGCAAGGTCGTATGCAAGAAGATTTTCCCAGAGAAAAGCATCCTAGGAGCAGCAAGTGTCCTGGAGGTGCCAGTTGCCAGTATATGACTCCTAGGATGCTGTGGCGCAGCCAAAGTTGAAGAGGCTCAGAGAGCTGCCAGACATGATCCTCCAGCAGCAAAGGCAGGTGTTTGCAGCTCCAGGGAATTCCCTGACGTCAGCAGTGGAGGAGCAGGATGAGGAAGATGTCCACGCTTGGGCTACTTGTGGCAAGAGTGTCCAAGGCTCCCAGTGCCTCCGTGGGAGCTGCGGGACTGGAGACGGAGGAAGGCCTTTTGGCAGGACTGGCTGCTCCCTCAGAGCCGCGGCTCTCAGCAGAACCGTCTCGTTGCTGAGGATGCACCTGTCCAGGAAGAGCATTGCAGAGGAGTAGGAGTCCAGCTCATTGCAGTAAGGGAATGGCTGAGGGATGTTTCCCAGGAGCAACTTTGCTGGAGGTGCCAGTTCCAGTCCGTGAGTCGCAGGATGCTGCAGCGCTGCCATAGGAGAAGGCATTTGGCATGGTGCTAGAGAAGATCCTTGAGCAGCAAAGGCAAGTGTTTGCAGCTCCAGGGAATTCCTAGATGTCAGCAGTGGAAGATCAGGATGAGGAAGATGTCCGCGCTTGGGCTACTTGTGGCACGAGCCTCCATCCCTGCCCGACCCTGGGTGAGAGTTGCCAGAGCGCAGATGGAGGAAGGCCTTTGGACAGGTGCAAGGTAAGAATGATGGATGGTCGGCAGTTGTGGTGTAAACAGAAACATTTCTTGCAATCATCCCTTCTGTTAGAATAGTTTCACTTTCCGGTTTGAATAGCGTGAGCCTGGAGCGCCAATACTCTAAATGTTCAGACGTCTGCTCCCCAATAGTAGACATGAACTCAAGTCTCTCATAGCAACATCAGGCTTTTTCATTAAGCCAAGTGCTGGGAGGGGAATTTCTTCTGCAAAACTGCTCTGCTTCTTCTGCTTGTTCCATTTTAGAAAGTTTCCTGCTTTGGCCCTGCCTTGATTGAATAGTCCTTTCTCTTCTATCTAGAAGCTCCAGGTTTTCTTCTTACAAGTTGTCTTTGTTTTCTTTGTCCACAGACAGGAGTCCCTGCTCTCCCAGAGCCCTGTTGATCATCAGAAGCTGCTCGTGGCCGCGGATGCACATGGCCACGAAAGACCTAGAAGTAAAATCTGGAGCAAGGTCGTATGCAAGAAGATTTTCCCAGAGAAAAGCATCCTAGGAGCAGCAAGTGTCCTGGAGGTGCCAGTTGCCAGTATATGACTCCTAGGATGCTGTGGCGCAGCCAAAGATGAAGAGGCTCAGAGAGCTGCCAGACACGATCCTCGAGCAGGAAAGGCAGATGTTGGGAGCTCCAGGGAATTCCCTGATGTCAGCAGTGGCGGAGCAGGATGAGGAAGATGTCCACGCTTGGGCTACTTGTGGCAAGAGCCTCCATCCTTGCCCTTGCCTGGGTGAGAGTTGCCGGAGCGCAGACGGAGGAAGGCCTTTGGACAGGTGCAAGGTAAGAATGATGCATGGTCGGCAGTCGTGGTGTAAACAGAAACATTTCTTGCAATCATCCCTACTGTTAGAGTAGTTTCACTTTCCGGTTTGAATAGCGTGAGCCTGGAAAGCCAATAGTCCAAATGTTCAGATGTCTGGTACCCAATAGTAGACATGAACTCAAGTCTCTCATAGAAACATCAGGCGTTTTCCTTAAGCCAAGTGCTGGGAGGGGAATTTCTTCTGCAATACTGCTGTGCTTCTGCTGCTTGTTCCATTTTAGAAAGTTTCCTCCCTTGGCTCTGCCTTGATTGAATAGTCCTTTCTCTTCTAACTAGAAGCTCCAGGTTTTCTTCTTACAAGTTGTCTTTGTTTTCTTTGTCCACAGACAGGAGTCCCTGCTCTCCCAGAGCCATGTCGATCATCAGAAGCTGCTTGTGGCTGCGGATGCAGATGGCCACAAAAGGCCTAGAAGTAAAATCTGCAGCAAGGTTGTGTGCAAGAAGATTTTCCCAGAGAAAAGCATCCTAGGAGCAGCAAGTGTCCTGGAGGTGCCAGTTGCCAGTATATGACTCCTAGGATGCTGTTGCGCTTCCAAAGTGTAAGAGGCTCAGAGAGCTGCCAGACATGATCCTCCAGCAGCAAAGGCAGATGTTGGGAGCTCCAGGGAATTCCCTGATGTCAGCAGTGGAGGAGCAGGATGAGGAAGATCTCGACGCTTGGGCTACTTGTGGCAAGAGTGTCCAAGGCTCCCAGTGCCTCCGTGGGAGCTGCAGGACTGGTGACGGAGGAAGGCCTTTGGGCAGGACTGGCTGCTCCCTCAGAGCCGTGGCTCTCAGCAGAACCGTCTCATTGCTGAGGATGCACCTATCCAGGAAGAGCCTTGCAAAGGAGTAGGAGTCCAGCTCATTGCAGTAAGGGAATGGCTGAAGGATGTTTCCCAGGAGCAACTATGCTGAAGGTGCCAGTTCCAGTCCGTGGCTCGCAGGATGCTGCAGCACTGCCATAGGAGAAGGGGTTTGGCATGGTGCTAGAGAAGATCCTCGAGCAGCAAAGGCAAGTGTTTGCAGCTCCAGGGAATTCCTAGATGTCAGCAGTGGAAGATCAGGATGAGGAATATCTCCAGGCTTGGGCTACTTGTGGCAAGAGCCTCCATCCCTGCCCGAGCTTGGGTGAGAGTTGCCAGAGCGCAGACGGAGGAAGGCCTTTGGACAGGTGCAAGGTAAGAATGATGCATGGTCGGCAGTCGTGGTGTGAGCAGAAACATTTCTTGCAATCGCCTCTAGCTTTTAGAGTAGTTTCACTTTCCGGTTTGAATAGTGTGAGCCTGGAAAGCCAATAGTCTAAATGTTCAGATGTCTGGTACCCAATAGTAGACATGAACTCAAGTCTCTCATAGAAACATCAGGCTTTTTCCTTAAGCCAAGTGCTGGGAGGGGAATTTCTTCTGCAAAACTGCTCTGCTTCTGCTGCTTGTTCCATTTTAGAAAGTTTCCTGCTTTGGCCCTGCCTTGATTGAATAGTCCTTTGTCTTCTAACTAGAAGCTCCAGGTTTTCTTCTTACAAGTTGTCTTTGTTTTCTTTGTCCACAGACAGGAGTCCCTGCTCTCCCAGAGCCCTGTTGATCATCAGAACCTGCTTGTGGCTGAGGATGCAGATGGCCACGAAAGGCCTAGAAGTAAAATCGGCAGCAATGTCGTGTGCAAGAAGATTTTCCCAGAGAAAAGCATCCTAGGAGCAGCAAGTGTCCTGGAGGTGCCAGTTGCCAGTATATGACTCCTAGGATGCTGTGGCGCTGCCAAAGGTGAAGAGGCTCAGAGAGCTGCCAGACATGATCCTCCAGCTGGAAAGGCAGATGTTTGGAGCTCCAGGGAATTCCCTGACGTCAGCAGTGGAGGAGCAGGATGAGGAAGATGTCCACGCTTGGGCTACTTGTGGCAAGAGTGTCCAAGGCTCCCAGTGCCTCCGTGAGAGCGGCAGGACTGGAGACGGAGGAAGGCCTTTGGACAGGTGCAAGGTAAGAATGATGCATGGTCGGCAGTCGTGGTGTAAACAGAAACATTTCTTGCAATCATCCCTACTGTTAGAGTAGTTTCACTTTCCGGTTTGAATAGCGTGAGCCTGGAAAGCCAATAGTCTAAATGTTCAGATGTCTGGTACCCAATAGTAGACATGAACTCAAGTCTCTCATAGAAACATCAGGCTTTTTCCTTAAGCCAAGTGCTGGGAGGGGAATTTCTTCTGCAAAACTACTGTGCTTCTGCTGCTTGTTCCATTTTAGAAAGTTTCCTGCTTTGGCCCTGCCTTGATTGAATAGTCCTTTCTCTTCTATCTAGAAGCTCCAGGTTTTCTTCTTACAAGTTGTCTTTGTTTTCTTTGTCCACAGACAGGAGTCCCTGCTCTCCCAGAGCCATGTCGATCATCAGAAGCTGCTTGTGGCTGAGAATGCAGATGGCCACGAAAGGCCTAGGAGTAAAAACTGGAGCAAGGACGTGTGCAAGAAGTTTTTCCTAGAGGAAAGCATCCTAGGAGCAGCAAGTGTCCTGGAGGTGCCAGTTGCCAGTATATGACTCCTAGGATGCTCTGGCGCTGCCAAAGGCAAAGAATCTCAGAGATCTGCCAGACACGATCCTCGAGCAGGAAAGGCAGATGTTTGGAGCACCAGGGAATTCCCTGACGTCAGCAGTGGAGGAGCAGGATGAGGAAGATGTCCACGCTTGGGCTACTTGTGGCAAGAGTGTCCAAGGCTCCCAGTGCCTCCGTGGGAGCTGCAGGACTGGTGACAGAGGACAACCATTGGGCAGGACTGGCTGCTTCCTCAGAGCTGTGGCTCTCAGCAGAACTGTCTCATTGCTGAGGATGCACCTGTCCCGGAAGAGCATTGCAGAGGAGTAGGAGTCCAGCTCATTGCAGTAAGGGAATGGCTGAGGGATGTTTCCCAGGAGCAACTTTGCTGGAGGTGCCAGTTCCAGTCCGTGGCTCGCAGGATGCTGCAGCACTGCCATAGGAGAAGGGGTTTTGCATGGTGCTAGAGAAGATCCTCGAGCAGCAAAGGCAGG
This sequence comes from Aphelocoma coerulescens, assembly GCF_041296385.1. NCBI lineage: Eukaryota > Metazoa > Chordata > Aves > Passeriformes > Corvidae > Aphelocoma > Aphelocoma coerulescens. The sequence continues at coordinate 1,326,728 of NW_027184003.1, read as the reverse complement.
TGTTTGCAGCTCCAGGGAATACCCTGACGTCAGCAGTGGAGTAGCAGGATGAGGAAGATGTCCACGCTTGGGCTACTTGTGGCAAGAGCCTCCATCCCTGCCCTTGCCTGAGTGAGAGTTGCTGGAGCGCAGATGGAGGAAGGCCTTTGGACAGGTGCAAGGTAAGAATGATGCATGGTCGGCAGTCGTGGTGTAAACAGAAACATTTCTTGCAATCATCCTTACTGTTAGAGTAGTTTCACTTTCAGGTTTGAATAGCGTGAGCCTGGAAAGCCAATAGTCTAAATGTTCAGATGTCTGGTACCCAGTAGTAGACATGAACTCAAGTCTCTCATAGAAACATGAGGTTTTTTCCTTAAGCCAAGTGCTGGGAAGGGAATTTCTTCTGCAAAACTACTGTGCTTCTGCTGCTTGTTCCATTTTAGAAAGTTTCCTCCCTTGGCCCTGCCTTGATTGAATAGTCCTTTGTCTTCTATCTAGAAGCTCCAGGTTTTCTTCTTACAAGTTGTCTTTGTTTTCTTTGTCCACAGACAGGAGTCCCTGTTTTCCCAGAGCCATGTCGATCATCAGAAGCTGCTTGTGGCTGCGGATGCAGATGGCCACGAAAGGCCTAGAAGTAAAAACTGGAGCAATGTCGTGTCCAAGAAGATTTTCCCAGAGAAAAGCATCCTAGGAGCAGCAAGTGTCCTGTAGCTGCCAGTTTCCAGTATATGACTCTCAGGATGCTGTGGCGCTGCCAAAGGCGAAGAGGCTCAGAGAGCTGCCAGACACGATCCTCGAGCAGGAAAGGCAGATTTTAGGAGCTCCAGGGAATTCCCTGATGTCAGCAGTGGAGGAGCAGGATGAGGAAGATCTCGACGCTTGGGCTACTTGTGGCAAGAGTGTCCAAGGCTCCCAGTGCCTCCGTGGGAGCTGCAGGAGTGGAGTCAGAGGAAGGCCTTTGGACAGGACTCGCTGCTCCCTCAGAGCCATGGCTCTCAGCAGAACCGTCTCATTGCTGAGGATGCACCTGTCCAGGAAGAGCCTTGCAAAGGAGTAGGAGTCCAGCTCATTGCAGTAAGGGAATGGCTGAATGATGTTTCCCAGGAGCAACTATGCTGAAGGTGCCAGTTCCAGTCCATGGCTCGCAGGATGCTGCAGCACTGCCATAGGAGAAGGGGTTTGGCATGGTGCTAGAGAAGGTCCTCGAGCAGCAAAGGCAGGTGTTTGCAGCTCCAGGGAATACCCTGACGTCAGCAGTGGAGTAGCAGGATGAGGAAGATGTCTACGCTTGGGCTACTTGTGGCAAGAGCCTCCATCCTTGCCCTTGCCTGGGTGAGAGTTGCCGGAGCGCAGACGCAGGAAGGCCTTTGGACAGGTGCAAGGTAAGAATGATGCATGGTCGGCAGTCGTGGTGCGAGCAGAAACATTTCTTGCAATCATCCTTACTGTTAGAGTAGTTTCACTTTCCGGTTTGAATAGCGTGAGCCTGGAAAGCCAATAGTCTAAATGTTCAGATGTCTGGTACCCAGTAGTAGACATGAACTCAAGTCTCTCATAGAAACATGAGGTTTTTTCCTTAAGCCAAGTGCTGGGAAGGGAATTTCTTCTGCAAAAGTACTGTGCTTCTGCTGCTTGTTCCACTTTAGAAAGTTTCCTCCCTTGGCCCTGCCTTGATTGAATAGTCCTTTCTCTTCTAACTAGAAGCTCCAGGTTTTCTTCTTACAAGTTGTCTTTGTTTTCTTTGTCCACAGACAGGGGTCCCTGCTCTCCCAGTGCCATGTTGATCATCAGAACCTGCTTGTGGCTGAGAATGCAGATGGCCACGAAAGGCCTAGAAGTAAAAACTGGAGCAGTGTCGTGTCCAAGAAGATTTTCCCAGAGAAAAGCATCCTAGGAGCAGCAAGTGTCCTGGAGGTGCCAGTTGCCAGTATATGACTCCTAGGATGCTGTGGCGCTGCCAAAGGCAAAGAGGCTCAGAGAGCTGCCAGACACGATCCTCGAGCAGGAAAGGCAGATTTTAGGAGCTCCAGGGAATTCCCTGATGTCAGCAGTGGAGGAGCAGGATGAGGAAGATGTCCACGCTTGGGCTACTTGTGGCAAGAGTGTCCAAGGCTCCCAGTGCCTCCGTGAGAGCTGCAGGAGTGGAGTCAGAGGAAGGCCTTTGGACAGGACTGGCTCCTCCCTCAGAGCCATGGCTCTCAGCAGAACCGTCTCATTGCTGAGGATGCACCTGTCCAGGAAGAGCCTTGCAGAGGAGTAGGAGTCCAGCTCATTGCAGTAAGGGAATGGCTGAATGATGTTTCCCAGGAGCAACTATGCTGAAGGTGCCAGTTCCAGTCCATGGCTCGCAGGATGCTGCAGCACTGCCATAGGAGAAGGGGTTTGGCATGGTGCTAGAGAAGGTCCTCGAGCAGCAAAGGCAGGTGTTTGCAGCTCCAGGGAATACCCTGACGTCAGCAGTAGAGTAGCAGGATGAGGAAGATGTCCATGCTTGGGCTACTTGTGGCAAGAGCCTCTATCCCTGCCCTTGCCTGGGTGAGAGTTGCCGGAGCGCAGACGGAGGAAGGCCTTTGGACAGGTGCAAGGTAAGAATGATGGATGGTCGGCAGTCGTGGTGTAAACAGAAACATTTCTTGCAATCATCCTTACTGTTAGAGTAGTTTCACTTTCCGGTTTGAATAGCGTGAGCCTGGAAAGCCAATAGTCTAAATGTTCAGATGTCTGGTACCCAATAGTAGACATGAACTCATGTCTCTCACAGAAACATCAGGCGTTTTCCTTAAGCCAAGTGCTGGGAGGGGAATTTCTTCTGCAATACTGCTGTGCTTCTGCTGCTTGTTCCATTTTAGAAAGTTTCCTCCCTTGGCTCTGCCTTGATTGAATAGTCCTTTCTCTTCTAACTAGAAGCTCCAGGTTTTCTTCTTACAAGTTGTCTTTGTTTTCTTTGTCCACAGACAGGAGTCCCTGCTCTCCCAGAGCCATGTCGATCATCAGAAGCTGCTTGTGGCTGCGGATGCAGATGGCCACAAAAGGCCTAGAAGTAAAATCTGGAGCAAGGTCGTATGCAAGAAGATTTTCCCAGAGAAAAGCATCCTAGGAGCAGCAAGTGTCCTGGAGGTGCCAGTTGCCAGTATATGACTCCTAGGATGCTGTTGCGCTTCCAAAGTGTAAGAGGCTCAGAGAGCTGCCAGACACGATCCTCGAGCAGGAAAGGCAGATGTTGGGAGCTCCAGGGAATTCCCTGATGTCAGCAGTGGAGGAGCAGGATGAGGAAGATCTCGACGCTTGGGCTACTTGTGGCAAGCGTGTCCAAGGCTCCCAGTGCCTCCGTGGGAGCTGCAGGAGTGGAGACGGAGGAAGGCCTTTGGGCAGGACTGGCTGCTCCCTCAGAGCCGTGGCTCTCAGCAGAACCGTCTCATTGCTGAGGATGCACCTATCCAGGAAGAGCCTTGCAAAGGAGTAGGAGTCCAGCTCATTGCAGCAAGGGAATGGCTGAAGGATGTTTCCCAGGAGCAACTATGCTGAAGGTGCCAGTTCCAGTCCATGGCTCGCAGGATGCTGCAGCACTGCCATAGGAGAAGGCATTTGGCATGGTGCTAGAGAAGATCCTCGAGCAGCAAAGGCAGGTGTTTGCAGCTCCAGGGAATTCCTAGATGTCAGCAGTGGAAGATCAGGATGAGGAATATCTCCAGGCTTGGGCTACTTGTGGCAAGAGCCTCCATCCCTGCCCGAGCTTGGGTGAGAGTTGCCAGAGCGCAGACGGAGGAAGGCCTTTGGACAGGTGCAAGGTAAGAATGATGCATGGTCGGCAGTCGTGGTGTAAACAGAAACATTTCTTGCAATCGCCTCTAGCTTTTAGAGTAGTTTCACTTTCCGGTTTGAATAGTGTGAGCCTGGAAAGCCAATAGTCTAAATGTTCAGATGTCTGGTACCCAATAGTAGACATGAACTCAAGTCTCTCATAGAAACATCAGGCTTTTTCCTTAAGCCAAGTGCTGGGAGGGGAATTTCTTCTGCAAAACTGCTCTGCTTCTGCTGCTTGTTCCATTTTAGAAAGTTTCCTGCTTTGGCCCTGCCTTGATTGAATAGTCCTTTGTCTTCTAACTAGAAGCTCCAGGTTTTCTTCTTACAAGTTGTCTTTGTTTTCTTTGTCCACAGACAGGAGTCCCTGCTCTCCCAGAGCCCTGTTGATCATCAGAACCTGCTTGTGGCTGAGGATGCAGATGGCCACGAAAGGCCTAGAAGTAAAATCGGCAGCAATGTCGTGTGCAAGAAGATTTTCCCAGAGAAAAGCATCCTAGGAGCAGCAAGTGTCCTGGAGGTGCCAGTTGCCAGTATATGACTCCTAGGATGCTGTGGCGCTGCCAAAGGTGAAGAGGCTCAGAGAGCTGCCAGACATGATCCTCCAGCTGGAAAGGCAGATGTTTGGAGCTCCAGGGAATTCCCTGACGTCAGCAGTGGAGGAGCAGGATGAGGAAGATGTCCACGCTTGGGCTACTTGTGGCAAGAGTGTCCAAGGCTCCCAGTGCCTCCGTGAGAGCGGCAGGACTGGAGACGGAGGAAGGCCTTTTGGACAGGTGCAAGGTAAGAATGATGCATGGTCCCCAGTTGTGGTGAATACAGAAACATTTCTTCGAAGCATCTCTAGCTTTTGAAATAGTTTGACATTCCGGTTTGAATTGCGTGAGCCTGGAAAGCCAGTAGTCTAAATGTTCAGATGTCTGCTATCCAATAGTAGACATGAACTCAAGTCTCTCATAGAAACATCAGGCTTTTTCCTTAAGCCAAGTGCGGGGAGGGGAATTTCTTCTGCAAAACTACTGTGCTTCTGCTGCTTGTTCCATTTTAGAAAGTTTCCTGCTTTGGCCCTGCCTTGATTGAATTGTCCTTTCTCTTCTAACTAGAAGCTCCAGGTTTTAATCTTACAAGTTGTCTTTGTTTTCTTTGTCCACAGACAGGAGTCCCTGCTCTCCCAGAGCCATGTCGATCATCAGAAGCTTCTTGTGGCTGAGAATGCAGATGGCCTAGGAGTAAAAACTGGAGCAAGGACGTGTGCAAGAAGTTTTTCCTAGAGGAAAGCATCCTAGGAGCAGCAAGTGTCCTGGAGGTGCCAGTTGCCAGTATATGACTCCTAGGATGCTCTGGCGCTGCCAAAGGCAAAGAGGCTCAGAGATCTGCCAGACACGATCCTCCAGCAGGAAAGGCAGATGTTGGGAGCACCAGGGAATTCCCTGACGTCAGCAGTGGAGGAGCAGGATGAGGAAGATGTCCACGCTTGGGCTACTTGTGGCAAGAGTGTCCAAGGCTCCCAGTGCCTCCGTGGGAGCTGCAGGACTGGTGACAGAGGACAACCATTGGGCAGGACTGGCTGCTTCCTCAGAGCTGTGGCTCTCAGCAGAACTGTCTCATTGCTGAGGATGCACCTGTCCAGGAAGAGCATTGCAGAGGAGTAGGAGTCCAGCTCATTGCAGTAAGGGAATGGCTGAGGGATGTTTCCCAGGAGCAACTTTGCTGGAGGTGCCAGTTCCAGTCCGTGGCTCGCAGGATGCTGCAGCACTGCCATAGGAGAAGGGGTTTTGCATGGTGCTAGAGAAGATCCTCGAGCAGCAAAGGCAGGTGTTTGCAGCTCCAGGGAATACCCTGACGTCAGCAGTGGAGTAGCAGGATGAGGAAGATGTCCACGCTTGGGCTACTTGTGGCAAGAGCCTCCATCCCTGCCCTTGCCTGAGTGAGAGTTGCTGGAGCGCAGATGGAGGAAGGCCTTTGGACAGGTGCAAGGTAAGAATGATGCATGGTCGGCAGTCGTGGTGTAAACAGAAACATTTCTTGCAATCATCCTTACTGTTAGAGTAGTTTCACTTTCAGGTTTGAATAGCGTGAGCCTGGAAAGCCAATAGTCTAAATGTTCAGATGTCTGGTACCCAGTAGTAGACATGAACTCAAGTCTCTCATAGAAACATGAGGTTTTTTCCTTAAGCCAAGTGCTGGGAAGGGAATTTCTTCTGCAAAACTACTGTGCTTCTGCTGCTTGTTCCATTTTAGAAAGTTTCCTCCCTTGGCCCTGCCTTGATTGAATAGTCCTTTGTCTTCTATCTAGAAGCTCCAGGTTTTCTTCTTACAAGTTGTCTTTGTTTTCTTTGTCCACAGACAGGAGTCCCTGCTCTCCCAGAGCCCTGTTGATCATCAGAACCTGCTTGTGGCTGAGAATGCAGATGGCCACGAAAGGCCTAGAAGTAAAAACTGGAGCAAGGTTGTATGCAAGAAGATTTTCCCAGAGAAAAGCATCCTAGGAGCAGCAAGTGTCCTGGAGGTGCCAGTTGCCAGTATATGACTCCTAGGATGCTGTGGCGCTGCCAAAGTTGAAGAGGCTCAGAGAGCTGCCAGACATGATCCTCCAGCTGGAAAGGCAGATGTTGGGAGCTCCAGGGAATTCCTTGACGTCAGCAGTGGAGGAGCAGGATGAGGAAGATGTCCCCGCTTGGGCTACTTGTGGCAAGAGTGTCCGAGGCTCCCAGTGCCTCCGTGAGAGCGGCAGGACTGGAGACGGAGGAAGGCCTTTGGACAGGTGCAAGGTAAGAATGATGCATGGTCCCCAGTTGTGGTGAGTACAGAAACATTTCTTCCAAGCATCTCTAGCTTTTGAAATAGTTTGACATTCCGGTTTGAATTGCGTGAGCCTGGAAAGCCAGTAGTCTAAATGTTCAGATGTCTGCTATCCAATAGTAGACATGAACTCAAGTCTCTCATAGAAACATCAGACTTTTTCCTTAAGCCAAGTGCTGGGAGGGGAATTTCTTCTGCAAAACTACTGTGCTTCTGCTGCTTGTTCCATTTTAGAAAGTTTCCTGCTTTGGCCCTGCCTTGATTGAATAGTCCTTTCTCTTCTATCTAGAAGCTCCAGGTTTTCTTCTTACAAGTTGTCTTTGTTTTCTTTGTCCACAGACAGGAGTCCCTGCTCTCCCAGAGCCATGTCGATCATCAGAAGCTGCTTGTGGCTGCGGATGCACATGGCCACGAAAGACCTAGAAGTAAAATCTGGAGCAAGGTCGTATGCAAGAAGATTTTCCCAGAGAAAAGCATCCTAGGAGCAGCAAGTGTCCTGGAGGTGCCAGTTGCCAGTATATGACTCCTAGGATGCTGTGGCGCAGCCAAAGTTGAAGAGGCTCAGAGAGCTGCCAGACATGATCCTCCAGCAGCAAAGGCAGGTGTTTGCAGCTCCAGGGAATTCCCTGACGTCAGCAGTGGAGGAGCAGGATGAGGAAGATGTCCACGCTTGGGCTACTTGTGGCAAGAGTGTCCAAGGCTCCCAGTGCCTCCGTGGGAGCTGCGGGACTGGAGACGGAGGAAGGCCTTTGGGCAGGACTGGCTGCTCCCTCAGAGCCGCGGCTCTCAGCAGAACCGTCTCGTTGCTGAGGATGCACCTGTCCAGGAAGAGCATTGCAGAGGAGTAGGAGTCCAGCTCATTGCAGTAAGGGAATGGCTGAGGGATGTTTCCCAGGAGCAACTTTGCTGGAGGTGCCAGTTCCAGTCCGTGAGTCGCAGGATGCTGCAGCGCTGCCATAGGAGAAGGCATTTGGCATGGTGCTAGAGAAGATCCTTGAGCAGCAAAGGCAAGTGTTTGCAGCTCCAGGGAATTCCTAGATGTCAGCAGTGGAAGATCAGGATGAGGAAGATGTCCGCGCTTGGGCTACTTGTGGCACGAGCCTCCATCCCTGCCCGACCCTGGGTGAGAGTTGCCAGAGCGCAGATGGAGGAAGGCCTTTGGACAGGTGCAAGGTAAGAATGATGGATGGTCGGCAGTTGTGGTGTAAACAGAAACATTTCTTGCAATCATCCCTTCTGTTAGAATAGTTTCACTTTCCGGTTTGAATAGCGTGAGCCTGGAGCGCCAATAGTCTAAATGTTCAGACGTCTGCTCCCCAATAGTAGACATGAACTCAAGTCTCTCATAGCAACATCAGGCTTTTTCATTAAGCCAAGTGCTGGGAGGGGAATTTCTTCTGCAAAACTGCTCTGCTTCTTCTGCTTGTTCCATTTTAGAAAGTTTCCTGCTTTGGCCCTGCCTTGATTGAATAGTCCTTTGTCTTCTATCTAGAAGCTCCAGGTTTTCTTCTTACAAGTTGTCTTTGTTTTCTTTGTCCACAGACAGGAGTCCCTGCTCTCCCAGAGCCCTGTTGATCATCAGAAGCTGCTCGTGGCCGCGGATGCACATGGCCACGAAAGACCTAGAAGTAAAATCTGGAGCAAGGTCGTATGCAAGAAGATTTTCCCAGAGAAAAGCATCCTAGGAGCAGCAAGTGTCCTGGAGGTGCCAGTTGCCAGTATATGACTCCTAGGATGCTGTGGCGCAGCCAAAGATGAAGAGGCTCAGAGAGCTGCCAGACACGATCCTCGAGCAGGAAAGGCAGATGTTGGGAGCTCCAGGGAATTCCCTGATGTCAGCAGTGGCGGAGCAGGATGAGGAAGATGTCCACGCTTGGGCTACTTGTGGCAAGAGCCTCCATCCTTGCCCTTGCCTGGGTGAGAGTTGCCGGAGCGCAGACGGAGGAAGGCCTTTGGACAGGTGCAAGGTAAGAATGATGCATGGTCGGCAGTCGTGGTGTAAACAGAAACATTTCTTGCAATCATCCCTACTGTTAGAGTAGTTTCACTTTCCGGTTTGAATAGCGTGAGCATGGAAAGCCAATAGTCTAAATGTGCAGATGTCTGGTACCCAATAGTAGACATGAACTCAAGTCTCTCATAGAAACATCAGGCTTTTTCCTTAAGCCAAGTGCTGGGAGGGGAATTTCTTCTGCAAAACTACCGTGCTTCTGCTGCTTGTTCCATTTTAGAAAGTTTCCTCCCTTGGCCCTGCCTTGATTGAATAGTCCTTTTTTTTCTAACTAGAAGCTCCAGGTTTTCTTCTTACAAGTTGTCTTTGTTTTCTTTGTCCACAGACAGGAGTCCCTGCTCTCCCAGAGCCATGTCGATCATCAGAAGCTGCTTGTGGCTGAGAATGCAGATGGCCACGAAAGGCCTAGGAGTAAAAACTGGAGCAAGGACGTGTCCAAGAAGATTTTCCCAGAGGAAAGCATCCTAGGAGCAGCAAGTGTCCTGGAGGTGCCAGTTGCCAGTATATGACTCCTAGGATGCTGTGGCGCTGCCAAAGGCAAAGAGGCTCAGAGAGCTGCCAGACACGATCCTCCAGCAGGAAAGGCAGATGTTGGGAGCACCAGGGAATTCCCTGACGTCAGCAGTGGAGGAGCAGGATGAGGAAGATGTCCACGCTTGGGCTACTTGTGGCAAGAGTGTCCAAGGCTCCCAGTGCCTCCGTGGGAGCTGCAGGACTGGTGACGGAGGACAACCATTGGGCAGGACTGGCTGCTCCCTCAGAGCCGTGGCTCTCAGCAGAACCGTCTCATTGCTGAGGATGCACCTGTCCAGGAAGAGCATTGCAGAGGAGTAGGAGTCCAGCTCATTGCAGTAAGGGAATGGCTGAGGGATGTTTCCCAGGAGCAACTTTGCTGGAGGTGCCAGTTCCAGTCCGTGGCTCGCAGGATGCTGCAGCACTGCCATAGGAGAAGGGGTTTTGCATGGTGCTAGAGAAGGTCCTCGAGCAGCAAAGGCAGGTGTTTGCAGCTCCAGGGAATACCCTGACGTCAGCAGTGGAGTAGCAGGATGAGGAAGATGTCCACGCTTGGGCTACTTGTGGCAAGAGCCTCCATCCCTGCCCTTGCCTGGGTGAGAGTTGCCGGAGCGCAGATGGAGGAAGGCCTTTGGACAGGTGCAAGGTAAGAATGATGGATGGTCGGCAGTCGTGGTGTAAACAGAAACATTTCTTGCAATCATCCCTTCTGTTAGAATAGTTTCACTTTCCGGTTTGAATAGCGTGAGCCTGGAGCGCCAATAGTCTAAATGTTCAGATGTCTGGTACCCAATAGTAGACATGAACTCATGTCTCTCACAGAAACATCAGGCGTTTTCCTTAAGCCAAGTGCTGGGAGGGGAATTTCTTCTGCAATACTGCTGTGCTTCTGCTGCTTGTTCCATTTTAGAAAGTTTCCTGCTTTGGCCCTGCCTTGTTTGAATAGTCCTTTCTCTTCTAACTAGAAGCTCCAGGTTTTCTTCTTACAAGTTGTCTTTGTTTTCTTTGTCCACAGACAGGAGTCCCTGCTCTCCCAGAGCCATGTCGATCATCAGAACCTGCTTGTGGCTGAGAATGCAGATGGCCACGAAAGGCCTAGAAGTAAAAACTGGAGCAATGTCGTGTCCAAGAAGATTTTCCCAGAGAAAAGCATCCTAGGAGCAGCAAGTGTCCTGGAGGTGCCAGTTGCCAGTATATGACTCCTAGGATGCTGTGGCGCTGCCAAAGGTGAAGAGGCTCAGAGAGCTGCCAGACATGATCCTCCAGCTGGAAAGGCAGATGTTTGGAGCTCCAGGGAATTCCCTGACGTCAGCAGTGGAGGAGCAGGATGAGGAAGATGTCCACGCTTGGGCTACTTGTGGCAAGAGTGTCCAAGGCTCCCAGTGCCTCCGTGAGAGCGGCAGGACTGGAGACGGAGGAAGGCCTTTGGACAGGTGCAAGGTAAGAATGATGGATGGTCGGCAGTCGTGGTGTAAACAGAAACATTTCTTGCAATCATCCCTACTGTTAGAGTAGTTTCACTTTCCGGTTTGAATAGCGTGAGCCTGGAAAGCCAATAGTCTAAATGTTCAGATGTCTGGTACCCAATAGTAGACATGAACTCAAGTCTCTCATAGAAACATCAGGCTTTTTCCTTAAGCCAAGTGCTGGGAGGGGAATTTCTTCTGCAAAACTACTGTGCTTCTGCTGCTTGTTCCATTTTAGAAAGTTTCCTGCTTTGGCCCTGCCTTGATTGAATAGTCCTTTCTCTTCTATCTAGAAGCTCCAGGTTTTCTTCTTACAAGTTGTCTTTGTTTTCTTTGTCCACAGACAGGAGTCCCTGTTTTCCCAGAGCCATGTCGATCATCAGAAGCTGCTTGTGGCTGAGAATGCAGATGGCCACGAAAGGCCTAGGAGTAAAAACTGGAGCAAGGACGTGTGCAAGAAGTTTGTCCTAGAGGAAAGCATCCTAGGAGAAGCAAGTGTCCTGGAGCTGCCAGTTGCCAGTATAGGACTCCTAGGATGCTGTGGCGCTGCCAAAGGCAAAGAGGCTCAGAGATCTGCCAGACACGATCCTCCAGCAGGAAAGGCAGATTTTAGGAGCTCCAGGGAATTCCCTGACGTCAGCAGTGGAGGAGCAGGATGAGGAAGATGTCCACGCTTGGGCTACTTGTGGCAAGAGTGTCCAAGGCTCCCAGTGCCTCCGTGAGAGCTGCAGGAGTGGAGTCAGAGGAAGGCCTTTGGACAGGACTGGCTCCTCCCTCAGAGCCATGGCTCTCAGCAGAACCGTCTCATTGCTGAGGATGCACCTGTCCAGGAAGAGCCTTGCAAAGGAGTAGGAGTCCAGCTCATTGCAGTAAGGGAATGGCTGAATGATGTTTCCCAGGAGCAACTATGCTGAAGGTGCCAGTTCCAGTCCATGGCTCGCAGGATGCTGCAGCACTGCCATAGGAGAAGGGGTTTGGCATGATGCTAGAGAAGGTCCTCGAGCAGCAAAGGCAGGTGTTTGCAGCTCCAGGGAATACCCTGACGTCAGCAGTAGAGTAGCAGGATGAGGAAGATGTCCATGCTTGGGCTACTTGTGGCAAGAGCCTCTATCCCTGCCCTTGCCTGGGTGAGAGTTGCCGGAGCGCAGACGGAGGAAGGCCTTTGGACAGGTGCAAGGTAAGAATGATGGATGGTCGGCAGTCGTGGTGTAAACAGAAACATTTCTTGCAATCATCCTTACTGTTAGAGTAGTTTCACTTTCCGGTTTGAATAGCGTGAGCCTGGAAAGCCAATAGTCTAAATGTTCAGATGTCTGGTACCCAATAGTAGACATGAACTCATGTCTCTCACAGAAACATCAGGCGTTTTCCTTAAGCCAAGTGCTGGGAGGGGAATTTCTTCTGCAATACTGCTGTGCTTCTGCTGCTTGTTCCATTTTAGAAAGTTTCCTCCCTTGGCTCTGCCTTGATTGAATAGTCCTTTCTCTTCTAACTAGAAGCTCCAGGTTTTCTTCTTACAAGTTGTCTTTGTTTTCTTTGTCCACAGACAGGAGTCCCTGCTCTCCCAGAGCCATGTCGATCATCAGAAGCTGCTTGTGGCTGCGGATGCAGATGGCCACAAAAGGCCTAGAAGTAAAATCTGCAGCAAGGTTGTGTGCAAGAAGATTTTCCCAGAGAAAAGCATCCTAGGAGCAGCAAGTGTCCTGGAGGTGCCAGTTGCCAGTATATGACTCCTAGGATGCTGTTGCGCTTCCAAAGTGTAAGAGGCTCAGAGAGCTGCCAGACACGATCCTCGAGCCGGAAAGGCAGATGTTTGGAGCTCCAGGGAATTCCCTGATGTCAGCAGTGGAGGAGCAGGATGAGGAAGATCTCGACGCTTGGGCTACTTGTGGCAAGAGTGTCCAGGGCTCCCAGTGCCTCCGTGGGAGCTGCAGGACTGGTGACGGAGGAAGGCCTTTGGGCAGGACTGGCTGCTCCCTCAGAGCCGTGGCTCTCAGCAGAACCGTCTCATTGCTGAGGATGCACCTATCCAGGAAGAGCCTTGCAAAGGTGTAGGAGTCCAGCTCATTGCAGTAAGGGAATGGCTGAAGGATGTTTCCCAGGAGCAACTATGCTGAAGGTGCCAGTTCCAGTCCATGGCTCGCAGGATGCTGCAGCACTGCCATAGGAGAAGGCATTTGGCATGGTGCTAGAGAAGATCCTCGAGCAGCAAAGGCAAGTGTTTGCAGCTCCAGGGAATTCCTAGATGTCAGCAGTGGAAGATCAGGATGAGGAATATCTCCAGGCTTGGGCTACTTGTGGCAAGAGCCTCCATCCCTGCCCGAGCTTGGGTGAGAGTTGCCAGAGCGCAGACGGAGGAAGGCCTTTGGACAGGTGCAAGGTAAGAATGATGCATGGTCGGCAGTCGTGGTGTGAGCAGAAACATTTCTTGCAATCGCCTCTAGCTTTTAGAGTAGTTTCACTTTCCGGTTTGAATAGTGTGAGCCTGGAAAGCCAATAGTCTAAATGTTCAGATGTCTGGTACCCAATAGTAGACATGAACTCAAGTCTCTCATAGAAACATCAGGCTTTTTCCTTAAGCCAAGTGCTGGGAGGGGAATTTCTTCTGCAAAACTGCTCTGCTTCTGCTGCTTGTTCCATTTTAGAAAGTTTCCTGCTTTGGCCCTGCCTTGATTGAATAGTCCTTTGTCTTCTAACTAGAAGCTCCAGGTTTTCTTCTTACAAGTTGTCTTTGTTTTCTTTGTCCACAGACAGGAGTCCCTGCTCTCCCAGAGCCCTGTTGATCATCAGAACCTGCTTGTGGCTGAGGATGCAGATGGCCACGAAAGGCCTAGAAGTAAAATCGGCAGCAATGTCGTGTGCAAGAAGATTTTCCCAGAGAAAAGCATCCTAGGAGCAGCAAGTGTCCTGGAGGTGCCAGTTGCCAGTATATGACTCCTAGGATGCTGTGGCGCTGCCAAAGGTGAAGAGGCTCAGAGAGCTGCCAGACATGATCCTCCAGCTGGAAAGGCAGATGTTTGGAGCTCCAGGGAATTCCCTGACGTCAGCAGTGGAGGAGCAGGATGAGGAAGATGTCCACGCTTGGGCTACTTGTGGCAAGAGTGTCCAAGGCTCCCAGTGCCTCCGTGAGAGCGGCAGGACTGGAGACGGAGGAAGGCCTTTGGACAGGTGCAAGGTAAGAATGATGCATGGTCCCCAGTTGTGGTGAATACAGAAACATTTCTTCGAAGCATCTCTAGCTTTTGAAATAGTTTGACATTCCGGTTTGAATTGCGTGAGCCTGGAAAGCCAGTAGTCTAAATGTTCAGATGTCTGCTATCCAATAGTAGACATGAACTCAAGTCTCTCATAGAAACATCAGGCTTTTTCCTTAAGCCAAGTGCGGGGAGGGGAATTTCTTCTGCAAAACTACTGTGCTTCTGCTGCTTGTTCCATTTTAGAAAGTTTCCTGCTTTGGCCCTGCCTTGATTGAATTGTCCTTTCTCTTCTAACTAGAAGCTCCAGGTTTTAATCTTACAAGTTGTCTTTGTTTTCTTTGTCCACAGACAGGAGTCCCTGCTCTCCCAGAGCCATGTCGATCATCAGAAGCTTCTTGTGGCTGAGAATGCAGATGGCCTAGGAGTAAAAACTGGAGCAAGGACGTGTGCAAGAAGTTTTTCCTAGAGGAAAGCATCCTAGGAGCAGCAAGTGTCCTGGAGGTGCCAGTTGCCAGTATATGACTCCTAGGATGCTCTGGCGCTGCCAAAGGCAAAGAGGCTCAGAGATCTGCCAGACACGATCCTCCAGCAGGAAAGGCAGATGTTGGGAGCACCAGGGAATTCCCTGACGTCAGCAGTGGAGGAGCAGGATGAGGAAGATGTCCACGCTTGGGCTACTTGTGGCAAGAGTGTCCAAGGCTCCCAGTGCCTCCGTGGGAGCTGCAGGACTGGTGACAGAGGACAACCATTGGGCAGGACTGGCTGCTTCCTCAGAGCTGTGGCTCTCAGCAGAACTGTCTCATTGCTGAGGATGCACCTCTCCAGGAAGAGCATTGCAGAGGAGTAGGAGTCCAGCTCATTGCAGTAAGGGAATGGCTGAGGGATGTTTCCCAGGAGCAACTTTGCTGGAGGTGCCAGTTCCAGTCCGTGGCTCGCAGGATGCTGCAGCACTGCCATAGGAGAAGGGGTTTTGCATGGTGCTAGAGAAGATCCTCGAGCAGCAAAGGCAGGTGTTTGCAGCTCCAGGGAATACCCTGACGTCAGCAGTGGAGTAGCAGGATGAGGAAGATGTCCACGCTTGGGCTACTTGTGGCAAGAGCCTCCATCCCTGCCCTTGCCTGAGTGAGAGTTGCTGGAGCGCAGATGGAGGAAGGCCTTTGGACAGGTGCAAGGTAAGAATGATGCATGGTCGGCAGTCGTGGTGTAAACAGAAACATTTCTTGCAATCATCCTTACTGTTAGAGTAGTTTCACTTTCAGGTTTGAATAGCGTGAGCCTGGAAAGCCAATAGTCTAAATGTTCAGATGTCTGGTACCCAGTAGTAGACATGAACTCAAGTCTCTCATAGAAACATGAGGTTTTTTCCTTAAGCCAAGTGCTGGGAAGGGAATTTCTTCTGCAAAAGTACTGTGCTTCTGCTGCTTGTTCCATTTTAGAAAGTTTCCTCCCTTGGCCCTGCCTTGATTGAATAGTCCTTTGTCTTCTATCTAGAAGCTCCAGGTTTTCTTCTTACAAGTTGTCTTTGTTTTCTTTGTCCACAGACAGGAGTCCCTGTTTTCCCAGAGCCATGTCGATCATCAGAAGCTGCTTGTGGCTGCGGATGCAGATGGCCACGAAAGGCCTAGAAGTAAAAACTGGAGCAATGTCGTGTCCAAGAAGATTTTCCCAGAGAAAAGCATCCTAGGAGCGGCAAGTGTCATGTAGCTGCCAGTTTCCAGTATATGACTCTCAGGATGCTGTGGCGCTGCCAAAGGCGAAGAGGATCAGAGAGCTGCCAGACACGATCCTCCAGCAGGAAAGGCAGATTTTAGGAGCTCCAGGGAATTCCCTGACGTCAGCAGTGGAGGAGCAGGATGAGGAAGATGTCCACGCTTGGGCTACTTGTGGCAAGAGTGTCCAAGGCTCCCAGTGCCTCCGTGAGAGCTGCAGGAGTGGAGTCAGAGGAAGGCCTTTGGACAGGACTGGCTCCTCCCTCAGAGCCATGGCTCTCAGCAGAACCGTCTCATTGCTGAGGATGCACCTGTCCAGGAAGAGCCTTGCAAAGGAGTAGGAGTCCAGCTCATTGCAGTAAGGGAATGGCTGAATGATGTTTCCCAGGAGCAACTATGCTGAAGGTGCCAGTTCCAGTCCATGGCTCGCAGGATGCTGCAGCACTGCCATAGGAGAAGGGGTTTGGCATGATGCTAGAGAAGGTCCTCGAGCAGCAAAGGCAGGTGTTTGCAGCTCCAGGGAATACCCTGACGTCAGCAGTAGAGTAGCAGGATGAGGAAGATGTCCACGCTTGGGCTACTTGTGGCAAGAGCCTCTATCCCTGCCCTTGCCTGGGTGAGAGTTGCCGGAGCGCAGACGGAGGAAGGCCTTTGGACAGGTGCAAGGTAAGAATGATGGATGGTCGGCAGTCGTGGTGTAAACAGAAACATTTCTTGCAATCATCCCTACTGTTAGAGTAGTTTCACTTTCCGGTTTGAATAGCGTGAGCCTGGAAAGCCAATAGTCTAAATGTTCAGATGTCTGGTACCCAATAGTAGACATGAACTCATGTCTCTCACAGAAACATCAGGCGTTTTCCTTAAGCCAAGTGCTGGGAGGGGAATTTCTTCTGCAATACTGCTGTGCTTCTGCTGCTTGTTCCATTTTAGAAAGTTTCCTCCCTTGGCTCTGCCTTGATTGAATAGTCCTTTCTCTTCTAACTAGAAGCTCCAGGTTTTCTTCTTACAAGTTGTCTTTGTTTTCTTTGTCCACAGACAGGAGTCCCTGCTCTCCCAGAGCCATGTCGATCATCAGAAGCTGCTTGTGGCTGCGGATGCAGATGGCCACAAAAGGCCTAGAAGTAAAATCTGCAGCAAGGTTGTGTGCAAGAAGATTTTCCCAGAGAAAAGCATCCTAGGAGCAGCAAGTGTCCTGGAGGTGCCAGTTGCCAGTATATGACTCCTAGGATGCTGTTGCGCTTCCAAAGTGTAAGAGGCTCAGAGAGCTGCCAGACACGATCCTCGAGCAGGAAAGGCAGATGTTGGGAGCTCCAGGGAATTCCCTGATGTCAGCAGTGGAGGAGCAGGATGAGGAAGATCTCGACGCTTGGGCTACTTGTGGCAAGAGTGTCCAAGGCTCCCAGTGCCTCCGTGGGAGCTGCAGGACTGGTGACGGAGGAAGGCCTTTGGGCAGGACTGGCTGCTCCCTCAGAGCCGTGGCTCTCAGCAGAACCGTCTCATTGCTGAGGATGCACCTATCCAGGAAGAGCCTTGCAAAGGTGTAGGAGTCCAGCTCATTGCAGTAAGGGAATGGCTGAAGGATGTTTCCCAGGAGCAACTATGCTGAAGGTGCCAGTTCCAGTCCATGGCTCGCAGGATGCTGCAGCACTGCCATAGGAGAAGGGGTTTGGCATGGTGCTAGAGAAGATCCTCGAGCAGCAAAGGCAAGTGTTTGCAGCTCCAGGGAATTCCTAGATGTCAGCAGTGGAAGATCAGGATGAGGAATATCTCCAGGCTTGGGCTACTTGTGGCAAGAGCCTCCATCCCTGCCCGAGCTTGGGTGAGAGTTGCCAGAGCGCAGACGGAGGAAGGCCTTTGGACAGGTGCAAGGTAAGAATGATGCATGGTCGGCAGTCGTGGTGCGAGCAGAAACATTTCTTGCAATCGCCTCTAGCTTTTAGAGTAGTTTCACTTTCCGGTTTGAATAGTGTGAGCCTGGAAAGCCAATAGTCTAAATGTTCAGATGTCTGGTACCCAATAGTAGACATGAACTCAAGTCTCTCATAGAAACATCAGGCTTTTTCCTTAAGCCAAGTGCTGGGAGGGGAATTTCTTCTGCAAAACTGCTCTGCTTCTGCTGCTTGTTCCATTTTAGAAAGTTTCCTGCTTTGGCCCTGCCTTGATTGAATAGTCCTTTGTCTTCTAACTAGAAGCTCCAGGTTTTCTTCTTACAAGTTGTCTTTGTTTTCTTTGTCCACAGACAGGAGTCCCTGCTCTCCCAGAGCCCTGTTGATCATCAGAACCTGCTTGTGGCTGAGGATGCAGATGGCCACGAAAGGCCTAGAAGTAAAATCGGCAGCAATGTCGTGTGCAAGAAGATTTTCCCAGAGAAAAGCATCCTAGGAGCAGCAAGTGTCCTGGAGGTGCCAGTTGCCAGTATATGACTCCTAGGATGCTGTGGCGCTGCCAAAGGTGAAGAGGCTCAGAGAGCTGCCAGACATGATCCTCCAGCAGGAAAGGCAGATGTTTGGAGCTCCAGGGAATTCCCTGACGTCAGCAGTGGAGGAGCAGGATGAGGAAGATGTCCACGCTTGGGCTACTTGTGGCAAGAGTGTCCAAGGCTCCCAGTGCCTCCGTGAGAGCGGCAGGACTGGAGACGGAGGAAGGCCTTTGGACAGGTGCAAGGTAAGAATGATGGATGGTCGGCAGTCGTGGTGTAAACAGAAACATTTCTTGCAATCATCCCTACTGTTAGAGTAGTTTCACTTTCCGGTTTGAATAGCGTGAGCCTGGAAAGCCAATAGTCTAAATGTTCAGATGTCTGGTACCCAATAGTAGACATGAACTCAAGTCTCTCATAGAAACATCAGGCTTTTTCCTTAAGCCAAGTGCTGGGAGGGGAATTTCTTCTGCAAAACTACTGTGCTTCTGCTGCTTGTTCCATTTTAGAAAGTTTCCTGCTTTGGCCCTGCCTTGATTGAATAGTCCTTTCTCTTCTATCTAGAAGCTCCAGGTTTTCTTCTTACAAGTTGTCTTTGTTTTCTTTGTCCACAGACAGGAGTCCCTGCTCTCCCAGAGCCATGTCGATCATCAGAAGCTGCTTGTGGCTGAGAATGCAGATGGCCACGAAAGGCCTAGGAGTAAAAACTGGAGCAAGGACGTGTGCAAGAAGTTTTTCCTAGAGGAAAGCATCCTAGGAGCAGCAAGTGTCCTGGAGGTGCCAGTTGCCAGTATATGACTCCTAGGATGCTGTGGCGCTGCCAAAGGCAAAGAGGCTCAGAGATCTGCCAGACACGATCCTCGAGCAGGAAAGGCAGATGTTTGGAGCTCCAGGGAATTCCCTGACGTCAGCAGTGGAGGAGCAGGATGAGGAAGATGTCCACGCTTGGGCTACTTGTGGCAAGAGTGTCCAAGGCTCCCAGTGCCTCCGTGGGAGCTGCAGGACTGGTGACAGAGGACAACCATTGGGCAGGACTGGCTGCTTCCTCAGAGCCATGGCTCTCAGCAGAACCGTCTCATTGCTGAGGATGCACCTGTCCAGGAAGAGCATTGCAGAGGAGTAGGAGTCCAGCTCATTGCAGTAAGGGAATGGCTGAATGATGTTTCCCAGGAGCAACTTTGCTGGAGGTGCCAGTTCCAGTCCGTGGCTCGCAGGATGCTGCAGCACTGCCATAGGAGAAGGGGTTTTGCATGGTGCTAGAGAAGATCCTCGAGCAGCAAAGGCAGGTGTTTGCAGCTCCAGGGAATACCCTGACGTCAGCAGTGGAGTAGCAGGAGGAGGAAGATGTCCACGCTTGGGCTACTTGTGGCAAGAGCCTCCATCCCTGCCCTTGCCTGAGTGAGAGTTGCTGGAGCGCAGATGGAGGAAGGCCTTTGGACAGGTGCAAGGTAAGAATGATGGATGGTCGGCAGTCGTGGTGTAAACAGAAACATTTCTTGCAATCATCCTTACTGTTAGAGTAGTTTCACTTTCAGGTTTGAATAGCGTGAGCCTGGAAAGCCAATAGTCTAAATGTTCAGATGTCTGGTACCCAGTAGTAGACATGAACTCAAGTCTCTCATAGAAACATGAGGTTTTTTCCTTAAGCCAAGTGCTGGGAAGGGAATTTCTTCTGCAAAACTACTGTGCTTCTGCTGCTTGTTCCATTTTAGAAAGTTTCCTCCCTTGGCCCTGCCTTGATTGAATAGTCCTTTGTCTTCTATCTAGAAGCTACAGGTTTTCTTCTTACAAGTTGTCTTTGTTTTCTTTGTCCACAGACAGGAGACCCTGTTTTCCCAGAGCCATGTCGATCATCAGAAGCTGCTTGTGGCTGCGGATGCAGATGGCCACGAACGGTCCTAGAAGTAAAAACTGGAGCAATGTCGTGTCCAAGAAGATTTTCCCAGAGAAAAGCATCCTAGGAGCAGCAAGTGTCCTGTAGCTGCCAGTTGCCAGTATATGACTCTCAGGATGCTGTGGCGCTGCCAAAGGCGAAGAGGCTCAGAGAGCTGCCAGACACGATCCTCGAGCAGGAAAGGCAGATTTTAGGAGCTCCAGGGAATTCCCTGATGTCAGCAGTGGAGGAGCAGGATGAGGAAGATCTCGACGCTTGGGCTACTTGTGGCAAGAGTGTCCAAGGCTCCCAGTGCCTCCGTGGGAGCTGCAGGAGTGGAGTCAGAGGAAGGCCTTTGGACAGGACTCGCTGCTCCCTCAGAGCCATGGCTCTCAGCAGAACCGTCTCATTGCTGAGGATGCACCTGTCCAGGAAGAGCCTTGCAAAGGAGTAGGAGTCCAGCTCATTGCAGTAAGGGAATGGCTGAAGGATGTTTCCCAGGAGCAACTATGCTGAAGCTGCCAGTTCCAGTCCATGGCTCGCAGGATGCTGCAGCACTGCCATAGGAGAAGGGGTTTGGCATGGTGCTAGAGAAGGTCCTCGAGCAGCAAAGGCAGGTGTTTGCAGCTCCAGGGAATACCCTGACGTCAGCAGTGGAGTAGCAGGATGAGGAAGATGTCTACGCTTGGGCTACTTGTGGCAAGAGCCTCCATCCTTGCCCTTGCCTGGGTGAGAGTTGCCAGAGCGCAGACGCAGGAAGGCCTTTGGACAGGTGCAAGGTAAGAATGATGCATGGTCGGCAGTCGTGGTGCGAGCAGAAACATTTCTTGCAATCATCCTTACTGTTAGAGTAGTTTCACTTTCCGGTTTGAATAGCGTGAGCCTGGAAAGCCAATAGTCTAAATGTTCAGATGTCTGGTACCCAGTAGTAGACATGAACTCAAGTCTCTCATAGAAACATGAGGTTTTTTCCTTAAGCCAAGTGCTGGGAGGGGAATTTCTTCTGCAAAAGTACTGTGCTTCTGCTGCTTGTTCCATTTTAGAAAGTTTCCTCCCTTGGCCCTGCCTTGATTGAATAGTCCGTTCTCTTCTAACTAGAAGCTCCAGGTTTTCTTCTTACAAGTTGTCTTTGTTTTCTTTGTCCACAGACAGGGGTCCCTGCTCTCCCAGTGCCATGTTGATCATCAGAACCTGCTTGTGGCTGAGAATGCAGATGGCCACGAAAGGCCTAGAAGTAAAAACTGGAGCAGTGTCGTGTCCAAGAAGATTTTCCCAGAGAAAAGCATCCTAGGAGCAGCAAGTGTCCTGGAGGTGCCAGTTGCCAGTATATGACTCCTAGGATGCTGTGGCGCTGCCAAAGGCAAAGAGGCTCAGAGAGCTGCCAGACACGATCCTCGAGCAGGAAAGGCAGATTTTAGGAGCTCCAGGGAATTCCCTGATGTCAGCAGTGGAGGAGCAGGATGAGGAAGATGTCCACGCTTGGGCTACTTGTGGCAAGAGTGTCCAAGGCTCCCAGTGCCTCCGTGAGAGCTGCAGGAGTGGAGTCAGAGGAAGGCCTTTGGACAGGACTGGCTCCTCCCTCAGAGCCATGGCTCTCAGCAGAACCGTCTCATTGCTGAGGATGCACCTGTCCAGGAAGAGCCTTGCAAAGGAGTAGGAGTCCAGCTCATTGCAGTAAGGGAATGGCTGAATGATGTTTCCCAGGAGCAACTATGCTGAAGGTGCCAGTTCCAGTCCATGGCTCGCAGGATGCTGCAGCACTGCCATAGGAGAAGGGGTTTGGCATGATGCTAGAGAAGGTCCTCGAGCAGCAAAGGCAGGTGTTTGCAGCTCCAGGGAATACCCTGACGTCAGCAGTAGAGTAGCAGGATGAGGAAGATGTCCACGCTTGGGCTACTTGTGGCAAGAGCCTCTATCCCTGCCCTTGCCTGGGTGAGAGTTGCCGGAGCGCAGACGGAGGAAGGCCTTTGGACAGGTGCAAGGTAAGAATGATGGATGGTCGGCAGTCGTGGTGTAAACAGAAACATTTCTTGCAATCATCCTTACTGTTAGAGTAGTTTCACTTTCCGGTTTGAATAGCGTGAGCCTGGAAAGCCAATAGTCTAAATGTTCAGATGTCTGGTACCCAATAGTAGACATGAACTCATGTCTCTCACAGAAACATCAGGCGTTTTCCTTAAGCCAAGTGCTGGGAGGGGAATTTCTTCTGCAATACTGCTGTGCTTCTGCTGCTTGTTCCATTTTAGAAAGTTTCCTCCCTTGGCTCTGCCTTGATTGAATAGTCCTTTCTCTTCTAACTAGAAGCTCCAGGTTTTCTTCTTACAAGTTGTCTTTGTTTTCTTTGTCCACAGACAGGAGTCCCTGCTCTCCCAGAGCCATGTCGATCATCAGAAGCTGCTTGTGGCTGCGGATGCAGATGGCCACAAAAGGCCTAGAAGTAAAATCTGCAGCAAGGTTGTGTGCAAGAAGATTTTCCCAGAGAAAAGCATCCTAGGAGCAGCAAGTGTCCTGGAGGTGCCAGTTGCCAGTATATGACTCCTAGGATGCTGTTGCGCTTCCAAAGTGTAAGAGGCTCAGAGAGCTGCCAGACACGATCCTCGAGCAGGAAAGGCAGATGTTGGGAGCTCCAGGGAATTCCCTGATGTCAGCAGTGGAGGAGCAGGATGAGGAAGATCTCGACGCTTGGGCTACTTGTGGCAAGAGTGTCCAAGGCTCCCAGTGCCTCCGTGGGAGCTGCAGGACTGGTGACGGAGGAAGGCCTTTGGGCAGGACTGGCTGCTCCCTCAGAGCCGTGGCTCTCAGCAGAACCGTCTCATTGCTGAGGATGCACCTATCCAGGAAGAGCCTTGCAAAGGAGTAGGAGTCCAGCTCATTGCAGCAAGGGAATGGCTGAAGGATGTTTCCCAGGAGCAACTATGCTGAAGGTGCCAGTTCCAGTCCATGGCTCGCAGGATGCTGCAGCACTGCCATAGGAGAAGGGGTTTGGCATGGTGCTAGAGAAGATCCTCGAGCAGCAAAGGCAAGTGTTTGCAGCTCCAGGGAATTCCTAGATGTCAGCAGTGGAAGATCAGGATGAGGAATATCTCCAGGCTTGGGCTACTTGTGGCAAGAGCCTCCATCCCTGCCCGAGCTTGGGTGAGAGTTGCCAGAGCGCAGACGGAGGAAGGCCTTTGGACAGGTGCAAGGTAAGAATGATGCATGGTCGGCAGTCGTGGTGCGAGCAGAAACATTTCTTGCAATCGCCTCTAGCTTTTAGAGTAGTTTCACTTTCCGGTTTGAATAGTGTGAGCCTGGAAAGCCAATAGTCTAAATGTTCAGATGTCTGGTACCCAATAGTAGACATGAACTCAAGTCTCTCATAGAAACATCAGGCTTTTTCCTTAAGCCAAGTGCTGGGAGGGGAATTTCTTCTGCAAAACTGCTCTGCTTCTGCTGCTTGTTCCATTTTAGAAAGTTTCCTGCTTTGGCCCTGCCTTGATTGAATAGTCCTTTGTCTTCTAACTAGAAGCTCCAGGTTTTCTTCTTACAAGTTGTCTTTGTTTTCTTTGTCCACAGACAGGAGTCCCTGCTCTCCCAGAGCCCTGTTGATCATCAGAACCTGCTTGTGGCTGAGGATGCAGATGGCCACGAAAGGCCTAGAAGTAAAATCGGCAGCAATGTCGTGTGCAAGAAGATTTTCCCAGAGAAAAGCATCCTAGGAGCAGCAAGTGTCCTGGAGGTGCCAGTTGCCAGTATATGACTCCTAGGATGCTGTGGCGCTGCCAAAGGTGAAGAGGCTCAGAGAGCTGCCAGACATGATCCTCCAGCTGGAAAGGCAGATGTTTGGAGCTCCAGGGAATTCCCTGACGTCAGCAGTGGAGGAGCAGGATGAGGAAGATGTCCACGCTTGGGCTACTTGTGGCAAGAGTGTCCAAGGCTCCCAGTGCCTCCGTGAGAGCGGCAGGACTGGTGACGGAGGAAGGCCTTTGGACAGGTGCAAGGTAAGAATGATGCATGGTCCCCAGTTGTGGTGAATACAGAAACATTTCTTCGAAGCATCTCTAGCTTTTGAAATAGTTTGACATTCCGGTTTGAATTGCGTGAGCCTGGAAAGCCAGTAGTCTAAATGTTCAGATGTCTGCTATCCAATAGTAGACATGAACTCAAGTCTCTCATAGAAACATCAGGCTTTTTCCTTAAGCCAAGTGCTGGGAGGGGAATTTCTTCTGCAAAACTACTGTGCTTCTGCTGCTTGTTCCATTTTAGAAAGTTTCCTGCTTTGGCCCTGCCTTGATTGAATTGTCCTTTCTCTTCTAACTAGAAGCTCCAGGTTTTAATCTTACAAGTTGTCTTTGTTTTCTTTGTCCACAGACAGGAGTCCCTGCTCTCCCAGAGCCATGTCGATCATCAGAACCTGCTTGTGGCTGAGAATGCAGATGGCCTAGGAGTAAAAACTGGAGCAAGGACGTGTGCAAGAAGTTTTTCCTAGAGGAAAGCATCCTAGGAGCAGCAAGTGTCCTGGAGGTGCCAGTTGCCAGTATATGACTCCTAGGATGCTGTGGCGCTGCCAAAGGCAAAGAGGCTCAGAGATCTGCCAGACACGATCCTCCAGCAGGAAAGGCAGATGTTGGGAGCACCAGGGAATTCCCTGACGTCAGCAGTGGAGGAGCAGGATGAGGAAGATGTCCACGCTTGGGCTACTTGTGGCAAGAGTGTCCAAGGCTCCCAGTGCCTCCGTGGGAGCTGCAGGACTGGTGACGGAGGAAGGCCTTTGGGCAGGACTGGCTGCTCCCTCAGAGCCGTGGCTCTCAGCAGAACCGTCTCATTGCTGAGGATGCACCTATCCAGGAAGAGCCTTGCAAAGGTGTAGGAGTCCAGCTCATTGCAGTAAGGGAATGGCTGAAGGATGTTTCCCAGGAGCAACTATGCTGAAGGTGCCAGTTCCAGTCCATGGCTCGCAGGATGCTGCAGCACTGCCATAGGAGAAGGGGTTTGGCATGGTGCTAGAGAAGATCCTCGAGCAGCAAAGGCAAGTGTTTGCAGCTCCAGGGAATTCCTAGATGTCAGCAGTGGAAGATCAGGATGAGGAATATCTCCAGGCTTGGGCTACTTGTGGCAAGAGCCTCCATCCCTGCCCGAGCTTGGGTGAGAGTTGCCAGAGCGCAGACGGAGGAAGGCCTTTGGACAGGTGCAAGGTAAGAATGATGCATGGTCGGCAGTCGTGGTGCGAGCAGAAACATTTCTTGCAATCGCCTCTAGCTTTTAGAGTAGTTTCACTTTCCGGTTTGAATAGTGTGAGCCTGGAAAGCCAATAGTCTAAATGTTCAGATGTCTGGTACCCAATAGTAGACATGAACTCAAGTCTCTCATAGAAACATCAGGCTTTTTCCTTAAGCCAAGTGCTGGGAGGGGAATTTCTTCTGCAAAACTGCTCTGCTTCTGCTGCTTGTTCCATTTTAGAAAGTTTCCTGCTTTGGCCCTGCCTTGATTGAATAGTCCTTTGTCTTCTAACTAGAAGCTCCAGGTTTTCTTCTTACAAGTTGTCTTTGTTTTCTTTGTCCACAGACAGGAGTCCCTGCTCTCCCAGAGCCCTGTTGATCATCAGAACCTGCTTGTGGCTGAGGATGCAGATGGCCACGAAAGGCCTAGAAGTAAAATCGGCAGCAATGTCGTGTGCAAGAAGATTTTCCCAGAGAAAAGCATCCTAGGAGCAGCAAGTGTCCTGGAGGTGCCAGTTGCCAGTATATGACTCCTAGGATGCTGTGGCGCTGCCAAAGGTGAAGAGGCTCAGAGAGCTGCCAGACATGATCCTCCAGCTGGAAAGGCAGATGTTTGGAGCTCCAGGGAATTCCCTGACGTCAGCAGTGGAGGAGCAGGATGAGGAAGATGTCCACGCTTGGGCTACTTGTGGCAAGAGTGTCCAAGGCTCCCAGTGCCTCCGTGAGAGCGGCAGGACTGGTGACGGAGGAAGGCCTTTGGACAGGTGCAAGGTAAGAATGATGCATGGTCCCCAGTTGTGGTGAATACAGAAACATTTCTTCGAAGCATCTCTAGCTTTTGAAATAGTTTGACATTCCGGTTTGAATTGCGTGAGCCTGGAAAGCCAGTAGTCTAAATGTTCAGATGTCTGCTATCCAATAGTAGACATGAACTCAAGTCTCTCATAGAAACATCAGGCTTTTTCCTTAAGCCAAGTGCTGGGAGGGGAATTTCTTCTGCAAAACTACTGTGCTTCTGCTGCTTGTTCCATTTTAGAAAGTTTCCTGCTTTGGCCCTGCCTTGATTGAATTGTCCTTTCTCTTCTAACTAGAAGCTCCAGGTTTTAATCTTACAAGTTGTCTTTGTTTTCTTTGTCCACAGACAGGAGTCCCTGCTCTCCCAGAGCCATGTCGATCATCAGAACCTGCTTGTGGCTGAGAATGCAGATGGCCTAGGAGTAAAAACTGGAGCAAGGACGTGTGCAAGAAGTTTTTCCTAGAGGAAAGCATCCTAGGAGCAGCAAGTGTCCTGGAGGTGCCAGTTGCCAGTATATGACTCCTAGGATGCTGTGGCGCTGCCAAAGGCAAAGAGGCTCAGAGATCTGCCAGACACGATCCTCGAGCAGGAAAGGCAGATGTTGGGAGCACCAGGGAATTCCCTGACGTCAGCAGTGGAGGAGCAGGATGAGGAAGATGTCCACGCTTGGGCTACTTGTGGCAAGAGTGTCCAAGGCTCCCAGTGCCTCCGTGGGAGCTGCAGGACTGGTGACAGAGGACAACCATTGGGCAGGACTGGCTGCTTCCTCAGAGCTGTGGCTCTCAGCAGAACTGTCTCATTGCTGAGGATGCACCTGTCCAGGAAGAGCATTGCAGAGGAGTAGGAGTCCAGCTCATTGCAGTAAGGGAATGGCTGAGGGATGTTTCCCAGGAGCAACTTTGCTGGAGGTGCCAGTTCCAGTCCGTGGCTCGCAGGATGCTGCAGCACTGCCATAGGAGAAGGGGTTTTGCATGGTGCTAGAGAAGATCCTCGAGCAGCAAAGGCAGGTGTTTGCAGCTCCAGGGAATACCCTGACGTCAGCAGTGGAGTAGCAGGATGAGGAAGATGTCCACGCTTGGGCTACTTGTGGCAAGAGCCTCCATCCCTGCCCTTGCCTGAGTGAGAGTTGCTGGAGCGCAGATGGAGGAAGGCCTTTGGACAGGTGCAAGGTAAGAATGATGGATGGTCGGCAGTCGTGGTGTAAACAGAAACATTTCTTGCAATCATCCTTACTGTTAGAGTAGTTTCACTTTCAGGTTTGAATAGCGTGAGCCTGGAAAGCCAATAGTCTAAATGTTCAGATGTCTGGTACCCAGTAGTAGACATGAACTCAAGTCTCTCATAGAAACATGAGGTTTTTTCCTTAAGCCAAGTGCTGGGAAGGGAATTTCTTCTGCAAAACTACTGTGCTTCTGCTGCTTGTTCCATTTTAGAAAGTTTCCTCCCTTGGCCCTGCCTTGATTGAATAGTCCTTTGTCTTCTATCTAGAAGCTCCAGGTTTTCTTCTTACAAGTTGTCTTTGTTTTCTTTGTCCACAGACAGGAGTCCCTGCTCTCCCAGAGCCCTGTTGATCATCAGAACCTGCTTGTGGCTGAGAATGCAGATGGCCACGAAAGGCCTAGAAGTAAAAACTGGAGCAAGGTTGTATGCAAGAAGATTTTCCCAGAGAAAAGCATCCTAGGAGCAGCAAGTGTCCTGGAGGTGCCAGTTGCCAGTATATGACTCCTAGGATGCTGTGGCGCTGCCAAAGTTGAAGAGGCTCAGAGAGCTGCCAGACATGATCCTCCAGCTGGAAAGGCAGATGTTGGGAGCTCCAGGGAATTCCTTGACGTCAGCAGTGGAGGAGCAGGATGAGGAAGATGTCCCCGCTTGGGCTACTTGTGGCAAGAGTGTCCGAGGCTCCCAGTGCCTCCGTGAGAGCGGCAGGACTGGAGACGGAGGAAGGCCTTTGGACAGGTGCAAGGTAAGAATGATGCATGGTCCCCAGTTGTGGTGAGTACAGAAACATTTCTTCCAAGCATCTCTAGCTTTTGAAATAGTTTGACATTCCGGTTTGAATTGCGTGAGCCTGGAAAGCCAGTAGTCTAAATGTTCAGATGTCTGCTATCCAATAGTAGACATGAACTCAAGTCTCTCATAGAAACATCAGACTTTTTCCTTAAGCCAAGTGCTGGGAGGGGAATTTCTTCTGCAAAACTACTGTGCTTCTGCTGCTTGTTCCATTTTAGAAAGTTTCCTGCTTTGGCCCTGCCTTGATTGAATAGTCCTTTCTCTTCTATCTAGAAGCTCCAGGTTTTCTTCTTACAAGTTGTCTTTGTTTTCTTTGTCCACAGACAGGAGTCCCTGCTCTCCCAGAGCCATGTCGATCATCAGAAGCTGCTTGTGGCTGCGGATGCACATGGCCACGAAAGACCTAGAAGTAAAATCTGGAGCAAGTTCGTATGCAAGAAGATTTTCCCAGAGAAAAGCATCCTAGGAGCAGCAAGTGTCCTGGAGGTGCCAGTTGCCAGTATATGACTCCTAGGATGCTGTGGCGCAGCCAAAGATGAAGAGGCTCAGAGAGCTGCCAGACATGATCCTCCAGCAGCAAAGGCAGGTGTTTGCAGCTCCAGGGAATTCCCTGACGTCAGCAGTGGAGGAGCAGGATGAGGAAGATGTCCACGCTTGGGCTACTTGTGGCAAGAGTGTCCAAGGCTCCCAGTGCCTCCGTGGGAGCTGCGGGACTGGAGACGGAGGAAGGCCTTTTGGCAGGACTGGCTGCTCCCTCAGAGCCGCGGCTCTCAGCAGAACCGTCTCGTTGCTGAGGATGCACCTGTCCAGGAAGAGCATTGCAGAGGAGTAGGAGTCCAGCTCATTGCAGTAAGGGAATGGCTGAGGGATGTTTCCCAGGAGCAACTTTGCTGGAGGTGCCAGTTCCAGTCCGTGAGTCGCAGGATGCTGCAGCGCTGCCATAGGAGAAGGCATTTGGCATGGTGCTAGAGAAGATCCTTGAGCAGCAAAGGCAAGTGTTTGCAGCTCCAGGGAATTCCTAGATGTCAGCAGTGGAAGATCAGGATGAGGAAGATGTCCGCGCTTGGGCTACTTGTGGCACGAGCCTCCATCCCTGCCCGACCCTGGGTGAGAGTTGCCAGAGCGCAGATGGAGGAAGGCCTTTGGACAGGTGCAAGGTAAGAATGATGGATGGTCGGCAGTTGTGGTGTAAACAGAAACATTTCTTGCAATCATCCCTTCTGTTAGAATAGTTTCACTTTCCGGTTTGAATAGCGTGAGCCTGGAGCGCCAATACTCTAAATGTTCAGACGTCTGCTCCCCAATAGTAGACATGAACTCAAGTCTCTCATAGCAACATCAGGCTTTTTCATTAAGCCAAGTGCTGGGAGGGGAATTTCTTCTGCAAAACTGCTCTGCTTCTTCTGCTTGTTCCATTTTAGAAAGTTTCCTGCTTTGGCCCTGCCTTGATTGAATAGTCCTTTCTCTTCTATCTAGAAGCTCCAGGTTTTCTTCTTACAAGTTGTCTTTGTTTTCTTTGTCCACAGACAGGAGTCCCTGCTCTCCCAGAGCCCTGTTGATCATCAGAAGCTGCTCGTGGCCGCGGATGCACATGGCCACGAAAGACCTAGAAGTAAAATCTGGAGCAAGGTCGTATGCAAGAAGATTTTCCCAGAGAAAAGCATCCTAGGAGCAGCAAGTGTCCTGGAGGTGCCAGTTGCCAGTATATGACTCCTAGGATGCTGTGGCGCAGCCAAAGATGAAGAGGCTCAGAGAGCTGCCAGACACGATCCTCGAGCAGGAAAGGCAGATGTTGGGAGCTCCAGGGAATTCCCTGATGTCAGCAGTGGCGGAGCAGGATGAGGAAGATGTCCACGCTTGGGCTACTTGTGGCAAGAGCCTCCATCCCTGCCCTTGCCTGGGTGAGAGTTGCCGGAGCGCAGACGGAGGAAGGCCTTTGGACAGGTGCAAGGTAAGAATGATGCATGGTCGGCAGTCGTGGTGTAAACAGAAACATTTCTTGCAATCATCCCTACTGTTAGAGTAGTTTCACTTTCCGGTTTGAATAGCGTGAGCATGGAAAGCCAATAGTCTAAATGTGCAGATGTCTGGTACCCAATAGTAGACATGAACTCAAGTCTCTCATAGAAACATCAGGCTTTTTCCTTAAGCCAAGTGCTGGGAGGGGAATTTCTTCTGCAAAACTACCGTGCTTCTGCTGCTTGTTCCATTTTAGAAAGTTTCCTCCCTTGGCCCTGCCTTGATTGAATAGTCCTTTGTCTTCTATCTAGAAGCTCCAGGTTTTCTTCTTACAAGTTGTCTTTGTTTTCTTTGTCCACAGACAGGAGTCCCTGCTCTCCCAGAGCCCTGTTGATCATCAGAACCTGCTTGTGGCTGAGAATGCAGATGGCCACGAAAGGCCTAGAAGTAAAAACTGGAGCAAGGTTGTATGCAAGAAGATTTTCCCAGAGAAAAGCATCCTAGGAGCAGCAAGTGTCCTGGAGGTGCCAGTTGCCAGTATATGACTCCTAGGATGCTGTGGCGCTGCCAAAGTTGAAGAGGCTCAGAGAGCTGCCAGACATGATCCTCCAGCTGGAAAGGCAGATGTTGGGAGCTCCAGGGAATTCCTTGACGTCAGCAGTGGAGGAGCAGGATGAGGAAGATGTCCCCGCTTGGGCTACTTGTGGCAAGAGTGTCCGAGGCTCCCAGTGCCTCCGTGAGAGCGGCAGGACTGGAGACGGAGGAAGGCCTTTGGACAGGTGCAAGGTAAGAATGATGCATGGTCCCCAGTTGTGGTGAGTACAGAAACATTTCTTCCAAGCATCTCTAGCTTTTGAAATAGTTTGACATTCCGGTTTGAATTGCGTGAGCCTGGAAAGCCAGTAGTCTAAATGTTCAGATGTCTGCTATCCAATAGTAGACATGAACTCAAGTCTCTCATAGAAACATCAGACTTTTTCCTTAAGCCAAGTGCTGGGAGGGGAATTTCTTCTGCAAAACTACTGTGCTTCTGCTGCTTGTTCCATTTTAGAAAGTTTCCTGCTTTGGCCCTGCCTTGATTGAATAGTCCTTTCTCTTCTATCTAGAAGCTCCAGGTTTTCTTCTTACAAGTTGTCTTTGTTTTCTTTGTCCACAGACAGGAGTCCCTGCTCTCCCAGAGCCATGTCGATCATCAGAAGCTGCTTGTGGCTGCGGATGCACATGGCCACGAAAGACCTAGAAGTAAAATCTGGAGCAAGGTCGTATGCAAGAAGATTTTCCCAGAGAAAAGCATCCTAGGAGCAGCAAGTGTCCTGGAGGTGCCAGTTGCCAGTATATGACTCCTAGGATGCTGTGGCGCAGCCAAAGATGAAGAGGCTCAGAGAGCTGCCAGACATGATCCTCCAGCAGCAAAGGCAGGTGTTTGCAGCTCCAGGGAATTCCCTGACGTCAGCAGTGGAGGAGCAGGATGAGGAAGATGTCCACGCTTGGGCTACTTGTGGCAAGAGTGTCCAAGGCTCCCAGTGCCTCCGTGGGAGCTGCGGGACTGGAGACGGAGGAAGGCCTTTTGGCAGGACTGGCTGCTCCCTCAGAGCCGCGGCTCTCAGCAGAACCGTCTCGTTGCTGAGGATGCACCTGTCCAGGAAGAGCATTGCAGAGGAGTAGGAGTCCAGCTCATTGCAGTAAGGGAATGGCTGAGGGATGTTTCCCAGGAGCAACTTTGCTGGAGGTGCCAGTTCCAGTCCGTGAGTCGCAGGATGCTGCAGCGCTGCCATAGGAGAAGGCATTTGGCATGGTGCTAGAGAAGATCCTTGAGCAGCAAAGGCAAGTGTTTGCAGCTCCAGGGAATTCCTAGATGTCAGCAGTGGAAGATCAGGATGAGGAAGATGTCCGCGCTTGGGCTACTTGTGGCACGAGCCTCCATCCCTGCCCGACCCTGGGTGAGAGTTGCCAGAGCGCAGATGGAGGAAGGCCTTTGGACAGGTGCAAGGTAAGAATGATGGATGGTCGGCAGTTGTGGTGTAAACAGAAACATTTCTTGCAATCATCCCTTCTGTTAGAATAGTTTCACTTTCCGGTTTGAATAGCGTGAGCCTGGAGCGCCAATACTCTAAATGTTCAGACGTCTGCTCCCCAATAGTAGACATGAACTCAAGTCTCTCATAGCAACATCAGGCTTTTTCATTAAGCCAAGTGCTGGGAGGGGAATTTCTTCTGCAAAACTGCTCTGCTTCTTCTGCTTGTTCCATTTTAGAAAGTTTCCTGCTTTGGCCCTGCCTTGATTGAATAGTCCTTTCTCTTCTATCTAGAAGCTCCAGGTTTTCTTCTTACAAGTTGTCTTTGTTTTCTTTGTCCACAGACAGGAGTCCCTGCTCTCCCAGAGCCCTGTTGATCATCAGAAGCTGCTCGTGGCCGCGGATGCACATGGCCACGAAAGACCTAGAAGTAAAATCTGGAGCAAGGTCGTATGCAAGAAGATTTTCCCAGAGAAAAGCATCCTAGGAGCAGCAAGTGTCCTGGAGGTGCCAGTTGCCAGTATATGACTCCTAGGATGCTGTTGCGCTTCCAAAGTGTAAGAGGCTCAGAGAGCTGCCAGACACGATCCTCGAGCAGGAAAGGCAGATGTTGGGAGCTCCAGGGAATTCCCTGATGTCAGCAGTGGCGGAGCAGGATGAGGAAGATGTCCACGCTTGGGCTACTTGTGGCAAGAGCCTCCATCCTTGCCCTTGCCTGGGTGAGAGTTGCCGGAGCGCAGACGGAGGAAGGCCTTTGGACAGGTGCAAGGTAAGAATGATGCATGGTCGGCAGTCGTGGTGTAAACAGAAACATTTCTTGCAATCATCCCTACTGTTAGAGTAGTTTCACTTTCCGGTTTGAATAGCGTGAGCATGGAAAGCCAATAGTCTAAATGTGCAGATGTCTGGTACCCAATAGTAGACATGAACTCAAGTCTCTCATAGAAACATCAGGCTTTTTCCTTAAGCCAAGTGCTGGGAGGGGAATTTCTTCTGCAAAACTACCGTGCTTCTGCTGCTTGTTCCATTTTAGAAAGTTTCCTCCCTTGGCCCTGCCTTGATTGAATAGTCCTTTGTCTTCTATCTAGAAGCTCCAGGTTTTCTTCTTACAAGTTGTCTTTGTTTTCTTTGTCCACAGACAGGAGTCCCTGCTCTCCCAGAGCCCTGTTGATCATCAGAACCTGCTTGTGGCTGAGAATGCAGATGGCCACGAAAGGCCTAGAAGTAAAAACTGGAGCAAGGTTGTATGCAAGAAGATTTTCCCAGAGAAAAGCATCCTAGGAGCAGCAAGTGTCCTGGAGGTGCCAGTTGCCAGTATATGACTCCTAGGATGCTGTGGCGCTGCCAAAGTTGAAGAGGCTCAGAGAGCTGCCAGACATGATCCTCCAGCTGGAAAGGCAGATGTTGGGAGCTCCAGGGAATTCCTTGACGTCAGCAGTGGAGGAGCAGGATGAGGAAGATGTCCCCGCTTGGGCTACTTGTGGCAAGAGTGTCCGAGGCTCCCAGTGCCTCCGTGAGAGCGGCAGGACTGGAGACGGAGGAAGGCCTTTGGACAGGTGCAAGGTAAGAATGATGCATGGTCCCCAGTTGTGGTGAGTACAGAAACATTTCTTCCAAGCATCTCTAGCTTTTGAAATAGTTTGACATTCCGGTTTGAATTGCGTGAGCCTGGAAAGCCAGTAGTCTAAATGTTCAGATGTCTGCTATCCAATAGTAGACATGAACTCAAGTCTCTCATAGAAACATCAGACTTTTTCCTTAAGCCAAGTGCTGGGAGGGGAATTTCTTCTGCAAAACTACTGTGCTTCTGCTGCTTGTTCCATTTTAGAAAGTTTCCTGCTTTGGCCCTGCCTTGATTGAATAGTCCTTTCTCTTCTATCTAGAAGCTCCAGGTTTTCTTCTTACAAGTTGTCTTTGTTTTCTTTGTCCACAGACAGGAGTCCCTGCTCTCCCAGAGCCATGTCGATCATCAGAAGCTGCTTGTGGCTGCGGATGCACATGGCCACGAAAGACCTAGAAGTAAAATCTGGAGCAAGGTCGTATGCAAGAAGATTTTCCCAGAGAAAAGCATCCTAGGAGCAGCAAGTGTCCTGGAGGTGCCAGTTGCCAGTATATGACTCCTAGGATGCTGTGGCGCAGCCAAAGATGAAGAGGCTCAGAGAGCTGCCAGACATGATCCTCCAGCAGCAAAGGCAGGTGTTTGCAGCTCCAGGGAATTCCCTGACGTCAGCAGTGGAGGAGCAGGATGAGGAAGATGTCCACGCTTGGGCTACTTGTGGCAAGAGTGTCCAAGGCTCCCAGTGCCTCCGTGGGAGCTGCGGGACTGGAGACGGAGGAAGGCCTTTTGGCAGGACTGGCTGCTCCCTCAGAGCCGCGGCTCTCAGCAGAACCGTCTCGTTGCTGAGGATGCACCTGTCCAGGAAGAGCATTGCAGAGGAGTAGGAGTCCAGCTCATTGCAGTAAGGGAATGGCTGAGGGATGTTTCCCAGGAGCAACTTTGCTGGAGGTGCCAGTTCCAGTCCGTGAGTCGCAGGATGCTGCAGCGCTGCCATAGGAGAAGGCATTTGGCATGGTGCTAGAGAAGATCCTTGAGCAGCAAAGGCAAGTGTTTGCAGCTCCAGGGAATTCCTAGATGTCAGCAGTGGAAGATCAGGATGAGGAAGATGTCCGCGCTTGGGCTACTTGTGGCACGAGCCTCCATCCCTGCCCGACCCTGGGTGAGAGTTGCCAGAGCGCAGATGGAGGAAGGCCTTTGGACAGGTGCAAGGTAAGAATGATGGATGGTCGGCAGTTGTGGTGTAAACAGAAACATTTCTTGCAATCATCCCTTCTGTTAGAATAGTTTCACTTTCCGGTTTGAATAGCGTGAGCCTGGAGCGCCAATACTCTAAATGTTCAGACGTCTGCTCCCCAATAGTAGACATGAACTCAAGTCTCTCATAGCAACATCAGGCTTTTTCATTAAGCCAAGTGCTGGGAGGGGAATTTCTTCTGCAAAACTGCTCTGCTTCTTCTGCTTGTTCCATTTTAGAAAGTTTCCTGCTTTGGCCCTGCCTTGATTGAATAGTCCTTTCTCTTCTATCTAGAAGCTCCAGGTTTTCTTCTTACAAGTTGTCTTTGTTTTCTTTGTCCACAGACAGGAGTCCCTGCTCTCCCAGAGCCCTGTTGATCATCAGAAGCTGCTCGTGGCCGCGGATGCACATGGCCACGAAAGACCTAGAAGTAAAATCTGGAGCAAGGTCGTATGCAAGAAGATTTTCCCAGAGAAAAGCATCCTAGGAGCAGCAAGTGTCCTGGAGGTGCCAGTTGCCAGTATATGACTCCTAGGATGCTGTGGCGCAGCCAAAGATGAAGAGGCTCAGAGAGCTGCCAGACACGATCCTCGAGCAGGAAAGGCAGATGTTGGGAGCTCCAGGGAATTCCCTGATGTCAGCAGTGGCGGAGCAGGATGAGGAAGATGTCCACGCTTGGGCTACTTGTGGCAAGAGCCTCCATCCTTGCCCTTGCCTGGGTGAGAATTGCCGGAGCGCAGACGGAGGAAGGCCTTTGGACAGGTGCAAGGTAAGAATGATGCATGGTCGGCAGTCGTGGTGTAAACAGAAACATTTCTTGCAATCATCCCTACTGTTAGAGTAGTTTCACTTTCCGGTTTGAATAGCGTGAGCATGGAAAGCCAATAGTCTAAATGTGCAGATGTCTGGTACCCAATAGTAGACATGAACTCAAGTCTCTCATAGAAACATCAGGCTTTTTCCTTAAGCCAAGTGCTGGGAGGGGAATTTCTTCTGCAAAACTACCGTGCTTCTGCTGCTTGTTCCATTTTAGAAAGTTTCCTCCCTTGGCCCTGCCTTGATTGAATAGTCCTTTTTTTTCTAACTAGAAGCTCCAGGTTTTCTTCTTACAAGTTGTCTTTGTTTTCTTTGTCCACAGACAGGAGTCCCTGCTCTCCCAGAGCCATGTCGATCATCAGAAGCTGCTTGTGGCTGAGAATGCAGATGGCCACGAAAGGACTAGGAGTAAAAACTGGAGCAAGGATGTGTCCAAGAAGATTTTCCCAGAGGAAAGCATCCTAGGAGCAGCAAGTGTCCTGGAGGTGCCAGTTGCCAGTATATGACTCCTAGGATGCTGTGGCGCTGCCAAAGGCAAAGAGGCTCAGAGAGCTGCCAGACACGATCCTCGAGCAGGAAAGGCAGATGTTGGGAGCACCAGGGAATTCCCTGACGTCAGCAGTGGAGGAGCAGGATGAGGAAGATGTCCACGCTTGGGCTACTTGTGGCAAGAGTGTCCAAGGCTCCCAGTGCCTCCGTGGGAGCTGCAGGACTGGTGACAGAGGACAACCATTGGGCAGGACTGGCTGCTTCCTCAGAGCTGTGGCTCTCAGCAGAACTGTCTCATTGCTGAGGATGCACCTGTCCAGGAAGAGCATTGCAGAGGAGTAGGAGTCCAGCTCATTGCAGTAAGGGAATGGCTGAGGGATGTTTCCCAGGAGCAACTTTGCTGGAGGTGCCAGTTCCAGTCCGTGGCTCGCAGGATGCTGCAGCACTGCCATAGGAGAAGGGGTTTTGCATGGTGCTAGAGAAGATCCTCGAGCAGCAAAGGCAGGTGTTTGCAGCTCCAGGGAATACCCTGACGTCAGCAGTGGAGTAGCAGGATGAGGAAGATGTCCACGCTTGGGCTACTTGTGGCAAGAGCCTCCATCCCTGCCCTTGCCTGAGTGAGAGTTGCTGGAGCGCAGATGGAGGAAGGCCTTTGGACAGGTGCAAGGTAAGAATGATGGATGGTCGGCAGTTGTGGTGTAAACAGAAACATTTCTTGCAATCATCCTTACTGTTAGAGTAGTTTCACTTTCAGGTTTGAATAGCGTGAGCCTGGAAAGCCAATAGTCTAAATGTTCAGATGTCTGGTACCCAGTAGTAGACATGAACTCAAGTCTCTCATAGAAACATGAGGTTTTTTCCTTAAGCCAAGTGCTGGGAAGGGAATTTCTTCTGCAAAACTACTGTGCTTCTGCTGCTTGTTCCATTTTAGAAAGTTTCCTCCCTTGGCCCTGCCTTGATTGAATAGTCCTTTGTCTTCTATCTAGAAGCTCCAGGTTTTCTTCTTACAAGTTGTCTTTGTTTTCTTTGTCCACAGACAGGAGTCCCTGCTCTCCCAGAGCCCTGTTGATCATCAGAACCTGCTTGTGGCTGAGAATGCAGATGGCCACGAAAGGCCTAGAAGTAAAAACTGGAGCAAGGTTGTATGCAAGAAGATTTTCCCAGAGAAAAGCATCCTAGGAGCAGCAAGTGTCCTGGAGGTGCCAGTTGCCAGTATATGACTCCTAGGATGCTGTGGCGCTGCCAAAGTTGAAGAGGCTCAGAGAGCTGCCAGACATGATCCTCCAGCTGGAAAGGCAGATGTTGGGAGCTCCAGGGAATTCCTTGACGTCAGCAGTGGAGGAGCAGGATGAGGAAGATGTCCCCGCTTGGGCTACTTGTGGCAAGAGTGTCCGAGGCTCCCAGTGCCTCCGTGAGAGCGGCAGGACTGGAGACGGAGGAAGGCCTTTGGACAGGTGCAAGGTAAGAATGATGCATGGTCCCCAGTTGTGGTGAGTACAGAAACATTTCTTCCAAGCATCTCTAGCTTTTGAAATAGTTTGACATTCCGGTTTGAATTGCGTGAGCCTGGAAAGCCAGTAGTCTAAATGTTCAGATGTCTGCTATCCAATAGTAGACATGAACTCAAGTCTCTCATAGAAACATCAGACTTTTTCCTTAAGCCAAGTGCTGGGAGGGGAATTTCTTCTGCAAAACTACTGTGCTTCTGCTGCTTGTTCCATTTTAGAAAGTTTCCTGCTTTGGCCCTGCCTTGATTGAATAGTCCTTTCTCTTCTATCTAGAAGCTCCAGGTTTTCTTCTTACAAGTTGTCTTTGTTTTCTTTGTCCACAGACAGGAGTCCCTGCTCTCCCAGAGCCATGTCGATCATCAGAAGCTGCTTGTGGCTGCGGATGCACATGGCCACGAAAGACCTAGAAGTAAAATCTGGAGCAAGGTCGTATGCAAGAAGATTTTCCCAGAGAAAAGCATCCTAGGAGCAGCAAGTGTCCTGGAGGTGCCAGTTGCCAGTATATGACTCCTAGGATGCTGTGGCGCAGCCAAAGATGAAGAGGCTCAGAGAGCTGCCAGACATGATCCTCCAGCAGCAAAGGCAGGTGTTTGCAGCTCCAGGGAATTCCCTGACGTCAGCAGTGGAGGAGCAGGATGAGGAAGATGTCCACGCTTGGGCTACTTGTGGCAAGAGTGTCCAAGGCTCCCAGTGCCTCCGTGGGAGCTGCGGGACTGGAGACGGAGGAAGGCCTTTTGGCAGGACTGGCTGCTCCCTCAGAGCCGCGGCTCTCAGCAGAACCGTCTCGTTGCTGAGGATGCACCTGTCCAGGAAGAGCATTGCAGAGGAGTAGGAGTCCAGCTCATTGCAGTAAGGGAATGGCTGAGGGATGTTTCCCAGGAGCAACTTTGCTGGAGGTGCCAGTTCCAGTCCGTGAGTCGCAGGATGCTGCAGCGCTGCCATAGGAGAAGGCATTTGGCATGGTGCTAGAGAAGATCCTTGAGCAGCAAAGGCAAGTGTTTGCAGCTCCAGGGAATTCCTAGATGTCAGCAGTGGAAGATCAGGATGAGGAAGATGTCCGCGCTTGGGCTACTTGTGGCACGAGCCTCCATCCCTGCCCGACCCTGGGTGAGAGTTGCCAGAGCGCAGATGGAGGAAGGCCTTTGGACAGGTGCAAGGTAAGAATGATGGATGGTCGGCAGTTGTGGTGTAAACAGAAACATTTCTTGCAATCATCCCTTCTGTTAGAATAGTTTCACTTTCCGGTTTGAATAGCGTGAGCCTGGAGCGCCAATACTCTAAATGTTCAGACGTCTGCTCCCCAATAGTAGACATGAACTCAAGTCTCTCATAGCAACATCAGGCTTTTTCCTTAAGCCAAGTGCTGGGAGGGGAATTTCTTCTGCAAAACTGCTCTGCTTCTGCTGCTTGTTCCATTTTAGAAAGTTTCCTGCTTTGGCCCTGCCTTGATTGAATAGTCCTTTCTCTTCTATCTAGAAGCTCCAGGTTTTCTTCTTACAAGTTGTCTTTGTTTTCTTTGTCCACAGACAGGAGTCCCTGCTCTCCCAGAGCCCTGTTGATCATCAGAAGCTGCTCGTGGCCGCGGATGCACATGGCCACGAAAGACCTAGAAGTAAAATCTGGAGCAAGGTCGTATGCAAGAAGATTTTCCCAGAGAAAAGCATCCTAGGAGCAGCAAGTGTCCTGGAGGTGCCAGTTGCCAGTATATGACTCCTAGGATGCTGTGGCGCAGCCAAAGATGAAGAGGCTCAGAGAGCTGCCAGACACGATCCTCGAGCAGGAAAGGCAGATGTTGGGAGCTCCAGGGAATTCCCTGATGTCAGCAGTGGCGGAGCAGGATGAGGAAGATGTCCACGCTTGGGCTACTTGTGGCAAGAGCCTCCATCCTTGCCCTTGCCTGGGTGAGAGTTGCCGGAGCGCAGACGGAGGAAGGCCTTTGGACAGGTGCAAGGTAAGAATGATGGATGGTCGGCAGTCGTGGTGTAAACAGAAACATTTCTTGCAATCATCCCTACTGTTAGAGTAGTTTCACTTTCCGGTTTGAATAGCGTGAGCATGGAAAGCCAATAGTCTAAATGTGCAGATGTCTGGTACCCAATAGTAGACATGAACTCAAGTCTCTCATAGAAACATCAGGCTTTTTCCTTAAGCCAAGTGCTGGGAGGGGAATTTCTTCTGCAAAACTACCGTGCTTCTGCTGCTTGTTCCATTTTAGAAAGTTTCCTCCCTTGGCCCTGCCTTGATTGAATAGTCCTTTTTTTTCTAACTAGAAGCTCCAGGTTTTCTTCTTACAAGTTGTCTTTGTTTTCTTTGTCCACAGACAGGAGTCCCTGCTCTCCCAGAGCCATGTCGATCATCAGAAGCTGCTTGTGGCTGAGAATGCAGATGGCCACGAAAGGACTAGGAGTAAAAACTGGAGCAAGGATGTGTCCAAGAAGATTTTCCCAGAGAAAAGCATCCTAGGAGCAGCAAGTGTCCTGGAGGTGCCAGTTGCCAGTATATGACTCCTAGGATGCTGTGGCGCTGCCAAAGGCAAAGAGGCTCAGAGAGCTGCCAGACACGATCCTCGAGCAGGAAAGGCAGATGTTGGGAGCACCAGGGAATTCCCTGACGTCAGCAGTGGAGGAGCAGGATGAGGAAGATGTCCACGCTTGGGCTACTTGTGGCAAGAGTGTCCAAGGCTCCCAGTGCCTCCGTGGGAGCTGCAGGACTGGTGACAGAGGGCAACCATTGGGCAGGACTGGCTGCTCCCTCAGAGCTGTGGCTCTCAGCAGAACTGTCTCATTGCTGAGGATGCACCTGTCCAGGAAGAGCATTGCAGAGGAGTAGGAGTCCAGCTCATTGCAGTAAGGGAATGGCTGAGGGATGTTTCCCAGGAGCAACTTTGCTGGAGGTGCCAGTTCCAGTCCGTGGCTCGCAGGATGCTGCAGCACTGCCATAGGAGAAGGGGTTTTGCATGGTGCTAGAGAAGATCCTCGAGCAGCAAAGGCAGGTGTTTGCAGCTCCAGGGAATACCCTGACGTCAGCAGTGGAGTAGCAGGATGAGGAAGATGTCCACGCTTGGGCTACTTGTGGCAAGAGCCTCCATCCCTGCCCTTGCCTGAGTGAGAGTTGCTGGAGCGCAGATGGAGGAAGGCCTTTGGACAGGTGCAAGGTAAGAATGATGCATGGTCGGCAGTCGTGGTGTAAACAGAAACATTTCTTGCAATCATCCTTACTGTTAGAGTAGTTTCACTTTCAGGTTTGAATAGCGTGAGCCTGGAAAGCCAATAGTCTAAATGTTCAGATGTCTGGTACCCAGTAGTAGACATGAACTCAAGTCTCTCATAGAAACATGAGGCTTTTTCCTTAAGCCAAGTGCTGGGAAGGGAATTTCTTCTGCAAAACTACTGTGCTTCTGCTGCTTGTTCCATTTTAGAAAGTTTCCTCCCTTGGCCCTGCCTTGATTGAATAGTCCTTTGTCTTCTATCTAGAAGCTCCAGGTTTTCTTCTTACAAGTTGTCTTTGTTTTCTTTGTCCACAGACAGGAGTCCCTGCTCTCCCAGAGCCCTGTTGATCATCAGAACCTGCTTGTGGCTGAGAATGCAGATGGCCACGAAAGGCCTAGAAGTAAAAACTGGAGCAAGGTTGTATGCAAGAAGATTTTCCCAGAGAA
Source organism: Aphelocoma coerulescens (assembly GCF_041296385.1). Taxonomy (NCBI): domain Eukaryota; kingdom Metazoa; phylum Chordata; class Aves; order Passeriformes; family Corvidae; genus Aphelocoma; species Aphelocoma coerulescens. Next base: position 1,285,717 of record NW_027184003.1, on the reverse strand, counting down.
AAGCATCCTAGGAGCAGCAAGTGTCCTGGAGGTGCCAGTTGCCAGTATATGACTCCTAGGATGCTGTGGCGCTGCCAAAGTTGAAGAGGCTCAGAGAGCTGCCAGACATGATCCTCCAGCTGGAAAGGCAGATGTTGGGAGCTCCAGGGAATTCCTTGACGTCAGCAGTGGAGGAGCAGGATGAGGAAGATGTCCCCGCTTGGGCTACTTGTGGCAAGAGTGTCCGAGGCTCCCAGTGCCTCCGTGAGAGCGGCAGGACTGGAGACGGAGGAAGGCCTTTGGACAGGTGCAAGGTAAGAATGATGCATGGTCCCCAGTTGTGGTGAGTACAGAAACATTTCTTCCAAGCATCTCTAGCTTTTGAAATAGTTTGACATTCCGGTTTGAATTGCGTGAGCCTGGAAAGCCAGTAGTCTAAATGTTCAGATGTCTGCTATCCAATAGTAGACATGAACTCAAGTCTCTCATAGAAACATCAGACTTTTTCCTTAAGCCAAGTGCTGGGAGGGGAATTTCTTCTGCAAAACTACTGTGCTTCTGCTGCTTGTTCCATTTTAGAAAGTTTCCTGCTTTGGCCCTGCCTTGATTGAATAGTCCTTTCTCTTCTATCTAGAAGCTCCAGGTTTTCTTCTTACAAGTTGTCTTTGTTTTCTTTGTCCACAGACAGGAGTCCCTGCTCTCCCAGAGCCATGTCGATCATCAGAAGCTGCTTGTGGCTGCGGATGCACATGGCCACGAAAGACCTAGAAGTAAAATCTGGAGCAAGGTCGTATGCAAGAAGATTTTCCCAGAGAAAAGCATCCTAGGAGCAGCAAGTGTCCTGGAGGTGCCAGTTGCCAGTATATGACTCCTAGGATGCTGTGGCGCAGCCAAAGATGAAGAGGCTCAGAGAGCTGCCAGACATGATCCTCCAGCAGCAAAGGCAGGTGTTTGCAGCTCCAGGGAATTCCCTGACGTCAGCAGTGGAGGAGCAGGATGAGGAAGATGTCCACGCTTGGGCTACTTGTGGCAAGAGTGTCCAAGGCTCCCAGTGCCTCCGTGGGAGCTGCGGGACTGGAGACGGAGGAAGGCCTTTTGGCAGGACTGGCTGCTCCCTCAGAGCCGCGGCTCTCAGCAGAACCGTCTCGTTGCTGAGGATGCACCTGTCCAGGAAGAGCATTGCAGAGGAGTAGGAGTCCAGCTCATTGCAGTAAGGGAATGGCTGAGGGATGTTTCCCAGGAACAACTTTGCTGGAGGTGCCAGTTCCAGTCCGTGAGTCGCAGGATGCTGCAGCGCTGCCATAGGAGAAGGCATTTGGCATGGTGCTAGAGAAGATCCTTGAGCAGCAAAGGCAAGTGTTTGCAGCTCCAGGGAATTCCTAGATGTCAGCAGTGGAAGATCAGGATGAGGAAGATGTCCGCGCTTGGGCTACTTGTGGCACGAGCCTCCATCCCTGCCCGACCCTGGGTGAGAGTTGCCAGAGCGCAGATGGAGGAAGGCCTTTGGACAGGTGCAAGGTAAGAATGATGGATGGTCGGCAGTTGTGGTGTAAACAGAAACATTTCTTGCAATCATCCCTTCTGTTAGAATAGTTTCACTTTCCGGTTTGAATAGCGTGAGCCTGGAGCGCCAATACTCTAAATGTTCAGACGTCTGCTCCCCAATAGTAGACATGAACTCAAGTCTCTCATAGCAACATCAGGCTTTTTCATTAAGCCAAGTGCTGGGAGGGGAATTTCTTCTGCAAAACTGCTCTGCTTCTTCTGCTTGTTCCATTTTAGAAAGTTTCCTGCTTTGGCCCTGCCTTGATTGAATAGTCCTTTCTCTTCTATCTAGAAGCTCCAGGTTTTCTTCTTACAAGTTGTCTTTGTTTTCTTTGTCCACAGACAGGAGTCCCTGCTCTCCCAGAGCCCTGTTGATCATCAGAAGCTGCTCGTGGCCGCGGATGCACATGGCCACGAAAGACCTAGAAGTAAAATCTGGAGCAAGGTCGTATGCAAGAAGATTTTCCCAGAGAAAAGCATCCTAGGAGCAGCAAGTGTCCTGGAGGTGCCAGTTGCCAGTATATGACTCCTAGGATGCTGTGGCGCAGCCAAAGATGAAGAGGCTCAGAGAGCTGCCAGACACGATCCTCGAGCAGGAAAGGCAGATGTTGGGAGCTCCAGGGAATTCCCTGATGTCAGCAGTGGCGGAGCAGGATGAGGAAGATGTCCACGCTTGGGCTACTTGTGGCAAGAGCCTCCATCCTTGCCCTTGCCTGGGTGAGAGTTGCCGGAGCGCAGACGGAGGAAGGCCTTTGGACAAGTGCAAGGTAAGAATGATGCATGGTCGGCAGTCGTGGTGTAAACAGAAACATTTCTTGCAATCATCCCTACTGTTAGAGTAGTTTCACTTTCCGGTTTGAATAGCGTGAGCATGGAAAGCCAATAGTCTAAATGTGCAGATGTCTGGTACCCAATAGTAGACATGAACTCAAGTCTCTCATAGAAACATCAGGCTTTTTCCTTAAGCCAAGTGCTGGGAGGGGAATTTCTTCTGCAAAACTACCGTGCTTCTGCTGCTTGTTCCATTTTAGAAAGTTTCCTCCCTTGGCCCTGCCTTGATTGAATAGTCCTTTTTTTCTAACTAGAAGCTCCAGGTTTTCTTCTTACAAGTTGTCTTTGTTTTCTTTGTCCACAGACAGGAGTCCCTGCTCTCCCAGAGCCATGTCGATCATCAGAAGCTGCTTGTGGCTGAGAATGCAGATGGCCACGAAAGGCCTAGGAGTAAAAACTGGAGCACGGACGTGTCCAAGAAGATTTTCCCAGAGGAAAGCATCCTAGGAGCAGCAAGTGTCCTGGAGGTGCCAGTTGCCAGTATATGACTCCTAGGATGCTGTGGCGCTGCCAAAGGCAAAGAGGCTCAGAGAGCTGCCAGACACGATCCTCGAGCAGGAAAGGCAGATGTTGGGAGCACCAGGGAATTCCCTGACGTCAGCAGTGGAGGAGCAGGATGAGGAAGATGTCCACGCTTGGGCTACTTGTGGCAAGAGTGTCCAAGGCTCCCAGTGCCTCCGTGGGAGCTGCAGGACTGGTGACGGAGGACAACCATTGGGCAGGACTGGCTGCTCCCTCAGAGCCGTGGCTCTCAGCAGAACCGTCTCATTGCTGAGGATGCACCTGTCCAGGAAGAGCATTGCAGAGGAGTAGGAGTCCAGCTCATTGCAGTAAGGGAATGGCTGAGGGATGTTTCCCAGGAGCAACTTTGCTGGAGGTGCCAGTTCCAGTCCGTGGCTCGCAGGATGCTGCAGCACTGCCATAGGAGAAGGGGTTTTGCATGGTGCTAGAGAAGGTCCTCGAGCAGCAAAGGCAGGTGTTTGCAGCTCCAGGGAATACCCTGACGTCAGCAGTGGAGTAGCAGGATGAGGAAGATGTCCACGCTTGGGCTACTTGTGGCAAGAGCCTCCATCCCTGCCCTTGCCTGGGTGAGAGTTGCCGGAGCGCAGATGGAGGAAGGCCTTTGGACAGGTGCAAGGTAAGAATGATGGATGGTCGGCAGTCGTGGTGTAAACAGAAACATTTCTTGCAATCATCCCTTCTGTTAGAATAGTTTCACTTTCCGGTTTGAATAGCGTGAGCCTGGAAAGCCAATAGTCTAAATGTTCAGATGTCTGGTACCCAATAGTAGACATGAACTCATGTCTCTCACAGAAACATCAGGCGTTTTCCTTAAGCCAAGTGCTGGGAGGGGAATTTCTTCTGCAATACTGCTGTGCTTCTTCTGCTTGTTCCATTTTAGAAAGTTTCCTGCTTTGGCCCTGCCTTGTTTGAATAGTCCTTTCTCTTCTAACTAGAAGCTCCAGGTTTTCTTCTTACAAGTTGTCTTTGTTTTCTTTGTTCACAGACAGGAGTCCCTGCTCTCCCAGAGCCATGTCGATCATCAGAACCTGCTTGTGGCTGAGAATGCAGATGGCCACGAAAGGCCTAGAAGTAAAAACTGGAGCAATGTCGTGTCCAAGAAGATTTTCCCAGAGAAAAGCATCCTAGGAGCGGCAAGTGTCATGTAGCTGCCAGTTTCCAGTATATGACTCTCAGGATGCTGTGGCGCTGCCAAAGGTGAAGAGGATCAGAGAGCTGCCAGACACGATCCTCCAGCAGGAAAGGCAGATTTTAGGAGCTCCAGGGAATTCCCTGCCGTCAGCAGTGGAGGAGCAGGATGAGGAAGATGTCCACGCTTGGGCTACTTGTGGCAAGAGTGTCCAAGGCTCCCAGTGCCTCCGTGAGAGCTGCAGGAGTGGAGTCAGAGGAAGGCCTTTGGACAGGACTGGCTCCTCCCTCAGAGCCATGGCTCTCAGCAGAACCGTCTCATTGCTGAGGATGCACCTGTCCAGGAAGAGCCTTGCAAAGGAGTAGGAGTCCAGCTCATTGCAGTAAGGGAATGGCTGAATGATGTTTCCCAGGAGCAACTATGCTGAAGGTGCCAGTTCCAGTCCATGGCTCGCAGGATGCTGCAGCACTGCCATAGGAGAAGGGGTTTTGCATGATGCTAGAGAAGGTCCTCGAGCAGCAAAGGCAGGTGTTTGCAGCTCCAGGGAATACCCTGACGTCAGCAGTAGAGTAGCAGGATGAGGAAGATGTCCATGCTTGGGCTACTTGTGGCAAGAGCCTCTATCCCTGCCCTTGCCTGGGTGAGAGTTGCCGGAGCGCAGACGGAGGAAGGCCTTTGGACAGGTGCAAGGTAAGAATGATGCATGGTCGGCAGTCGTGGTGTAAACAGAAACATTTCTTGCAATCATCCTTACTGTTAGAGTAGTTTCACTTTCCGGTTTGAATAGCGTGAGCCTGGAAAGCCAATAGTCTAAATGTTCAGACGTCTGGTACCCAATAGTAGACATGAACTCATGTCTCTCACAGAAACATCAGGCGTTTTCCTTAAGCCAAGTGCTGGGAGGGGAATTTCTTCTGCAAAACTACCGTGCTTCTGCTGCTTGTTCCATTTTAGAAAGTTTCCTCCCTTGGCTCTGCCTTGATTGAATAGTCCTTTCTCTTCTAACTAGAAGCTCCAGGTTTTCTTCTTACAAGTTGTCTTTGTTTTCTTTGTCCACAGACAGGAGTCCCTGCTCTCCCAGAGCCATGTCGATCATCAGAAGCTGCTTGTGGCTGCGGATGCAGATGGCCACAAAAGGCCTAGAAGTAAAATCTGCAGCAAGGTTGTGTGCAAGAAGATTTTCCCAGAGAAAAGCATCCTAGGAGCAGCAAGTGTCCTGGAGGTGCCAGTTGCCAGTATATGACTCCTAGGATGCTGTTGCTCTTCCAAAGTGTAAGAGGCTCAGAGAGCTGCCAGACACGATCCTCGAGCAGGAAAGGCAGATGTTGGGAGCTCCAGGGAATTCCCTGATGTCAGCAGTGGAGGAGCAGGATGAGGAAGATCTCGACGCTTGGGCTACTTGTGGCAAGAGTGTCCAGGGCTCCCAGTGCCTCCGTGGGAGCTGCAGGACTGGTGACGGAGGAAGGCCTTTGGGCAGGACTGGCTGCTCCCTCAGAGCCGTGGCTCTCAGCAGAACCGTCTCATTGCTGAGGATGCACCTATCCAGGAAGAGCCTTGCAAAGGTGTAGGAGTCCAGCTCATTGCAGTAAGGGAATGGCTGAAGGATGTTTCCCAGGAGCAACTATGCTGAAGGTGCCAGTTCCAGTCCATGGCTCGCAGGATGCTGCAGCACTGCCATAGGAGAAGGCATTTGGCATGGTGCTAGAGAAGATCCTCGAGCAGCAAAGGCAAGTGTTTGCAGCTCCAGGGAATTCCTAGATGTCAGCAGTGGAAGATCAGGATGAGGAATATCTCCAGGCTTGGGCTACTTGTGGCAAGAGCCTCCATCCCTGCCCGAGCTTGGGTGAGAGTTGCCAGAGCGCAGACGGAGGAAGGCCTTTGGACAGGTGCAAGGTAAGAATGATGCATGGTCGGCAGTCGTGGTGTGAGCAGAAACATTTCTTGCAATCGCCTCTAGCTTTTAGAGTAGTTTCACTTTCCGGTTTGAATAGTGTGAGCCTGGAAAGCCAATAGTCTAAATGTTCAGATGTCTGGTACCCAATAGTAGACATGAACTCAAGTCTCTCATAGAAACATCAGGCTTTTTCCTTAAGCCAAGTGCTGGGAGGGGAATTTCTTCTGCAAAACTGCTCTGCTTCTGCTGCTTGTTCCATTTTAGAAAGTTTCCTGCTTTGGCCCTGCCTTGATTGAATAGTCCTTTGTCTTCTAACTAGAAGCTCCAGGTTTTCTTCTTACAAGTTGTCTTTGTTTTCTTTGTCCACAGACAGGAGTCCCTGCTCTCCCAGAGCCCTGTTGATCATCAGAACCTGCTTGTGGCTGAGGATGCAGATGGCCACGAAAGGCCTAGAAGTAAAATCGGCAGCAAGGTTGTGTGCAAGAAGATTTTCCCAGAGAAAAGCATCCTAGGAGCAGCAAGTGTCCTGGAGGTGCCAGTTGCCAGTATATGACTCCTAGGATGCTGTGGCGCTGCCAAAGGTGAAGAGGCTCAGAGAGCTGCCAGACATGATCCTCCAGCTGGAAAGGCAGATGTTGGGAGCTCCAGGGAATTCCCTGATGTCAGCAGTGGAGGAGCAGGATGAGGAAGATGTCCACGCTTGGGCTACTTGTGGCAAGAGTGTCCAAGGCTCCCAGTGCCTCCGTGAGAGCGGCAGGACTGGAGACGGAGGAAGGCCTTTGGACAGGTGCAAGGTAAGAATGATGCATGGTCCCCAGTTGTGGTGAATACAGAAACATTTCTTCGAAGCATCTCTAGCTTTTGAAATAGTTTGACATTCCGGTTTGAATTGCGTGAGCCTGGAAAGCCAGTAGTCTAAATGTTCAGATGTCTGCTATCCAATAGTAGACATGAACTCAAGTCTCTCATTGAAACATCAGGCTTTTTCCTTAAGCCAAGTGCGGGGAGGGGAATTTCTTCTGCAAAACTACTGTGCTTCTGCTGCTTGTTCCATTTTAGAAAGTTTCCTGCTTTGGCCCTGCCTTGATTGAATTGTCCTTTCTCTTCTAACTAGAAGCTCCAGGTTTTAATCTTACAAGTTGTCTTTGTTTTCTTTGTCCACAGACAGGAGTCCCTGCTCTCCCAGAGCCATGTCGATCATCAGAAGCTTCTTGTGGCTGAGAATGCAGATGGCCACGAAAGGCCTAGGAGTAAAAACTGGAGCAAGGACGTGTGCAAGAAGTTTTTCCTAGAGGAAAGCATCCTAGGAGCAGCAAGTGTCCTGGAGGTGCCAGTTGCCAGTATATGACTCCTAGGATGCTCTGGCGCTGCCAAAGGCAAAGAGGCTCAGAGATCTGCCAGACACGATCCTCCAGCAGGAAAGGCAGATGTTGGGAGCACCAGGGAATTCCCTGACGTCAGCAGTGGAGGAGCAGGATGAGGAAGATGTCCACGCTTGGGCTACTTGTGGCAAGAGTGTCCAAGGCTCCCAGTGCCTCCGTGGGAGCTGCAGGACTGGTGACAGAGGACAACCATTGGGCAGGACTGGCTGCTTCCTCAGAGCTGTGGCTCTCAGCAGAACTGTCTCATTGCTGAGGATGCACCTGTCCAGGAAGAGCATTGCAGAGGAGTAGGAGTCCAGCTCATTGCAGTAAGGGAATGGCTGAGGGATGTTTCCCAGGAGCAACTTTGCTGGAGGTGCCAGTTCCAGTCCGTGGCTCGCAGGATGCTGCAGCACTGCCATAGGAGAAGGGGTTTTGCATGGTGCTAGAGAAGATCCTCGAGCAGCAAAGGCAGGTGTTTGCAGCTCCAGGGAATACCCTGACGTCAGCAGTGGAGTAGCAGGATGAGGAAGATGTCCACGCTTGGGCTACTTGTGGCAAGAGCCTCCATCCCTGCCCTTGCCTGAGTGAGAGTTGCTGGAGCGCAGATGGAGGAAGGCCTTTGGACAGGTGCAAGGTAAGAATGATGCATGGTCGGCAGTCGTGGTGTAAACAGAAACATTTCTTGCAATCATCCTTACTGTTAGAGTAGTTTCACTTTCAGGTTTGAATAGCGTGAGCCTGGAAAGCCAATAGTCTAAATGTTCAGATGTCTGGTACCCAGTAGTAGACATGAACTCAAGTCTCTCATAGAAACATGAGGTTTTTTCCTTAAGCCAAGTGCTGGGAGGGGAATTTCTTCTGCAAAACTGCTCTGCTTCTGCTGCTTGTTCCATTTTAGAAAGTTTCCTGCTTTGGCCCTGCCTTGATTGAATAGTCCTTTGTCTTCTATCTAGAAGCTCCAGGTTTTCTTCTTACAAGTTGTCTTTGTTTTCTTTGTCCACAGACAGGAGTCCCTGCTCTCCCAGAGCCCTGTTGATCATCAGAACCTGCTTGTGGCTGAGGATGCAGATGGCCACGAAAGGCCTAGAAGTAAAATCGGCAGCAAGGTCGTGTGCAAGAAGATTTTCCCAGAGAAAAGCATCCTAGGAGCAGCAAGTGTCCTGGAGGTGCCAGTTGCCAGTATATGACTCCTAGGATGCTGTGGCGCTGCCAAAGGTGAAGAGGCTCAGAGAGCTGCCAGACATGATCCTCCAGCTGGAAAGGCAGATTTTTGGAGCTCCAGGGAATTCCCTGACGTCAGCAGTGGAGGAGCAGGATGAGGAAGATGTCCATGCTTGGGCTACTTGTGGCAAGAGTGTCCAAGGCTCCCAGTGCCTCCGTGAGAGCGGCAGGACTGGAGACGGAGGAAGGCCTTTGGACAGGTGCAAGGTAAGAATGATGCATGGTCCCCAGTTGTGGTGAGTACAGAAACATTTCTTCGAAGCATCTCTAGCTTTTGAAATAGTTTGACATTCCGGTTTGAATTGTGTGAGCCTGGAAAGCCAGTAGTCTAAATGTTCAGATGTCTGCTATCCAATAGTAGACATGAACTCAAGTCTCTCATAGAAACATGAGGTTTTTTCCTTAAGCCAAGTGCTGGGAGGGGAATTTCTTCTGCAAAAGTACTGTGCTTCTGCTGCTTGTTCCATTTTAGAAAGTTTCCTGCTTTGGCCCTGCCTTGATTGAATAGTCCTTTCTCTTCTATCTAGAAGCTCCAGGTTTTCTTCTTACAAGTTGTCTTTGTTTTCTTTGTCCACAGACAGGAGTCCCTGCTCTCCCAGAGCCATGTCGATCATCAGAAGCTGCTTGTGGCTGCGGATGCACATGGCCACGAAAGACCTAGAAGTAAAATCTGGAGCAAGGTCGTATGCAAGAAGATTTTCCCAGAGAAAAGCATCCTAGGAGCAGCAAGTGTCCTGGAGGTGCCAGTTGCCAGTATATGACTCCTAGGATGCTGTGGCGCAGCCAAAGATGAAGAGGCTCAGAGAGCTGCCAGACATGATCCTCCAGCAGCAAAGGCAGGTGTTTGCAGCTCCAGGGAATTCCCTGACGTCAGCAGTGGAGGAGCAGGATGAGGAAGATGTCCACGCTTGGGCTACTTGTGGCAAGAGTGTCCAAGGCTCCCAGTGCCTCCGTGGGAGCTGCGGGACTGGAGACGGAGGAAGGCCTTTTGGCAGGACTGGCTGCTCCCTCAGAGCCGCGGCTCTCAGCAGAACCGTCTCGTTGCTGAGGATGCACCTGTCCAGGAAGAGCATTGCAGAGGAGTAGGAGTCCAGCTCATTGCAGTAAGGGAATGGCTGAGGGATGTTTCCCAGGAGCAACTTTGCTGGAGGTGCCAGTTCCAGTCCGTGAGTCGCAGGATGCTGCAGCGCTGCCATAGGAGAAGGCATTTGGCATGGTGCTAGAGAAGATCCTTGAGCAGCAAAGGCAAGTGTTTGCAGCTCCAGGGAATTCCTAGATGTCAGCAGTGGAAGATCAGGATGAGGAAGATGTCCGCGCTTGGGCTACTTGTGGCACGAGCCTCCATCCCTGCCCGACCCTGGGTGAGAGTTGCCAGAGCGCAGATGGAGGAAGGCCTTTGGACAGGTGCAAGGTAAGAATGATGGATGGTCGGCAGTTGTGGTGTAAACAGAAACATTTCTTGCAATCATCCCTTCTGTTAGAATAGTTTCACTTTCCGGTTTGAATAGCGTGAGCCTGGAGCGCCAATACTCTAAATGTTCAGACGTCTGCTCCCCAATAGTAGACATGAACTCAAGTCTCTCATAGCAACATCAGGCTTTTTCCTTAAGCCAAGTGCTGGGAGGGGAATTTCTTCTGCAAAACTGCTCTGCTTCTGCTGCTTGTTCCATTTTAGAAAGTTTCCTGCTTTGGCCCTGCCTTGATTGAATAGTCCTTTCTCTTCTATCTAGAAGCTCCAGGTTTTCTTCTTACAAGTTGTCTTTGTTTTCTTTGTCCACAGACAGGAGTCCCTGCTCTCCCAGAGCCCTGTTGATCATCAGAAGCTGCTCGTGGCCGCGGATGCACATGGCCACGAAAGACCTAGAAGTAAAATCTGGAGCAAGGTCGTATGCAAGAAGATTTTCCCAGAGAAAAGCATCCTAGGAGCAGCAAGTGTCCTGGAGGTGCCAGTTGCCAGTATATGACTCCTAGGATGCTGTGGCGCAGCCAAAGATGAAGAGGCTCAGAGAGCTGCCAGACACGATCCTCGAGCAGGAAAGGCAGATGTTGGGAGCTCCAGGGAATTCCCTGATGTCAGCAGTGGCGGAGCAGGATGAGGAAGATGTCCACGCTTGGGCTACTTGTGGCAAGAGCCTCCATCCTTGCCCTTGCCTGGGTGAGAGTTGCCGGAGCGCAGACGGAGGAAGGCCTTTGGACAGGTGCAAGGTAAGAATGATGCATGGTCGGCAGTCGTGGTGTAAACAGAAACATTTCTTGCAATCATCCCTACTGTTAGAGTAGTTTCACTTTCCGGTTTGAATAGCGTGAGCATGGAAAGCCAATAGTCTAAATGTGCAGATGTCTGGTACCCAATAGTAGACATGAACTCAAGTCTCTCATAGAAACATCAGGCTTTTTCCTTAAGCCAAGTGCTGGGAGGGGAATTTCTTCTGCAAAACTACCGTGCTTCTGCTGCTTGTTCCATTTTAGAAAGTTTCCTCCCTTGGCCCTGCCTTGATTGAATAGTCCTTTTTTTTCTAACTAGAAGCTCCAGGTTTTCTTCTTACAAGTTGTCTTTGTTTTCTTTGTCCACAGACAGGAGTCCCTGCTCTCCCAGAGCCATGTCGATCATCAGAAGCTGCTTGTGGCTGAGAATGCAGATGGCCACGAAAGGACTAGGAGTAAAAACTGGAGCAAGGATGTGTCCAAGAAGATTTTCCCAGAGAAAAGCATCCTAGGAGCAGCAAGTGTCCTGGAGGTGCCAGTTGCCAGTATATGACTCCTAGGATGCTGTGGCGCTGCCAAAGGCAAAGAGGCTCAGAGAGCTGCCAGACACGATCCTCGAGCAGGAAAGGCAGATGTTGGGAGCACCAGGGAATTCCCTGACGTCAGCAGTGGAGGAGCAGGATGAGGAAGATGTCCACGCTTGGGCTACTTGTGGCAAGAGTGTCCAAGGCTCCCAGTGCCTCCGTGGGAGCTGCAGGACTGGTGACAGAGGGCAACCATTGGGCAGGACTGGCTGCTTCCTCAGAGCTGTGGCTCTCAGCAGAACTGTCTCATTGCTGAGGATGCACCTGTCCAGGAAGAGCATTGCAGAGGAGTAGGAGTCCAGCTCATTGCAGTAAGGGAATGGCTGAGGGATGTTTCCCAGGAGCAACTTTGCTGGAGGTGCCAGTTCCAGTCCGTGGCTCGCAGGATGCTGCAGCACTGCCATAGGAGAAGGGGTTTTGCATGGTGCTAGAGAAGATCCTCGAGCAGCAAAGGCAGGTGTTTGCAGCTCCAGGGAATACCCTGACGTCAGCAGTGGAGTAGCAGGATGAGGAAGATGTCCACGCTTGGGCTACTTGTGGCAAGAGCCTCCATCCCTGCCCTTGCCTGAGTGAGAGTTGCTGGAGCGCAGATGGAGGAAGGCCTTTGGACAGGTGCAAGGTAAGAATGATGCATGGTCGGCAGTCGTGGTGTAAACAGAAACATTTCTTGCAATCATCCTTACTGTTAGAGTAGTTTCACTTTCAGGTTTGAATAGCGTGAGCCTGGAAAGCCAATAGTCTAAATGTTCAGATGTCTGGTACCCAGTAGTAGACATGAACTCAAGTCTCTCATAGAAACATGAGGCTTTTTCCTTAAGCCAAGTGCTGGGAAGGGAATTTCTTCTGCAAAACTACTGTGCTTCTGCTGCTTGTTCCATTTTAGAAAGTTTCCTCCCTTGGCCCTGCCTTGATTGAATAGTCCTTTGTCTTCTATCTAGAAGCTCCAGGTTTTCTTCTTACAAGTTGTCTTTGTTTTCTTTGTCCACAGACAGGAGTCCCTGCTCTCCCAGAGCCCTGTTGATCATCAGAACCTGCTTGTGGCTGAGAATGCAGATGGCCACGAAAGGCCTAGAAGTAAAAACTGGAGCAAGGTTGTATGCAAGAAGATTTTCCCAGAGAAAAGCATCCTAGGAGCAGCAAGTGTCCTGGAGGTGCCAGTTGCCAGTATATGACTCCTAGGATGCTGTGGCGCTGCCAAAGTTGAAGAGGCTCAGAGAGCTGCCAGACATGATCCTCCAGCTGGAAAGGCAGATGTTGGGAGCTCCAGGGAATTCCTTGACGTCAGCAGTGGAGGAGCAGGATGAGGAAGATGTCCCCGCTTGGGCTACTTGTGGCAAGAGTGTCCGAGGCTCCCAGTGCCTCCGTGAGAGCGGCAGGACTGGAGACGGAGGAAGGCCTTTGGACAGGTGCAAGGTAAGAATGATGCATGGTCCCCAGTTGTGGTGAGTACAGAAACATTTCTTCCAAGCATCTCTAGCTTTTGAAATAGTTTGACATTCCGGTTTGAATTGCGTGAGCCTGGAAAGCCAGTAGTCTAAATGTTCAGATGTCTGCTATCCAATAGTAGACATGAACTCAAGTCTCTCATAGAAACATCAGACTTTTTCCTTAAGCCAAGTGCTGGGAGGGGAATTTCTTCTGCAAAACTACTGTGCTTCTGCTGCTTGTTCCATTTTAGAAAGTTTCCTGCTTTGGCCCTGCCTTGATTGAATAGTCCTTTCTCTTCTATCTAGAAGCTCCAGGTTTTCTTCTTACAAGTTGTCTTTGTTTTCTTTGTCCACAGACAGGAGTCCCTGCTCTCCCAGAGCCATGTCGATCATCAGAAGCTGCTTGTGGCTGCGGATGCACATGGCCACGAAAGACCTAGAAGTAAAATCTGGAGCAAGGTCGTATGCAAGAAGATTTTCCCAGAGAAAAGCATCCTAGGAGCAGCAAGTGTCCTGGAGGTGCCAGTTGCCAGTATATGACTCCTAGGATGCTGTGGCGCAGCCAAAGATGAAGAGGCTCAGAGAGCTGCCAGACATGATCCTCCAGCAGCAAAGGCAGGTGTTTGCAGCTCCAGGGAATTCCCTGACGTCAGCAGTGGAGGAGCAGGATGAGGAAGATGTCCACGCTTGGGCTACTTGTGGCAAGAGTGTCCAAGGCTCCCAGTGCCTCCGTGGGAGCTGCGGGACTGGAGACGGAGGAAGGCCTTTTGGCAGGACTGGCTGCTCCCTCAGAGCCGCGGCTCTCAGCAGAACCGTCTCGTTGCTGAGGATGCACCTGTCCAGGAAGAGCATTGCAGAGGAGTAGGAGTCCAGCTCATTGCAGTAAGGGAATGGCTGAGGGATGTTTCCCAGGAACAACTTTGCTGGAGGTGCCAGTTCCAGTCCGTGAGTCGCAGGATGCTGCAGCGCTGCCATAGGAGAAGGCATTTGGCATGGTGCTAGAGAAGATCCTTGAGCAGCAAAGGCAAGTGTTTGCAGCTCCAGGGAATTCCTAGATGTCAGCAGTGGAAGATCAGGATGAGGAAGATGTCCGCGCTTGGGCTACTTGTGGCACGAGCCTCCATCCCTGCCCGACCCTGGGTGAGAGTTGCCAGAGCGCAGATGGAGGAAGGCCTTTGGACAGGTGCAAGGTAAGAATGATGGATGGTCGGCAGTTGTGGTGTAAACAGAAACATTTCTTGCAATCATCCCTTCTGTTAGAATAGTTTCACTTTCCGGTTTGAATAGCGTGAGCCTGGAGCGCCAATACTCTAAATGTTCAGACGTCTGCTCCCCAATAGTAGACATGAACTCAAGTCTCTCATAGCAACATCAGGCTTTTTCATTAAGCCAAGTGCTGGGAGGGGAATTTCTTCTGCAAAACTGCTCTGCTTCTTCTGCTTGTTCCATTTTAGAAAGTTTCCTGCTTTGGCCCTGCCTTGATTGAATAGTCCTTTCTCTTCTATCTAGAAGCTCCAGGTTTTCTTCTTACAAGTTGTCTTTGTTTTCTTTGTCCACAGACAGGAGTCCCTGCTCTCCCAGAGCCCTGTTGATCATCAGAAGCTGCTCGTGGCCGCGGATGCACATGGCCACGAAAGACCTAGAAGTAAAATCTGGAGCAAGGTCGTATGCAAGAAGATTTTCCCAGAGAAAAGCATCCTAGGAGCAGCAAGTGTCCTGGAGGTGCCAGTTGCCAGTATATGACTCCTAGGATGCTGTGGCGCAGCCAAAGATGAAGAGGCTCAGAGAGCTGCCAGACACGATCCTCGAGCAGGAAAGGCAGATGTTGGGAGCTCCAGGGAATTCCCTGATGTCAGCAGTGGCGGAGCAGGATGAGGAAGATGTCCACGCTTGGGCTACTTGTGGCAAGAGCCTCCATCCTTGCCCTTGCCTGGGTGAGAGTTGCCGGAGCGCAGACGGAGGAAGGCCTTTGGACAAGTGCAAGGTAAGAATGATGCATGGTCGGCAGTCGTGGTGTAAACAGAAACATTTCTTGCAATCATCCCTACTGTTAGAGTAGTTTCACTTTCCGGTTTGAATAGCGTGAGCATGGAAAGCCAATAGTCTAAATGTGCAGATGTCTGGTACCCAATAGTAGACATGAACTCAAGTCTCTCATAGAAACATCAGGCTTTTTCCTTAAGCCAAGTGCTGGGAGGGGAATTTCTTCTGCAAAACTACCGTGCTTCTGCTGCTTGTTCCATTTTAGAAAGTTTCCTCCCTTGGCCCTGCCTTGATTGAATAGTCCTTTTTTTCTAACTAGAAGCTCCAGGTTTTCTTCTTACAAGTTGTCTTTGTTTTCTTTGTCCACAGACAGGAGTCCCTGCTCTCCCAGAGCCATGTCGATCATCAGAAGCTGCTTGTGGCTGAGAATGCAGATGGCCACGAAAGGCCTAGGAGTAAAAACTGGAGCACGGACGTGTCCAAGAAGATTTTCCCAGAGGAAAGCATCCTAGGAGCAGCAAGTGTCCTGGAGGTGCCAGTTGCCAGTATATGACTCCTAGGATGCTGTGGCGCTGCCAAAGGCAAAGAGGCTCAGAGAGCTGCCAGACACGATCCTCGAGCAGGAAAGGCAGATGTTGGGAGCACCAGGGAATTCCCTGACGTCAGCAGTGGAGGAGCAGGATGAGGAAGATGTCCACGCTTGGGCTACTTGTGGCAAGAGTGTCCAAGGCTCCCAGTGCCTCCGTGGGAGCTGCAGGACTGGTGACGGAGGACAACCATTGGGCAGGACTGGCTGCTCCCTCAGAGCCGTGGCTCTCAGCAGAACCGTCTCATTGCTGAGGATGCACCTGTCCAGGAAGAGCATTGCAGAGGAGTAGGAGTCCAGCTCATTGCAGTAAGGGAATGGCTGAGGGATGTTTCCCAGGAGCAACTTTGCTGGAGGTGCCAGTTCCAGTCCGTGGCTCGCAGGATGCTGCAGCACTGCCATAGGAGAAGGGGTTTTGCATGGTGCTAGAGAAGGTCCTCGAGCAGCAAAGGCAGGTGTTTGCAGCTCCAGGGAATACCCTGACGTCAGCAGTGGAGTAGCAGGATGAGGAAGATGTCCACGCTTGGGCTACTTGTGGCAAGAGCCTCCATCCCTGCCCTTGCCTGGGTGAGAGTTGCCGGAGCGCAGATGGAGGAAGGCCTTTGGACAGGTGCAAGGTAAGAATGATGGATGGTCGGCAGTCGTGGTGTAAACAGAAACATTTCTTGCAATCATCCCTTCTGTTAGAATAGTTTCACTTTCCGGTTTGAATAGCGTGAGCCTGGAAAGCCAATAGTCTAAATGTTCAGATGTCTGGTACCCAATAGTAGACATGAACTCATGTCTCTCACAGAAACATCAGGCGTTTTCCTTAAGCCAAGTGCTGGGAGGGGAATTTCTTCTGCAATACTGCTGTGCTTCTTCTGCTTGTTCCATTTTAGAAAGTTTCCTGCTTTGGCCCTGCCTTGTTTGAATAGTCCTTTCTCTTCTAACTAGAAGCTCCAGGTTTTCTTCTTACAAGTTGTCTTTGTTTTCTTTGTTCACAGACAGGAGTCCCTGCTCTCCCAGAGCCATGTCGATCATCAGAACCTGCTTGTGGCTGAGAATGCAGATGGCCACGAAAGGCCTAGAAGTAAAAACTGGAGCAATGTCGTGTCCAAGAAGATTTTCCCAGAGAAAAGCATCCTAGGAGCGGCAAGTGTCATGTAGCTGCCAGTTTCCAGTATATGACTCTCAGGATGCTGTGGCGCTGCCAAAGGTGAAGAGGATCAGAGAGCTGCCAGACACGATCCTCCAGCAGGAAAGGCAGATTTTAGGAGCTCCAGGGAATTCCCTGCCGTCAGCAGTGGAGGAGCAGGATGAGGAAGATGTCCACGCTTGGGCTACTTGTGGCAAGAGTGTCCAAGGCTCCCAGTGCCTCCGTGAGAGCTGCAGGAGTGGAGTCAGAGGAAGGCCTTTGGACAGGACTGGCTCCTCCCTCAGAGCCATGGCTCTCAGCAGAACCGTCTCATTGCTGAGGATGCACCTGTCCAGGAAGAGCCTTGCAAAGGAGTAGGAGTCCAGCTCATTGCAGTAAGGGAATGGCTGAATGATGTTTCCCAGGAGCAACTATGCTGAAGGTGCCAGTTCCAGTCCATGGCTCGCAGGATGCTGCAGCACTGCCATAGGAGAAGGGGTTTTGCATGATGCTAGAGAAGGTCCTCGAGCAGCAAAGGCAGGTGTTTGCAGCTCCAGGGAATACCCTGACGTCAGCAGTAGAGTAGCAGGATGAGGAAGATGTCCATGCTTGGGCTACTTGTGGCAAGAGCCTCTATCCCTGCCCTTGCCTGGGTGAGAGTTGCCGGAGCGCAGACGGAGGAAGGCCTTTGGACAGGTGCAAGGTAAGAATGATGCATGGTCGGCAGTCGTGGTGTAAACAGAAACATTTCTTGCAATCATCCTTACTGTTAGAGTAGTTTCACTTTCCGGTTTGAATAGCGTGAGCCTGGAAAGCCAATAGTCTAAATGTTCAGACGTCTGGTACCCAATAGTAGACATGAACTCATGTCTCTCACAGAAACATCAGGCGTTTTCCTTAAGCCAAGTGCTGGGAGGGGAATTTCTTCTGCAATACTGCTGTGCTTCTGCTGCTTGTTCCATTTTAGAAAGTTTCCTCCCTTGGCTCTGCCTTGATTGAATAGTCCTTTCTCTTCTAACTAGAAGCTCCAGGTTTTCTTCTTACAAGTTGTCTTTGTTTTCTTTGTCCACAGACAGGAGTCCCTGCTCTCCCAGAGCCATGTCGATCATCAGAAGCTGCTTGTGGCTGCGGATGCAGATGGCCACAAAAGGCCTAGAAGTAAAATCTGCAGCAAGGTTGTGTGCAAGAAGATTTTCCCAGAGAAAAGCATCCTAGGAGCAGCAAGTGTCCTGGAGGTGCCAGTTGCCAGTATATGACTCCTAGGATGCTGTTGCTCTTCCAAAGTGTAAGAGGCGCAGAGAGCTGCCAGACACGATCCTCGAGCAGGAAAGGCAGATGTTGGGAGCTCCAGGGAATTCCCTGATGTCAGCAGTGGAGGAGCAGGATGAGGAAGATCTCGACGCTTGGGCTACTTGTGGCAAGAGTGTCCAGGGCTCCCAGTGCCTCCGTGGGAGCTGCAGGACTGGTGACGGAGGAAGGCCTTTGGGCAGGACTGGCTGCTCCCTCAGAGCCGTGGCTCTCAGCAGAACCGTCTCATTGCTGAGGATGCACCTATCCAGGAAGAGCCTTGCAAAGGTGTAGGAGTCCAGCTCATTGCAGTAAGGGAATGGCTGAAGGATGTTTCCCAGGAGCAACTATGCTGAAGGTGCCAGTTCCAGTCCATGGCTCGCAGGATGCTGCAGCACTGCCATAGGAGAAGGCATTTGGCATGGTGCTAGAGAAGATCCTCGAGCAGCAAAGGCAAGTGTTTGCAGCTCCAGGGAATTCCTAGATGTCAGCAGTGGAAGATCAGGATGAGGAATATCTCCAGGCTTGGGCTACTTGTGGCAAGAGCCTCCATCCCTGCCCGAGCTTGGGTGAGAGTTGCCAGAGCGCAGACGGAGGAAGGCCTTTGGACAGGTGCAAGGTAAGAATGATGCATGGTCGGCAGTCGTGGTGTGAGCAGAAACATTTCTTGCAATCGCCTCTAGCTTTTAGAGTAGTTTCACTTTCCGGTTTGAATAGTGTGAGCCTGGAAAGCCAATAGTCTAAATGTTCAGATGTCTGGTACCCAATAGTAGACATGAACTCAAGTCTCTCATAGAAACATCAGGCTTTTTCCTTAAGCCAAGTGCTGGGAGGGGAATTTCTTCTGCAAAACTGCTCTGCTTCTGCTGCTTGTTCCATTTTAGAAAGTTTCCTGCTTTGGCCCTGCCTTGATTGAATAGTCCTTTGTCTTCTAACTAGAAGCTCCAGGTTTTCTTCTTACAAGTTGTCTTTGTTTTCTTTGTCCACAGACAGGAGTCCCTGCTCTCCCAGAGCCCTGTTGATCATCAGAACCTGCTTGTGGCTGAGGATGCAGATGGCCACGAAAGGCCTAGAAGTAAAATCGGCAGCAAGGTTGTGTGCAAGAAGATTTTCCCAGAGAAAAGCATCCTAGGAGCAGCAAGTGTCCTGGAGGTGCCAGTTGCCAGTATATGACTCCTAGGATGCTGTGGCGCTGCCAAAGGTGAAGAGGCTCAGAGAGCTGCCAGACATGATCCTCCAGCTGGAAAGGCAGATGTTGGGAGCTCCAGGGAATTCCCTGATGTCAGCAGTGGAGGAGCAGGATGAGGAAGATGTCCACGCTTGGGCTACTTGTGGCAAGAGTGTCCAAGGCTCCCAGTGCCTCCGTGAGAGCGGCAGGACTGGAGACGGAGGAAGGCCTTTGGACAGGTGCAAGGTAAGAATGATGCATGGTCCCCAGTTGTGGTGAATACAGAAACATTTCTTCGAAGCATCTCTAGCTTTTGAAATAGTTTGACATTCCGGTTTGAATTGCGTGAGCCTGGAAAGCCAGTAGTCTAAATGTTCAGATGTCTGCTATCCAATAGTAGACATGAACTCAAGTCTCTCATAGAAACATCAGGCTTTTTCCTTAAGCCAAGTGCGGGGAGGGGAATTTCTTCTGCAAAACTACTGTGCTTCTGCTGCTTGTTCCATTTTAGAAAGTTTCCTGCTTTGGCCCTGCCTTGATTGAATTGTCCTTTCTCTTCTAACTAGAAGCTCCAGGTTTTAATCTTACAAGTTGTCTTTGTTTTCTTTGTCCACAGACAGGAGTCCCTGCTCTCCCAGAGCCATGTCGATCATCAGAAGCTTCTTGTGGCTGAGAATGCAGATGGCCACGAAAGGCCTAGGAGTAAAAACTGGAGCAAGGACGTGTGCAAGAAGTTTTTCCTAGAGGAAAGCATCCTAGGAGCAGCAAGTGTCCTGGAGGTGCCAGTTGCCAGTATATGACTCCTAGGATGCTCTGGCGCTGCCAAAGGCAAAGAGGCTCAGAGATCTGCCAGACACGATCCTCCAGCAGGAAAGGCAGATGTTGGGAGCACCAGGGAATTCCCTGACGTCAGCAGTGGAGGAGCAGGATGAGGAAGATGTCCACGCTTGGGCTACTTGTGGCAAGAGTGTCCAAGGCTCCCAGTGCCTCCGTGGGAGCTGCAGGACTGGTGACAGAGGACAACCATTGGGCAGGACTGGCTGCTTCCTCAGAGCTGTGGCTCTCAGCAGAACTGTCTCATTGCTGAGGATGCACCTGTCCAGGAAGAGCATTGCAGAGGAGTAGGAGTCCAGCTCATTGCAGTAAGGGAATGGCTGAGGGATGTTTCCCAGGAGCAACTTTGCTGGAGGTGCCAGTTCCAGTCCGTGGCTCGCAGGATGCTGCAGCACTGCCATAGGAGAAGGGGTTTTGCATGGTGCTAGAGAAGATCCTCGAGCAGCAAAGGCAGGTGTTTGCAGCTCCAGGGAATACCCTGACGTCAGCAGTGGAGTAGCAGGATGAGGAAGATGTCCACGCTTGGGCTACTTGTGGCAAGAGCCTCCATCCCTGCCCTTGCCTGAGTGAGAGTTGCTGGAGCGCAGATGGAGGAAGGCCTTTGGACAGGTGCAAGGTAAGAATGATGCATGGTCGGCAGTCGTGGTGTAAACAGAAACATTTCTTGCAATCATCCTTACTGTTAGAGTAGTTTCACTTTCAGGTTTGAATAGCGTGAGCCTGGAAAGCCAATAGTCTAAATGTTCAGATGTCTGGTACCCAGTAGTAGACATGAACTCAAGTCTCTCATAGAAACATGAGGTTTTTTCCTTAAGCCAAGTGCTGGGAGGGGAATTTCTTCTGCAAAACTGCTCTGCTTCTGCTGCTTGTTCCATTTTAGAAAGTTTCCTGCTTTGGCCCTGCCTTGATTGAATAGTCCTTTGTCTTCTATCTAGAAGCTCCAGGTTTTCTTCTTACAAGTTGTCTTTGTTTTCTTTGTCCACAGACAGGAGTCCCTGCTCTCCCAGAGCCCTGTTGATCATCAGAACCTGCTTGTGGCTGAGGATGCAGATGGCCACGAAAGGCCTAGAAGTAAAATCGGCAGCAAGGTCGTGTGCAAGAAGATTTTCCCAGAGAAAAGCATCCTAGGAGCAGCAAGTGTCCTGGAGGTGCCAGTTGCCAGTATATGACTCCTAGGATGCTGTGGCGCTGCCAAAGGTGAAGAGGCTCAGAGAGCTGCCAGACATGATCCTCCAGCTGGAAAGGCAGATTTTTGGAGCTCCAGGGAATTCCCTGACGTCAGCAGTGGAGGAGCAGGATGAGGAAGATGTCCATGCTTGGGCTACTTGTGGCAAGAGTGTCCAAGGCTCCCAGTGCCTCCGTGAGAGCGGCAGGACTGGAGACGGAGGAAGGCCTTTGGACAGGTGCAAGGTAAGAATGATGCATGGTCCCCAGTTGTGGTGAGTACAGAAACATTTCTTCGAAGCATCTCTAGCTTTTGAAATAGTTTGACATTCCGGTTTGAATTGTGTGAGCCTGGAAAGCCAGTAGTCTAAATGTTCAGATGTCTGCTATCCAATAGTAGACATGAACTCAAGTCTCTCATAGAAACATGAGGTTTTTTCCTTAAGCCAAGTGCTGGGAGGGGAATTTCTTCTGCAAAAGTACTGTGCTTCTGCTGCTTGTTCCATTTTAGAAAGTTTCCTCCCTTGGCCCTGCCTTGATTGAATAGTCCTTTCTCTTCTAACTAGAAGCTCCAGGTTTTAATCTTACAAGTTGTCTTTGTTTTCTTTGTCCACAGACAGGAGTCCCTGCTCTCCCAGAGCCATGTCGATCATCAGAAGCTGCTTGTGGCTGCGGATGCAGATGGCCACAAAAGGCCTAGAAGTAAAATCTGGAGCAAGGTCGTGTGCAAGATTTTCCCAGAGAAAAGCATCCTAGGAGCAGCAAGTGTACTGGAGGTGCCAGTTGCCAGTATATGACTCCAAGGATGCTGTGGCACAGCCAAAGGTGAAGAGGCTCAGAGAGCTGCCAGACACGATCCTCGAGCAGCAAAGGCAGGTGTTTGCAGCTCCAGGGAATTCCCTGCCGTCAGCAGTGGAGGAGCAGGATGAGGAAGATCTCGACGCTTGGGCTACTTGTGGCAAGAGTGTCCAAGCTCCGTGGGAGCTGCGGGACTGGAGGCGGAGGAAGGCCTTTGGGCAGGACTGGCTGCTCCCTCAGAGCCGCGGCTCTCAGCAGAACCGTCTCATTGCTGAGGATGCACCTGTCCAGGAAGAGCATTGCAGAGGAGTAGGAGTCCAGCTCATTGCAGTAAGGGAATGGCTGAGGGATGTTTCCCAGGAGCAACTTTGCTGGAGGTGCCAGTTCCAGTCCGTGACTTGCAGGATGCTGCAGCACTGCCATAGGAGAAGGCGTTTGGCATGATGCTAGAGAAGATCCTCGAGCAGCAAATGCAAGTGTTTGCAGCTCCAGGGAATTCCTAGATGTCAGCAGTGGAAGATCAGGATGAGGAATATCTCCAGGCTTGGGCTACTTGTGGCAAGAGCCTCCATCCCTGCCCGAGCTTGGGTGAGAGTTGCCAGAGCGCAGACGGAGGAAGGCCTTTGGACAGGTGCAAGGTAAGAATGATGCATGGTCGGCAGTCGTGGTGTAAACAGAAACATTTCTTGCAATCATCCCTACTGTTAGAGTAGTTTCACTTTCCGGTTTGAATAGCGTGAGCCTGGAAAGCCAATAGTCTAAATGTTCAGATGTCTGGTACCCAATAGTAGACATGAACTCATGTCTCTCATAGAAACATCAGGCTTTTTCCTTAAGCCAAGTGCTGGGAGGGGAATTTCTTCTGCAAAACTACTGTGCTTCTGCTGCTTGTTCCATTTTAGAAAGTTTCCTGCTTTGGCCCTGCCTTGATTGAATAGTCCTTTTTCTTCTAACTAGAAGCTCCAGGTTTTCTTCTTACAAGTTGTCTTTGTTTTCTTTGTCCACAGACAGGAGTCCCTGCTCTCCCAGAGCCATGTCGATCATCAGAAGCTTCTTGTGGCTGAGAATGCAGATGGCCACGAAAGGCCTAAGAGTAAAAACTGGAGCAAGGACGTGTGCAAGAAGATTTTCCTAGAGGAAAGCATCCTAGGAGAAGCAAGTGTCCTGGAGGTGCCAGTTGCCAGTATATGACTCCTAGGATGCTGTGGCGCTGCCAAAGGCAAAGAGGCTCAGAGATCTGCCAGACACGATCCTCGAGCAGGAAAGGCAGATGTTGGGAGCACCAGGGAATTCCCTGACGTCAGCAGTGGAGGAGCAGGATGAGGAAGATGTCCACGCTTGGGCTACTTGTGGCAAGAGTGTCCAAGGCTCCCAGTGCCTCCGTGGGAGCTGCAGGACTGGTGACAGAGGGCAACCATTGGGCAGGACTGGCTGCTCCCTCAGAGCTGTGGCTCTCAGCAGAACCGTCTCATTGCTGAGGATGCACCTGTCCAGGAAGAGCCTTGCAGAGGAGTAGGAGTCCAGCTCATTGCAGTAAGGGAATGGCTGAATGATGTTTCCCAGGAGCAACTATGCTGAAGGTGCCAGTTCCAGTCCATGGCTCGCAGGATGCTGCAGCACTGCCATAGGAGAAGGGGTTTGGCATGGTGCTAGAGAAGGTCCTCGAGCAGCAAAGGCAGGTGTTTGCAGCTCCAGGGAATACCCTGACGTCAGCAGTGGAGTAGCAGGATGAGGAAGATGTCCACGCTTGGGCTACTTGTGGCAAGAGCCTCCATCCCTGCCCTTGCCTGAGTGAGAGTTGCTGGAGCGCAGATGGAGGAAGGCCTTTGGACAGGTGCAAGGTAAGAATGATGCATGGTCGGCAGTCGTGGTGTAAACAGAAACATTTCTTGCAATCATCCTTACTGTTAGAGTAGTTTCACTTTCCGGTTTGAATAGCGTGAGCCTGGAAAGCCAATAGTCTAAATGTTCAGATGTCTGGTACCCAATAGTAGACATGAACTCAAGTCTCTCATAGAAACATGAGGTTTTTTCCTTAAGCCAAGTGCTGGGAAGGGAATTTCTTCTGCAAAACTACTGTGCTTCTGCTGCTTGTTCCATTTTAGAAAGTTTCCTCCCTTGGCCCTGCCTTGATTGAATAGTCCTTTGTCTTCTATCTAGAAGCTCCAGGTTTTCTTCTTACAAGTTGTCTTTGTTTTCTTTGTCCACAGACAGGAGTCCCTGTTTTCCCAGAGCCATGTCGATCATCAGAAGCTGCTTGTGGCTGAGAATGCAGATGGCCACGAAAGGCCTAGAAGTAAAAACTGGAGCAAGGTTGTATGCAAGAAGATTTTCCCAGAGAAAAGCATCCTAGGAGCAGCAAGTGTCCTGGAGGTGCCAGTTGCCAGTATATGACTCCTAGGATGCTGTGGCGCTGCCAAAGTTGAAGAGGCTCAGAGAGCTGCCAGACATGATCCTCCAGCTGGAAAGGCAGATGTTGGGAGCTCCAGGGAATTCCTTGACGTCAGCAGTGGAGGAGCAGGATGAGGAAGATGTCCCCGCTTGGGCTACTTGTGGCAAGAGTGTCCGAGGCTCCCAGTGCCTCCGTGAGAGCGGCAGGACTGGAGACGGAGGAAGGCCTTTGGACAGGTGCAAGGTAAGAATGATGCATGGTCCCCAGTTGTGGTGAGTACAGAAACATTTCTTCCAAGCATCTCTAGCTTTTGAAATAGTTTGACATTCCGGTTTGAATTGCGTGAGCCTGGAAAGCCAGTAGTCTAAATGTTCAGATGTCTGCTATCCAATAGTAGACATGAACTCAAGTCTCTCATAGAAACATCAGACTTTTTCCTTAAGCCAAGTGCTGGGAGGGGAATTTCTTCTGCAAAACTACTGTGCTTCTGCTGCTTGTTCCATTTTAGAAAGTTTCCTGCTTTGGCCCTGCCTTGATTGAATAGTCCTTTCTCTTCTATCTAGAAGCTCCAGGTTTTCTTCTTACAAGTTGTCTTTGTTTTCTTTGTCCACAGACAGGAGTCCCTGCTCTCCCAGAGCCATGTCGATCATCAGAAGCTGCTTGTGGCTGCGGATGCACATGGCCACGAAAGACCTAGAAGTAAAATCTGGAGCAAGGTCGTATGCAAGAAGATTTTCCCAGAGAAAAGCATCCTAGGAGCAGCAAGTGTCCTGGAGGTGCCAGTTGCCAGTATATGACTCCTAGGATGCTGTGGCGCAGCCAAAGATGAAGAGGCTCAGAGAGCTGCCAGACATGATCCTCCAGCAGCAAAGGCAGGTGTTTGCAGCTCCAGGGAATTCCCTGACGTCAGCAGTGGAGGAGCAGGATGAGGAAGATGTCCACGCTTGGGCTACTTGTGGCAAGAGTGTCCAAGGCTCCCAGTGCCTCCGTGGGAGCTGCGGGACTGGAGACGGAGGAAGGCCTTTTGGCAGGACTGGCTGCTCCCTCAGAGCCGCGGCTCTCAGCAGAACCGTCTCGTTGCTGAGGATGCACCTGTCCAGGAAGAGCATTGCAGAGGAGTAGGAGTCCAGCTCATTGCAGTAAGGGAATGGCTGAGGGATGTTTCCCAGGAGCAACTTTGCTGGAGGTGCCAGTTCCAGTCCGTGAGTCGCAGGATGCTGCAGCGCTGCCATAGGAGAAGGCATTTGGCATGGTGCTAGAGAAGATCCTTGAGCAGCAAAGGCAAGTGTTTGCAGCTCCAGGGAATTCCTAGATGTCAGCAGTGGAAGATCAGGATGAGGAAGATGTCCGCGCTTGGGCTACTTGTGGCACGAGCCTCCATCCCTGCCCGACCCTGGGTGAGAGTTGCCAGAGCGCAGATGGAGGAAGGCCTTTGGACAGGTGCAAGGTAAGAATGATGGATGGTCGGCAGTTGTGGTGTAAACAGAAACATTTCTTGCAATCATCCCTTCTGTTAGAATAGTTTCACTTTCCGGTTTGAATAGCGTGAGCCTGGAGCGCCAATACTCTAAATGTTCAGACGTCTGCTCCCCAATAGTAGACATGAACTCAAGTCTCTCATAGCAACATCAGGCTTTTTCATTAAGCCAAGTGCTGGGAGGGGAATTTCTTCTGCAAAACTGCTCTGCTTCTGCTGCTTGTTCCATTTTAGAAAGTTTCCTGCTTTGGCCCTGCCTTGATTGAATAGTCCTTTCTCTTCTATCTAGAAGCTCCAGGTTTTCTTCTTACAAGTTGTCTTTGTTTTCTTTGTCCACAGACAGGAGTCCCTGCTCTCCCAGAGCCCTGTTGATCATCAGAAGCTGCTCGTGGCCGCGGATGCACATGGCCACGAAAGACCTAGAAGTAAAATCTGGAGCAAGGTCGTATGCAAGAAGATTTTCCCAGAGAAAAGCATCCTAGGAGCAGCAAGTGTCCTGGAGGTGCCAGTTGCCAGTATATGACTCCTAGGATGCTGTGGCGCAGCCAAAGATGAAGAGGCTCAGAGAGCTGCCAGACACGATCCTCGAGCAGGAAAGGCAGATGTTGGGAGCTCCAGGGAATTCCCTGATGTCAGCAGTGGCGGAGCAGGATGAGGAAGATGTCCACGCTTGGGCTACTTGTGGCAAGAGCCTCCATCCTTGCCCTTGCCTGGGTGAGAGTTGCCGGAGCGCAGACGGAGGAAGGCCTTTGGACAAGTGCAAGGTAAGAATGATGCATGGTCGGCAGTCGTGGTGTAAACAGAAACATTTCTTGCAATCATCCCTACTGTTAGAGTAGTTTCACTTTCCGGTTTGAATAGCGTGAGCATGGAAAGCCAATAGTCTAAATGTGCAGATGTCTGGTACCCAATAGTAGACATGAACTCAAGTCTCTCATAGAAACATCAGGCTTTTTCCTTAAGCCAAGTGCTGGGAGGGGAATTTCTTCTGCAAAACTACCGTGCTTCTGCTGCTTGTTCCATTTTAGAAAGTTTCCTCCCTTGGCCCTGCCTTGATTGAATAGTCCTTTTTTTTCTAACTAGAAGCTCCAGGTTTTCTTCTTACAAGTTGTCTTTGTTTTCTTTGTCCACAGACAGGAGTCCCTGCTCTCCCAGAGCCATGTCGATCATCAGAAGCTGCTTGTGGCTGAGAATGCAGATGGCCACGAAAGGCCTAGGAGTAAAAACTGGAGCACGGACGTGTCCAAGAAGATTTTCCCAGAGGAAAGCATCCTAGGAGCAGCAAGTGTCCTGGAGGTGCCAGTTGCCAGTATATGACTCCTAGGATGCTGTGGCGCTGCCAAAGGTGAAGAGGCTCAGAGAGCTGCCAGACATGATCCTCCAGCTGGAAAGGCAGATTTTTGGAGCTCCAGGGAATTCCCTGACGTCAGCAGTGGAGGAGCAGGATGAGGAAGATGTCCATGCTTGGGCTACTTGTGGCAAGAGTGTCCAAGGCTCCCAGTGCCTCCGTGAGAGCGGCAGGACTGGAGACGGAGGAAGGCCTTTGGACAGGTGCAAGGTAAGAATGATGCATGGTCCCCAGTTGTGGTGAGTACAGAAACATTTCTTCGAAGCATCTCTAGCTTTTGAAATAGTTTGACATTCCGGTTTGAATTGCGTGAGCCTGGAAAGCCAGTAGTCTAAATGTTCAGATGTCTGCTATCCAATAGTAGACATGAACTCAAGTCTCTCATAGAAACATCAGGCTTTTTCCTTAAGCCAAGTGCTGGGAGGGGAATTTCTTCTGCAAAAGTACTGTGCTTCTGCTGCTTGTTCCATTTTAGAAAGTTTCCTCCCTTGGCCCTGCCTTGATTGAATAGTCCTTTCTCTTCTAACTAGAAGCTCCAGGTTTTAATCTTACAAGTTGTCTTTGTTTTCTTTGTCCACAGACAGGAGTCCCTGCTCTCCCAGAGCCATGTCGATCATCAGAAGCTGCTTGTGGCTGCGGATGCAGATGGCCACAAAAGGCCTAGAAGTAAAATCTGGAGCAAGGTCGTGTGCAAGATTTTCCCAGAGAAAAGCATCCTAGGAGCAGCAAGTGTACTGGAGGTGCCAGTTGCCAGTATATGACTCCAAGGATGCTGTGGCACAGCCAAAGGTGAAGAGGCTCAGAGAGCTGCCAGACACGATCCTCGAGCAGCAAAGGCAGGTGTTTGCAGCTCCAGGGAATTCCCTGCCGTCAGCAGTGGAGGAGCAGGATGAGGAAGATCTCGACGCTTGGGCTACTTGTGGCAAGAGTGTCCAAGGCTCCCAGTGCCTCCGTGGGAGCTGCGGGACTGGAGGCGGAGGAAGGCCTTTGGGCAGGACTGGCTGCTCCCTCAGAGCCGCGGCTCTCAGCAGAACCGTCTCATTGCTGAGGATGCACATGTCCAGGAAGAGCATTGCAGAGGAGTAGGAGTCCAGCTCATTGCAGTAAGGGAATGGCTGAGGGATGTTTCCCAGGAGCAACTTTGCTGGAGGTGCCAGTTCCAGTCCGTGACTTGCAGGATGCTGCAGCACTGCCATAGGAGAAGGCGTTTGGCATGATGCTAGAGAAGATCCTCGAGCAGCAAATGCAAGTGTTTGCAGCTCCAGGGAATTCCTAGATGTCAGCAGTGGAAGATCAGGATGAGGAATATCTCCAGGCTTGGGCTACTTGTGGCAAGAGCCTCCATCCCTGCCCGAGCTTGGGTGAGAGTTGCCAGAGCGCAGACGGAGGAAGGCCTTTGGACAGGTGCAAGGTAAGAATGATGCATGGTCGGCAGTCGTGGTGTAAACAGAAACATTTCTTGCAATCATCCCTACTGTTAGAGTAGTTTCACTTTCCGGTTTGAATAGCGTGAGCCTGGAAAGCCAATAGTCTAAGTGTTCAGATGTCTGGTACCCAATAGTAGACATGAACTCATGTCTCTCATAGAAACATCAGGCTTTTTCCTTAAGCCAAGTGCTGGGAGGGGAATTTCTTCTGCAAAAGTGCTCTGCTTCTGCTGCTTGTTCCATTTTAGAAAGTTTCCTGCTTTGGCCCTGCCTTGATTGAATAGTCCTTTTTCTTCTAACTAGAAGCTCCAGGTTTTCTTCTTACAAGTTGTCTTTGTTTTCTTTGTCCACAGACAGGAGTCCCTGCTCTCCCAGAGCCATGTCGATCATCAGAAGCTTCTTGTGGCTGAGAATGCAGATGGCCACGAAAGGCCTAGGAGTAAAAACTGGAGCAAGGACGTGTGCAAGAAGATTTTCCTAGAGGAAAGCATCCTAGGAGAAGCAAGTGTCCTGGAGGTGCCAGTTGCCAGTATATGACTCCTAGGATGCTGTGGCGCTGCCAAAGGCAAAGAGGCTCAGAGATCTGCCAGACACGATCCTCGAGCAGGAAAGGCAGATGTTGGGAGCACCAGGGAATTCCCTGACGTCAGCAGTGGAGGAGCAGGATGAGGAAGATGTCCACGCTTGGGCTACTTGTGGCAAGAGTGTCCAAGGCTCCCAGTGCCTCCGTGGGAGCTGCAGGACTGGTGACAGAGGGCAACCATTGGGCAGGACTGGCTGCTCCCTCAGAGCTGTGGCTCTCAGCAGAACCGTCTCATTGCTGAGGATGCACCTGTCCAGGAAGAGCATTGCAGAGGAGTAGGAGTCCAGCTCATTGCAGTAAGGGAATGGCTGAGGGATGTTTCCCAGGAGCAACTTTGCTGGAGGTGCCAGTTCCAGTCCGTGGCTCGCAGGATGCTGCAGCGCTGCCATAGGAGAAGGGGTTTTGCATGGTGCTAGAGAAGATCCTCGAGCAGCAAAGGCAGGTGTTTGCAGCTCCAGGGAATACCCTGACGTCAGCAGTGGAGTAGCAGGATGAGGAAGATGTCCACGCTTGGGCTACTTGTGGCAAGAGCCTCCATCCCTGCCCGACCCTGGGTGAGAGTTGCCGGGGCGCAGATGGAGGAAGGCCTTTGGACAGGTGCAAGGTAAGAATGATGGATGGTCGGCAGTCGTGGTGTAAACAGAAACATTTCTTGCAATCATCCTTACTGTTAGAGTAGTTTCACTTTCCGGTTTGAATAGCGTGAGCCTGGAAAGCCAATAGTCTAAATGTTCAGATGTCTGGTACCCAGTAGTAGACATGAACTCAAGTCTCTCATAGAAACATGAGGTTTTTTCCTTAAGCCAAGTGCTGGGAAGGGAATTTCTTCTGCAAAACTACTGTGCTTCTGCTGCTTGTTCCATTTTAGAAAGTTTCCTCCCTTGGCCCTGCCTTGATTGAATAGTCCTTTGTCTTCTATCTAGAAGCTCCAGGTTTTCTTCTTACAAGTTGTCTTTGTTTTCTTTGTCCACAGACAGGAGTCCCCGTTTTCCCAGAGCCATGTCGATCATCAGAAGCTGCTTGTGGCTGCGGATGCAGATGGCCACGAAAGGCCTAGAAGTAAAAACTGGAGCAATGTCGTGTCCAAGAAGATTTTCCCAGAGAAAAGCATCCTAGGAGCAGCAAGTGTCCTGTAGCTGCCAGTTTCCAGTATATGACTCTCAGGATGCTGTGGCGCTGCCAAAGGCGAAGAGGCTCAGAGAGCTGCCAGACACGATCCTCGAGCAGGAAAGGCAGATTTTAGGAGCTCCAGGGAATTCCCTGACGTCAGCAGTGGAGGAGCAGGATGAGGAAGATGTCCACGCTTGGGCTACTTGTGGCAAGACTGTCCAAGGCTCCCAGTGCCTCCGTGGGAGCTGCAGGAGTGGAGTCAGAGGAAGGCCTTTTGACAGGACTGGCTGCTCCCTCAGAGCCATGGCTCTCAGCAGAACCGTCTCATTGCTGAGGATGCACCTGTCCAGGAAGAGCCTTGCAGAGGAGTAGGAGTCCAGCTCATTGCAGTAAGGGAATGGCTGAATGATGTTTCCCAGGAGCAACTATGCTGAAGGTGCCAGTTCCAGTCCATGGCTCGCAGGATGCTGCAGCACTGCCATAGGAGAAGGGGTTTGGCATGGTGCTAGAGAAGGTCCTCGAGCAGCAAAGGCAGGTGTTTGCAGCTCCAGGGAATACCCTGACGTCAGCAGTGGAGTAGCAGGATGAGGAAGATGTCCACGCTTGGGCTACTTGTGGCAAGAGCCTCCATCCCTGCCCTTGCCTGAGTGAGAGTTGCTGGAGCGCAGATGGAGGAAGGCCTTTGGACAGGTGCAAGGTAAGAATGATGCATGGTCGGCAGTCGTGGTGTAAACAGAAACATTTCTTGCAATCATCCTTACTGTTAGAGTAGTTTCACTTTCCGGTTTGAATAGCGTGAGCCTGGAAAGCCAATAGTCTAAATGTTCAGATGTCTGGTACCCAATAGTAGACATGAACTCAAGTCTCTCATAGAAACATGAGGTTTTTTCCTTAAGCCAAGTGCTGGGAGGGGAATTTCTTCTGCAAAACTACTGTGCTTCTGCTGCTTGTTCCATTTTAGAAAGTTTCCTCCCTTGGCCCTGCCTTGATTGAATAGTCCTTTGTCTTCTATCTAGAAGCTCCAGGTTTTCTTCTTACAAGTTGTCTTTGTTTTCTTTGTCCACAGACAGGAGTCCCTGTTTTCCCAGAGCCATGTCGATCATCAGAAGCTGCTTGTGGCTGCGGATGCAGATGGCCACGAAAGGCCTAGAAGTAAAAACTGGAGCAATGTCGTGTCCAAGAAGATTTTCCCAGAGAAAAGCATCCTAGGAGCGGCAAGTGTCATGTAGCTGCCAGTTTCCAGTATATGACTCTCAGGATGCTGTGGCGCTGCCAAAGGCGAAGAGGATCAGAGAGCTGCCAGACACGATCCTCGAGCAGGAAAGGCAGATGTTGGGAGCTCCAGGGAATTCCCTGACGTCAGCAGTGGAGGAGCAGGATGAGGAAGATGTCCACGCTTGGGCTACTTGTGGCAAGAGTGTCCAAGGCTCCCAGTGCCTCCGTGAGAGCTGCAGGAGTGGAGTCAGAGGAAGGCCTTTGGACAGGACTGGCTCCTCCCTCAGAGCCATGGCTCTCAGCAGAACCGTCTCATTGCTGAGGATGCACCTGTCCAGGAAGAGCCTTGCAAAGGAGTAGGAGTCCAGCTCATTGCAGTAAGGGAATGGATGAATGATGTTTCCCAGGAGCAACTATGCTGAAGGTGCCAGTTCCAGTCCATGGCTCGCAGGATGCTGCAGCACTGCCATAGGAGAAGGGGTTTGGCATGATGCTAGAGAAGGTCCTCGAGCAGCAAAGGCAGGTGTTTGCAGCTCCAGGGAATACCCTGACGTCAGCAGTAGAGTAGCAGGATGAGGAAGATGTCCATGCTTGGGCTACTTGTGGCAAGAGCCTCTATCCCTGCCCTTGCCTGGGTGAGAGTTGCCGGAGCGCAGACGGAGGAAGGCCTTTGGACAGGTGCAAGGTAAGAATGATGGATGGTCGGCAGTCGTGGTGTAAACAGAAACATTTCTTGCAATCATCCTTACTGTTAGAGTAGTTTCACTTTCCGGTTTGAATAGCGTGAGCCTGGAAAGCCAATAGTCTAAATGTTCAGATGTCTGGTACCCAATAGTAGACATGAACTCATGTCTCTCACAGAAACATCAGGCGTTTTCCTTAAGCCAAGTGCTGGGAGGGGAATTTCTTCTGCAATACTGCTGTGCTTCTGCTGCTTGTTCCATTTTAGAAAGTTTCCTCCCTTGGCTCTGCCTTGATTGAATAGTCCTTTCTCTTCTAACTAGAAGCTCCAGGTTTTCTTCTTACAAGTTGTCTTTGTTTTCTTTGTCCACAGACAGGAGTCCCTGCTCTCCCAGAGCCATGTCGATCATCAGAAGCTGCTTGTGGCTGCGGATGCAGATGGCCACAAAAGGCCTAGAAGTAAAATCTGCAGCAAGGTTGTGTGCAAGAAGATTTTCCCAGAGAAAAGCATCCTAGGAGCAGCAAGTGTCCTGGAGGTGCCAGTTGCCAGTATATGACTCCTAGGATGCTGTTGCGCTTCCAAAGTGTAAGAGGCTCAGAGAGCTGCCAGACACGATCCTCGAGCAGGAAAGGCAGATGTTGGGAGCTCCAGGGAATTCCCTGATGTCAGCAGTGGAGGAGCAGGATGAGGAAGATCTCGACGCTTGGGCTACTTGTGGCAAGAGTGTCCAAGGCTCCCAGTGCCTCCGTGGGAGCTGCAGGACTGGTGACGGAGGAAGGCCTTTGGGCAGGACTGGCTGCTCCCTCAGAGCCGTGGCTCTCAGCAGAACCGTCTCATTGCTGAGGATGCACCTATCCAGGAAGAGCCTTGCAAAGGTGTAGGAGTCCAGCTCATTGCAGTAAGGGAATGGCTGAAGGATGTTTCCCAGGAGCAACTATGCTGAAGGTGCCAGTTCCAGTCCATGGCTCGCAGGATGCTGCAGCACTGCCATAGGAGAAGGGGTTTGGCATGGTGCTAGAGAAGATCCTCGAGCAGCAAAGGCAAGTGTTTGCAGCTCCAGGGAATTCCTAGATGTCAGCAGTGGAAGATCAGGATGAGGAATATCTCCAGGCTTGGGCTACTTGTGGCAAGAGCCTCCATCCCTGCCCGAGCTTGGGTGAGAGTTGCCAGAGCGCAGACGGAGGAAGGCCTTTGGACAGGTGCAAGGTAAGAATGATGCATGGTCGGCAGTCGTGGTGTAAACAGAAACATTTCTTGCAATCGCCTCTAGCTTTTAGAGTAGTTTCACTTTCCGGTTTGAATAGTGTGAGCCTGGAAAGCCAATAGTCTAAATGTTCAGATGTCTGGTACCCAATAGTAGACATGAACTCAAGTCTCTCATAGAAACATCAGGCTTTTTCCTTAAGCCAAGTGCTGGGAGGGGAATTTCTTCTGCAAAACTGCTCTGCTTCTGCTGCTTGTTCCATTTTAGAAAGTTTCCTGCTTTGGCCCTGCCTTGATTGAATAGTCCTTTGTCTTCTAACTAGAAGCTCCAGGTTTTCTTCTTACAAGTTGTCTTTGTTTTCTTTGTCCACAGACAGGAGTCCCTGCTCTCCCAGAGCCCTGTTGATCATCAGAACCTGCTTGTGGCTGAGGATGCAGATGGCCACGAAAGGCCTAGAAGTAAAATCGGCAGCAATGTCGTGTGCAAGAAGATTTTCCCAGAGAAAAGCATCCTAGGAGCAGCAAGTGTCCTGGAGGTGCCAGTTGCCAGTATATGACTCCTAGGATGCTGTGGCGCTGCCAAAGGTGAAGAGGCTCAGAGAGCTGCCAGACATGATCCTCCAGCTGGAAAGGCAGATGTTTGGAGCTCCAGGGAATTCCCTGACGTCAGCAGTGGAGGAGCAGGATGAGGAAGATGTCCACGCTTGGGCTACTTGTGGCAAGAGTGTCCAAGGCTCCCAGTGCCTCCGTGAGAGCGGCAGGACTGGAGACGGAGGAAGGCCTTTGGACAGGTGCAAGGTAAGAATGATGCATGGTCCCCAGTTGTGGTGAATACAGAAACATTTCTTCGAAGCATCTCTAGCTTTTGAAATAGTTTGACATTCCGGTTTGAATTGCGTGAGCCTGGAAGGCCAGTAGTCTAAATGTTCAGATGTCTGGTATCCAATAGTAGACATGAACTCAAGTCTCTCATAGAAACATCAGGCTTTTTCCTTAAGCCAAGTGCGGGGAGGGGAATTTCTTCTGCAAAACTACTGTGCTTCTGCTGCTTGTTCCATTTTAGAAAGTTTCCTGCTTTGGCCCTGCCTTGATTGAATAGTCCTTTCTCTTCTAACTAGAAGCTCCAGGTTTTAATCTTACAAGTTGTCTTTGTTTTCTTTGTCCACAGACAGGAGTCCCTGCTCTCCCAGAGCCATGTCGATCATCAGAAGCTTCTTGTGGCTGAGAATGCAGATGGCCACGAAAGGCCTAGGAGTAAAAACTGGAGCAAGGACGTGTGCAAGAAGTTTTTCCTAGAGGAAAGCATCCTAGGAGCAGCAAGTGTCCTGGAGGTGCCAGTTGCCAGTATATGACTCCTAGGATGCTCTGGCGCTGCCAAAGGCAAAGAGGCTCAGAGATCTGCCAGACACGATCCTCCAGCAGGAAAGGCAGATGTTGGGAGCACCAGGGAATTCCCTGACGTCAGCAGTGGAGGAGCAGGATGAGGAAGATGTCCACGCTTGGGCTACTTGTGGCAAGAGTGTCCAAGGCTCCCAGTGCCTCCGTGGGAGCTGCAGGACTGGTGACAGAGGACAACCATTGGGCAGGACTGGCTGCTTCCTCAGAGCTGTGGCTCTCAGCAGAACTGTCTCATTGCTGAGGATGCACCTGTCCAGGAAGAGCATTGCAGAGGAGTAGGAGTCCAGCTCATTGCAGTAAGGGAATGGCTGAGGGATGTTTCCCAGGAGCAACTTTGCTGGAGGTGCCAGTTCCAGTCCGTGGCTCGCAGGATGCTGCAGCACTGCCATAGGAGAAGGGGTTTTGCATGGTGCTAGAGAAGATCCTCGAGCAGCAAAGGCAGGTGTTTGCAGCTCCAGGGAATACCCTGACGTCAGCAGTGGAGTAGCAGGATGAGGAAGATGTCCACGCTTGGGCTACTTGTGGCAAGAGCCTCCATCCCTGCCCTTGCCTGAGTGAGAGTTGCTGGAGCGCAGATGGAGGAAGGCCTTTGGACAGGTGCAAGGTAAGAATGATGCATGGTCGGCAGTCGTGGTGTAAACAGAAACATTTCTTGCAATCATCCTTACTGTTAGAGTAGTTTCACTTTCAGGTTTGAATAGCGTGAGCCTGGAAAGCCAATAGTCTAAATGTTCAGATGTCTGGTACCCAGTAGTAGACATGAACTCAAGTCTCTCATAGAAACATGAGGTTTTTTCCTTAAGCCAAGTGCTGGGAGGGGAATTTCTTCTGCAAAACTGCTCTGCTTCTGCTGCTTGTTCCATTTTAGAAAGTTTCCTGCTTTGGCCCTGCCTTGATTGAATAGTCCTTTGTCTTCTATCTAGAAGCTCCAGGTTTTCTTCTTACAAGTTGTCTTTGTTTTCTTTGTCCACAGACAGGAGTCCCTGCTCTCCCAGAGCCCTGTTGATCATCAGAACCTGCTTGTGGCTGAGGATGCAGATGGCCACGAAAGGCCTAGAAGTAAAATCGGCAGCAAGGTCGTGTGCAAGAAGATTTTCCCAGAGAAAAGCATCCTAGGAGCAGCAAGTGTCCTGGAGGTGCCAGTTGCCAGTATATGACTCCTAGGATGCTGTGGCGCTGCCAAAGGTGAAGAGGCTCAGAGAGCTGCCAGACATGATCCTCCAGCTGGAAAGGCAGATTTTTGGAGCTCCAGGGAATTCCCTGACGTCAGCAGTGGAGGAGCAGGATGAGGAAGATGTCCATGCTTGGGCTACTTGTGGCAAGAGTGTCCAAGGCTCCCAGTGCCTCCGTGAGAGCGGCAGGACTGGAGACGGAGGAAGGCCTTTGGACAGGTGCAAGGTAAGAATGATGCATGGTCCCCAGTTGTGGTGAGTACAGAAACATTTCTTCGAAGCATCTCTAGCTTTTGAAATAGTTTGACATTCCGGTTTGAATTGCGTGAGCCTGGAAAGCCAGTAGTCTAAATGTTCAGATGTCTGCTATCCAATAGTAGACATGAACTCAAGTCTCTCATAGAAACATCAGGCTTTTTCCTTAAGCCAAGTGCTGGGAGGGGAATTTCTTCTGCAAAACTACTGTGCTTCTGCTGCTTGTTCCATTTTAGAAAGTTTCCTCCCTTGGCCCTGCCTTGATTGAATAGTCCTTTCTCTTCTAACTAGAAGCTCCAGGTTTTAATCTTACAAGTTGTCTTTGTTTTCTTTGTCCACAGACAGGAGTCCCTGCTCTCCCAGAGCCATGTCGATCATCAGAAGCTGCTTGTGGCTGCGGATGCAGATGGCCACAAAAGGCCTAGAAGTAAAATCTGGAGCAAGGTCGTGTGCAAGATTTTCCCAGAGAAAAGCATCCTAGGAGCAGCAAGTGTACTGGAGGTGCCAGTTGCCAGTATATGACTCCAAGGATGCTGTGGCACAGCCAAAGGTGAAGAGGCTCAGAGAGCTGCCAGACACGATCCTCGAGCAGCAAAGGCAGGTGTTTGCAGCTCCAGGGAATTCCCTGCCGTCAGCAGTGGAGGAGCAGGATGAGGAAGATCTCGACGCTTGGGCTACTTGTGGCAAGAGTGTCCAAGGCTCCCAGTGCCTCCGTGGGAGCTGCGGGACTGGAGGCGGAGGAAGGCCTTTGGGCAGGACTGGCTGCTCCCTCAGAGCCGCGGCTCTCAGCAGAACCGTCTCATTGCTGAGGATGCACATGTCCAGGAAGAGCATTGCAGAGGAGTAGGAGTCCAGCTCATTGCAGTAAGGGAATGGCTGAGGGATGTTTCCCAGGAGCAACTTTGCTGGAGGTGCCAGTTCCAGTCCGTGACTTGCAGGATGCTGCAGCACTGCCATAGGAGAAGGGGTTTGGCATGGTGCTAGAGAAGATCCTCGAGCAGCAAAGGCAAGTGTTTGCAGCTCCAGGGAATTCCTAGATGTCAGCAGTGGAAGATCAGGATGAGGAATATCTCCAGGCTTGGGCTACTTGTGGCAAGAGCCTCCATCCCTGCCCGAGCTTGGGTGAGAGTTGCCAGAGCGCAGACGGAGGAAGGCCTTTGGACAGGTGCAAGGTAAGAATGATGCATGGTCGGCAGTCGTGGTGTAAACAGAAACATTTCTTGCAATCGCCTCTAGCTTTTAGAGTAGTTTCACTTTCCGGTTTGAATAGTGTGAGCCTGGAAAGCCAATAGTCTAAATGTTCAGATGTCTGGTACCCAATAGTAGACATGAACTCAAGTCTCTCATAGAAACATCAGGCTTTTTCCTTAAGCCAAGTGCTGGGAGGGGAATTTCTTCTGCAAAACTGCTCTGCTTCTGCTGCTTGTTCCATTTTAGAAAGTTTCCTGCTTTGGCCCTGCCTTGATTGAATAGTCCTTTGTCTTCTAACTAGAAGCTCCAGGTTTTCTTCTTACAAGTTGTCTTTGTTTTCTTTGTCCACAGACAGGAGTCCCTGCTCTCCCAGAGCCCTGTTGATCATCAGAACCTGCTTGTGGCTGAGGATGCAGATGGCCACGAAAGGCCTAGAAGTAAAATCGGCAGCAATGTCGTGTGCAAGAAGATTTTCCCAGAGAAAAGCATCCTAGGAGCAGCAAGTGTCCTGGAGGTGCCAGTTGCCAGTATATGACTCCTAGGATGCTGTGGCGCTGCCAAAGGTGAAGAGGCTCAGAGAGCTGCCAGACATGATCCTCCAGCTGGAAAGGCAGATGTTTGGAGCTCCAGGGAATTCCCTGACGTCAGCAGTGGAGGAGCAGGATGAGGAAGATGTCCACGCTTGGGCTACTTGTGGCAAGAGTGTCCAAGGCTCCCAGTGCCTCCGTGAGAGCGGCAGGACTGGAGACGGAGGAAGGCCTTTGGACAGGTGCAAGGTAAGAATGATGCATGGTCCCCAGTTGTGGTGAATACAGAAACATTTCTTCGAAGCATCTCTAGCTTTTGAAATAGTTTGACATTCCGGTTTGAATTGCGTGAGCCTGGAAGGCCAGTAGTCTAAATGTTCAGATGTCTGGTATCCAATAGTAGACATGAACTCAAGTCTCTCATAGAAACATCAGGCTTTTTCCTTAAGCCAAGTGCGGGGAGGGGAATTTCTTCTGCAAAACTACTGTGCTTCTGCTGCTTGTTCCATTTTAGAAAGTTTCCTGCTTTGGCCCTGCCTTGATTGAATTGTCCTTTCTCTTCTAACTAGAAGCTCCAGGTTTTAATCTTACAAGTTGTCTTTGTTTTCTTTGTCCACAGACAGGAGTCCCTGCTCTCCCAGAGCCATGTCGATCATCAGAAGCTTCTTGTGGCTGAGAATGCAGATGGCCACGAAAGGCCTAGGAGTAAAAACTGGAGCAAGGACGTGTGCAAGAAGTTTTTCCTAGAGGAAAGCATCCTAGGAGCAGCAAGTGTCCTGGAGGTGCCAGTTGCCAGTATATGACTCCTAGGATGCTCTGGCGCTGCCAAAGGCAAAGAGGCTCAGAGATCTGCCAGACACGATCCTCCAGCAGGAAAGGCAGATGTTGGGAGCACCAGGGAATTCCCTGACGTCAGCAGTGGAGGAGCAGGATGAGGAAGATGTCCACGCTTGGGCTACTTGTGGCAAGAGTGTCCAAGGCTCCCAGTGCCTCCGTGGGAGCTGCAGGACTGGTGACAGAGGACAACCATTGGGCAGGACTGGCTGCTTCCTCAGAGCTGTGGCTCTCAGCAGAACTGTCTCATTGCTGAGGATGCACCTGTCCAGGAAGAGCATTGCAGAGGAGTAGGAGTCCAGCTCATTGCAGTAAGGGAATGGCTGAGGGATGTTTCCCAGGAGCAACTTTGCTGGAGGTGCCAGTTCCAGTCCGTGGCTCGCAGGATGCTGCAGCACTGCCATAGGAGAAGGGGTTTTGCATGGTGCTAGAGAAGATCCTCGAGCAGCAAAGGCAGGTGTTTGCAGCTCCAGGGAATACCCTGACGTCAGCAGTGGAGTAGCAGGATGAGGAAGATGTCCACGCTTGGGCTACTTGTGGCAAGAGCCTCCATCCCTGCCCTTGCCTGAGTGAGAGTTGCTGGAGCGCAGATGGAGGAAGGCCTTTGGACAGGTGCAAGGTAAGAATGATGCATGGTCGGCAGTCGTGGTGTAAACAGAAACATTTCTTGCAATCATCCTTACTGTTAGAGTAGTTTCACTTTCAGGTTTGAATAGCGTGAGCCTGGAAAGCCAATAGTCTAAATGTTCAGATGTCTGGTACCCAGTAGTAGACATGAACTCAAGTCTCTCATAGAAACATGAGGTTTTTTCCTTAAGCCAAGTGCTGGGAGGGGAATTTCTTCTGCAAAACTGCTCTGCTTCTGCTGCTTGTTCCATTTTAGAAAGTTTCCTGCTTTGGCCCTGCCTTGATTGAATAGTCCTTTGTCTTCTATCTAGAAGCTCCAGGTTTTCTTCTTACAAGTTGTCTTTGTTTTCTTTGTCCACAGACAGGAGTCCCTGCTCTCCCAGAGCCCTGTTGATCATCAGAACCTGCTTGTGGCTGAGGATGCAGATGGCCACGAAAGGCCTAGAAGTAAAATCGGCAGCAAGGTCGTGTGCAAGAAGATTTTCCCAGAGAAAAGCATCCTAGGAGCAGCAAGTGTCCTGGAGGTGCCAGTTGCCAGTATATGACTCCTAGGATGCTGTGGCGCTGCCAAAGGTGAAGAGGCTCAGAGAGCTGCCAGACATGATCCTCCAGCTGGAAAGGCAGATTTTTGGAGCTCCAGGGAATTCCCTGACGTCAGCAGTGGAGGAGCAGGATGAGGAAGATGTCCATGCTTGGGCTACTTGTGGCAAGAGTGTCCAAGGCTCCCAGTGCCTCCGTGAGAGCGGCAGGACTGGAGACGGAGGAAGGCCTTTGGACAGGTGCAAGGTAAGAATGATGCATGGTCCCCAGTTGTGGTGAGTACAGAAACATTTCTTCGAAGCATCTCTAGCTTTTGAAATAGTTTGACATTCCGGTTTGAATTGCGTGAGCCTGGAAAGCCAGTAGTCTAAATGTTCAGATGTCTGCTATCCAATAGTAGACATGAACTCAAGTCTCTCATAGAAACATCAGGCTTTTTCCTTAAGCCAAGTGCTGGGAGGGGAATTTCTTCTGCAAAACTACTGTGCTTCTGCTGCTTGTTCCATTTTAGAAAGTTTCCTCCCTTGGCCCTGCCTTGATTGAATAGTCCTTTCTCTTCTAACTAGAAGCTCCAGGTTTTAATCTTACAAGTTGTCTTTGTTTTCTTTGTCCACAGACAGGAGTCCCTGCTCTCCCAGAGCCATGTCGATCATCAGAAGCTGCTTGTGGCTGCGGATGCAGATGGCCACAAAAGGCCTAGAAGTAAAATCTGGAGCAAGGTCGTGTGCAAGATTTTCCCAGAGAAAAGCATCCTAGGAGCAGCAAGTGTACTGGAGGTGCCAGTTGCCAGTACATGACTC
This sequence comes from Aphelocoma coerulescens, assembly GCF_041296385.1. Lineage (NCBI taxonomy): Eukaryota > Metazoa > Chordata > Aves > Passeriformes > Corvidae > Aphelocoma > Aphelocoma coerulescens. The sequence goes on along the minus strand of NW_027184003.1, from coordinate 1,245,298 downwards.
CAAGGATGCTGTGGCACAGCCAAAGGTGAAGAGGCTCAGAGAGCTGCCAGACACGATCCTCGAGCAGCAAAGGCAGGTGTTTGCAGCTCCAGGGAATTCCCTGCCGTCAGCAGTGGAGGAGCAGGATGAGGAAGATCTCGACGCTTGGGCTACTTGTGGCAAGAGTGTCCAAGGCTCCCAGTGCCTCCGTGGGAGCTGCGGGACTGGAGGCGGAGGAAGGCCTTTGGGCAGGACTGGCTGCTCCCTCAGAGCCGCGGCTCTCAGCAGAACCGTCTCATTGCTGAGGATGCACATGTCCAGGAAGAGCATTGCAGAGGAGTAGGAGTCCAGCTCATTGCAGTAAGGGAATGGCTGAGGGATGTTTCCCAGGAGCAACTTTGCTGGAGGTGCCAGTTCCAGTCCGTGACTTGCAGGATGCTGCAGCACTGCCATAGGAGAAGGCGTTTGGCATGATGCTAGAGAAGATCCTCGAGCAGCAAATGCAAGTGTTTGCAGCTCCAGGGAATTCCTAGATGTCAGCAGTGGAAGATCAGGATGAGGAATATCTCCAGGCTTGGGCTACTTGTGGCAAGAGCCTCCATCCCTGCCCGAGCTTGGGTGAGAGTTGCCAGAGCGCAGACGGAGGAAGGCCTTTGGACAGGTGCAAGGTAAGAATGATGCATGGTCGGCAGTCGTGGTGTAAACAGAAACATTTCTTGCAATCATCCCTACTGTTAGAGTAGTTTCACTTTCCGGTTTGAATAGCGTGAGCCTGGAAAGCCAATAGTCTAAGTGTTCAGATGTCTGGTACCCAATAGTAGACATGAACTCATGTCTCTCATAGAAACATCAGGCTTTTTCCTTAAGCCAAGTGCTGGGAGGGGAATTTCTTCTGCAAAACTACTGTGCTTCTGCTGCTTGTTCCATTTTAGAAAGTTTCCTGCTTTGGCCCTGCCTTGATTGAATAGTCCTTTTTCTTCTAACTAGAAGCTCCAGGTTTTCTTCTTACAAGTTGTCTTTGTTTTCTTTGTCCACAGACAGGAGTCCCTGTTTTCCCAGAGCCATGTCGATCATCAGAAGCTGCTTGTGGCTGCGGATGCAGATGGCCACGAAAGGCCTAGCAGTAAAAACTGGAGCAATGTCGTGTCCAAGAAGATTTTCCCAGAGAAAAGCATCCTAGGAGCAGCAAGTGTCCTGGAGGTGCCAGTTGCCAGTATATGACTCCTAGGATGCTGTGGCGCTGCCAAAGGCGAAGAGGCTCAGAGAGCTGCCAGACACGATCCTCGAGCAGGAAAGGCAGATTTTAGGAGCTCCTGGGAATTCCCTGACGTCAGCAGTGGCGGAGCAGGATGAGGAAGATGTCCACGCTTGGGCTACTTGTGGCAAGACTGTCCAAGGCTCCCAGTGCCTCCGTGGGAGCTGCAGGAGTGGAGTCAGAGGAAGGCCTTTTGACAGGACTGGCTGCTCCCTCAGAGCCATGGCTCTCAGCAGAACCGTCTCATTGCTGAGGATGCACCTGTCCAGGAAGAGCCTTGCAGAGGAGTAGGAGTCCAGCTCATTGCAGTAAGGGAATGGCTGAATGATGTTTCCCAGGAGCAACTATGCTGAAGGTGCCAGTTCCAGTCCATGGCTCGCAGGATGCTGCAGCACTGCCATAGGAGAAGGGGTTTGGCATGGTGCTAGAGAAGGTCCTCGAGCCGCAAAGGCAGGTGTTTGCAGCTCCAGGGAATACCCTGACGTCAGCAGTGGAGTAGCAGGATGAGGAAGATGTCCACGCTTGGGCTACTTGTGGCAAGGGCCTCCATCCTTGCCCTTGCCTGGGTGAGAGTTGCCGGAGCGCAGACGGAGGAAGGCCTTTGGACAGGTGCAAGGTAAGAATGATGCATGGTCGGCAGTCGTGGTGTAAACAGAAACATTTCTTGCAATCATCCCTACTGTTAGAGTAGTTTCACTTTCCGGTTTGAATAGCGTGAGCCTGGAAAGCCAATAGTCCAAATGTTCAGATGTCTGGTACCCAATAGTAGACATGAACTCAAGTCTCTCATAGAAACATCAGGCGTTTTCCTTAAGCCAAGTGCTGGGAGGGGAATTTCTTCTGCAATACTGCTGTGCTTCTGCTGCTTGTTCCATTTTAGAAAGTTTCCTCCCTTGGCTCTGCCCTTATTGAATAGTCCTTTCTCTTCTAACTAGAAGCTCCAGGTTTTCTTCTTACAAGTTGTCTTTGTTTTCTTTGTCCACAGACAGGAGTCCCTGCTCTCCCAGAGCCATGTCGATCATCAGAAGCTGCTTGTGGCTGCGGATGCAGATGGCCACAAAAGGCCTAGAAGTAAAATCTGCAGCAAGGTTGTGTGCAAGAAGATTTTCCCAGAGAAAAGCATCCTAGGAGCAGCAAGTGTCCTGGAGGTGCCAGTTGCCAGTATATGACTCCTAGGATGCTGTTGTGCTTCCAAAGTGTAAGAGGCTCAGAGAGCTGCCAGACACGATCCTCGAGCAGGAAAGGCAGATGTTGGGAGCACCAGGGAATTCCCTGCCGTCAGCAGTGGAGGAGCAGGATGAGGAAGATGTCCACGCTTGGGCTACTTGTGGCAAGAGTGTCCAAGGCTCCCAGTGCCTCCGTGGGAGCTGCAGGACTGGTGACGGAGGAAGGCCTTTGGGCAGGACTGGCTGCTCCCTCAGAGCCGTGGCTCTCAGCAGAACCGTCTCATTGCTGAGGATGCACCTATCCAGGAAGAGCCTTGCAAAGGTGTAGGAGTCCAGCTCATTGCAGTAAGGGAATGGCTGAAGGATGTTTCCCAGGAGCAACTATGCTGAAGGTGCCAGTTCCAGTCCATGGCTCGCAGGATGCTGCAGCACTGCCATAGGAGAAGGCATTTGGCATGGTGCTAGAGAAGATCCTCGAGCAGCAAAGGCAAGTGTTTGCAGCTCCAGGGAATTCCTAGATGTCAGCAGTGGAAGATCAGGATGAGGAATATCTCCAGGCTTGGGCTACTTGTGGCAAGAGCCTCCATCCCTGCCCGAGCTTGGGTGAGAGTTGCCAGAGCGCAGACGGAGGAAGGCCTTTGGACAGGTGCAAGGTAAGAATGATGCATGGTCGGCAGTCGTGGTGTGAGCAGAAACATTTCTTGCAATCGCCTCTAGCTTTTAGAGTAGTTTCACTTTCCGGTTTGAATAGTGTGAGCCTGGAAAGTCAATAGTCTAAATGTTCAGATGTCTGGTACCCAATAGTAGACATGAACTCAAGTCTCTCATAGAAACATCAGGCTTTTTCCTTAAGCCAAGTGCTGGGAGGGGAATTTCTTCTGCAAAACTGCTCTGCTTCTGCTGCTTGTTCCATTTTAGAAAGTTTCCTGCTTTGGCCCTGCCTTGATTGAATAGTCCTTTGTCTTCTATCTAGAAGCTCCAGGTTTTCTTCTTACAAGTTGTCTTTGTTTTCTTTGTCCACAGACAGGAGTCCCTGCTCTCCCAGAGCCCTGTTGATCATCAGAACCTGCTTGTGGCTGAGGATGCAGATGGCCACGAAAGGCCTAGAAGTAAAATCGGCAGCAATGTCGTGTGCAAGAAGATTTTCCCAGAGAAAAGCATCCTAGGAGCAGCAAGTGTCCTGGAGGTGCCAGTTGCCAGTATATGACTCCTAGGATGCTGTGGCGCTGCCAAAGGTGAAGAGGCTCAGAGAGCTGCCAGACATGATTCTCCAGCAGGAAAGGCAGATTTTAGGAGCTCCAGGGAATTCCCTGACGTCAGCAGTGGAGGAGCAGGATGAGGAAGATGTCCACGCTTGGGCTACTTGTGGCAAGAGTGTCCAAGGCTCCCAGTGCCTCCGTGGGAGCTGCAGGAGTGGAGTCAGAGGAAGGCCTTTGGACAGGACTCGCTGCTCCCTCAGAGCCATGGCTCTCAGCAGAACCGTCTCATTGCTGAGGATGCACCTGTCCAGGAAGAGCCTTGCAAAGGAGTAGGAGTCCAGCTCATTGCAGTAAGGGAATGGCTGAAGGATGTTTCCCAGGAGCAACTATGCTGAAGGTGCCAGTTCCAGTCCATGGCTCGCAGGATGCTGCAGCACTGCCATAGGAGAAGGGGTTTGGCATGGTGCTAGAGAAGGTCCTCGAGCCGCAAAGGCAGGTGTTTGCAGCTCCAGGGAATACCCTGACGTCAGCAGTGGAGTAGCAGGATGAGGAAGATGTCTACGCTTGGGCTACTTGTGGCAAGAGCCTCCATCCTTGCCCTTGCCTGGGTGAGAGTTGCCGGAGCGCAGACGCAGGAAGGCCTTTGGACAGGTGCAAGGTAAGAATGATGCATGGTCGGCAGTCGTGGTGTAAACAGAAACATTTCTTGCAATCATCCCTACTGTTAGAGTAGTTTCACTTTCCGGTTTGAATAGCGTGAGCCTGGAAAGCCAATAGTCCAAATGTTCAGATGTCTGGTACCCAATAGTAGACATGAACTCAAGTCTCTCATAGAAACATCAGGCGTTTTCCTTAAGCCAAGTGCTGGGAGGGGAATTTCTTCTGCAATACTGCTCTGCTTCTGCTGCTTGTTCCATTTTAGAAAGTTTCCTCCCTTGGCTCTGCCTTGATTGAATAGTCCTTTCTCTTCTAACTAGAAGCTCCAGGTTTTCTTCTTACAAGTTGTCTTTGTTTTCTTTGTCCACAGACAGGAGTCCCTGCTCTCCCAGAGCCATGTCGATCATCAGAAGCTGCTTGTGGCTGCGGATGCAGATGGCCACAAAAGGCCTAGAAGTAAAATCTGCAGCAAGGTTGTGTGCAAGAAGATTTTCCCAGAGAAAAGCATCCTAGGAGCAGCAAGTGTCCTGGAGGTGCCAGTTGCCAGTATATGACTCCTAGGATGCTGTTGTGCTTCCAAAGTGTAAGAGGCTCAGAGAGCTGCCAGACACGATCCTCGAGCAGGAAAGGCAGATGTTGGGAGCTCCAGGGAATTCCCTGATGTCAGCAGTGGAGGAGCAGGATGAGGAAGATGTCCACGCTTGGGCTACTTGTGGCAAGAGTGTCCAAGGCTCCCAGTGCCTCCGTGGGAGCTGCAGGACTGGTGACGGAGGAAGGCCTTTGGGCAGGACTGGCTGCTCCCTCAGAGCCGTGGCTCTCAGCAGAACCGTCTCATTGCTGAGGATGCACCTATCCAGGAAGAGCCTTGCAAAGGTGTAGGAGTCCAGCTCATTGCAGTAAGGGAATGGCTGAAGGATGTTTCCCAGGAGCAACTATGCTGAAGGTGCCAGTTCCAGTCCATGGCTCGCAGGATGCTGCAGCACTGCCATAGGAGAAGGGGTTTGGCATGGTGCTAGAGAAGATCCTCGAGCAGCAAAGGCAAGTGTTTGCAGCTCCAGGGAATTCCTAGATGTCAGCAGTGGAAGATCAGGATGAGGAATATCTCCAGGCTTGGGCTACTTGTGGCAAGAGCCTCCATCCCTGCCCGAGCTTGGGTGAGAGTTGCCAGAGCGCAGACGGAGGAAGGCCTTTGGACAGGTGCAAGGTAAGAATGATGCATGGTCGGCAGTCGTGGTGTGAGCAGAAACATTTCTTGGAATCGCCTCTAGCTTTTAGAGTAGTTTCACTTTCCGGTTTGAATAGTGTGAGCCTGGAAAGCCAATAGTCTAAATGTTCAGATGTCTGGTACCCAATAGTAGACATGAACTCAAGTCTCTCATAGAAACATCAGGCTTTTTCCTTAAGCCAAGTGCTGGGAGGGGAATTTCTTCTGCAAAACTGCTCTGCTTCTGCTGCTTGTTCCATTTTAGAAAGTTTCCTGCTTTGGCCCTGCCTTGATTGAATAGTCCTTTTTTTTCTAACTAGAAGCTCCAGGTTTTCTTCTTACAAGTTGTCTTTGTTTTCTTTGTCCACAGACAGGAGTCCCTGCTCTCCCAGAGCCCTGTTGATCATCAGAACCTGCTTGTGGCTGAGGATGCAGATGGCCACGAAAGGCCTAGAAGTAAAATCGGCAGCAATGTCGTGTGCAAGAAGATTTTCCCAGAGAAAAGCATCCTAGGAGCAGCAAGTGTCCTGGAGGTGCCAGTTGCCAGTATATGACTCCTAGGATGCTGTGGCGCTGCCAAAGGTGAAGAGGCTCAGAGAGCTGCCAGACATGATCCTCCAGCTGGAAAGGCAGATGTTTGGAGCTCCAGGGAATTCCCTGACGTCAGCAGTGGAGGAGCAGGATGAGGAAGATGTCCACGCTTGGGCTACTTGTGGCAAGAGTGTCCAAGGCTCCCAGTGCCTCCGTGAGAGCGGCAGGACTGGAGACGGAGGAAGGCCTTTGGACAGGTGCAAGGTAAGAATGATGCATGGTCCCCAGTTGTGGTGAATACAGAAACATTTCTTCGAAGCATCTCTAGCTTTTGAAATAGTTTGACATTCCGGTTTGAATTGCGTGAGCCTGGAAAGCCAGTAGTCTAAATGTTCAGATGTCTGCTATCCAATAGTAGACATGAACTCAAGTCTCTCATAGAAACATCAGGCTTTTTCCTTAAGCCAAGTGCTGGGAGGGGAATTTCTTCTGCAAAACTACTGTGCTTCTGCTGCTTGTTCCATTTTAGAAAGTTTCCTGCTTTGGCCCTGCCTTGATTGAATTGTCCTTTCTCTTCTAACTAGAAGCTCCAGGTTTTAATCTTACAAGTTGTCTTTGTTTTCTTTGTCCACAGACAGGAGTCCCTGCTCTCCCAGAGCCATGTCGATCATCAGAAGCTTCTTGTGGCTGAGAATGCAGATGGCCTAGGAGTAAAAACTGGAGCAAGGACGTGTGCAAGAAGTTTTTCCTAGAGGAAAGCATCCTAGGAGCAGCAAGTGTCCTGGAGGTGCCAGTTGCCAGTATATGACTCCTAGGATGCTCTGGCGCTGCCAAAGGCAAAGAGGCTCAGAGATCTGCCAGACACGATCCTCCAGCAGGAAAGGCAGATGTTGGGAGCACCAGGGAATTCCCTGACGTCAGCAGTGGAGGAGCAGGATGAGGAAGATGTCCACGCTTGGGCTACTTGTGGCAAGAGTGTCCAAGGCTCCCAGTGCCTCCGTGGGAGCTGCAGGACTGGTGACAGAGGACAACCATTGGGCAGGACTGGCTGCTTCCTCAGAGCTGTGGCTCTCAGCAGAACTGTCTCATTGCTGAGGATGCACCTGTCCAGGAAGAGCCTTGCAAAGGAGTAGGAGTCCAGCTCATTGCAGTAAGGGAATGGCTGAGGGATGTTTCCCAGGAGCAACTTTGCTGGAGGCGCCAGTTCCAGTCCGTGGCTCGCAGGATGCTGCAGCACTGCCATAGGAGAAGGGGTTTTGCATGGTGCTAGAGAAGATCCTCGAGCAGCAAAGGCAGGTGTTTGCAGCTCCAGGGAATACCCTGACGTCAGCAGTGGAGTAGCAGGATGAGGAAGATGTCCACGCTTGGGCTACTTGTGGCAAGAGCCTCCATCCCTGCCCTTGCCTGAGTGAGAGTTGCTGGAGCGCAGATGGAGGAAGGCCTTTGGACATGTGCAAGGTAAGAATGATGCATGGTCAGCAGTCGTGGTGTAAACAGAAACATTTCTTGCAATCATCCTTACTGTTAGAGTAGTTTCACTTTCAGGTTTGAATAGCGTGAGCCTGGAAAGCCAATAGTCTAAATGTTCAGATGTCTGGTACCCAGTAGTAGACATGAACTCAAGTCTCTCATAGAAACATGAGGTTTTTTCCTTAAGCCAAGTGCTGGGAAGGGAATTTCTTCTGCAAAACTACTGTGCTTCTGCTGCTTGTTCCATTTTAGAAAGTTTCCTCCCTTGGCCCTGCCTTGATTGAATAGTCCTTTGTCTTCTATCTAGAAGCTCCAGGTTTTCTTCTTACAAGTTGTCTTTGTTTTCTTTGTCCACAGACAGGAGTCCCTGCTCTCCCAGAGCCCTGTTGATCATCAGAACCTGCTTGTGGCTGAGAATGCAGATGGCCACGAAAGGCCTAGAAGTAAAAACTGGAGCAAGGTTGTATGCAAGAAGATTTTCCCAGAGAAAAGCATCCTAGGAGCAGCAAGTGTCCTGGAGGTGCCAGTTGCCAGTATATGACTCCTAGGATGCTGTGGCGCTGCCAAAGGTGAAGAGGCTCAGAGAGCTGCCAGACATGATCCTCCAGCTGGAAAGGCAGATGTTGGGAGCTCCAGGGAATTCCTTGACGTCAGCAGTGGAGGAGCAGGATGAGGAAGATGTCCCCGCTTGGGCTACTTGTGGCAAGAGTGTCCGAGGCTCCCAGTGCCTCCGTGAGAGCGGCAGGACTGGAGACGGAGGAAGGCCTTTGGACAGGTGCAAGGTAAGAATGATGCATGGTCCCCAGTTGTGGTGAGTACAGAAACATTTCTTCCAAGCATCTCTAGCTTTTGAAATAGTTTGACATTCCGGTTTGAATTGCGTGAGCCTGGAAAGCCAGTAGTCTAAATGTTCAGATGTCTGCTATCCAATAGTAGACATGAACTCAAGTCTCTCATAGAAACATCAGACTTTTTCCTTAAGCCAAGTGCTGGGAGGGGAATTTCTTCTGCAAAACTACTGTGCTTCTGCTGCTTGTTCCATTTTAGAAAGTTTCCTGCTTTGGCCCTGCCTTGATTGAATAGTCCTTTCTCTTCTATCTAGAAGCTCCAGGTTTTCTTCTTACAAGTTGTCTTTGTTTTCTTTGTCCACAGACAGGAGTCCCTGCTCTCCCAGAGCCATGTCGATCATCAGAAGCTGCTTGTGGCTGCGGATGCACATGGCCACGAAAGACCTAGAAGTAAAATCTGGAGCAAGGTCGTATGCAAGAAGATTTTCCCAGAGAAAAGCATCCTAGGAGCAGCAAGTGTCCTGGAGGTGCCAGTTGCCAGTATATGACTCCTAGGATGCTGTGGCGCAGCCAAAGATGAAGAGGCTCAGAGAGCTGCCAGACATGATCCTCGAGCAGCAAAGGCAGGTGTTTGCAGCTCCAGGGAATTCCCTGACGTCAGCAGTGGAGGAGCAGGATGAGGAAGATGTCCACGCTTGGGCTACTTGTGGCAAGAGTGTCCAAGGCTCCCAGTGCCTCCGTGGGAGCTGCGGGACTGGAGACGGAGGAAGGCCTTTTGGCAGGACTGGCTGCTCCCTCAGAGCCGCGGCTCTCAGCAGAACCGTCTCGTTGCTGAGGATGCACCTGTCCAGGAAGAGCATTGCAGAGGAGTAGGAGTCCAGCTCATTGCAGTAAGGGAATGGCTGAGGGATGTTTCCCAGGAGCAACTTTGCTGGAGGTGCCAGTTCCAGTCCGTGAGTCGCAGGATGCTGCAGCGCTGCCATAGGAGAAGGCATTTGGCATGGTGCTAGAGAAGATCCTTGAGCAGCAAAGGCAAGTGTTTGCAGCTCCAGGGAATTCCTAGATGTCAGCAGTGGAAGATCAGGATGAGGAAGATGTCCGCGCTTGGGCTACTTGTGGCACGAGCCTCCATCCCTGCCCGACCCTGGGTGAGAGTTGCCAGAGCGCAGATGGAGGAAGGCCTTTGGACAGGTGCAAGGTAAGAATGATGGATGGTCGGCAGTTGTGGTGTAAACAGAAACATTTCTTGCAATCATCCCTTCTGTTAGAATAGTTTCACTTTCCGGTTTGAATAGCGTGAGCCTGGAGCGCCAATACTCTAAATGTTCAGACGTCTGCTCCCCAATAGTAGACATGAACTCAAGTCTCTCATAGCAACATCAGGCTTTTTCATTAAGCCAAGTGCTGGGAGGGGAATTTCTTCTGCAAAACTGCTCTGCTTCTTCTGCTTGTTCCATTTTAGAAAGTTTCCTGCTTTGGCCCTGCCTTGATTGAATAGTCCTTTCTCTTCTATCTAGAAGCTCCAGGTTTTCTTCTTACAAGTTGTCTTTGTTTTCTTTGTCCACAGACAGGAGTCCCTGCTCTCCCAGAGCCCTGTTGATCATCAGAAGCTGCTCGTGGCCGCGGATGCACATGGCCACGAAAGACCTAGAAGTAAAATCTGGAGCAAGGTCGTATGCAAGAAGATTTTCCCAGAGAAAAGCATCCTAGGAGCAGCAAGTGTCCTGGAGGTGCCAGTTGCCAGTATATGACTCCTAGGATGCTGTGGCGCAGCCAAAGATGAAGAGGCTCAGAGAGCTGCCAGACACGATCCTCGAGCAGGAAAGGCAGATGTTGGGAGCTCCAGGGAATTCCCTGATGTCAGCAGTGGAGGAGCAGGATGAGGAAGATGTCCACGCTTGGGCTACTTGTGGCAAGAGCCTCCATCCTTGCCCTTGCCTGGGTGAGAGTTGCCGGAGCGCAGACGGAGGAAGGCCTTTGGACAGGTGCAAGGTAAGAATGATGCATGGTCGGCAGTCGTGGTGTAAACAGAAACATTTCTTGCAATCATCCCTACTGTTAGAGTAGTTTCACTTTCCAGTTTGAATAGCGTGAGCATGGAAAGCCAATAGTCTAAATGTTCAGATGTCTGGTACCCAATAGTAGACATGAACTCAAGTCTCTCATAGAAACATCAGGCTTTTTCCTTAAGCCAAGTGCTGGGAGGGGAATTTCTTCTGCAAAACTACTGTGCTTCTGCTGCTTGTTCCATTTTAGAAAGTTTCCTCCCTTGGCCCTGCCTTGATTGAATAGTCCTTTTTTTTCTAACTAGAAGCTCCAGGTTTTCTTCTTACAAGTTGTCTTTGTTTTCTTTGTCCACAGACAGGAGTCCCTGCTCTCCCAGAGCCATGTCGATCATCAGAAGCTGCTTGTGGCTGAGAATGCAGATGGCCACGAAAGGACTAGGAGTAAAAACTGGAGCAAGGACGTGTCCAAGAAGATTTTCCCAGAGGAAAGCATCCTAGGAGCAGCAAGTGTCCTGGAGGTGCCAGTTGCCAGTATATGACTCCTAGGATGCTGTGGCGCTGCCAAAGGCAAAGAGGCTCAGAGAGCTGCCAGACACGATCCTCGAGCAGGAAAGGCAGATGTTGGGAGCACCAGGGAATTCCCTGACGTCAGCAGTGGAGGAGCAGGATGAGGAAGATGTCCACGCTTGGGCTACTTGTGGCAAGAGTGTCCAAGGCTCCCAGTGCCTCCGTGAGAGCGGCAGGAGTGGAGTCAGAGGAAGGCCTTTTGACAGGACTGGCTGCTCCCTCAGAGCCATGGCTCTCAGCAGAACCGTCTCATTGCTGAGGATGCACCTGTCCAGGAAGAGCCTTGCAGAGGAGTAGGAGTCCAGCTCATTGCAGTAAGGGAATGGCTGAGGGATGTTTCCCAGGAGCAACTTTGCTGGAGGTGCCAGTTCCAGTCCGTGGCTCGCAGGATGCTGCAGCACTGCCATAGGAGAAGGGGTTTTGCATGGTGCTAGAGAAGGTCCTCGAGCAGCAAAGGCAGGTGTTTGCAGCTCCAGGGAATACCCTGACGTCAGCAGTGGAGTAGCAGGATGAGGAAGATGTCCACGCTTGGGCTACTTGTGGCAAGAGCCTCCATCCCTGCCCTTGCCTGGGTGAGAGTTGCCGGAGCGCAGATGGAGGAAGGCCTTTGGACAGGTGCAAGGTAAGAATGATGGATGGTCGGCAGTCGTGGTGTAAACAGAAACATTTCTTGCAATCATCCCTTCTGTTAGAATAGTTTCACTTTCCGGTTTGAATAGTGTGAGCCTGGAAAGCCAGTAGTCTAAATGTTCAGATGTCTGGTACCCAATAGTAGACATGAACTCATGTCTCTCACAGAAACATCAGGCGTTTTCCTTAAGCCAAGTGCTGGGAGGGGAATTTCTTCTGCAATACTGCTGTGCTTCTGCTGCTTGTTCCATTTTAGAAAGTTTCCTGCTTTGGCCCTGCCTTGTTTGAATAGTCCTTTGTCTTCTAACTAGAAGCTCCAGGTTTTCTTCTTACAAGTTGTCTTTGTTTTCTTTGTCCACAGACAGGAGTCCCTGCTCTCCCAGAGCCATGTCGATCATCAGAACCTGCTTGTGGCTGAGAATGCAGATGGCCACGAAAGGCCTAGAAGTAAAAACTGGAGCAATGTCGTGTCCAAGAAGATTTTCCCAGAGAAAAGCATCCTAGGAGCGGCAAGTGTCATGTAGCTGCCAGTTTCCAGTATATGACTCTCAGGATGCTGTGGCGCTGCCAAAGGCGAAGAGGATCAGAGAGCTGCCAGACACGATCCTCCAGCAGGAAAGGCAGATTTTAGGAGCTCCAGGGAATTCCCTGACGTCAGCAGTGGAGGAGCAGGATGAGGAAGATGTCCACGCTTGGGCTACTTGTGGCAAGAGTGTCCAAGGCTCCCAGTGCCTCCGTGAGAGCTGCAGGAGTGGAGTCAGAGGAAGGCCTTTGGACAGGACTGGCTCCTCCCTCAGAGCCATGGCTCTCAGCAGAACCGTCTCATTGCTGAGGATGCACCTGTCCAGGAAGAGCCTTGCAAAGGAGTAGGAGTCCAGCTCATTGCAGTAAGGGAATGGCTGAATGATGTTTCCCAGGAGCAACTATGCTGAAGGTGCCAGTTCCAGTCCATGGCTCGCAGGATGCTGCAGCACTGCCATAGGAGAAGGGGTTTGGCATGATGCTAGAGAAGGTCCTCGAGCAGCAAAGGCAGGTGTTTGCAGCTCCAGGGAATACCCTGACGTCAGCAGTAGAGTAGCAGGATGAGGAAGATGTCCATGCTTGGGCTACTTGTGGCAAGAGCCTCTATCCCTGCCCTTGCCTGGGTGAGAGTTGCCGGAGCGCAGACGGAGGAAGGCCTTTGGACAGGTGCAAGGTAAGAATGATGCATGGTCGGCAGTCGTGGTGTAAACAGAAACATTTCTTGCAATCATCCTTACTGTTAGAGTAGTTTCACTTTCCGGTTTGAATAGCGTGAGCCTGGAAAGCCAATAGTCTAAATGTTCAGATGTCTGGTACCCAATAGTAGACATGAACTCATGTCTCTCACAGAAACATCAGGCGTTTTCCTTAAGCCAAGTGCTGGGAGGGGAATTTCTTCTGCAATACTGCTGTGCTTCTGCTGCTTGTTCCATTTTAGAAAGTTTCCTCCCTTGGCTCTGCCTTGATTGAATAGTCCTTTCTCTTCTAACTAGAAGCTCCAGGTTTTCTTCTTACAAGTTGTCTTTGTTTTCTTTGTCCACAGACAGGAGTCCCTGCTCTCCCAGAGCCATGTCGATCATCAGAAGCTGCTTGTGGCTGCGGATGCAGATGGCCACAAAAGGCCTAGAAGTAAAATCTGCAGCAAGGTTGTGTGCAAGAAGATTTTCCCAGAGAAAAGCATCCTAGGAGCAGCAAGTGTCCTGGAGGTGCCAGTTGCCAGTATATGACTCCTAGGATGCTGTTGCGCTTCCAAAGTGTAAGAGGCTCAGAGAGCTGCCAGACACGATCCTCGAGCAGGAAAGGCAGATGTTGGGAGCTCCAGGGAATTCCCTGATGTCAGCAGTGGAGGAGCAGGATGAGGAAGATCTCGACGCTTGGGCTACTTGTGGCAAGAGTGTCCAGGGCTCCCAGTGCCTCCGTGGGAGCTGCAGGACTGGTGACGGAGGAAGGCCTTTGGGCAGGACTGGCTGCTCCCTCAGAGCCGTGGCTCTCAGCAGAACCGTCTCATTGCTGAGGATGCACCTATCCAGGAAGAGCCTTGCAAAGGTGTAGGAGTCCAGCTCATTGCAGTAAGGGAATGGCTGAAGGATGTTTCCCAGGAGCAACTATGCTGAAGGTGCCAGTTCCAGTCCATGGCTCGCAGGATGCTGCAGCACTGCCATAGGAGAAGGCATTTGGCATGGTGCTAGAGAAGATCCTCGAGCAGCAAAGGCAAGTGTTTGCAGCTCCAGGGAATTCCTAGATGTCAGCAGTGGAAGATCAGGATGAGGAATATCTCCAGGCTTGGGCTACTTGTGGCAAGAGCCTCCATCCCTGCCCGAGCTTGGGTGAGAGTTGCCAGAGCGCAGACGGAGGAAGGCCTTTGGACAGGTGCAAGGTAAGAATGATGCATGGTCGGCAGTCGTGGTGTGAGCAGAAACATTTCTTGCAATCGCCTCTAGCTTTTAGAGTAGTTTCACTTTCCGGTTTGAATAGTGTGAGCCTGGAAAGCCAATAGTCTAAATGTTCAGATGTCTGGTACCCAATAGTAGACATGAACTCAAGTCTCTCATAGAAACATCAGGCTTTTTCCTTAAGCCAAGTGCTGGGAGGGGAATTTCTTCTGCAAAACTGCTCTGCTTCTGCTGCTTGTTCCATTTTAGAAAGTTTCCTGCTTTGGCCCTGCCTTGATTGAATAGTCCTTTGTCTTCTAACTAGAAGCTCCAGGTTTTCTTCTTACAAGTTGTCTTTGTTTTCTTTGTCCACAGACAGGAGTCCCTGCTCTCCCAGAGCCCTGTTGATCATCAGAACCTGCTTGTGGCTGAGGATGCAGATGGCCACGAAAGGCCTAGAAGTAAAATCGGCAGCAATGTCGTGTGCAAGAAGATTTTCCCAGAGAAAAGCATCCTAGGAGCAGCAAGTGTCCTGGAGGTGCCAGTTGCCAGTATATGACTCCTAGGATGCTGTGGCGCTGCCAAAGGTGAAGAGGCTCAGAGAGCTGCCAGACATGATCCTCCAGCTGGAAAGGCAGATGTTTGGAGCTCCAGGGAATTCCCTGACGTCAGCAGTGGAGGAGCAGGATGAGGAAGATGTCCACGCTTGGGCTACTTGTGGCAAGAGTGTCCAAGGCTCCCAGTGCCTCCGTGAGAGCGGCAGGACTGGAGACGGAGGAAGGCCTTTGGACAGGTGCAAGGTAAGAATGATGCATGGTCCCCAGTTGTGGTGAATACAGAAACATTTCTTCGAAGCATCTCTAGCTTTTGAAATAGTTTGACATTCCGGTTTGAATTGCGTGAGCCTGGAAAGCCAGTAGTCTAAATGTTCAGATGTCTGCTATCCAATAGTAGACATGAACTCAAGTCTCTCATAGAAACATCAGGCTTTTTCCTTAAGCCAAGTGCGGGGAGGGGAATTTCTTCTGCAAAACTACTGTGCTTCTGCTGCTTGTTCCATTTTAGAAAGTTTCCTGCTTTGGCCCTGCCTTGATTGAATTGTCCTTTCTCTTCTAACTAGAAGCTCCAGGTTTTAATCTTACAAGTTGTCTTTGTTTTCTTTGTCCACAGACAGGAGTCCCTGCTCTCCCAGAGCCATGTCGATCATCAGAAGCTTCTTGTGGCTGAGAATGCAGATGGCCTAGGAGTAAAAACTGGAGCAAGGACGTGTGCAAGAAGTTTTTCCTAGAGGAAAGCATCCTAGGAGCAGCAAGTGTCCTGGAGGTGCCAGTTGCCAGTATATGACTCCTAGGATGCTCTGGCGCTGCCAAAGGCAAAGAGGCTCAGAGATCTGCCAGACACGATCCTCCAGCAGGAAAGGCAGATGTTGGGAGCACCAGGGAATTCCCTGACGTCAGCAGTGGAGGAGCAGGATGAGGAAGATGTCCACGCTTGGGCTACTTGTGGCAAGAGTGTCCAAGGCTCCCAGTGCCTCCGTGAGAGCTGCAGGACTGGTGACAGAGGACAACCATTGGGCAGGACTGGCTGCTTCCTCAGAGCTGTGGCTCTCAGCAGAACTGTCTCATTGCTGAGGATGCACCTGTCCAGGAAGAGCATTGCAGAGGAGTAGGAGTCCAGCTCATTGCAGTAAGGGAATGGCTGAGGGATGTTTCCCAGGAGCAACTTTGCTGGAGGTGCCAGTTCCAGTCCGTGGCTCGCAGGATGCTGCAGCACTGCCATAGGAGAAGGGGTTTTGCATGGTGCTAGAGAAGATCCTCGAGCAGCAAAGGCAGGTGTTTGCAGCTCCAGGGAATACCCTGACGTCAGCAGTGGAGTAGCAGGATGAGGAAGATGTCCACGCTTGGGCTACTTGTGGCAAGAGCCTCCATCCCTGCCCTTGCCTGAGTGAGAGTTGCTGGAGCGCAGATGGAGGAAGGCCTTTGGACAGGTGCAAGGTAAGAATGATGCATGGTCGGCAGTCGTGGTGTAAACAGAAACATTTCTTGCAATCATCCTTACTGTTAGAGTAGTTTCACTTTCAGGTTTGAATAGCGTGAGCCTGGAAAGCCAATAGTCTAAATGTTCAGATGTCTGGTACCCAGTAGTAGACATGAACTCAAGTCTCTCATAGAAACATGATGTTTTTTCCTTAAGCCAAGTGCTGGGAAGGGAATTTCTTCTGCAAAAGTACTGTGCTTCTGCTGCTTGTTCCATTTTAGAAAGTTTCCTCCCTTGGCCCTGCCTTGATTGAATAGTCCTTTGTCTTCTATCTAGAAGCTCCAGGTTTTCTTCTTACAAGTTGTCTTTGTTTTCTTTGTCCACAGACAGGAGTCCCTGCTCTCCCAGAGCCCTGTTGATCATCAGAACCTGCTTGTGGCTGAGAATGCAGATGGCCACGAAAGGCCTAGAAGTAAAAACTGGAGCAAGGTTGTATGCAAGAAGATTTTCCCAGAGAAAAGCATCCTAGGAGCAGCAAGTGTCCTGGAGGTGCCAGTTGCCAGTATATGACTCCTAGGATGCTGTGGCGCTGCCAAAGTTGAAGAGGCTCAGAGAGCTGCCAGACATGATCCTCCAGCTGGAAAGGCAGATGTTGGGAGCTCCAGGGAATTCCTTGACGTCAGCAGTGGAGGAGCAGGATGAGGAAGATGTCCCCGCTTGGGCTACTTGTGGCAAGAGTGTCCGAGGCTCCCAGTGCCTCCGTGAGAGCGGCAGGACTGGAGACGGAGGAAGGCCTTTGGACAGGTGCAAGGTAAGAATGATGCATGGTCCCCAGTTGTGGTGAGTACAGAAACATTTCTTCCAAGCATCTCTAGCTTTTGAAATAGTTTGACATTCCGGTTTGAATTGCGTGAGCCTGGAAAGCCAGTAGTTTAAATGTTCAGATGTCTGCTATCCAATAGTAGACATGAACTCAAGTCTCTCATAGAAACATCAGACTTTTTCCTTAAGCCAAGTGCTGGGAGGGGAATTTCTTCTGCAAAACTACTGTGCTTCTGCTGCTTGTTCCATTTTAGAAAGTTTCCTGCTTTGGCCCTGCCTTGATTGAATAGTCCTTTCTCTTCTATCTAGAAGCTCCAGGTTTTCTTCTTACAAGTTGTCTTTGTTTTCTTTGTCCACAGACAGGAGTCCCTGCTCTCCCAGAGCCATGTCGATCATCAGAAGCTGCTTGTGGCTGCGGATGCACATGGCCACGAAAGACCTAGAAGTAAAATCTGGAGCAAGGTCGTATGCAAGAAGATTTTCCCAGAGAAAAGCATCCTAGGAGCAGCAAGTGTCCTGGAGGTGCCAGTTGCCAGTATATGACTCCTAGGATGCTGTGGCGCAGCCAAAGATGAAGAGGCTCAGAGAGCTGCCAGACATGATCCTCGAGCAGCAAAGGCAGGTGTTTGCAGCTCCAGGGAATTCCCTGACGTCAGCAGTGGAGGAGCAGGATGAGGAAGATGTCCACGCTTGGGCTACTTGTGGCAAGAGTGTCCAAGGCTCCCAGTGCCTCCGTGGGAGCTGCGGGACTGGAGACGGAGGAAGGCCTTTTGGCAGGACTGGCTGCTCCCTCAGAGCCGCGGCTCTCAGCAGAACCGTCTCGTTGCTGAGGATGCACCTGTCCAGGAAGAGCATTGCAGAGGAGTAGGAGTCCAGCTCATTGCAGTAAGGGAATGGCTGAGGGATGTTTCCCAGGAGCAACTTTGCTGGAGGTGCCAGTTCCAGTCCGTGAGTCGCAGGATGCTGCAGCGCTGCCATAGGAGAAGGCATTTGGCATGGTGCTAGAGAAGATCCTTGAGCAGCAAAGGCAAGTGTTTGCAGCTCCAGGGAATTCCTAGATGTCAGCAGTGGAAGATCAGGATGAGGAAGATGTCCGCGCTTGGGCTACTTGTGGCACGAGCCTCCATCCCTGCCCGACCCTGGGTGAGAGTTGCCAGAGCGCAGATGGAGGAAGGCCTTTGGACAGGTGCAAGGTAAGAATGATGGATGGTCGGCAGTTGTGGTGTAAACAGAAACATTTCTTGCAATCATCCCTTCTGTTAGAATAGTTTCACTTTCCGGTTTGAATAGCGTGAGCCTGGAGCGCCAATACTCTAAATGTTCAGACGTCTGCTCCCCAATAGTAGACATGAACTCAAGTCTCTCATAGCAACATCAGGCTTTTTCATTAAGCCAAGTGCTGGGAGGGGAATTTCTTCTGCAAAACTGCTCTGCTTCTTCTGCTTGTTCCATTTTAGAAAGTTTCCTGCTTTGGCCCTGCCTTGATTGAATAGTCCTTTGTCTTCTATCTAGAAGCTCCAGGTTTTCTTCTTACAAGTTGTCTTTGTTTTCTTTGTCCACAGACAGGAGTCCCTGCTCTCCCAGAGCCATGTCGATCATCAGAAGCTGCTTGTGGCTGCGGATGCACATGGCCACGAAAGACCTAGAAGTAAAATCTGGAGCAAGGTCGTATGCAAGAAGATTTTCCCAGAGAAAAGCATCCTAGGAGCAGCAAGTGTCCTGGAGGTGCCAGTTGCCAGTATATGACTCCTAGGATGCTGTGGCGCAGCCAAAGATGAAGAGGCTCAGAGAGCTGCCAGACACGATCCTCGAGCAGGAAAGGCAGATGTTGGGAGCTCCAGGGAATTCCCTGATGTCAGCAGTGGCGGAGCAGGATGAGGAAGATGTCCACGCTTGGGCTACTTGTGGCAAGAGCCTCCATCCTTGCCCTTGCCTGGGTGAGAGTTGCCGGAGCGCAGACGGAGGAAGGCCTTTGGACAGGTGCAAGGTAAGAATGATGCATGGTCGGCAGTCGTGGTGTAAACAGAAACATTTCTTGCAATCATCCCTACTGTTAGAGTAGTTTCACTTTCCGGTTTGAATAGCGTGAGCATGGAAAGCCAATAGTCTAAATGTTCAGATGTCTGGTACCCAATAGTAGACATGAACTCAAGTCTCTCATAGAAACATCAGGCTTTTTCCTTAAGCCAAGTGCTGGGAGGGGAATTTCTTCTGCAAAACTACTGTGCTTCTGCTGCTTGTTCCATTTTAGAAAGTTTCCTCCCTTGGCCCTGCCTTGATTGAATAGTCCTTTTTTTTCTAACTAGAAGCTCCAGGTTTTCTTCTTACAAGTTGTCTTTGTTTTCTTTGTCCACAGACAGGAGTCCCTGCTCTCCCAGAGCCATGTCGATCATCAGAAGCTGCTTGTGGCTGAGAATGCAGATGGCCACGAAAGGACTAGGAGTAAAAACTGGAGCAAGGACGTGTCCAAGAAGATTTTCCCAGAGGAAAGCATCCTAGGAGCAGCAAGTGTCCTGGAGGTGCCAGTTGCCAGTATATGACTCCTAGGATGCTGTGGCGCTGCCAAAGGCAAAGAGGCTCAGAGAGCTGCCAGACACGATCCTCGAGCAGGAAAGGCAGATGTTGGGAGCACCAGGGAATTCCCTGACGTCAGCAGTGGAGGAGCAGGATGAGGAAGATGTCCACGCTTGGGCTACTTGTGGCAAGAGTGTCCAAGGCTCCCAGTGCCTCCGTGGGAGCTGCAGGACTGGTGACGGAGGACAACCATTGGGCAGGACTGGCTGCTCCCTCAGAGCCGTGGCTCTCAGCAGAACCGTCTCATTGCTGAGGATGCACCTGTCCAGGAAGAGCATTGCAGAGGAGTAGGAGTCCAGCTCATTGCAGTAAGGGAATGGCTGAGGGATGTTTCCCAGGAGCAACTTTGCTGGAGGTGCCAGTTCCAGTCCGTGGCTCGCAGGATGCTGCAGCACTGCCATAGGAGAAGGGGTTTTGCATGGTGCTAGAGAAGGTCCTCGAGCAGCAAAGGCAGGTGTTTGCAGCTCCAGGGAATACCCTGACGTCAGCAGTGGAGTAGCAGGATGAGGAAGATGTCCACGCTTGGGCTACTTGTGGCAAGAGCCTCCATCCCTGCCCTTGCCTGGGTGAGAGTTGCCGGAGCGCAGATGGAGGAAGGCCTTTGGACAGGTGCAAGGTAAGAATGATGGATGGTCGGCAGTCGTGGTGTAAACAGAAACATTTCTTGCAATCATCCCTTCTGTTAGAATAGTTTCACTTTCCGGTTTGAATAGCGTGAGCCTGGAAAGCCAATAGTCTAAATGTTCAGATGTCTGGTACCCAATAGTAGACATGAACTCATGTCTCTCACAGAAACATCAGGCGTTTTCCTTAAGCCAAGTGCTGGGAGGGGAATTTCTTCTGCAATACTGCTGTGCTTCTGCTGCTTGTTCCATTTTAGAAAGTTTCCTGCTTTGGCCCTGCCTTGTTTGAATAGTCCTTTGTCTTCTAACTAGAAGCTCCAGGTTTTCTTCTTACAAGTTGTCTTTGTTTTCTTTGTCCACAGACAGGAGTCCCTGCTCTCCCAGAGCCATGTCGATCATCAGAACCTGCTTGTGGCTGAGGATGCAGATGGCCACGAAAGGCCTAGAAGTAAAAACTGGAGCAATGTCGTGTCCAAGAAGATTTTCCCAGAGAAAAGCATCCTAGGAGCGGCAAGTGTCATGTAGCTGCCAGTTTCCAGTATATGACTCTCAGGATGCTGTGGCGCTGCCAAAGGCGAAGAGGCTCAGAGAGCTGCCAGACACGATCCTCGAGCAGGAAAGGCAGATTTTAGGAGCTCCAGGGAATTCCCTGACGTCAGCAGTGGAGGAGCAGGATGAGGAAGATGTCCACGCTTGGGCTACTTGTGGCAAGAGTGTCCGAGGCTCCCAGTGCCTCCGTGAGAGCTGCAGGAGTGGAGTCAGAGGAAGGCCTTTGGACAGGACTGGCTCCTCCCTCAGAGCCATGGCTCTCAGCAGAACCGTCTCATTGCTGAGGATGCACCTGTCCAGGAAGAGCCTTGCAAAGGAGTAGGAGTCCAGCTCATTGCAGTAAGGGAATGGCTGAATGATGTTTCCCAGGAGCAACTATGCTGAAGGTGCCAGTTCCAGTCCATGGCTCGCAGGATGCTGCAGCACTGCCATAGGAGAAGGGGTTTGGCATGATGCTAGAGAAGGTCCTCGAGCAGCAAAGGCAGGTGTTTGCAGCTCCAGGGAATACCCTGACGTCAGCAGTAGAGTAGCAGGATGAGGAAGATGTCCATGCTTGGGCTACTTGTGGCAAGAGCCTCTATCCCTGCCCTTGCCTGGGTGAGAGTTGCCGGAGCGCAGACGGAGGAAGGCCTTTGGACAGGTGCAAGGTAAGAATGATGCATGGTCGGCAGTCGTGGTGTAAACAGAAACATTTCTTGCAATCATCCTTACTGTTAGAGTAGTTTCACTTTCCGGTTTGAATAGCGTGAGCCTGGAAAGCCAATAGTCTAAATGTTCAGATGTCTGGTACCCAATAGTAGACATGAACTCATGTCTCTCACAGAAACATCAGGCGTTTTCCTTAAGCCAAGTGCTGGGAGGGGAATTTCTTCTGCAATACTGCTGTGCTTCTGCTGCTTGTTCCATTTTAGAAAGTTTCCTCCCTTGGCTCTGCCTTGATTGAATAGTCCTTTCTCTTCTAACTAGAAGCTCCAGGTTTTCTTCTTACAAGTTGTCTTTGTTTTCTTTGTCCACAGACAGGAGTCCCTGCTCTCCCAGAGCCATGTCGATCATCAGAAGCTGCTTGTGGCTGCGGATGCAGATGGCCACAAAAGGCCTAGAAGTAAAATCTGCAGCAAGGTTGTGTGCAAGAAGATTTTCCCAGAGAAAAGCATCCTAGGAGCAGCAAGTGTCCTGGAGGTGCCAGTTGCCAGTATATGACTCCTAGGATGCTGTTGCGCTTCCAAAGTGTAAGAGGCTCAGAGAGCTGCCAGACACGATCCTCGAGCAGGAAAGGCAGATGTTGGGAGCTCCAGGGAATTCCCTGATGTCAGCAGTGGAGGAGCAGGATGAGGAAGATCTCGACGCTTGGGCTACTTGTGGCAAGAGTGTCCAGGGCTCCCAGTGCCTCCGTGAGAGCTGCAGGACTGGTGACGGAGGAAGGCCTTTGGGCAGGACTGGCTGCTCCCTCAGAGCCGTGGCTCTCAGCAGAACCGTCTCATTGCTGAGGATGCACCTATCCAGGAAGAGCCTTGCAAAGGTGTAGGAGTCCAGCTCATTGCAGTAAGGGAATGGCTGAAGGATGTTTCCCAGGAGCAACTATGCTGAAGGTGCCAGTTCCAGTCCATGGCTCGCAGGATGCTGCAGCACTGCCATAGGAGAAGGCATTTGGCATGGTGCTAGAGAAGATCCTCGAGCAGCAAAGGCAAGTGTTTGCAGCTCCAGGGAATTCCTAGATGTCAGCAGTGGAAGATCAGGATGAGGAATATCTCCAGGCTTGGGCTACTTGTGGCAAGAGCCTCCATCCCTGCCCGAGCTTGGGTGAGAGTTGCCAGAGCGCAGACGGAGGAAGGCCTTTGGACAGGTGCAAGGTAAGAATGATGCATGGTCGGCAGTCGTGGTGTGAGCAGAAACATTTCTTGCAATCGCCTCTAGCTTTTAGAGTAGTTTCACTTTCCGGTTTGAATAGTGTGAGCCTGGAAAGCCAATAGTCTAAATGTTCAGATGTCTGGTACCCAATAGTAGACATGAACTCAAGTCTCTCATAGAAACATCAGGCTTTTTCCTTAAGCCAAGTGCTGGGAGGGGAATTTCTTCTGCAAAACTGCTCTGCTTCTGCTGCTTGTTCCATTTTAGAAAGTTTCCTGCTTTGGCCCTGCCTTGATTGAATAGTCCTTTGTCTTCTAACTAGAAGCTCCAGGTTTTCTTCTTACAAGTTGTCTTTGTTTTCTTTGTCCACAGACAGGAGTCCCTGCTCTCCCAGAGCCCTGTTGATCATCAGAACCTGCTTGTGGCTGAGGATGCAGATGGCCACGAAAGGCCTAGAAGTAAAATCGGCAGCAATGTCGTGTGCAAGAAGATTTTCCCAGAGAAAAGCATCCTAGGAGCAGCAAGTGTCCTGGAGGTGCCAGTTGCCAGTATATGACTCCTAGGATGCTGTGGCGCTGCCAAAGGTGAAGAGGCTCAGAGAGCTGCCAGACATGATCCTCCAGCTGGAAAGGCAGATGTTTGGAGCTCCAGGGAATTCCCTGACGTCAGCAGTGGAGGAGCAGGATGAGGAAGATGTCCACGCTTGGGCTACTTGTGGCAAGAGTGTCCAAGGCTCCCAGTGCCTCCGTGAGAGCGGCAGGACTGGAGACGGAGGAAGGCCTTTGGACAGGTGCAAGGTAAGAATGATGCATGGTCCCCAGTTGTGGTGAATACAGAAACATTTCTTCGAAGCATCTCTAGCTTTTGAAATAGTTTGACATTCCGGTTTGAATTGCGTGAGCCT
Organism: Aphelocoma coerulescens; assembly: GCF_041296385.1. Lineage (NCBI taxonomy): Eukaryota > Metazoa > Chordata > Aves > Passeriformes > Corvidae > Aphelocoma > Aphelocoma coerulescens. The sequence continues at coordinate 1,222,156 of NW_027184003.1, read as the reverse complement.
GGAAAGCCAGTAGTCTAAATGTTCAGATGTCTGCTATCCAATAGTAGACATGAACTCAAGTCTCTCATAGAAACATCAGGCTTTTTCCTTAAGCCAAGTGCGGGGAGGGGAATTTCTTCTGCAAAACTACTGTGCTTCTGCTGCTTGTTCCATTTTAGAAAGTTTCCTGCTTTGGCCCTGCCTTGATTGAATTGTCCTTTCTCTTCTAACTAGAAGCTCCAGGTTTTAATCTTACAAGTTGTCTTTGTTTTCTTTGTCCACAGACAGGAGTCCCTGCTCTCCCAGAGCCATGTCGATCATCAGAAGCTTCTTGTGGCTGAGAATGCAGATGGCCTAGGAGTAAAAACTGGAGCAAGGACGTGTGCAAGAAGTTTTTCCTAGAGGAAAGCATCCTAGGAGCAGCAAGTGTCCTGGAGGTGCCAGTTGCCAGTATATGACTCCTAGGATGCTCTGGCGCTGCCAAAGGCAAAGAGGCTCAGAGATCTGCCAGACACGATCCTCCAGCAGGAAAGGCAGATGTTGGGAGCACCAGGGAATTCCCTGACGTCAGCAGTGGAGGAGCAGGATGAGGAAGATGTCCACGCTTGGGCTACTTGTGGCAAGAGTGTCCAAGGCTCCCAGTGCCTCCGTGAGAGCTGCAGGACTGGTGACAGAGGACAACCATTGGGCAGGACTGGCTGCTTCCTCAGAGCTGTGGCTCTCAGCAGAACTGTCTCATTGCTGAGGATGCACCTGTCCAGGAAGAGCATTGCAGAGGAGTAGGAGTCCAGCTCATTGCAGTAAGGGAATGGCTGAGGGATGTTTCCCAGGAGCAACTTTGCTGGAGGTGCCAGTTCCAGTCCGTGGCTCGCAGGATGCTGCAGCACTGCCATAGGAGAAGGGGTTTTGCATGGTGCTAGAGAAGATCCTCGAGCAGCAAAGGCAGGTGTTTGCAGCTCCAGGGAATACCCTGACGTCAGCAGTGGAGTAGCAGGATGAGGAAGATGTCCACGCTTGGGCTACTTGTGGCAAGAGCCTCCATCCCTGCCCTTGCCTGAGTGAGAGTTGCTGGAGCGCAGATGGAGGAAGGCCTTTGGACAGGTGCAAGGTAAGAATGATGCATGGTCGGCAGTCGTGGTGTAAACAGAAACATTTCTTGCAATCATCCTTACTGTTAGAGTAGTTTCACTTTCAGGTTTGAATAGCGTGAGCCTGGAAAGCCAATAGTCTAAATGTTCAGATGTCTGGTACCCAGTAGTAGACATGAACTCAAGTCTCTCATAGAAACATGATGTTTTTTCCTTAAGCCAAGTGCTGGGAAGGGAATTTCTTCTGCAAAAGTACTGTGCTTCTGCTGCTTGTTCCATTTTAGAAAGTTTCCTCCCTTGGCCCTGCCTTGATTGAATAGTCCTTTGTCTTCTATCTAGAAGCTCCAGGTTTTCTTCTTACAAGTTGTCTTTGTTTTCTTTGTCCACAGACAGGAGTCCCTGCTCTCCCAGAGCCCTGTTGATCATCAGAACCTGCTTGTGGCTGAGAATGCAGATGGCCACGAAAGGCCTAGAAGTAAAAACTGGAGCAAGGACGTGTGCAAGAAGATTTTCCCAGAGAAAAGCATCCTAGGAGCAGCAAGTGTCCTGGAGGTGCCAGTTGCCAGTATATGACTCCTAGGATGCTGTGGCGCTGCCAAAGTTGAAGAGGCTCAGAGAGCTGCCAGACATGATCCTCCAGCTGGAAAGGCAGATGTTGGGAGCTCCAGGGAATTCCTTGACGTCAGCAGTGGAGGAGCAGGATGAGGAAGATGTCCCCGCTTGGGCTACTTGTGGCAAGAGTGTCCGAGGCTCCCAGTGCCTCCGTGAGAGCGGCAGGACTGGAGACGGAGGAAGGCCTTTGGACAGGTGCAAGGTAAGAATGATGCATGGTCCCCAGTTGTGGTGAGTACAGAAACATTTCTTCCAAGCATCTCTAGCTTTTGAAATAGTTTGACATTCCGGTTTGAATTGCGTGAGCCTGGAAAGCCAGTAGTCTAAATGTTCAGATGTCTGCTATCCAATAGTAGACATGAACTCAAGTCTCTCATAGAAACATCAGACTTTTTCCTTAAGCCAAGTGCTGGGAGGGGAATTTCTTCTGCAAAACTACTGTGCTTCTGCTGCTTGTTCCATTTTAGAAAGTTTCCTGCTTTGGCCCTGCCTTGATTGAATAGTCCTTTCTCTTCTATCTAGAAGCTCCAGGTTTTCTTCTTACAAGTTGTCTTTGTTTTCTTTGTCCACAGACAGGAGTCCCTGCTCTCCCAGAGCCATGTCGATCATCAGAAGCTGCTTGTGGCTGCGGATGCACATGGCCACGAAAGACCTAGAAGTAAAATCTGGAGCAAGGTCGTATGCAAGAAGATTTTCCCAGAGAAAAGCATCCTAGGAGCAGCAAGTGTCCTGGAGGTGCCAGTTGCCAGTATATGACTCCTAGGATGCTGTGGCGCAGCCAAAGATGAAGAGGCTCAGAGAGCTGCCAGACATGATCCTCCAGCAGCAAAGGCAGGTGTTTGCAGCTCCAGGGAATTCCCTGACGTCAGCAGTGGAGGAGCAGGATGAGGAAGATGTCCACGCTTGGGCTACTTGTGGCAAGAGTGTCCAAGGCTCCCAGTGCCTCCGTGGGAGCTGCGGGACTGGAGACGGAGGAAGGCCTTTTGGCAGGACTGGCTGCTCCCTCAGAGCCGCGGCTCTCAGCAGAACCGTCTCGTTGCTGAGGATGCACCTGTCCAGGAAGAGCATTGCAGAGGAGTAGGAGTCCAGCTCATTGCAGTAAGGGAATGGCTGAGGGATGTTTCCCAGGAGCAACTTTGCTGGAGGTGCCAGTTCCAGTCCGTGAGTCGCAGGATGCTGCAGCGCTGCCATAGGAGAAGGCATTTGGCATGGTGCTAGAGAAGATCCTTGAGCAGCAAAGGCAAGTGTTTGCAGCTCCAGGGAATTCCTAGATGTCAGCAGTGGAAGATCAGGATGAGGAAGATGTCCGCGCTTGGGCTACTTGTGGCACGAGCCTCCATCCCTGCCCGACCCTGGGTGAGAGTTGCCAGAGCGCAGATGGAGGAAGGCCTTTGGACAGGTGCAAGGTAAGAATGATGGATGGTCGGCAGTTGTGGTGTAAACAGAAACATTTCTTGCAATCATCCCTTCTGTTAGAATAGTTTCACTTTCCGGTTTGAATAGCGTGAGCCTGGAGCGCCAATACTCTAAATGTTCAGACGTCTGCTCCCCAATAGTAGACATGAACTCAAGTCTCTCATAGCAACATCAGGCTTTTTCATTAAGCCAAGTGCTGGGAGGGGAATTTCTTCTGCAAAACTGCTCTGCTTCTTCTGCTTGTTCCATTTTAGAAAGTTTCCTGCTTTGGCCCTGCCTTGATTGAATAGTCCTTTGTCTTCTATCTAGAAGCTCCAGGTTTTCTTCTTACAAGTTGTCTTTGTTTTCTTTGTCCACAGACAGGAGTCCCTGCTCTCCCAGAGCCATGTCGATCATCAGAAGCTGCTTGTGGCTGCGGATGCACATGGCCACGAAAGACCTAGAAGTAAAATCTGGAGCAAGGTCGTATGCAAGAAGATTTTCCCAGAGAAAAGCATCCTAGGAGCAGCAAGTGTCCTGGAGGTGCCAGTTGCCAGTATATGACTCCTAGGATGCTGTGGCGCAGCCAAAGATGAAGAGGCTCAGAGAGCTGCCAGACACGATCCTCGAGCAGGAAAGGCAGATGTTGGGAGCTCCAGGGAATTCCCTGATGTCAGCAGTGGCGGAGCAGGATGAGGAAGATGTCCACGCTTGGGCTACTTGTGGCAAGAGCCTCCATCCTTGCCCTTGCCTGGGTGAGAGTTGCCGGAGCGCAGACGGAGGAAGGCCTTTGGACAGGTGCAAGGTAAGAATGATGCATGGTCGGCAGTCGTGGTGTAAACAGAAACATTTCTTGCAATCATCCCTACTGTTAGAGTAGTTTCACTTTCCGGTTTGAATAGCGTGAGCATGGAAAGCCAATAGTCTAAATGTTCAGATGTCTGGTACCCAATAGTAGACATGAACTCAAGTCTCTCATAGAAACATCAGGCTTTTTCCTTAAGCCAAGTGCTGGGAGGGGAATTTCTTCTGCAAAACTACTGTGCTTCTGCTGCTTGTTCCATTTTAGAAAGTTTCCTCCCTTGGCCCTGCCTTGATTGAATAGTCCTTTTTTTTCTAACTAGAAGCTCCAGGTTTTCTTCTTACAAGTTGTCTTTGTTTTCTTTGTCCACAGACAGGAGTCCCTGCTCTCCCAGAGCCATGTCGATCATCAGAAGCTGCTTGTGGCTGAGAATGCAGATGGCCACGAAAGGACTAGGAGTAAAAACTGGAGCAAGGACGTGTCCAAGAAGATTTTCCCAGAGGAAAGCATCCTAGGAGCAGCAAGTGTCCTGGAGGTGCCAGTTGCCAGTATATGACTCCTAGGATGCTGTGGCGCTGCCAAAGGCAAAGAGGCTCAGAGAGCTGCCAGACACGATCCTCGAGCAGGAAAGGCAGATGTTGGGAGCACCAGGGAATTCCCTGACGTCAGCAGTGGAGGAGCAGGATGAGGAAGATGTCCACGCTTGGGCTACTTGTGGCAAGAGTGTCCAAGGCTCCCAGTGCCTCCGTGGGAGCTGCAGGACTGGTGACGGAGGACAACCATTGGGCAGGACTGGCTGCTCCCTCAGAGCCGTGGCTCTCAGCAGAACCGTCTCATTGCTGAGGATGCACCTGTCCAGGAAGAGCATTGCAGAGGAGTAGGAGTCCAGCTCATTGCAGTAAGGGAATGGCTGAGGGATGTTTCCCAGGAGCAACTTTGCTGGAGGTGCCAGTTCCAGTCCGTGGCTCGCAGGATGCTGCAGCACTGCCATAGGAGAAGGGGTTTTGCATGGTGCTAGAGAAGGTCCTCGAGCAGCAAAGGCAGGTGTTTGCAGCTCCAGGGAATACCCTGACGTCAGCAGTGGAGTAGCAGGATGAGGAAGATGTCCACGCTTGGGCTACTTGTGGCAAGAGCCTCCATCCCTGCCCTTGCCTGGGTGAGAGTTGCCGGAGCGCAGATGGAGGAAGGCCTTTGGACAGGTGCAAGGTAAGAATGATGGATGGTCGGCAGTCGTGGTGTAAACAGAAACATTTCTTGCAATCATCCCTTCTGTTAGAATAGTTTCACTTTCCGGTTTGAATAGCGTGAGCCTGGAAAGCCAATAGTCTAAATGTTCAGATGTCTGGTACCCAATAGTAGACATGAACTCATGTCTCTCACAGAAACATCAGGCGTTTTCCTTAAGCCAAGTGCTGGGAGGGGAATTTCTTCTGCAATACTGCTGTGCTTCTGCTGCTTGTTCCATTTTAGAAAGTTTCCTGCTTTGGCCCTGCCTTGTTTGAATAGTCCTTTGTCTTCTAACTAGAAGCTCCAGGTTTTCTTCTTACAAGTTGTCTTTGTTTTCTTTGTCCACAGACAGGAGTCCCTGCTCTCCCAGAGCCATGTCGATCATCAGAACCTGCTTGTGGCTGAGGATGCAGATGGCCACGAAAGGCCTAGAAGTAAAAACTGGAGCAATGTCGTGTCCAAGAAGATTTTCCCAGAGAAAAGCATCCTAGGAGCGGCAAGTGTCATGTAGCTGCCAGTTTCCAGTATATGACTCTCAGGATGCTGTGGCGCTGCCAAAGGCGAAGAGGCTCAGAGAGCTGCCAGACACGATCCTCGAGCAGGAAAGGCAGATTTTAGGAGCTCCAGGGAATTCCCTGACGTCAGCAGTGGAGGAGCAGGATGAGGAAGATGTCCACGCTTGGGCTACTTGTGGCAAGAGTGTCCGAGGCTCCCAGTGCCTCCGTGAGAGCTGCAGGAGTGGAGTCAGAGGAAGGCCTTTGGACAGGACTGGCTCCTCCCTCAGAGCCATGGCTCTCAGCAGAACCGTCTCATTGCTGAGGATGCACCTGTCCAGGAAGAGCCTTGCAAAGGAGTAGGAGTCCAGCTCATTGCAGTAAGGGAATGGCTGAATGATGTTTCCCAGGAGCAACTATGCTGAAGGTGCCAGTTCCAGTCCATGGCTCGCAGGATGCTGCAGCACTGCCATAGGAGAAGGGGTTTGGCATGATGCTAGAGAAGGTCCTCGAGCAGCAAAGGCAGGTGTTTGCAGCTCCAGGGAATACCCTGACGTCAGCAGTAGAGTAGCAGGATGAGGAAGATGTCCATGCTTGGGCTACTTGTGGCAAGAGCCTCTATCCCTGCCCTTGCCTGGGTGAGAGTTGCCGGAGCGCAGACGGAGGAAGGCCTTTGGACAGGTGCAAGGTAAGAATGATGCATGGTCGGCAGTCGTGGTGTAAACAGAAACATTTCTTGCAATCATCCTTACTGTTAGAGTAGTTTCACTTTCCGGTTTGAATAGCGTGAGCCTGGAAAGCCAATAGTCTAAATGTTCAGATGTCTGGTACCCAATAGTAGACATGAACTCATGTCTCTCACAGAAACATCAGGCGTTTTCCTTAAGCCAAGTGCTGGGAGGGGAATTTCTTCTGCAATACTGCTGTGCTTCTGCTGCTTGTTCCATTTTAGAAAGTTTCCTCCCTTGGCTCTGCCTTGATTGAATAGTCCTTTCTCTTCTAACTAGAAGCTCCAGGTTTTCTTCTTACAAGTTGTCTTTGTTTTCTTTGTCCACAGACAGGAGTCCCTGCTCTCCCAGAGCCATGTCGATCATCAGAAGCTGCTTGTGGCTGCGGATGCAGATGGCCACAAAAGGCCTAGAAGTAAAATCTGCAGCAAGGTTGTGTGCAAGAAGATTTTCCCAGAGAAAAGCATCCTAGGAGCAGCAAGTGTCCTGGAGGTGCCAGTTGCCAGTATATGACTCCTAGGATGCTGTTGCGCTTCCAAAGTGTAAGAGGCTCAGAGAGCTGCCAGACACGATCCTCGAGCAGGAAAGGCAGATGTTGGGAGCTCCAGGGAATTCCCTGATGTCAGCAGTGGAGGAGCAGGATGAGGAAGATCTCGACGCTTGGGCTACTTGTGGCAAGAGTGTCCAGGGCTCCCAGTGCCTCCGTGGGAGCTGCAGGACTGGTGACGGAGGAAGGCCTTTGGGCAGGACTGGCTGCTCCCTCAGAGCCGTGGCTCTCAGCAGAACCGTCTCATTGCTGAGGATGCACCTATCCAGGAAGAGCCTTGCAAAGGAGTAGGAGTCCAGCTCATTGCAGTAAGGGAATGGCTGAAGGATGTTTCCCAGGAGCAACTATGCTGAAGGTGCCAGTTCCAGTCCATGGCTCGCAGGATGCTGCAGCACTGCCATAGGAGAAGGCATTTGGCATGGTGCTAGAGAAGATCCTCGAGCAGCAAAGGCAAGTGTTTGCAGCTCCAGGGAATTCCTAGATGTCAGCAGTGGAAGATCAGGATGAGGAATATCTCCAGGCTTGGGCTACTTGTGGCAAGAGCCTCCATCCCTGCCCGAGCTTGGGTGAGAGTTGCCAGAGCGCAGACGGAGGAAGGCCTTTGGACAGGTGCAAGGTAAGAATGATGCATGGTCGGCAGTCGTGGTGTGAGCAGAAACATTTCTTGCAATCGCCTCTAGCTTTTAGAGTAGTTTCACTTTCCGGTTTGAATAGTGTGAGCCTGGAAAGCCAATAGTCTAAATGTTCAGATGTCTGGTACCCAATAGTAGACATGAACTCAAGTCTCTCATAGAAACATCAGGCTTTTTCCTTAAGCCAAGTGCTGGGAGGGGAATTTCTTCTGCAAAACTGCTCTGCTTCTGCTGCTTGTTCCATTTTAGAAAGTTTCCTGCTTTGGCCCTGCCTTGATTGAATAGTCCTTTGTCTTCTAACTAGAAGCTCCAGGTTTTCTTCTTACAAGTTGTCTTTGTTTTCTTTGTCCACAGACAGGAGTCCCTGCTCTCCCAGAGCCCTGTTGATCATCAGAACCTGCTTGTGGCTGAGGATGCAGATGGCCACGAAAGGCCTAGAAGTAAAATCGGCAGCAATGTCGTGTGCAAGAAGATTTTCCCAGAGAAAAGCATCCTAGGAGCAGCAAGTGTCCTGGAGGTGCCAGTTGCCAGTATATGACTCCTAGGATGCTGTGGCGCTGCCAAAGGTGAAGAGGCTCAGAGAGCTGCCAGACATGATCCTCCAGCTGGAAAGGCAGATGTTTGGAGCTCCAGGGAATTCCCTGACGTCAGCAGTGGAGGAGCAGGATGAGGAAGATGTCCACGCTTGGGCTACTTGTGGCAAGAGTGTCCAAGGCTCCCAGTGCCTCCGTGAGAGCGGCAGGACTGGAGACGGAGGAAGGCCTTTGGACAGGTGCAAGGTAAGAATGATGCATGGTCCCCAGTTGTGGTGAATACAGAAACATTTCTTCGAAGCATCTCTAGCTTTTGAAATAGTTTGACATTCCGGTTTGAATTGCGTGAGCCTGGAAAGCCAGTAGTCTAAATGTTCAGATGTCTGCTATCCAATAGTAGACATGAACTCAAGTCTCTCATAGAAACATCAGGCTTTTTCCTTAAGCCAAGTGCGGGGAGGGGAATTTCTTCTGCAAAACTACTGTGCTTCTGCTGCTTGTTCCATTTTAGAAAGTTTCCTGCTTTGGCCCTGCCTTGATTGAATTGTCCTTTCTCTTCTAACTAGAAGCTCCAGGTTTTAATCTTACAAGTTGTCTTTGTTTTCTTTGTCCACAGACAGGAGTCCCTGCTCTCCCAGAGCCATGTCGATCATCAGAAGCTTCTTGTGGCTGAGAATGCAGATGGCCTAGGAGTAAAAACTGGAGCAAGGACGTGTGCAAGAAGTTTTTCCTAGAGGAAAGCATCCTAGGAGCAGCAAGTGTCCTGGAGGTGCCAGTTGCCAGTATATGACTCCTAGGATGCTCTGGCGCTGCCAAAGGCAAAGAGGCTCAGAGATCTGCCAGACACGATCCTCCAGCAGGAAAGGCAGATGTTGGGAGCACCAGGGAATTCCCTGACGTCAGCAGTGGAGGAGCAGGATGAGGAAGATGTCCACGCTTGGGCTACTTGTGGCAAGAGTGTCCAAGGCTCCCAGTGCCTCCGTGGGAGCTGCAGGACTGGTGACAGAGGACAACCATTGGGCAGGACTGGCTGCTTCCTCAGAGCTGTGGCTCTCAGCAGAACTGTCTCATTGCTGAGGATGCACCTGTCCAGGAAGAGCATTGCAGAGGAGTAGGAGTCCAGCTCATTGCAGTAAGGGAATGGCTGAGGGATGTTTCCCAGGAGCAACTTTGCTGGAGGTGCCAGTTCCAGTCCGTGGCTCGCAGGATGCTGCAGCACTGCCATAGGAGAAGGGGTTTTGCATGGTGCTAGAGAAGATCCTCGAGCAGCAAAGGCAGGTGTTTGCAGCTCCAGGGAATACCCTGACGTCAGCAGTGGAGTAGCAGGATGAGGAAGATGTCCACGATTGGGCTACTTGTGGCAAGAGCCTCCATCCCTGCCCTTGCCTGAGTGAGAGTTGCTGGAGCGCAGATGGAGGAAGGCCTTTGGACAGGTGCAAGGTAAGAATGATGCATGGTCGGCAGTCGTGGTGTAAACAGAAACATTTCTTGCAATCATCCTTACTGTTAGAGTAGTTTCACTTTCAGGTTTGAATAGCGTGAGCCTGGAAAGCCAATAGTCTAAATGTTCAGATGTCTGGTACCCAGTAGTAGACATGAACTCAAGTCTCTCATAGAAACATGATGTTTTTTCCTTAAGCCAAGTGCTGGGAAGGGAATTTCTTCTGCAAAAGTACTGTGCTTCTGCTGCTTGTTCCATTTTAGAAAGTTTCCTCCCTTGGCCCTGCCTTGATTGAATAGTCCTTTGTCTTCTATCTAGAAGCTCCAGGTTTTCTTCTTACAAGTTGTCTTTGTTTTCTTTGTCCACAGACAGGAGTCCCTGCTCTCCCAGAGCCCTGTTGATCATCAGAACCTGCTTGTGGCTGAGAATGCAGATGGCCACGAAAGGCCTAGAAGTAAAAACTGGAGCAAGGTTGTATGCAAGAAGATTTTCCCAGAGAAAAGCATCCTAGGAGCAGCAAGTGTCCTGGAGGTGCCAGTTGCCAGTATATGACTCCTAGGATGCTGTGGCGCTGCCAAAGTTGAAGAGGCTCAGAGAGCTGCCAGACATGATCCTCCAGCTGGAAAGGCAGATGTTGGGAGCTCCAGGGAATTCCTTGACGTCAGCAGTGGAGGAGCAGGATGAGGAAGATGTCCCCGCTTGGGCTACTTGTGGCAAGAGTGTCCGAGGCTCCCAGTGCCTCCGTGAGAGCGGCAGGACTGGAGACGGAGGAAGGCCTTTGGACAGGTGCAAGGTAAGAATGATGCATGGTCCCCAGTTGTGGTGAGTACAGAAACATTTCTTCGAAGCATCTCTAGCTTTTGAAATAGTTTGACATTCCGGTTTGAATTGCGTGAGCCTGGAAAGCCAGTAGTCTAAATGTTCAGATGTCTGCTATCCAATAGTAGACATGAACTCAAGTCTCTCATAGAAACATCAGACTTTTTCCTTAAGCCAAGTGCTGGGAGGGGAATTTCTTCTGCAAAACTACTGTGCTTCTGCTGCTTGTTCCATTTTAGAAAGTTTCCTGCTTTGGCCCTGCCTTGATTGAATAGTCCTTTCTCTTCTATCTAGAAGCTCCAGGTTTTCTTCTTACAAGTTGTCTTTGTTTTCTTTGTCCACAGACAGGAGTCCCTGCTCTCCCAGAGCCATGTCGATCATCAGAAGCTGCTTGTGGCTGCGGATGCACATGGCCACGAAAGACCTAGAAGTAAAATCTGGAGCAAGGTCGTATGCAAGAAGATTTTCCCAGAGAAAAGCATCCTAGGAGCAGCAAGTGTCCTGGAGGTGCCAGTTGCCAGTATATGACTCCTAGGATGCTGTGGCGCAGCCAAAGATGAAGAGGCTCAGAGAGCTGCCAGACATGATCCTCGAGCAGCAAAGGCAGGTGTTTGCAGCTCCAGGGAATTCCCTGACGTCAGCAGTGGAGGAGCAGGATGAGGAAGATGTCCACGCTTGGGCTACTTGTGGCAAGAGTGTCCAAGGCTCCCAGTGCCTCCGTGGGAGCTGCGGGACTGGAGACGGAGGAAGGCCTTTTGGCAGGACTGGCTGCTCCCTCAGAGCCGCGGCTCTCAGCAGAACCGTCTCGTTGCTGAGGATGCACCTGTCCAGGAAGAGCATTGCAGAGGAGTAGGAGTCCAGCTCATTGCAGTAAGGGAATGGCTGAGGGATGTTTCCCAGGAGCAACTTTGCTGGAGGTGCCAGTTCCAGTCCGTGAGTCGCAGGATGCTGCAGCACTGCCATAGGAGAAGGCATTTGGCATGGTGCTAGAGAAGATCCTTGAGCAGCAAAGGCAAGTGTTTGCAGCTCCAGGGAATTCCTAGATGTCAGCAGTGGAAGATCAGGACGAGGAAGATGTCCGCGCTTGGGCTACTTGTGGCACGAGCCTCCATCCCTGCCCGACCCTGGGTGAGAGTTGCCAGAGCGCAGATGGAGGAAGGCCTTTGGACAGGTGCAAGGTAAGAATGATGGATGGTCGGCAGTTGTGGTGTAAACAGAAACATTTCTTGCAATCATCCCTTCTGTTAGAATAGTTTCACTTTCCGGTTTGAATAGCGTGAGCCTGGAGCGCCAATACTCTAAATGTTCAGACGTCTGCTCCCCAATAGTAGACATGAACTCAAGTCTCTCATAGCAACATCAGGCTTTTTCATTAAGCCAAGTGCTGGGAGGGGAATTTCTTCTGCAAAACTGCTCTGCTTCTTCTGCTTGTTCCATTTTAGAAAGTTTCCTGCTTTGGCCCTGCCTTGATTGAATAGTCCTTTGTCTTCTATCTAGAAGCTCCAGGTTTTCTTCTTACAAGTTGTCTTTGTTTTCTTTGTCCACAGACAGGAGTCCCTGCTCTCCCAGAGCCCTGTTGATCATCAGAAGCTGCTCGTGGCCGCGGATGCACATGGCCACGAAAGACCTAGAAGTAAAATCTGGAGCAAGGTCGTATGCAAGAAGATTTTCCCAGAGAAAAGCATCCTAGGAGCAGCAAGTGTCCTGGAGGTGCCAGTTGCCAGTATATGACTCCTAGGATGCTGTGGCGCAGCCAAAGATGAAGAGGCTCAGAGAGCTGCCAGACACGATCCTCGAGCAGGAAAGGCAGATGTTGGGAGCTCCAGGGAATTCCCTGATGTCAGCAGTGGCGGAGCAGGATGAGGAAGATGTCCACGCTTGGGCTACTTGTGGCAAGAGCCTCCATCCTTGCCCTTGCCTTGGTGAGAGTTGCCGGAGCGCAGACGGAGGAAGGCCTTTGGACAGGTGCAAGGTAAGAATGATGCATGGTCGGCAGTCGTGGTGTAAACAGAAACATTTCTTGCAATCATCCCTACTGTTAGAGTAGTTTCACTTTCCGGTTTGAATAGCGTGAGCATGGAAAGCCAATAGTCTAAATGTTCAGATGTCTGGTACCCAATAGTAGACATGAACTCAAGTCTCTCATAGAAACATCAGGCTTTTTCCTTAAGCCAAGTGCTGGGAGGGGAATTTCTTCTGCAAAACTACTGTGCTTCTGCTGCTTGTTCCATTTTAGAAAGTTTCCTCCCTTGGCCCTGCCTTGATTGAATAGTCCTTTTTTTTCTAACTAGAAGCTCCAGGTTTTCTTCTTACAAGTTGTCTTTGTTTTCTTTGTCCACAGACAGGAGTCCCTGCTCTCCCAGAGCCATGTCGATCATCAGAAGCTGCTTGTGGCTGAGAATGCAGATGGCCACGAAAGGACTAGGAGTAAAAACTGGAGCAAGGACGTGTCCAAGAAGATTTTCCCAGAGGAAAGCATCCTAGGAGCAGCAAGTGTCCTGGAGGTGCCAGTTGCCAGTATATGACTCCTAGGATGCTGTGGCGCTGCCAAAGTTGAAGAGGCTCAGAGAGCTGCCAGACACGATCCTCGAGCAGGAAAGGCAGATGTTGGGAGCACCAGGGAATTCCCTGACGTCAGCCGTGGAGGAGCAGGATGAGGAAGATGTCCACGCTTGGGCTACTTGTGGCAAGAGTGTCCAAGGCTCCCAGTGCCTCCGTGGGAGCTGCAGGACTGGTGATGGAGGACAACCATTGGGCAGGACTGGCTGCTCCCTCAGAGCCGTGGCTCTCAGCAGAACCGTCTCATTGCTGAGGATGCACCTGTCCAGGAAGAGCATTGCAGAGGAGTAGGAGTCCAGCTCATTGCAGTAAGGGAATGGCTGAGGGATGTTTCCCAGGAGCAACTTTGCTGGAGGTGCCAGTTCCAGTCCGTGGCTCGCAGGATGCTGCAGCACTGCCATAGGAGAAGGGGTTTTGCATGGTGCTAGAGAAGGTCCTCGAGCAGCAAAGGCAGGTGTTTGCAGCTCCAGGGAATACCCTGACGTCAGCAGTGGAGTAGCAGGATGAGGAAGATGTCCACGCTTGGGCTACTTGTGGCAAGAGCCTCCATCCCTGCCCTTGCCTGAGTGAGAGTTGCTGGAGCGCAGATGGAGGAAGGCCTTTGGACAGGTGCAAGGTAAGAATGATGCATGGTCGGCAGTCGTGGTGTAAACAGAAACATTTCTTGCAATCATCCCTTCTGTTAGAATAGTTTCACTTTCCGGTTTGAATAGCGTGAGCCTGGAAAGCCAATAGTCTAAATGTTCAGATGTCTGGTACCCAATAGTAGACATGAACTCATGTCTCTCACAGAAACATCAGGCGTTTTCCTTAAGCCAAGTGCTGGGAGGGGAATTTCTTCTGCAATACTGCTGTGCTTCTGCTGCTTGTTCCATTTTAGAAAGTTTCCTGCTTTGGCCCTGCCTTGTTTGAATAGTCCTTTGTCTTCTAACTAGAAGCTCCAGGTTTTCTTCTTACAAGTTGTCTTTGTTTTCTTTGTCCACAGACAGGAGTCCCTGCTCTCCCAGAGCCATGTCGATCATCAGAACCTGCTTGTGGCTGAGAATGCAGATGGCCACGAAAGGCCTAGAAGTAAAAACTGGAGCAATGTCGTGTGCAAGAAGATTTTCCCAGAGAAAAGCATCCTAGGAGCGGCAAGTGTCATGTAGCTGCCAGTTTCCAGTATATGACTCTCAGGATGCTGTGGCGCTGCCAAAGGCGAAGAGGCTCAGAGAGCTGCCAGACACGATCCTCGAGCAGGAAAGGCAGATTTTAGGAGCTCCAGGGAATTCCCTGACGTCAGCAGTGGAGGAGCAGGATGAGGAAGATGTCCACGCTTGGGCTACTTGTGGCAAGAGTGTCCGAGGCTCCCAGTGCCTCTGTGAGAGCTGCAGGAGTGGAGTCAGAGGAAGGCCTTTGGACAGGACTGGCTCCTCCCTCAGAGCCATGGCTCTCAGCAGAACTGTCTCATTGCTGAGGATGCACCTGTCCAGGAAGAGCCTTGCAAAGGAGTAGGAGTCCAGCTCATTGCAGTAAGGGAATGGCTGAATGATGTTTCCCAGGAGCAACTATGCTGAAGGTGCCAGTTCCAGTCCATGGCTCGCAGGATGCTGCAGCACTGCCATAGGAGAAGGGGTTTGGCATGATGCTAGAGAAGGTCCTCGAGCAGCAAAGGCAGGTGTTTGCAGCTCCAGGGAATACCCTGACGTCAGCAGTAGAGTAGCAGGATGAGGAAGATTTCCATGCTTGGGCTACTTGTGGCAAGAGCCTCTATCCCTGCCCTTGCCTAGGTGAGAGTTGCCAGAGCGCAGACGGAGGAAGGCCTTTGGACAGGTGCAAGGTAAGAATGATGCATGGTCGGCAGTCGTGGTGTAAACAGAAACATTTCTTGCAATCATCCTTACTGTTAGAGTAGTTTCACTTTCCGGTTTGAATAGCGTGAGCCTGGAAAGCCAATAGTCTAAATGTTCAGATGTCTGGTACCCAATAGTAGACATGAACTCATGCCTCTCACAGAAACATCAGGCGTTTTCCTTAAGCCAAGTGCTGGGAGGGGAATTTCTTCTGCAATACTGCTGTGCTTCTGCTGCTTGTTCCATTTTAGAAAGTTTCCTCCCTTGGCTCTGCCTTGATTGAATAGTCCTTTCTCTTCTAACTAGAAGCTCCAGGTTTTCTTCTTACAAGTTGTCTTTGTTTTCTTTGTCCACAGACAGGAGTCCCTGCTCTCCCAGAGCCATGTCGATCATCAGAAGCTGCTTGTGGCTGCGGATGCACATGGCCACGAAAGACCTAGAAGTAAAATCTGGAGCAAGGTCGTATGCAAGAAGATTTTCCCAGAGAAAAGCATCCTAGGAGCAGCAAGTGTCCTGGAGGTGCCAGTTGCCAGTATATGACTCCTAGGATGCTGTGGCGCAGCCAAAGATGAAGAGGCTCAGAGAGCTGCCAGACATGATCCTCCAGCAGCAAAGGCAGGTGTTTGCAGCTCCAGGGAATTCCCTGACGTCAGCAGTGGAGGAGCAGGATGAGGAAGATGTCCACGCTTGGGCTACTTGTGGCAAGAGTGTCCAAGGCTCCCAGTGCCTCCGTGGGAGCTGCGGGACTGGAGACGGAGGAAGGCCTTTTGGCAGGACTGGCTGCTCCCTCAGAGCCGCGGCTCTCAGCAGAACCGTCTCGTTGCTGAGGATGCACCTGTCCAGGAAGAGCATTGCAGAGGAGTAGGAGTCCAGCTCATTGCAGTAAGGGAATGGCTGAGGGATGTTTCCCAGGAGCAACTTTGCTGGAGGTGCCAGTTCCAGTCCGTGAGTCGCAGGATGCTGCAGCGCTGCCATAGGAGAAGGCATTTGGCATGGTGCTAGAGAAGATCCTTGAGCAGCAAAGGCAAGTGTTTGCAGCTCCAGGGAATTCCTAGATGTCAGCAGTGGAAGATCAGGATGAGGAAGATGTCCGCGCTTGGGCTACTTGTGGCACGAGCCTCCATCCCTGCCCGACCCTGGGTGAGAGTTGCCAGAGCGCAGATGGAGGAAGGCCTTTGGACAGGTGCAAGGTAAGAATGATGGATGGTCGGCAGTTGTGGTGTAAACAGAAACATTTCTTGCAATCATCCCTTCTGTTAGAATAGTTTCACTTTCCGGTTTGAATAGCGTGAGCCTGGAGCGCCAATACTCTAAATGTTCAGACGTCTGCTCCCCAATAGTAGACATGAACTCAAGTCTCTCATAGCAACATCAGGCTTTTTCATTAAGCCAAGTGCTGGGAGGGGAATTTCTTCTGCAAAACTGCTCTGCTTCTTCTGCTTGTTCCATTTTAGAAAGTTTCCTGCTTTGGCCCTGCCTTGATTGAATAGTCCTTTCTCTTCTATCTAGAAGCTCCAGGTTTTCTTCTTACAAGTTGTCTTTGTTTTCTTTGTCCACAGACAGGAGTCCCTGCTCTCCCAGAGCCCTGTTGATCATCAGAAGCTGCTCGTGGCCGCGGATGCACATGGCCACGAAAGACCTAGAAGTAAAATCTGGAGCAAGGTCGTATGCAAGAAGATTTTCCCAGAGAAAAGCATCCTAGGAGCAGCAAGTGTCCTGGAGGTGCCAGTTGCCAGTATATGACTCCTAGGATGCTGTGGCGCAGCCAAAGATGAAGAGGCTCAGAGAGCTGCCAGACACGATCCTCGAGCAGGAAAGGCAGATGTTGGGAGCTCCAGGGAATTCCCTGATGTCAGCAGTGGCGGAGCAGGATGAGGAAGATGTCCACGCTTGGGCTACTTGTGGCAAGAGCCTCCATCCTTGCCCTTGCCTGGGTGAGAGTTGCCGGAGCGCAGACGGAGGAAGGCCTTTGGACAGGTGCAAGGTAAGAATGATGCATGGTCGGCAGTCGTGGTGTAAACAGAAACATTTCTTGCAATCATCCCTACTGTTAGAGTAGTTTCACTTTCCGGTTTGAATAGCGTGAGCATGGAAAGCCAATAGTCTAAATGTTCAGATGTCTGGTACCCAATAGTAGACATGAACTCAAGTCTCTCATAGAAACATCAGGCTTTTTCCTTAAGCCAAGTGCTGGGAGGGGAATTTCTTCTGCAAAACTACTGTGCTTCTGCTGCTTGTTCCATTTTAGAAAGTTTCCTCCCTTGGCCCTGCCTTGATTGAATAGTCCTTTTTTTTCTAACTAGAAGCTCCAGGTTTTCTTCTTACAAGTTGTCTTTGTTTTCTTTGTCCACAGACAGGAGTCCCTGCTCTCCCAGAGCCATGTCGATCATCAGAAGCTGCTTGTGGCTGAGAATGCAGATGGCCACGAAAGGACTAGGAGTAAAAACTGGAGCAAGGACGTGTCCAAGAAGATTTTCCCAGAGGAAAGCATCCTAGGAGCAGCAAGTGTCCTGGAGGTGCCAGTTGCCAGTATATGACTCCTAGGATGCTGTGGCGCTGCCAAAGTTGAAGAGGCTCAGAGAGCTGCCAGACACGATCCTCGAGCAGGAAAGGCAGATGTTGGGAGCACCAGGGAATTCCCTGACGTCAGCAGTGGAGGAGCAGGATGAGGAAGATGTCCACGCTTGGGCTACTTGTGGCAAGAGTGTCCAAGGCTCCCAGTGCCTCCGTGGGAGCTGCAGGACTGGTGACAGAGGACAACCATTGGGCAGGACTGGCTGCTCCCTCAGAGCCGTGGCTCTCAGCAGAACCGTCTCATTGCTGAGGATGCACCTGTCCAGGAAGAGCATTGCAGAGGAGTAGGAGTCCAGCTCATTGCAGTAAGGGAATGGCTGAGGGATGTTTCCCAGGAGCAACTTTGCTGGAGGTGCCAGTTCCAGTCCGTGGCTCGCAGGATGCTGCAGCACTGCCATAGGAGAAGGGGTTTTGCATGGTGCTAGAGAAGGTCCTCGAGCAGCAAAGGCAGGTGTTTGCAGCTCCAGGGAATACCCTGACGTCAGCAGTGGAGTAGCAGGATGAGGAAGATGTCCACGCTTGGGCTACTTGTGGCAAGAGCCTCTATCCCTGCCCTTGCCTAGGTGAGAGTTGCCAGAGCGCAGACGGAGGAAGGCCTTTGGACAGGTGCAAGGTAAGAATGATGCATGGTCGGCAGTCGTGGTGTAAACAGAAACATTTCTTGCAATCATCCTTACTGTTAGAGTAGTTTCACTTTCCGGTTTGAATAGCGTGAGCCTGGAAAGCCAATAGTCTAAATGTTCAGATGTCTGGTACCCAATAGTAGACATGAACTCATGCCTCTCACAGAAACATCAGGCGTTTTCCTTAAGCCAAGTGCTGGGAGGGGAATTTCTTCTGCAATACTGCTGTGCTTCTGCTGCTTGTTCCATTTTAGAAAGTTTCCTCCCTTGGCTCTGCCTTGATTGAATAGTCCTTTCTCTTCTAACTAGAAGCTCCAGGTTTTCTTCTTACAAGTTGTCTTTGTTTTCTTTGTCCACAGACAGGAGTCCCTGCTCTCCCAGAGCCATGTCGATCATCAGAAGCTGCTTGTGGCTGCGGATGCACATGGCCACGAAAGACCTAGAAGTAAAATCTGGAGCAAGGTCGTATGCAAGAAGATTTTCCCAGAGAAAAGCATCCTAGGAGCAGCAAGTGTCCTGGAGGTGCCAGTTGCCAGTATATGACTCCTAGGATGCTGTGGCGCAGCCAAAGATGAAGAGGCTCAGAGAGCTGCCAGACATGATCCTCCAGCAGCAAAGGCAGGTGTTTGCAGCTCCAGGGAATTCCCTGACGTCAGCAGTGGAGGAGCAGGATGAGGAAGATGTCCACGCTTGGGCTACTTGTGGCAAGAGTGTCCAAGGCTCCCAGTGCCTCCGTGGGAGCTGCGGGACTGGAGACGGAGGAAGGCCTTTTGGCAGGACTGGCTGCTCCCTCAGAGCCGCGGCTCTCAGCAGAACCGTCTCGTTGCTGAGGATGCACCTGTCCAGGAAGAGCATTGCAGAGGAGTAGGAGTCCAGCTCATTGCAGTAAGGGAATGGCTGAGGGATGTTTCCCAGGAGCAACTTTGCTGGAGGTGCCAGTTCCAGTCCGTGAGTCGCAGGATGCTGCAGCGCTGCCATAGGAGAAGGCATTTGGCATGGTGCTAGAGAAGATCCTTGAGCAGCAAAGGCAAGTGTTTGCAGCTCCAGGGAATTCCTAGATGTCAGCAGTGGAAGATCAGGATGAGGAAGATGTCCGCGCTTGGGCTACTTGTGGCACGAGCCTCCATCCCTGCCCGACCCTGGGTGAGAGTTGCCAGAGCGCAGATGGAGGAAGGCCTTTGGACAGGTGCAAGGTAAGAATGATGGATGGTCGGCAGTTGTGGTGTAAACAGAAACATTTCTTGCAATCATCCCTTCTGTTAGAATAGTTTCACTTTCCGGTTTGAATAGCGTGAGCCTGGAGCGCCAATACTCTAAATGTTCAGACGTCTGCTCCCCAATAGTAGACATGAACTCAAGTCTCTCATAGCAACATCAGGCTTTTTCATTAAGCCAAGTGCTGGGAGGGGAATTTCTTCTGCAAAACTGCTCTGCTTCTTCTGCTTGTTCCATTTTAGAAAGTTTCCTGCTTTGGCCCTGCCTTGATTGAATAGTCCTTTCTCTTCTATCTAGAAGCTCCAGGTTTTCTTCTTACAAGTTGTCTTTGTTTTCTTTGTCCACAGACAGGAGTCCCTGCTCTCCCAGAGCCCTGTTGATCATCAGAAGCTGCTCGTGGCCGCGGATGCACATGGCCACGAAAGACCTAGAAGTAAAATCTGGAGCAAGGTCGTATGCAAGAAGATTTTCCCAGAGAAAAGCATCCTAGGAGCAGCAAGTGTCCTGGAGGTGCCAGTTGCCAGTATATGACTCCTAGGATGCTGTGGCGCAGCCAAAGATGAAGAGGCTCAGAGAGCTGCCAGACACGATCCTCGAGCAGGAAAGGCAGATGTTGGGAGCTCCAGGGAATTCCCTGATGTCAGCAGTGGCGGAGCAGGATGAGGAAGATGTCCACGCTTGGGCTACTTGTGGCAAGAGCCTCCATCCTTGCCCTTGCCTGGGTGAGAGTTGCCGGAGCGCAGACGGAGGAAGGCCTTTGGACAGGTGCAAGGTAAGAATGATGCATGGTCGGCAGTCGTGGTGTAAACAGAAACATTTCTTGCAATCATCCCTACTGTTAGAGTAGTTTCACTTTCCGGTTTGAATAGCGTGAGCATGGAAAGCCAATAGTCTAAATGTTCAGATGTCTGGTACCCAATAGTAGACATGAACTCAAGTCTCTCATAGAAACATCAGGCTTTTTCCTTAAGCCAAGTGCTGGGAGGGGAATTTCTTCTGCAAAACTACTGTGCTTCTGCTGCTTGTTCCATTTTAGAAAGTTTCCTCCCTTGGCCCTGCCTTGATTGAATAGTCCTTTTTTTTCTAACTAGAAGCTCCAGGTTTTCTTCTTACAAGTTGTCTTTGTTTTCTTTGTCCACAGACAGGAGTCCCTGCTCTCCCAGAGCCATGTCGATCATCAGAAGCTGCTTGTGGCTGAGAATGCAGATGGCCACGAAAGGACTAGGAGTAAAAACTGGAGCAAGGACGTGTCCAAGAAGATTTTCCCAGAGGAAAGCATCCTAGGAGCAGCAAGTGTCCTGGAGGTGCCAGTTGCCAGTATATGACTCCTAGGATGCTGTGGCGCTGCCAAAGTTGAAGAGGCTCAGAGAGCTGCCAGACACGATCCTCGAGCAGGAAAGGCAGATGTTGGGAGCACCAGGGAATTCCCTGACGTCAGCAGTGGAGGAGCAGGATGAGGAAGATGTCCACGCTTGGGCTACTTGTGGCAAGAGTGTCCAAGGCTCCCAGTGCCTCCGTGGGAGCTGCAGGACTGGTGACAGAGGACAACCATTGGGCAGGACTGGCTGCTCCCTCAGAGCCGTGGCTCTCAGCAGAACCGTCTCATTGCTGAGGATGCACCTGTCCAGGAAGAGCATTGCAGAGGAGTAGGAGTCCAGCTCATTGCAGTAAGGGAATGGCTGAGGGATGTTTCCCAGGAGCAACTTTGCTGGAGGTGCCAGTTCCAGTCCGTGGCTCGCAGGATGCTGCAGCACTGCCATAGGAGAAGGGGTTTTGCATGGTGCTAGAGAAGGTCCTCGAGCAGCAAAGGCAGGTGTTTGCAGCTCCAGGGAATACCCTGACGTCAGCAGTGGAGTAGCAGGATGAGGAAGATGTCCACGCTTGGGCTACTTGTGGCAAGAGCCTCCATCCCTGCCCTTGCCTGGGTGAGAGTTGCCGGAGCGCAGATGGAGGAAGGCCTTTGGACAGGTGCAAGGTAAGAATGATGGATGGTCGGCAGTCGTGGTGTAAACAGAAACATTTCTTGCAATCATCCCTTCTGTTAGAATAGTTTCACTTTCCGGTTTGAATAGCGTGAGCCTGGAAAGCCAATAGTCTAAATGTTCAGATGTCTGGTACCCAATAGTAGACATGAACTCATGTCTCTCACAGAAACATCAGGCGTTTTCCTTAAGCCAAGTGCTGGGAGGGGAATTTCTTCTGCAATACTGCTGTGCTTCTGCTGCTTGTTCCATTTTAGAAAGTTTCCTGCTTTGGCCCTGCCTTGTTTGAATAGTCCTTTGTCTTCTAACTAGAAGCTCCAGGTTTTCTTCTTACAAGTTGTCTTTGTTTTCTTTGTCCACAGACAGGAGTCCCTGCTCTCCCAGAGCCATGTCGATCATCAGAACCTGCTTGTGGCTGAGAATGCAGATGGCCACGAAAGGCCTAGAAGTAAAAACTGGAGCAATGTCGTGTCCAAGAAGATTTTCCCAGAGAAAAGCATCCTAGGAGCGGCAAGTGTCATGTAGCTGCCAGTTTCCAGTATATGACTCTCAGGATGCTGTGGCGCTGCCAAAGGCGAAGAGGCTCAGAGAGCTGCCAGACACGATCCTCGAGCAGGAAAGGCAGATTTTAGGAGCTCCAGGGAATTCCCTGACGTCAGCAGTGGAGGAGCAGGATGAGGAAGATGTCCACGCTTGGGCTACTTGTGGCAAGAGTGTCCGAGGCTCCCAGTGCCTCCGTGAGAGCTGCAGGAGTGGAGTCAGAGGAAGGCCTTTGGACAGGACTGGCTCCTCCCTCAGAGCCATGGCTCTCAGCAGAACCGTCTCATTGCTGAGGATGCACCTGTCCAGGAAGAGCCTTGCAAAGGAGTAGGAGTCCAGCTCATTGCAGTAAGGGAATGGCTGAATGATGTTTCCCAGGAGCAACTATGCTGAAGGTGCCAGTTCCAGTACATGGCTCGCAGGATGCTGCAGCACTGCCATAGGAGAAGGGGTTTGGCATGATGCTAGAGAAGGTCCTCGAGCAGCAAAGGCAGGTGTTTGCAGCTCCAGGGAATACCCTGACGTCAGCAGTAGAGTAGCAGGATGAGGAAGATGTCCATGCTTGGGCTACTTGTGGCAAGAGCCTCTATCCCTGCCCTTGCCTGGGTGAGAGTTGCCGGAGCGCAGATGGAGGAAGGCCTTTGGACAGGTGCAAGGTAAGAATGATGCATGGTCGGCAGTCGTGGTGTAAACAGAAACATTTCTTGCAATCATCCTTACTGTTAGAGTAGTTTCACTTTCCGGTTTGAATAGCGTGAGCCTGGAAAGCCAATAGTCTAAATGTTCAGATGTCTGGTACCCAATAGTAGACATGAACTCATGTCTCTCACAGAAACATCAGGCGTTTTCCTTAAGCCAAGTGCTGGGAGGGGAATTTCTTCTGCAATACTGCTGTGCTTCTGCTGCTTGTTCCATTTTAGAAAGTTTCCTCCCTTGGCTCTGCCTTGATTGAATAGTCCTTTCTCTTCTAACTAGAAGCTCCAGGTTTTCTTCTTACAAGTTGTCTTTGTTTTCTTTGTCCACAGACAGGAGTCCCTGCTCTCCCAGAGCCATGTCGATCATCAGAAGCTGCTTGTGGCTGCGGATGCACATGGCCACGAAAGACCTAGAAGTAAAATCTGGAGCAAGGTCGTATGCAAGAAGATTTTCCCAGAGAAAAGCATCCTAGGAGCAGCAAGTGTCCTGGAGGTGCCAGTTGCCAGTATATGACTCCTAGGATGCTGTGGCGCAGCCAAAGATGAAGAGGCTCAGAGAGCTGCCAGACATGATCCTCCAGCAGCAAAGGCAGGTGTTTGCAGCTCCAGGGAATTCCCTGACGTCAGCAGTGGAGGAGCAGGATGAGGAAGATGTCCACGCTTGGGCTACTTGTGGCAAGAGTGTCCAAGGCTCCCAGTGCCTCCGTGGGAGCTGCGGGACTGGAGACGGAGGAAGGCCTTTTGGCAGGACTGGCTGCTCCCTCAGAGCCGCGGCTCTCAGCAGAACCGTCTCGTTGCTGAGGATGCACCTGTCCAGGAAGAGCATTGCAGAGGAGTAGGAGTCCAGCTCATTGCAGTAAGGGAATGGCTGAGGGATGTTTCCCAGGAGCAACTTTGCTGGAGGTGCCAGTTCCAGTCCGTGAGTCGCAGGATGCTGCAGCGCTGCCATAGGAGAAGGCATTTGGCATGGTGCTAGAGAAGATCCTTGAGCAGCAAAGGCAAGTGTTTGCAGCTCCAGGGAATTCCTAGATGTCAGCAGTGGAAGATCAGGATGAGGAAGATGTCCGCGCTTGGGCTACTTGTGGCACGAGCCTCCATCCCTGCCCGACCCTGGGTGAGAGTTGCCAGAGCGCAGATGGAGGAAGGCCTTTGGACAGGTGCAAGGTAAGAATGATGGATGGTCGGCAGTTGTGGTGTAAACAGAAACATTTCTTGCAATCATCCCTTCTGTTAGAATAGTTTCACTTTCCGGTTTGAATAGCGTGAGCCTGGAGCGCCAATACTCTAAATGTTCAGACGTCTGCTCCCCAATAGTAGACATGAACTCAAGTCTCTCATAGCAACATCAGGCTTTTTCATTAAGCCAAGTGCTGGGAGGGGAATTTCTTCTGCAAAACTGCTCTGCTTCTTCTGCTTGTTCCATTTTAGAAAGTTTCCTGCTTTGGCCCTGCCTTGATTGAATAGTCCTTTCTCTTCTATCTAGAAGCTCCAGGTTTTCTTCTTACAAGTTGTCTTTGTTTTCTTTGTCCACAGACAGGAGTCCCTGCTCTCCCAGAGCCCTGTTGATCATCAGAAGCTGCTCGTGGCCGCGGATGCACATGGCCACGAAAGACCTAGAAGTAAAATCTGGAGCAAGGTCGTATGCAAGAAGATTTTCCCAGAGAAAAGCATCCTAGGAGCAGCAAGTGTCCTGGAGGTGCCAGTTGCCAGTATATGACTCCTAGGATGCTGTGGCGCAGCCAAAGATGAAGAGGCTCAGAGAGCTGCCAGACACGATCCTCGAGCAGGAA
This sequence comes from Aphelocoma coerulescens, assembly GCF_041296385.1. Lineage (NCBI taxonomy): Eukaryota > Metazoa > Chordata > Aves > Passeriformes > Corvidae > Aphelocoma > Aphelocoma coerulescens. The sequence goes on along the minus strand of NW_027184003.1, from coordinate 1,198,049 downwards.
AGGCAGATGTTGGGAGCTCCAGGGAATTCCCTGATGTCAGCAGTGGCGGAGCAGGATGAGGAAGATGTCCACGCTTGGGCTACTTGTGGCAAGAGCCTCCATCCTTGCCCTTGCCTGGGTGAGAGTTGCCGGAGCGCAGACGGAGGAAGGCCTTTGGACAGGTGCAAGGTAAGAATGATGCATGGTCGGCAGTCGTGGTGTAAACAGAAACATTTCTTGCAATCATCCCTACTGTTAGAGTAGTTTCACTTTCCGGTTTGAATAGCGTGAGCATGGAAAGCCAATAGTCTAAATGTTCAGATGTCTGGTACCCAATAGTAGACATGAACTCAAGTCTCTCATAGAAACATCAGGCTTTTTCCTTAAGCCAAGTGCTGGGAGGGGAATTTCTTCTGCAAAACTACTGTGCTTCTGCTGCTTGTTCCATTTTAGAAAGTTTCCTCCCTTGGCCCTGCCTTGATTGAATAGTCCTTTTTTTTCTAACTAGAAGCTCCAGGTTTTCTTCTTACAAGTTGTCTTTGTTTTCTTTGTCCACAGACAGGAGTCCCTGCTCTCCCAGAGCCATGTCGATCATCAGAAGCTGCTTGTGGCTGAGAATGCAGATGGCCACGAAAGGACTAGGAGTAAAAACTGGAGCAAGGACGTGTCCAAGAAGATTTTCCCAGAGGAAAGCATCCTAGGAGCAGCAAGTGTCCTGGAGGTGCCAGTTGCCAGTATATGACTCCTAGGATGCTGTGGCGCTGCCAAAGGCAAAGAGGCTCAGAGAGCTGCCAGACACGATCCTCGAGCAGGAAAGGCAGATGTTGGGAGCACCAGGGAATTCCCTGACGTCAGCAGTGGAGGAGCAGGATGAGGAAGATGTCCACGCTTGGGCTACTTGTGGCAAGAGTGTCCAAGGCTCCCAGTGCCTCCGTGAGAGCGGCAGGAGTGGAGTCAGAGGAAGGCCTTTTGACAGGACTGGCTGCACCCTCAGAGCCATGGCTCTCAGCAGAACCGTCTCATTGCTGAGGATGCACCTGTCCAGGAAGAGCCTTGCAGAGGAGTAGGAGTCCAGCTCATTGCAGTAAGGGAATGGCTGAGGGATGTTTCCCAGGAGCAACTTTGCTGGAGGTGCCAGTTCCAGTCCGTGGCTCGCAGGATGCTGCAGCACTGCCATAGGAGAAGGGGTTTTGCATGGTGCTAGAGAAGGTCCTCGAGCAGCAAAGGCAGGTGTTTGCAGCTCCAGGGAATACCCTGACGTCAGCAGTGGAGTAGCAGGATGAGGAAGATGTCCACGCTTGGGCTACTTGTGGCAAGAGCCTCCATCCCTGCCCTTGCCTGGGTGAGAGTTGCCGGAGCGCAGATGGAGGAAGGCCTTTGGACAGGTGCAAGGTAAGAATGATGGATGGTCGGCAGTCGTGGTGTAAACAGAAACATTTCTTGCAATCATCCCTTCTGTTAGAATAGTTTCACTTTCCGGTTTGAATAGTGTGAGCCTGGAAAGCCAGTAGTCTAAATGTTCAGATGTCTGGTACCCAATAGTAGACATGAACTCATGTCTCTCACAGAAACATCAGGCGTTTTCCTTAAGCCAAGTGCTGGGAGGGGAATTTCTTCTGCAATACTGCTGTGCTTCTGCTGCTTGTTCCATTTTAGAAAGTTTCCTGCTTTGGCCCTGCCTTGTTTGAATAGTCCTTTGTCTTCTAACTAGAAGCTCCAGGTTTTCTTCTTACAAGTTGTCTTTGTTTTCTTTGTCCACAGACAGGAGTCCCTGCTCTCCCAGAGCCATGTCGATCATCAGAACCTGCTTGTGGCTGAGAATGCAGATGGCCACGAAAGGCCTAGAAGTAAAAACTGGAGCAATGTCGTGTCCAAGAAGATTTTCCCAGAGAAAAGCATCCTAGGAGCGGCAAGTGTCATGTAGCTGCCAGTTTCCAGTATATGACTCTCAGGATGCTGTGGCGCTGCCAAAGGCGAAGAGGATCAGAGAGCTGCCAGACACGATCCTCGAGCAGGAAAGGCAGATTTTAGGAGCTCCAGGGAATTCCCTGACGTCAGCAGTGGAGGAGCAGGATGAGGAAGATGTCCACGCTTGGGCTACTTGTGGCAAGAGTGTCCAAGGCTCCCAGTGCCTCCGTGAGAGCTGCAGGAGTGGAGTCAGAGGAAGGCCTTTGGACAGGACTGGCTCCTCCCTCAGAGCCATGGCTCTCAGCAGAACCGTCTCATTGCTGAGGATGCACCTGTCCAGGAAGAGCCTTGCAAAGGAGTAGGAGTCCAGCTCATTGCAGTAAGGGAATGGCTGAATGATGTTTCCCAGGAGCAACTATGCTGAAGGTGCCAGTTCCAGTCCATGGCTCGCAGGATGCTGCAGCACTGCCATAGGAGAAGGGGTTTGGCATGATGCTAGAGAAGGTCCTCGAGCAGCAAAGGCAGGTGTTTGCAGCTCCAGGGAATACCCTGACGTCAGCAGTAGAGTAGCAGGATGAGGAAGATGTCCATGCTTGGGCTACTTGTGGCAAGAGCCTCTATCCCTGCCCTTGCCTGGGTGAGAGTTGCCGGAGCGCAGACGGAGGAAGGCCTTTGGACAGGTGCAAGGTAAGAATGATGCATGGTCGGCAGTCGTGGTGTAAACAGAAACATTTCTTGCAATCATCCTTACTGTTAGAGTAGTTTCACTTTCCGGTTTGAATAGCGTGAGCCTGGAAAGCCAATAGTCTAAATGTTCAGATGTCTGGTACCCAATAGTAGACATGAACTCATGTCTCTCACAGAAACATCAGGCGTTTTCCTTAAGCCAAGTGCTGGGAGGGGAATTTCTTCTGCAATACTGCTGTGCTTCTGCTGCTTGTTCCATTTTAGAAAGTTTCCTCCCTTGGCTCTGCCTTGATTGAATAGTCCTTTCTCTTCTAACTAGAAGCTCCAGGTTTTCTTCTTACAAGTTGTCTTTGTTTTCTTTGTCCACAGACAGGAGTCCCTGCTCTCCCAGAGCCATGTCGATCATCAGAAGCTGCTTGTGGCTGCGGATGCAGATGGCCACAAAAGGCCTAGAAGTAAAATCTGCAGCAAGGTTGTGTGCAAGAAGATTTTCCCAGAGAAAAGCATCCTAGGAGCAGCAAGTGTCCTGGAGGTGCCAGTTGCCAGTATATGACTCCTAGGATGCTGTTGCGCTTCCAAAGTGTAAGAGGCTCAGAGAGCTGCCAGACACGATCCTCGAGCAGGAAAGGCAGATGTTGGGAGCTCCAGGGAATTCCCTGATGTCAGCAGTGGAGGAGCAGGATGAGGAAGATCTCGACGCTTGGGCTACTTGTGGCAAGAGTGTCCAGGGCTCCCAGTGCCTCCGTGGGAGCTGCAGGACTGGTGACGGAGGAAGGCCTTTGGGCAGGACTGGCTGCTCCCTCAGAGCCGTGGCTCTCAGCAGAACCGTCTCATTGCTGAGGATGCACCTATCCAGGAAGAGCCTTGCAAAGGTGTAGGAGTCCAGCTCATTGCAGTAAGGGAATGGCTGAAGGATGTTTCCCAGGAGCAACTATGCTGAAGGTGCCAGTTCCAGTCCATGGCTCGCAGGATGCTGCAGCACTGCCATAGGAGAAGGCATTTGGCATGGTGCTAGAGAAGATCCTCGAGCAGCAAAGGCAAGTGTTTGCAGCTCCAGGGAATTCCTAGATGTCAGCAGTGGAAGATCAGGATGAGGAATATCTCCAGGCTTGGGCTACTTGTGGCAAGAGCCTCCATCCCTGCCCGAGCTTGGGTGAGAGTTGCCAGAGCGCAGACGGAGGAAGGCCTTTGGACAGGTGCAAGGTAAGAATGATGCATGGTCGGCAGTCGTGGTGTGAGCAGAAACATTTCTTGCAATCGCCTCTAGCTTTTAGAGTAGTTTCACTTTCCGGTTTGAATAGTGTGAGCCTGGAAAGCCAATAGTCTAAATGTTCAGATGTCTGGTACCCAATAGTAGACATGAACTCAAGTCTCTCATAGAAACATCAGGCTTTTTCCTTAAGCCAAGTGCTGGGAGGGGAATTTCTTCTGCAAAACTGCTCTGCTTCTGCTGCTTGTTCCATTTTAGAAAGTTTCCTGCTTTGGCCCTGCCTTGATTGAATAGTCCTTTGTCTTCTAACTAGAAGCTCCAGGTTTTCTTCTTACAAGTTGTCTTTGTTTTCTTTGTCCACAGACAGGAGTCCCTGCTCTCCCAGAGCCCTGTTGATCATCAGAACCTGCTTGTGGCTGAGGATGCAGATGGCCACGAAAGGCCTAGAAGTAAAATCGGCAGCAATGTCGTGTCCAAGAAGATTTTCCCAGAGAAAAGCATCCTAGGAGCAGCAAGTGTCCTGGAGGTGCCAGTTGCCAGTATATGACTCCTAGGATGCTGTGGCGCTGCCAAAGGTGAAGAGGCTCAGAGAGCTGCCAGACATGATCCTCCAGCTGGAAAGGCAGATGTTTGGAGCTCCAGGGAATTCCCTGACGTCAGCAGTGGAGGAGCAGGATGAGGAAGATGTCCACGCTTGGGCTACTTGTGGCAAGAGTGTCCAAGGCTCCCAGTGCCTCCGTGAGAGCGGCAGGACTGGAGACGGAGGAAGGCCTTTGGACAGGTGCAAGGTAAGAATGATGCATGGTCCCCAGTTGTGGTGAATACAGAAACATTTCTTCGAAGCATCTCTAGCTTTTGAAATAGTTTGACATTCCGGTTTGAATTGCGTGAGCCTGGAAAGCCAGTAGTCTAAATGTTCAGATGTCTGCTATCCAATAGTAGACATGAACTCAAGTCTCTCATAGAAACATCAGGCTTTTTCCTTAAGCCAAGTGCGGGGAGGGGAATTTCTTCTGCAAAACTACTGTGCTTCTGCTGCTTGTTCCATTTTAGAAAGTTTCCTGCTTTGGCCCTGCCTTGATTGAATTGTCCTTTCTCTTCTAACTAGAAGCTCCAGGTTTTAATCTTACAAGTTGTCTTTGTTTTCTTTGTCCACAGACAGGAGTCCCTGCTCTCCCAGAGCCATGTCGATCATCAGAAGCTTCTTGTGGCTGAGAATGCAGATGGCCTAGGAGTAAAAACTGGAGCAAGGACGTGTGCAAGAAGTTTTTCCTAGAGGAAAGCATCCTAGGAGCAGCAAGTGTCCTGGAGGTGCCAGTTGCCAGTATATGACTCCTAGGATGCTCTGGCGCTGCCAAAGGCAAAGAGGCTCAGAGATCTGCCAGACACGATCCTCCAGCAGGAAAGGCAGATGTTGGGAGCACCAGGGAATTCCCTGACGTCAGCAGTGGAGGAGCAGGATGAGGAAGATGTCCACGCTTGGGCTACTTGTGGCAAGAGTGTCCAAGGCTCCCAGTGCCTCCGTGAGAGCTGCAGGACTGGTGACAGAGGACAACCATTGGGCAGGACTGGCTGCTTCCTCAGAGCTGTGGCTCTCAGCAGAACTGTCTCATTGCTGAGGATGCACCTGTCCAGGAAGAGCATTGCAGAGGAGTAGGAGTCCAGCTCATTGCAGTAAGGGAATGGCTGAGGGATGTTTCCCAGGAGCAACTTTGCTGGAGGTGCCAGTTCCAGTCCGTGGCTCGCAGGATGCTGCAGCACTGCCATAGGAGAAGGGGTTTTGCATGGTGCTAGAGAAGATCCTCGAGCAGCAAAGGCAGGTGTTTGCAGCTCCAGGGAATACCCTGACGTCAGCAGTGGAGTAGCAGGATGAGGAAGATGTCCACGCTTGGGCTACTTGTGGCAAGAGCCTCCATCCCTGCCCTTGCCTGAGTGAGAGTTGCTGGAGCGCAGATGGAGGAAGGCCTTTGGACAGGTGCAAGGTAAGAATGATGCATGGTCGGCAGTCGTGGTGTAAACAGAAACATTTCTTGCAATCATCCTTACTGTTAGAGTAGTTTCACTTTCAGGTTTGAATAGCGTGAGCCTGGAAAGCCAATAGTCTAAATGTTCAGATGTCTGGTACCCAGTAGTAGACATGAACTCAAGTCTCTCATAGAAACATGATGTTTTTTCCTTAAGCCAAGTGCTGGGAAGGGAATTTCTTCTGCAAAAGTACTGTGCTTCTGCTGCTTGTTCCATTTTAGAAAGTTTCCTCCCTTGGCCCTGCCTTGATTGAATAGTCCTTTGTCTTCTATCTAGAAGCTCCAGGTTTTCTTCTTACAAGTTGTCTTTGTTTTCTTTGTCCACAGACAGGAGTCCCTGCTCTCCCAGAGCCCTGTTGATCATCAGAACCTGCTTGTGGCTGAGAATGCAGATGGCCACGAAAGGCCTAGAAGTAAAAACTGGAGCAAGGTTGTATGCAAGAAGATTTTCCCAGAGAAAAGCATCCTAGGAGCAGCAAGTGTCCTGGAGGTGCCAGTTGCCAGTATATGACTCCTAGGATGCTGTGGCGCTGCCAAAGTTGAAGAGGCTCAGAGAGCTGCCAGACATGATCCTCCAGCTGGAAAGGCAGATGTTGGGAGCTCCAGGGAATTCCTTGACGTCAGCAGTGGAGGAGCAGGATGAGGAAGATGTCCCCGCTTGGGCTACTTGTGGCAAGAGTGTCCGAGGCTCCCAGTGCCTCCGTGAGAGCGGCAGGACTGGAGACGGAGGAAGGCCTTTGGACAGGTGCAAGGTAAGAATGATGCATGGTCCCCAGTTGTGGTGAGTACAGAAACATTTCTTCCAAGCATCTCTAGCTTTTGAAATAGTTTGACATTCCGGTTTGAATTGCGTGAGCCTGGAAAGCCAGTAGTCTAAATGTTCAGATGTCTGCTATCCAATAGTAGACATGAACTCAAGTCTCTCATAGAAACATCAGACTTTTTCCTTAAGCCAAGTGCTGGGAGGGGAATTTCTTCTGCAAAACTACTGTGCTTCTGCTGCTTGTTCCATTTTAGAAAGTTTCCTGCTTTGGCCCTGCCTTGATTGAATAGTCCTTTCTCTTCTATCTAGAAGCTCCAGGTTTTCTTCTTACAAGTTGTCTTTGTTTTCTTTGTCCACAGACAGGAGTCCCTGCTCTCCCAGAGCCATGTCGATCATCAGAAGCTGCTTGTGGCTGCGGATGCACATGGCCACGAAAGACCTAGAAGTAAAATCTGGAGCAAGGTCGTATGCAAGAAGATTTTCCCAGAGAAAAGCATCCTAGGAGCAGCAAGTGTCCTGGAGGTGCCAGTTGCCAGTATATGACTCCTAGGATGCTGTGGCGCAGCCAAAGATGAAGAGGCTCAGAGAGCTGCCAGACATGATCCTCGAGCAGCAAAGGCAGGTGTTTGCAGCTCCAGGGAATTCCCTGACGTCAGCAGTGGAGGAGCAGGATGAGGAAGATGTCCACGCTTGGGCTACTTGTGGCAAGAGTGTCCAAGGCTCCCAGTGCCTCCGTGGGAGCTGCGGGACTGGAGACGGAGGAAGGCCTTTTGGCAGGACTGGCTGCTCCCTCAGAGCCGCGGCTCTCAGCAGAACCGTCTCGTTGCTGAGGATGCACCTGTCCAGGAAGAGCATTGCAGAGGAGTAGGAGTCCAGCTCATTGCAGTAAGGGAATGGCTGAGGGATGTTTCCCAGGAGCAACTTTGCTGGAGGTGCCAGTTCCAGTCCGTGAGTCGCAGGATGCTGCAGCGCTGCCATAGGAGAAGGCATTTGGCATGGTGCTAGAGAAGATCCTTGAGCAGCAAAGGCAAGTGTTTGCAGCTCCAGGGAATTCCTAGATGTCAGCAGTGGAAGATCAGGATGAGGAAGATGTCCGCGCTTGGGCTACTTGTGGCACGAGCCTCCATCCCTGCCCGACCCTGGGTGAGAGTTGCCAGAGCGCAGATGGAGGAAGGCCTTTGGACAGGTGCAAGGTAAGAATGATGGATGGTCGGCAGTTGTGGTGTAAACAGAAACATTTCTTGCAATCATCCCTTCTGTTAGAATAGTTTCACTTTCCGGTTTGAATAGCGTGAGCCTGGAGCGCCAATAGTCTAAATGTTCAGACGTCTGCTCCCCAATAGTAGACATGAACTCAAGTCTCTCATAGCAACATCAGGCTTTTTCATTAAGCCAAGTGCTGGGAGGGGAATTTCTTCTGCAAAACTGCTCTGCTTCTTCTGCTTGTTCCATTTTAGAAAGTTTCCTGCTTTGGCCCTGCCTTGATTGAATAGTCCTTTGTCTTCTATCTAGAAGCTCCAGGTTTTCTTCTTACAAGTTGTCTTTGTTTTCTTTGTCCACAGACAGGAGTCCCTGCTCTCCCAGAGCCATGTCGATCATCAGAAGCTGCTTGTGGCTGCGGATGCACATGGCCACGAAAGACCTAGAAGTAAAATCTGGAGCAAGGTCGTATGCAAGAAGATTTTCCCAGAGAAAAGCATCCTAGGAGCAGCAAGTGTCCTGGAGGTGCCAGTTGCCAGTATATGACTCCTAGGATGCTGTGGCGCAGCCAAAGATGAAGAGGCTCAGAGAGCTGCCAGACACGATCCTCGAGCAGGAAAGGCAGATGTTGGGAGCTCCAGGGAATTCCCTGATGTCAGCAGTGGCGGAGCAGGATGAGGAAGATGTCCACGCTTGGGCTACTTGTGGCAAGAGCCTCCATCCTTGCCCTTGCCTGGGTGAGAGTTGCCGGAGCGCAGACGGAGGAAGGCCTTTGGACAGGTGCAAGGTAAGAATGATGCATGGTCGGCAGTCGTGGTGTAAACAGAAACATTTCTTGCAATCATCCCTACTGTTAGAGTAGTTTCACTTTCCGGTTTGAATAGCGTGAGCATGGAAAGCCAATAGTCTAAATGTTCAGATGTCTGGTACCCAATAGTAGACATGAACTCAAGTCTCTCATAGAAACATCAGGCTTTTTCCTTAAGCCAAGTGCTGGGAGGGGAATTTCTTCTGCAAAACTACTGTGCTTCTGCTGCTTGTTCCATTTTAGAAAGTTTCCTCCCTTGGCCCTGCCTTGATTGAATAGTCCTTTTTTTTCTAACTAGAAGCTCCAGGTTTTCTTCTTACAAGTTGTCTTTGTTTTCTTTGTCCACAGACAGGAGTCCCTGCTCTCCCAGAGCCATGTCGATCATCAGAAGCTGCTTGTGGCTGAGAATGCAGATGGCCACGAAAGGACTAGGAGTAAAAACTGGAGCAAGGACGTGTCCAAGAAGATTTTCCCAGAGGAAAGCATCCTAGGAGCAGCAAGTGTCCTGGAGGTGCCAGTTGCCAGTATATGACTCCTAGGATGCTGTGGCGCTGCCAAAGGCAAAGAGGCTCAGAGAGCTGCCAGACACGATCCTCGAGCAGGAAAGGCAGATGTTGGGAGCACCAGGGAATTCCCTGACGTCAGCAGTGGAGGAGCAGGATGAGGAAGATGTCCACGCTTGGGCTACTTGTGGCAAGAGTGTCCAAGGCTCCCAGTGCCTCCGTGGGAGCTGCAGGACTGGTGACGGAGGACAACCATTGGGCAGGACTGGCTGCTCCCTCAGAGCCGTGGCTCTCAGCAGAACCGTCTCATTGCTGAGGATGCACCTGTCCAGGAAGAGCATTGCAGAGGAGTAGGAGTCCAGCTCATTGCAGTAAGGGAATGGCTGAGGGATGTTTCCCAGGAGCAACTTTGCTGGAGGTGCCAGTTCCAGTCCGTGGCTCGCAGGATGCTGCAGCACTGCCATAGGAGAAGGGGTTTTGCATGGTGCTAGAGAAGGTCCTCGAGCAGCAAAGGCAGGTGTTTGCAGCTCCAGGGAATACCCTGACGTCAGCAGTGGAGTAGCAGGATGAGGAAGATGTCCACGCTTGGGCTACTTGTGGCAAGAGCCTCCATCCCTGCCCTTGCCTGGGTGAGAGTTGCCGGAGCGCAGATGGAGGAAGGCCTTTGGACAGGTGCAAGGTAAGAATGATGGATGGTCGGCAGTCGTGGTGTAAACAGAAACATTTCTTGCAATCATCCCTTCTGTTAGAATAGTTTCACTTTCCGGTTTGAATAGCGTGAGCCTGGAAAGCCAATAGTCTAAATGTTCAGATGTCTGGTACCCAATAGTAGACATGAACTCATGTCTCTCACAGAAACATCAGGCGTTTTCCTTAAGCCAAGTGCTGGGAGGGGAATTTCTTCTGCAATACTGCTGTGCTTCTGCTGCTTGTTCCATTTTAGAAAGTTTCCTGCTTTGGCCCTGCCTTGTTTGAATAGTCCTTTGTCTTCTAACTAGAAGCTCCAGGTTTTCTTCTTACAAGTTGTCTTTGTTTTCTTTGTCCACAGACAGGAGTCCCTGCTCTCCCAGAGCCATGTCGATCATCAGAACCTGCTTGTGGCTGAGGATGCAGATGGCCACGAAAGGCCTAGAAGTAAAAACTGGAGCAATGTCGTGTCCAAGAAGATTTTCCCAGAGAAAAGCATCCTAGGAGCGGCAAGTGTCATGTAGCTGCCAGTTTCCAGTATATGACTCTCAGGATGCTGTGGCGCTGCCAAAGGCGAAGAGGCTCAGAGAGCTGCCAGACACGATCCTCGAGCAGGAAAGGCAGATTTTAGGAGCTCCAGGGAATTCCCTGACGTCAGCAGTGGAGGAGCAGGATGAGGAAGATGTCCACGCTTGGGCTACTTGTGGCAAGAGTGTCCGAGGCTCCCAGTGCCTCCGTGAGAGCTGCAGGAGTGGAGTCAGAGGAAGGCCTTTGGACAGGACTGGCTCCTCCCTCAGAGCCATGGCTCTCAGCAGAACCGTCTCATTGCTGAGGATGCACCTGTCCAGGAAGAGCCTTGCAAAGGAGTAGGAGTCCAGCTCATTGCAGTAAGGGAATGGCTGAATGATGTTTCCCAGGAGCAACTATGCTGAAGGTGCCAGTTCCAGTCCATGGCTCGCAGGATGCTGCAGCACTGCCATAGGAGAAGGGGTTTGGCATGATGCTAGAGAAGGTCCTCGAGCAGCAAAGGCAGGTGTTTGCAGCTCCAGGGAATACCCTGACGTCAGCAGTAGAGTAGCAGGATGAGGAAGATGTCCATGCTTGGGCTACTTGTGGCAAGAGCCTCTATCCCTGCCCTTGCCTGGGTGAGAGTTGCCGGAGCGCAGACGGAGGAAGGCCTTTGGACAGGTGCAAGGTAAGAATGATGCATGGTCGGCAGTCGTGGTGTAAACAGAAACATTTCTTGCAATCATCCTTACTGTTAGAGTAGTTTCACTTTCCGGTTTGAATAGCGTGAGCCTGGAAAGCCAATAGTCTAAATGTTCAGATGTCTGGTACCCAATAGTAGACATGAACTCATGTCTCTCACAGAAACATCAGGCGTTTTCCTTAAGCCAAGTGCTGGGAGGGGAATTTCTTCTGCAATACTGCTGTGCTTCTGCTGCTTGTTCCATTTTAGAAAGTTTCCTCCCTTGGCTCTGCCTTGATTGAATAGTCCTTTCTCTTCTAACTAGAAGCTCCAGGTTTTCTTCTTACAAGTTGTCTTTGTTTTCTTTGTCCACAGACAGGAGTCCCTGCTCTCCCAGAGCCATGTCGATCATCAGAAGCTGCTTGTGGCTGCGGATGCAGATGGCCACAAAAGGCCTAGAAGTAAAATCTGCAGCAAGGTTGTGTGCAAGAAGATTTTCCCAGAGAAAAGCATCCTAGGAGCAGCAAGTGTCCTGGAGGTGCCAGTTGCCAGTATATGACTCCTAGGATGCTGTTGCGCTTCCAAAGTGTAAGAGGCTCAGAGAGCTGCCAGACACGATCCTCGAGCAGGAAAGGCAGATGTTGGGAGCTCCAGGGAATTCCCTGATGTCAGCAGTGGAGGAGCAGGATGAGGAAGATCTCGACGCTTGGGCTACTTGTGGCAAGAGTGTCCAGGGCTCCCAGTGCCTCCGTGGGAGCTGCAGGACTGGTGACGGAGGAAGGCCTTTGGGCAGGACTGGCTGCTCCCTCAGAGCCGTGGCTCTCAGCAGAACCGTCTCATTGCTGAGGATGCACCTATCCAGGAAGAGCCTTGCAAAGGTGTAGGAGTCCAGCTCATTGCAGTAAGGGAATGGCTGAAGGATGTTTCCCAGGAGCAACTATGCTGAAGGTGCCAGTTCCAGTCCATGGCTCGCAGGATGCTGCAGCACTGCCATAGGAGAAGGCATTTGGCATGGTGCTAGAGAAGATCCTCGAGCAGCAAAGGCAAGTGTTTGCAGCTCCAGGGAATTCCTAGATGTCAGCAGTGGAAGATCAGGATGAGGAATATCTCCAGGCTTGGGCTACTTGTGGCAAGAGCCTCCATCCCTGCCCGAGCTTGGGTGAGAGTTGCCAGAGCGCAGACGGAGGAAGGCCTTTGGACAGGTGCAAGGTAAGAATGATGCATGGTCGGCAGTCGTGGTGTGAGCAGAAACATTTCTTGCAATCGCCTCTAGCTTTTAGAGTAGTTTCACTTTCCGGTTTGAATAGTGTGAGCCTGGAAAGCCAATAGTCTAAATGTTCAGATGTCTGGTACCCAATAGTAGACATGAACTCAAGTCTCTCATAGAAACATCAGGCTTTTTCCTTAAGCCAAGTGCTGGGAGGGGAATTTCTTCTGCAAAACTGCTCTGCTTCTGCTGCTTGTTCCATTTTAGAAAGTTTCCTGCTTTGGCCCTGCCTTGATTGAATAGTCCTTTGTCTTCTAACTAGAAGCTCCAGGTTTTCTTCTTACAAGTTGTCTTTGTTTTCTTTGTCCACAGACAGGAGTCCCTGCTCTCCCAGAGCCCTGTTGATCATCAGAACCTGCTTGTGGCTGAGGATGCAGATGGCCACGAAAGGCCTAGAAGTAAAATCGGCAGCAATGTCGTGTGCAAGAAGATTTTCCCAGAGAAAAGCATCCTAGGAGCAGCAAGTGTCCTGGAGGTGCCAGTTGCCAGTATATGACTCCTAGGATGCTGTGGCGCTGCCAAAGGTGAAGAGGCTCAGAGAGCTGCCAGACATGATCCTCCAGCTGGAAAGGCAGATGTTTGGAGCTCCAGGGAATTCCCTGACGTCAGCAGTGGAGGAGCAGGATGAGGAAGATGTCCACGCTTGGGCTACTTGTGGCAAGAGTGTCCAAGGCTCCCAGTGCCTCCGTGAGAGCGGCAGGACTGGAGACGGAGGAAGGCCTTTGGACAGGTGCAAGGTAAGAATGATGCATGGTCCCCAGTTGTGGTGAATACAGAAACATTTCTTCGAAGCATCTCTAGCTTTTGAAATAGTTTGACATTCCGGTTTGAATTGCGTGAGCCTGGAAAGCCAGTAGTCTAAATGTTCAGATGTCTGCTATCCAATAGTAGACATGAACTCAAGTCTCTCATAGAAACATCAGGCTTTTTCCTTAAGCCAAGTGCGGGGAGGGGAATTTCTTCTGCAAAACTACTGTGCTTCTGCTGCTTGTTCCATTTTAGAAAGTTTCCTGCTTTGGCCCTGCCTTGATTGAATTGTCCTTTCTCTTCTAACTAGAAGCTCCAGGTTTTAATCTTACAAGTTGTCTTTGTTTTCTTTGTCCACAGACAGGAGTCCCTGCTCTCCCAGAGCCATGTCGATCATCAGAAGCTTCTTGTGGCTGAGAATGCAGATGGCCTAGGAGTAAAAACTGGAGCAAGGACGTGTGCAAGAAGTTTTTCCTAGAGGAAAGCATCCTAGGAGCAGCAAGTGTCCTGGAGGTGCCAGTTGCCAGTATATGACTCCTAGGATGCTCTGGCGCTGCCAAAGGCAAAGAGGCTCAGAGATCTGCCAGACACGATCCTCCAGCAGGAAAGGCAGATGTTGGGAGCACCAGGGAATTCCCTGACGTCAGCAGTGGAGGAGCAGGATGAGGAAGATGTCCACGCTTGGGCTACTTGTGGCAAGAGTGTCCAAGGCTCCCAGTGCCTCCGTGGGAGCTGCAGGACTGGTGACAGAGGACAACCATTGGGCAGGACTGGCTGCTTCCTCAGAGCTGTGGCTCTCAGCAGAACTGTCTCATTGCTGAGGATGCACCTGTCCAGGAAGAGCATTGCAGAGGAGTAGGAGTCCAGCTCATTGCAGTAAGGGAATGGCTGAGGGATGTTTCCCAGGAGCAACTTTGCTGGAGGTGCCAGTTCCAGTCCGTGGCTCGCAGGATGCTGCAGCACTGCCATAGGAGAAGGGGTTTTGCATGGTGCTAGAGAAGATCCTCGAGCAGCAAAGGCAGGTGTTTGCAGCTCCAGGGAATACCCTGACGTCAGCAGTGGAGTAGCAGGATGAGGAAGATGTCCACGATTGGGCTACTTGTGGCAAGAGCCTCCATCCCTGCCCTTGCCTGAGTGAGAGTTGCTGGAGCGCAGATGGAGGAAGGCCTTTGGACAGGTGCAAGGTAAGAATGATGCATGGTCGGCAGTCGTGGTGTAAACAGAAACATTTCTTGCAATCATCCTTACTGTTAGAGTAGTTTCACTTTCAGGTTTGAATAGCGTGAGCCTGGAAAGCCAATAGTCTAAATGTTCAGATGTCTGGTACCCAGTAGTAGACATGAACTCAAGTCTCTCATAGAAACATGATGTTTTTTCCTTAAGCCAAGTGCTGGGAAGGGAATTTCTTCTGCAAAAGTACTGTGCTTCTGCTGCTTGTTCCATTTTAGAAAGTTTCCTCCCTTGGCCCTGCCTTGATTGAATAGTCCTTTGTCTTCTATCTAGAAGCTCCAGGTTTTCTTCTTACAAGTTGTCTTTGTTTTCTTTGTCCACAGACAGGAGTCCCTGCTCTCCCAGAGCCCTGTTGATCATCAGAACCTGCTTGTGGCTGAGAATGCAGATGGCCACGAAAGGCCTAGAAGTAAAAACTGGAGCAAGGTTGTATGCAAGAAGATTTTCCCAGAGAAAAGCATCCTAGGAGCAGCAAGTGTCCTGGAGGTGCCAGTTGCCAGTATATGACTCCTAGGATGCTGTGGCGCTGCCAAAGTTGAAGAGGCTCAGAGAGCTGCCAGACATGATCCTCCAGCTGGAAAGGCAGATGTTGGGAGCTCCAGGGAATTCCTTGACGTCAGCAGTGGAGGAGCAGGATGAGGAAGATGTCCCCGCTTGGGCTACTTGTGGCAAGAGTGTCCGAGGCTCCCAGTGCCTCCGTGAGAGCGGCAGGACTGGAGACGGAGGAAGGCCTTTGGACAGGTGCAAGGTAAGAATGATGCATGGTCCCCAGTTGTGGTGAGTACAGAAACATTTCTTCCAAGCATCTCTAGCTTTTGAAATAGTTTGACATTCCGGTTTGAATTGCGTGAGCCTGGAAAGCCAGTAGTCTAAATGTTCAGATGTCTGCTATCCAATAGTAGACATGAACTCAAGTCTCTCATAGAAACATCAGACTTTTTCCTTAAGCCAAGTGCTGGGAGGGGAATTTCTTCTGCAAAACTACTGTGCTTCTGCTGCTTGTTCCATTTTAGAAAGTTTCCTGCTTTGGCCCTGCCTTGATTGAATAGTCCTTTCTCTTCTATCTAGAAGCTCCAGGTTTTCTTCTTACAAGTTGTCTTTGTTTTCTTTGTCCACAGACAGGAGTCCCTGCTCTCCCAGAGCCATGTCGATCATCAGAAGCTGCTTGTGGCTGCGGATGCACATGGCCACGAAAGACCTAGAAGTAAAATCTGGAGCAAGGTCGTATGCAAGAAGATTTTCCCAGAGAAAAGCATCCTAGGAGCAGCAAGTGTCCTGGAGGTGCCAGTTGCCAGTATATGACTCCTAGGATGCTGTGGCGCAGCCAAAGATGAAGAGGCTCAGAGAGCTGCCAGACATGATCCTCGAGCAGCAAAGGCAGGTGTTTGCAGCTCCAGGGAATTCCCTGACGTCAGCAGTGGAGGAGCAGGATGAGGAAGATGTCCACGCTTGGGCTACTTGTGGCAAGAGTGTCCAAGGCTCCCAGTGCCTCCGTGGGAGCTGCGGGACTGGAGACGGAGGAAGGCCTTTTGGCAGGACTGGCTGCTCCCTCAGAGCCGCGGCTCTCAGCAGAACCGTCTCGTTGCTGAGGATGCACCTGTCCAGGAAGAGCATTGCAGAGGAGTAGGAGTCCAGCTCATTGCAGTAAGGGAATGGCTGAGGGATGTTTCCCAGGAGCAACTTTGCTGGAGGTGCCAGTTCCAGTCCGTGAGTCGCAGGATGCTGCAGCGCTGCCATAGGAGAAGGCATTTGGCATGGTGCTAGAGAAGATCCTTGAGCAGCAAAGGCAAGTGTTTGCAGCTCCAGGGAATTCCTAGATGTCAACAGTGGAAGATCAGGACGAGGAAGATGTCCGCGCTTGGGCTACTTGTGGCACGAGCCTCCATCCCTGCCCGACCCTGGGTGAGAGTTGCCAGAGCGCAGATGGAGGAAGGCCTTTGGACAGGTGCAAGGTAAGAATGATGGATGGTCGGCAGTTGTGGTGTAAACAGAAACATTTCTTGCAATCATCCCTTCTGTTAGAATAGTTTCACTTTCCGGTTTGAATAGCGTGAGCCTGGAGCGCCAATACTCTAAATGTTCAGACGTCTGCTCCCCAATAGTAGACATGAACTCAAGTCTCTCATAGCAACATCAGGCTTTTTCATTAAGCCAAGTGCTGGGAGGGGAATTTCTTCTGCAAAACTGCTCTGCTTCTTCTGCTTGTTCCATTTTAGAAAGTTTCCTGCTTTGGCCCTGCCTTGATTGAATAGTCCTTTGTCTTCTATCTAGAAGCTCCAGGTTTTCTTCTTACAAGTTGTCTTTGTTTTCTTTGTCCACAGACAGGAGTCCCTGCTCTCCCAGAGCCCTGTTGATCATCAGAAGCTGCTCGTGGCCGCGGATGCACATGGCCACGAAAGACCTAGAAGTAAAATCTGGAGCAAGGTCGTATGCAAGAAGATTTTCCCAGAGAAAAGCATCCTAGGAGCAGCAAGTGTCCTGGAGGTGCCAGTTGCCAGTATATGACTCCTAGGATGCTGTGGCGCAGCCAAAGATGAAGAGGCTCAGAGAGCTGCCAGACACGATCCTCGAGCAGGAAAGGCAGATGTTGGGAGCTCCAGGGAATTCCCTGATGTCAGCAGTGGCGGAGCAGGATGAGGAAGATGTCCACGCTTGGGCTACTTGTGGCAAGAGCCTCCATCCTTGCCCTTGCCTGGGTGAGAGTTGCCGGAGCGCAGACGGAGGAAGGCCTTTGGACAGGTGCAAGGTAAGAATGATGCATGGTCGGCAGTCGTGGTGTAAACAGAAACATTTCTTGCAATCATCCCTACTGTTAGAGTAGTTTCACTTTCCGGTTTGAATAGCGTGAGCATGGAAAGCCAATAGTCTAAATGTTCAGATGTCTGGTACCCAATAGTAGACATGAACTCAAGTCTCTCATAGAAACATCAGGCTTTTTCCTTAAGCCAAGTGCTGGGAGGGGAATTTCTTCTGCAAAACTACTGTGCTTCTGCTGCTTGTTCCATTTTAGAAAGTTTCCTCCCTTGGCCCTGCCTTGATTGAATAGTCCTTTTTTTTCTAACTAGAAGCTCCAGGTTTTCTTCTTACAAGTTGTCTTTGTTTTCTTTGTCCACAGACAGGAGTCCCTGCTCTCCCAGAGCCATGTCGATCATCAGAAGCTGCTTGTGGCTGAGAATGCAGATGGCCACGAAAGGACTAGGAGTAAAAACTGGAGCAAGGACGTGTCCAAGAAGATTTTCCCAGAGGAAAGCATCCTAGGAGCAGCAAGTGTCCTGGAGGTGCCAGTTGCCAGTATATGACTCCTAGGATGCTGTGGCGCTGCCAAAGTTGAAGAGGCTCAGAGAGCTGCCAGACACGATCCTCGAGCAGGAAAGGCAGATGTTGGGAGCACCAGGGAATTCCCTGACGTCAGCAGTGGAGGAGCAGGATGAGGAAGATGTCCACGCTTGGGCTACTTGTGGCAAGAGTGTCCAAGGCTCCCAGTGCCTCCGTGGGAGCTGCAGGACTGGTGATGGAGGACAACCATTGGGCAGGACTGGCTGCTCCCTCAGAGCCGTGGCTCTCAGCAGAACCGTCTCATTGCTGAGGATGCACCTGTCCAGGAAGAGCATTGCAGAGGAGTAGGAGTCCAGCTCATTGCAGTAAGGGAATGGCTGAGGGATGTTTCCCAGGAGCAACTTTGCTGGAGGTGCCAGTTCCAGTCCGTGGCTCGCAGGATGCTGCAGCACTGCCATAGGAGAAGGGGTTTTGCATGGTGCTAGAGAAGGTCCTCGAGCAGCAAAGGCAGGTGTTTGCAGCTCCAGGGAATACCCTGACGTCAGCAGTGGAGTAGCAGGATGAGGAAGATGTCCACGCTTGGGCTACTTGTGGCAAGAGCCTCCATCCCTGCCCTTGCCTGAGTGAGAGTTGCTGGAGCGCAGATGGAGGAAGGCCTTTGGACAGGTGCAAGGTAAGAATGATGCATGGTCGGCAGTCGTGGTGTAAACAGAAACATTTCTTGCAATCATCCCTTCTGTTAGAATAGTTTCACTTTCCGGTTTGAATAGCGTGAGCCTGGAAAGCCAATAGTCTAAATGTTCAGATGTCTGGTACCCAATAGTAGACATGAACTCATGTCTCTCACAGAAACATCAGGCGTTTTCCTTAAGCCAAGTGCTGGGAGGGGAATTTCTTCTGCAATACTGCTGTGCTTCTGCTGCTTGTTCCATTTTAGAAAGTTTCCTGCTTTGGCCCTGCCTTGTTTGAATAGTCCTTTGTCTTCTAACTAGAAGCTCCAGGTTTTCTTCTTACAAGTTGTCTTTGTTTTCTTTGTCCACAGACAGGAGTCCCTGCTCTCCCAGAGCCATGTCGATCATCAGAACCTGCTTGTGGCTGAGAATGCAGATGGCCACGAAAGGCCTAGAAGTAAAAACTGGAGCAATGTCGTGTGCAAGAAGATTTTCCCAGAGAAAAGCATCCTAGGAGCGGCAAGTGTCATGTAGCTGCCAGTTTCCAGTATATGACTCTCAGGATGCTGTGGCGCTGCCAAAGGCGAAGAGGCTCAGAGAGCTGCCAGACATGATCCTCCAGCAGCAAAGGCAGGTGTTTGCAGCTCCAGGGAATTCCCTGACGTCAGCAGTGGAGGAGCAGGATGAGGAAGATGTCCACGCTTGGGCTACTTGTGGCAAGAGTGTCCAAGGCTCCCAGTGCCTCCGTGGGAGCTGCGGGACTGGAGACGGAGGAAGGCCTTTTGGCAGGACTGGCTGCTCCCTCAGAGCCGCGGCTCTCAGCAGAACCGTCTCGTTGCTGAGGATGCACCTGTCCAGGAAGAGCATTGCAGAGGAGTAGGAGTCCAGCTCATTGCAGTAAGGGAATGGCTGAGGGATGTTTCCCAGGAGCAACTTTGCTGGAGGTGCCAGTTCCAGTCCGTGAGTCGCAGGATGCTGCAGCGCTGCCATAGGAGAAGGCATTTGGCATGGTGCTAGAGAAGATCCTTGAGCAGCAAAGGCAAGTGTTTGCAGCTCCAGGGAATTCCTAGATGTCAGCAGTGGAAGATCAGGATGAGGAAGATGTCCGCGCTTGGGCTACTTGTGGCACGAGCCTCCATCCCTGCCCGACCCTGGGTGAGAGTTGCCAGAGCGCAGATGGAGGAAGGCCTTTGGACAGGTGCAAGGTAAGAATGATGGATGGTCGGCAGTTGTGGTGTAAACAGAAACATTTCTTGCAATCATCCCTTCTGTTAGAATAGTTTCACTTTCCGGTTTGAATAGCGTGAGCCTGGAGCGCCAATACTCTAAATGTTCAGACGTCTGCTCCCCAATAGTAGACATGAACTCAAGTCTCTCATAGCAACATCAGGCTTTTTCATTAAGCCAAGTGCTGGGAGGGGAATTTCTTCTGCAAAACTGCTCTGCTTCTTCTGCTTGTTCCATTTTAGAAAGTTTCCTGCTTTGGCCCTGCCTTGATTGAATAGTCCTTTCTCTTCTATCTAGAAGCTCCAGGTTTTCTTCTTACAAGTTGTCTTTGTTTTCTTTGTCCACAGACAGGAGTCCCTGCTCTCCCAGAGCCCTGTTGATCATCAGAAGCTGCTCGTGGCCGCGGATGCACATGGCCACGAAAGACCTAGAAGTAAAATCTGGAGCAAGGTCGTATGCAAGAAGATTTTCCCAGAGAAAAGCATCCTAGGAGCAGCAAGTGTCCTGGAGGTGCCAGTTGCCAGTATATGACTCCTAGGATGCTGTGGCGCAGCCAAAGATGAAGAGGCTCAGAGAGCTGCCAGACACGATCCTCGAGCAGGAAAGGCAGATGTTGGGAGCTCCAGGGAATTCCCTGATGTCAGCAGTGGCGGAGCAGGATGAGGAAGATGTCCACGCTTGGGCTACTTGTGGCAAGAGCCTCCATCCTTGCCCTTGCCTGGGTGAGAGTTGCCGGAGCGCAGACGGAGGAAGGCCTTTGGACAGGTGCAAGGTAAGAATGATGCATGGTCGGCAGTCGTGGTGTAAACAGAAACATTTCTTGCAATCATCCCTACTGTTAGAGTAGTTTCACTTTCCGGTTTGAATAGCGTGAGCATGGAAAGCCAATAGTCTAAATGTTCAGATGTCTGGTACCCAATAGTAGACATGAACTCAAGTCTCTCATAGAAACATCAGGCTTTTTCCTTAAGCCAAGTGCTGGGAGGGGAATTTCTTCTGCAAAACTACTGTGCTTCTGCTGCTTGTTCCATTTTAGAAAGTTTCCTCCCTTGGCCCTGCCTTGATTGAATAGTCCTTTTTTTTCTAACTAGAAGCTCCAGGTTTTCTTCTTACAAGTTGTCTTTGTTTTCTTTGTCCACAGACAGGAGTCCCTGCTCTCCCAGAGCCATGTCGATCATCAGAAGCTGCTTGTGGCTGAGAATGCAGATGGCCACGAAAGGACTAGGAGTAAAAACTGGAGCAAGGACGTGTCCAAGAAGATTTTCCCAGAGGAAAGCATCCTAGGAGCAGCAAGTGTCCTGGAGGTGCCAGTTGCCAGTATATGACTCCTAGGATGCTGTGGCGCTGCCAAAGTTGAAGAGGCTCAGAGAGCTGCCAGACACGATCCTCGAGCAGGAAAGGCAGATGTTGGGAGCACCAGGGAATTCCCTGACGTCAGCAGTGGAGGAGCAGGATGAGGAAGATGTCCACGCTTGGGCTACTTGTGGCAAGAGTGTCCAAGGCTCCCAGTGCCTCCGTGGGAGCTGCAGGACTGGTGACAGAGGACAACCATTGGGCAGGACTGGCTGCTCCCTCAGAGCCGTGGCTCTCAGCAGAACCGTCTCATTGCTGAGGATGCACCTGTCCAGGAAGAGCATTGCAGAGGAGTAGGAGTCCAGCTCATTGCAGTAAGGGAATGGCTGAGGGATGTTTCCCAGGAGCAACTTTGCTGGAGGTGCCAGTTCCAGTCCGTGGCTCGCAGGATGCTGCAGCACTGCCATAGGAGAAGGGGTTTTGCATGGTGCTAGAGAAGGTCCTCGAGCAGCAAAGGCAGGTGTTTGCAGCTCCAGGGAATACCCTGACGTCAGCAGTGGAGTAGCAGGATGAGGAAGATGTCCACGCTTGGGCTACTTGTGGCAAGAGCCTCCATCCCTGCCCTTGCCTGGGTGAGAGTTGCCGGAGCGCAGATGGAGGAAGGCCTTTGGACAGGTGCAAGGTAAGAATGATGGATGGTCGGCAGTCGTGGTGTAAACAGAAACATTTCTTGCAATCATCCCTTCTGTTAGAATAGTTTCACTTTCCGGTTTGAATAGCGTGAGCCTGGAAAGCCAATAGTCTAAATGTTCAGATGTCTGGTACCCAATAGTAGACATGAACTCATGTCTCTCACAGAAACATCAGGCGTTTTCCTTAAGCCAAGTGCTGGGAGGGGAATTTCTTCTGCAATACTGCTGTGCTTCTGCTGCTTGTTCCATTTTAGAAAGTTTCCTGCTTTGGCCCTGCCTTGTTTGAATAGTCCTTTGTCTTCTAACTAGAAGCTCCAGGTTTTCTTCTTACAAGTTGTCTTTGTTTTCTTTGTCCACAGACAGGAGTCCCTGCTCTCCCAGAGCCATGTCGATCATCAGAACCTGCTTGTGGCTGAGAATGCAGATGGCCACGAAAGGCCTAGAAGTAAAAACTGGAGCAATGTCGTGTCCAAGAAGATTTTCCCAGAGAAAAGCATCCTAGGAGCGGCAAGTGTCATGTAGCTGCCAGTTTCCAGTATATGACTCTCAGGATGCTGTGGCGCTGCCAAAGGCGAAGAGGCTCAGAGAGCTGCCAGACACGATCCTCGAGCAGGAAAGGCAGATTTTAGGAGCTCCAGGGAATTCCCTGACGTCAGCAGTGGAGGAGCAGGATGAGGAAGATGTCCACGCTTGGGCTACTTGTGGCAAGAGTGTCCGAGGCTCCCAGTGCCTCCGTGAGAGCTGCAGGAGTGGAGTCAGAGGAAGGCCTTTGGACAGGACTGGCTCCTCCCTCAGAGCCATGGCTCTCAGCAGAACCGTCTCATTGCTGAGGATGCACCTGTCCAGGAAGAGCCTTGCAAAGGAGTAGGAGTCCAGCTCATTGCAGTAAGGGAATGGCTGAATGATGTTTCCCAGGAGCAACTATGCTGAAGGTGCCAGTTCCAGTCCATGGCTCGCAGGATGCTGCAGCACTGCCATAGGAGAAGGGGTTTGGCATGATGCTAGAGAAGGTCCTCGAGCAGCAAAGGCAGGTGTTTGCAGCTCCAGGGAATACCCTGACGTCAGCAGTAGAGTAGCAGGATGAGGAAGATGTCCATGCTTGGGCTACTTGTGGCAAGAGCCTCTATCCCTGCCCTTGCCTGGGTGAGAGTTGCCGGAGCGCAGACGGAGGAAGGCCTTTGGACAGGTGCAAGGTAAGAATGATGCATGGTCGGCAGTCGTGGTGTAAACAGAAACATTTCTTGCAATCATCCTTACTGTTAGAGTAGTTTCACTTTCCGGTTTGAATAGCGTGAGCCTGGAAAGCCAATAGTCTAAATGTTCAGATGTCTGGTACCCAATAGTAGACATGAACTCATGTCTCTCACAGAAACATCAGGCGTTTTCCTTAAGCCAAGTGCTGGGAGGGGAATTTCTTCTGCAATACTGCTGTGCTTCTGCTGCTTGTTCCATTTTAGAAAGTTTCCTCCCTTGGCTCTGCCTTGATTGAATAGTCCTTTCTCTTCTAACTAGAAGCTCCAGGTTTTAATCTTACAAGTTGTCTTTGTTTTCTTTGTCCACAGACAGGAGTCCCTGCTCTCCCAGAGCCATGTCGATCATCAGAAGCTGCTTGTGGCTGCGGATGCAGATGGCCACAAAAGGCCTAGAAGTAAAATCTGCAGCAAGGTTGTGTGCAAGAAGATTTTCCCAGAGAAAAGCATCCTAGGAGCAGCAAGTGTCCTGGAGGTGCCAGTTGCCAGTATATGACTCCTAGGATGCTGTTGCGCTTCCAAAGTGTAAGAGGCTCAGAGAGCTGCCAGACACGATCCTCGAGCAGGAAAGGCAGATGTTGGGAGCTCCAGGGAATTCCCTGATGTCAGCAGTGGAGGAGCAGGATGAGGAAGATCTCGACGCTTGGGCTACTTGTGGCAAGAGTGTCCAGGGCTCCCAGTGCCTCCGTGGGAGCTGCAGGACTGGTGACGGAGGAAGGCCTTTGGGCAGGACTGGCTGCTCCCTCAGAGCCGTGGCTCTCAGCAGAACCGTCTCATTGCTGAGGATGCACCTATCCAGGAAGAGCCTTGCAAAGGTGTAGGAGTCCAGCTCATTGCAGTAAGGGAATGGCTGAAGGATGTTTCCCAGGAGCAACTATGCTGAAGGTGCCAGTTCCAGTCCATGGCTCGCAGGATGCTGCAGCACTGCCATAGGAGAAGGCATTTGGCATGGTGCTAGAGAAGATCCTCGAGCAGCAAAGGCAAGTGTTTGCAGCTCCAGGGAATTCCTAGATGTCAGCAGTGGAAGATCAGGATGAGGAATATCTCCAGGCTTGGGCTACTTGTGGCAAGAGCCTCCATCCCTGCCCGAGCTTGGGTGAGAGTTGCCAGAGCGCAGACGGAGGAAGGCCTTTGGACAGGTGCAAGGTAAGAATGATGCATGGTCGGCAGTTGTGGTGTAAACAGAAACATTTCTTGCAATCGCCTCTAGCTTTTAGAGTAGTTTCACTTTCCGGTTTGAATAGTGTGAGCCTGGAAAGCCAATAGTCTAAATGTTCAGATGTCTGGTACCCAATAGTAGACATGAACTCAAGTCTCTCATAGAAACATCAGGCTTTTTCCTTAAGCCAAGTGCTGGGAGGGGAATTTCTTCTGCAAAACTGCTCTGCTTCTGCTGCTTGTTCCATTTTAGAAAGTTTCCTGCTTTGGCCCTGCCTTGATTGAATAGTCCTTTGTCTTCTAACTAGAAGCTCCAGGTTTTCTTCTTACAAGTTGTCTTTGTTTTCTTTGTCCACAGACAGGAGTCCCTGCTCTCCCAGAGCCCTGTTGATCATCAGAACCTGCTTGTGGCTGAGGATGCAGATGGCCACAAAAGGCCTAGAAGTAAAATCGGCAGCAATGTCGTGTGCAAGAAGATTTTCCCAGAGAAAAGCATCCTAGGAGCAGCAAGTGTCCTGGAGGTGCCAGTTGCCAGTATATGACTCCTAGGATGCTGTGGCGCTGCCAAAGGTGAAGAGGCTCAGAGAGCTGCCAGACATGATCCTCCAGCTGGAAAGGCAGATGTTTGGAGCTCCAGGGAATTCCCTGACGTCAGCAGTGGAGGAGCAGGATGAGGAAGATGTCCACGCTTGGGCTACTTGTGGCAAGAGTGTCCAAGGCTCCCAGTGCCTCCGTGAGAGCGGCAGGACTGGAGACGGAGGAAGGCCTTTGGACAGGTGCAAGGTAAGAATGATGCATGGTCCCCAGTTGTGGTGAATACAGAAACATTTCTTCGAAGCATCTCTAGCTTTTGAAATAGTTTGACATTCCGGTTTGAATTGCGTGAGCCTGGAAAGCCAGTAGTCTAAATGTTCAGATGTCTGCTATCCAATAGTAGACATGAACTCAAGTCTCTCATAGAAACATCAGGCTTTTTCCTTAAGCCAAGTGCGGGGAGGGGAATTTCTTCTGCAAAACTACTGTGCTTCTGCTGCTTGTTCCATTTTAGAAAGTTTCCTGCTTTGGCCCTGCCTTGATTGAATTGTCCTTTCTCTTCTAACTAGAAGCTCCAGGTTTTAATCTTACAAGTTGTCTTTGTTTTCTTTGTCCACAGACAGGAGTCCCTGCTCTCCCAGAGCCATGTCGATCATCAGAAGCTTCTTGTGGCTGAGAATGCAGATGGCCTAGGAGTAAAAACTGGAGCAAGGACGTGTGCAAGAAGTTTTTCCTAGAGGAAAGCATCCTAGGAGCAGCAAGTGTCCTGGAGGTGCCAGTTGCCAGTATATGACTCCTAGGATGCTCTGGCGCTGCCAAAGGCAAAGAGGCTCAGAGATCTGCCAGACACGATCCTCGAGCAGGAAAGGCAGATTTTAGGAGCTCCAGGGAATTCCCTGACGTCAGCAGTGGAGGAGCAGGATGAGGAAGATGTCCACGCTTGGGCTACTTGTGGCAAGAGCCTCTATCCCTGCCCTTGCCTGGGTGAGAGTTGCCGGAGCGCAGACGGAGGAAGGCCTTTGGACAGGTGCAAGGTAAGAATGATGCATGGTCGGCAGTCGTGGTGTAAACAGAAACATTTCTTGCAATCATCCTTACTGTTAGAGTAGTTTCACTTTCCGGTTTGAATAGCGTGAGCCTGGAAAGCCAATAGTCTAAATGTTCAGATGTCTGGTACCCAATAGTAGACATGAACTCATGTCTCTCACAGAAACATCAGGCGTTTTCCTTAAGCCAAGTGCTGGGAGGGGAATTTCTTCTGCAATACTGCTGTGCTTCTGCTGCTTGTTCCATTTTAGAAAGTTTCCTCCCTTGGCTCTGCCTTGATTGAATAGTCCTTTCTCTTCTAACTAGAAGCTCCAGGTTTTAATCTTACAAGTTGTCTTTGTTTTCTTTGTCCACAGACAGGAGTCCCTGCTCTCCCAGAGCCATGTCGATCATCAGAAGCTGCTTGTGGCTGCGGATGCAGATGGCCACAAAAGGCCTAGAAGTAAAATCTGCAGCAAGGTTGTGTGCAAGAAGATTTTCCCAGAGAAAAGCATCCTAGGAGCAGCAAGTGTCCTGGAGGTGCCAGTTGCCAGTATATGACTCCTAGGATGCTCTGGCGCTTCCAAAGTGTAAGAGGCTCAGAGAGCTGCCAGACACGATCCTCGAGCAGGAAAGGCAGATGTTGGGAGCTCCAGGGAATTCCCTGATGTCAGCAGTGGAGGAGCAGGATGAGGAAGATCTCGACGCTTGGGCTACTTGTGGCAAGAGTGTCCAGGGCTCCCAGTGCCTCCGTGGGAGCTGCAGGACTGGTGACGGAGGAAGGCCTTTGGGCAGGACTGGCTGCTCCCTCAGAGCCGTGGCTCTCAGCAGAACCGTCTCATTGCTGAGGATGCACCTATCCAGGAAGAGCCTTGCAAAGGTGTAGGAGTCCAGCTCATTGCAGTAAGGGAATGGCTGAAGGATGTTTCCCAGGAGCAACTATGCTGAAGGTGCCAGTTCCAGTCCATGGCTCGCAGGATGCTGCAGCACTGCCATAGGAGAAGGCATTTGGCATGGTGCTAGAGAAGATCCTCGAGCAGCAAAGGCAAGTGTTTGCAGCTCCAGGGAATTCCTAGATGTCAGCAGTGGAAGATCAGGATGAGGAATATCTCCAGGCTTGGGCTACTTGTGGCAAGAGCCTCCATCCCTGCCCGAGCTTGGGTGAGAGTTGCCAGAGCGCAGACGGAGGAAGGCCTTTGGACAGGTGCAAGGTAAGAATGATGCATGGTCGGCAGTTGTGGTGTAAACAGAAACATTTCTTGCAATCGCCTCTAGCTTTTAGAGTAGTTTCACTTTCCGGTTTGAATAGTGTGAGCCTGGAAAGCCAATAGTCTAAATGTTCAGATGTCTGGTACCCAATAGTAGACATGAACTCAAGTCTCTCATAGAAACATCAGGCTTTTTCCTTAAGCCAAGTGCTGGGAGGGGAATTTCTTCTGCAAAACTGCTCTGCTTCTGCTGCTTGTTCCATTTTAGAAAGTTTCCTGCTTTGGCCCTGCCTTGATTGAATAGTCCTTTGTCTTCTAACTAGAAGCTCCAGGTTTTCTTCTTACAAGTTGTCTTTGTTTTCTTTGTCCACAGACAGGAGTCCCTGCTCTCCCAGAGCCCTGTTGATCATCAGAACCTGCTTGTGGCTGAGGATGCAGATGGCCACAAAAGGCCTAGAAGTAAAATCGGCAGCAATGTCGTGTGCAAGAAGATTTTCCCAGAGAAAAGCATCCTAGGAGCAGCAAGTGTCCTGGAGGTGCCAGTTGCCAGTATATGACTCCTAGGATGCTGTGGCGCTGCCAAAGGTGAAGAGGCTCAGAGAGCTGCCAGACATGATCCTCCAGCTGGAAAGGCAGATGTTTGGAGCTCCAGGGAATTCCCTGACGTCAGCAGTGGAGGAGCAGGATGAGGAAGATGTCCACGCTTGGGCTACTTGTGGCAAGAGTGTCCAAGGCTCCCAGTGCCTCCGTGAGAGCGGCAGGACTGGAGACGGAGGAAGGCCTTTGGACAGGTGCAAGGTAAGAATGATGCATGGTCCCCAGTTGTGGTGAATACAGAAACATTTCTTCGAAGCATCTCTAGCTTTTGAAATAGTTTGACATTCCGGTTTGAATTGCGTGAGCCTGGAAAGCCAGTAGTCTAAATGTTCAGATGTCTGCTATCCAATAGTAGACATGAACTCAAGTCTCTCATAGAAACATCAGGCTTTTTCCTTAAGCCAAGTGCGGGGAGGGGAATTTCTTCTGCAAAACTACTGTGCTTCTGCTGCTTGTTCCATTTTAGAAAGTTTCCTGCTTTGGCCCTGCCTTGATTGAATTGTCCTTTCTCTTCTAACTAGAAGCTCCAGGTTTTAATCTTACAAGTTGTCTTTGTTTTCTTTGTCCACAGACAGGAGTCCCTGCTCTCCCAGAGCCATGTCGATCATCAGAAGCTTCTTGTGGCTGAGAATGCAGATGGCCTAGGAGTAAAAACTGGAGCAAGGACGTGTGCAAGAAGTTTTTCCTAGAGGAAAGCATCCTAGGAGCAGCAAGTGTCCTGGAGGTGCCAGTTGCCAGTATATGACTCCTAGGATGCTCTGGCGCTGCCAAAGGCAAAGAGGCTCAGAGATCTGCCAGACACGATCCTCGAGCAGGAAAGGCAGATTTTAGGAGCTCCAGGGAATTCCCTGACGTCAGCAGTGGAGGAGCAGGATGAGGAAGATGTCCACGCTTGGGCTACTTGTGGCAAGAGTGTCCAGGGCTCCCAGTGCCTCCGTGAGAGCTGCAGGAGTGGAGTCAGAGGAAGGCCTTTGGACAGGACTGGCTCCTCCCTCAGAGCCATGGCTCTCAGCAGAACCGTCTCATTGCTGAGGATGCACCTGTCCAGGAAGAGCCTTGCAGAGGAGTAGGAGTCCAGCTCATTGCAGTAAGGGAATGGCTGAATGATGTTTCCCAGGAGCAACTATGCTGAAGGTGCCAGTTCCAGTCCATGGCTCGCAGGATGCTGCAGCACTGCCATAGGAGAAGGGGTTTGGCATGATGCTAGAGAAGGTCCTCGAGCAGCAAAGGCAGGTGTTTGCAGCTCCAGGGAATACCCTGACGTCAGCAGTAGAGTAGCAGGATGAGGAAGATGTCCATGCTTGGGCTACTTGTGGCAAGAGCCTCCATCCCTGCCCTTGCCTGGGTGAGAGTTGCCGGAGCGCAGACGGAGGAAGGCCTTTGGACAGGTGCAAGGTAAGAATGATGCATGGTCGGCAGTCGTGGTGTAAACAGAAACATTTCTTGCAATCATCCTTACTGTTAGAGTAGTTTCACTTTCCGGTTTGAATAGCGTGAGCCTGGAAAGCCAATAGTCTAAATGTTCAGATGTCTGGTACCCAATAGTAGACATGAACTCATGTCTCTCACAGAAACATCAGGCGTTTTCCTTAAGCCAAGTGCTGGGAAGGGAATTTCTTCTGCAAAAGTACTGTGCTTCTGCTGCTTGTTCCATTTTAGAAAGTTTCCTCCCTTGGCCCTGCCTTGGTTGAATAGTCCTTTGTCTTCTATCTAGAAGCTCCAGGTTTTCTTCTTACAAGTTGTCTTTGTTTTCTTTGTCCACAGACAGGAGTCCCTGCTCTCCCAGAGCCCTGTTGATCATCAGAACCTGCTTGTGGCTGAGAATGCAGATGGCCACGAAAGGCCTAGAAGTAAAAACTGGAGCAAGGTTGTATGCAAGAAGATTTTCCCAGAGAAAAGCATCCTAGGAGCAGCAAGTGTCCTGGAGGTGCCAGTTGCCAGTATATGACTCCTAGGATGCTGTGGCGCTGCCAAAGTTGAAGAGGCTCAGAGAGCTGCCAGACATGATCCTCCAGCTGGAAAGGCAGATGTTGGGAGCTCCAGGGAATTCCTTGACGTCAGCAGTGGAGGAGCAGGATGAGGAAGATGTCCCCGCTTGGGCTACTTGTGGCAAGAGTGTCCGAGGCTCCCAGTGCCTCCGTGAGAGCGGCAGGACTGGAGACGGAGGAAGGCCTTTGGACAGGTGCAAGGTAAGAATGATGCATGGTCCCCAGTTGTGGTGAGTACAGAAACATTTCTTCCAAGCATCTCTAGCTTTTGAAATAGTTTGACATTCCGGTTTGAATTGCGTGAGCCTGGAAAGCCAGTAGTCTAAATGTTCAGATGTCTGCTATCCAATAGTAGACATGAACTCAAGTCTCTCATAGAAACATCAGACTTTTTCCTTAAGCCAAGTGCGGGGAGGGGAATTTCTTCTGCAAAACTACTGTGCTTCTGCTGCTTGTTCCATTTTAGAAAGTTTCCTGCTTTGGCCCTGCCTTGATTGAATAGTCCTTTCTCTTCTATCTAGAAGCTCCAGGTTTTCTTCTTACAAGTTGTCTTTGTTTTCTTTGTCCACAGACAGGAGTCCCTGCTCTCCCAGAGCCATGTCGATCATCAGAAGCTGCTTGTGGCTGCGGATGCACATGGCCACGAAAGACCTAGAAGTAAAAACTGGAGCAAGGTCGTATGCAAGAAGATTTTCCCAGAGAAAAGCATCCTAGGAGCAGCAAGTGTCCTGGAGGTGCCAGTTGCCAGTATATGACTCCTAGGATGCTGTGGCGCAGCCAAAGATGAAGAGGCTCAGAGAGCTGCCAGACATGATCCTCGAGCAGCAAAGGCAGGTGTTTGCAGCTCCAGGGAATTCCCTGACGTCAGCAGTGGAGGAGCAGGATGAGGAAGATGTCCACGCTTGGGCTACTTGTGGCAAGAGTGTCCAAGGCTCCCAGTGCCTCCGTGGGAGCTGCGGGACTGGAGACGGAGGAAGGCCTTTTGGCAGGACTGGCTGCTCCCTCAGAGCCGCGGCTCTCAGCAGAACCGTCTCGTTGCTGAGGATGCACCTGTCCAGGAAGAGCATTGCAGAGGAGTAGGAGTCCAGCTCATTGCAGTAAGGGAATGGCTGAGGGATGTTTCCCAGGAGCAACTTTGCTGGAGGTGCCAGTTCCAGTCCGTGAGTCGCAGGATGCTGCAGCGCTGCCATAGGAGAAGGCATTTGGCATGGTGCTAGAGAAGATCCTTGAGCAGCAAAGGCAAGTGTTTGCAGCTCCAGGGAATTCCTAGATGTCAGCAGTGGAAGATCAGGACGAGGAAGATGTCCGCGCTTGGGCTACTTGTGGCACGAGCCTCCATCCCTGCCCGACCCTGGGTGAGAGTTGCCAGAGCGCAGATGGAGGAAGGCCTTTGGACAGGTGCAAGGTAAGAATGATGGATGGTCGGCAGTTGTGGTGTAAACAGAAACATTTCTTGCAATCATCCCTTCTGTTAGAATAGTTTCACTTTCCGGTTTGAATAGCGTGAGCCTGGAGCGCCAATACTCTAAATGTTCAGACGTCTGCTCCCCAATAGTAGACATGAACTCAAGTCTCTCATAGCAACATCAGGCTTTTTCATTAAGCCAAGTGCTGGGAGGGGAATTTCTTCTGCAAAACTGCTCTGCTTCTTCTGCTTGTTCCATTTTAGAAAGTTTCCTGCTTTGGCCCTGCCTTGATTGAATAGTCCTTTCTCTTCTATCTAGAAGCTCCAGGTTTTCTTCTTACAAGTTGTCTTTGTTTTCTTTGTCCACAGACAGGAGTCCCTGCTCTCCCAGAGCCCTGTTGATCATCAGAAGCTGCTCGTGGCCGCGGATGCACATGGCCACGAAAGACCTAGAAGTAAAATCTGGAGCAAGGTCGTATGCAAGAAGATTTTCCCAGAGAAAAGCATCCTAGGAGCAGCAAGTGTCCTGGAGGTGCCAGTTGCCAGTATATGACTCCTAGGATGCTGTGGCGCAGCCAAAGATGAAGAGGCTCAGAGAGCTGCCAGACACGATCCTCGAGCAGGAAAGGCAGATGTTGGGAGCTCCAGGGAATTCCCCTGATGTCAGCAGTGGCGGAGCAGGATGAGGAAGATGTCCACGCTTGGGCTACTTGTGGCAAGAGCCTCCATCCTTGCCCTTGCCTGGGTGAGAGTTGCCGGAGCGCAGACGGAGGAAGGCCTTTGGACAGGTGCAAGGTAAGAATGATGCATGGTCGGCAGTCGTGGTGTAAACAGAAACATTTCTTGCAATCATCCCTACTGTTAGAGTAGTTTCACTTTCCGGTTTGAATAGCGTGAGCATGGAAAGCCAATAGTCTAAATGTTCAGATGTCTGGTACCCAATAGTAGACATGAACTCAAGTCTCTCATAGAAACATCAGGCTTTTTCCTTAAGCCAAGTGCTGGGAGGGGAATTTCTTCTGCAAAACTACTGTGCTTCTGCTGCTTGTTCCATTTTAGAAAGTTTCCTCCCTTGGCCCTGCCTTGATTGAATAGTCCTTTTTTTTCTAACTAGAAGCTCCAGGTTTTCTTCTTACAAGTTGTCTTTGTTTTCTTTGTCCACAGACAGGAGTCCCTGCTCTCCCAGAGCCATGTCGATCATCAGAAGCTGCTTGTGGCTGAGAATGCAGATGGCCACGAAAGGACTAGGAGTAAAAACTGGAGCAAGGACGTGTCCAAGAAGATTTTCCCAGAGGAAAGCATCCTAGGAGCAGCAAGTGTCCTGGAGGTGCCAGTTGCCAGTATATGACTCCTAGGATGCTGTGGCGCTGCCAAAGTTGAAGAGGCTCAGAGAGCTGCCAGACACGATCCTCGAGCAGGAAAGGCAGATGTTGGGAGCACCAGGGAATTCCCTGACGTCAGCAGTGGAGGAGCAGGATGAGGAAGATGTCCACGCTTGGGCTACTTGTGGCAAGAGTGTCCAAGGCTCCCAGTGCCTCCGTGGGAGCTGCAGGACTGGTGACGGAGGACAACCATTGGGCAGGACTGGCTGCTCCCTCAGAGCCGTGGCTCTCAGCAGAACCGTCTCATTGCTGAGGATGCACCTGTCCAGGAAGAGCATTGCAGAGGAGTAGGAGTCCAGCTCATTGCAGTAAGGGAATGGCTGAGGGATGTTTCCCAGGAGCAACTTTGCTGGAGGTGCCAGTTCCAGTCCGTGGCTCGCAGGATGCTGCAGCACTGCCATAGGAGAAGGGGTTTTGCATGGTGCTAGAGAAGGTCCTCGAGCAGCAAAGGCAGGTGTTTGCAGCTCCAGGGAATACCCTGACGTCAGCAGTGGAGTAGCAGGATGAGGAAGATGTCCACGCTTGGGCTACTTGTGGCAAGAGCCTCCATCCCTGCCCTTGCCTGGGTGAGAGTTGCCGGAGCGCAGATGGAGGAAGGCCTTTGGACAGGTGCAAGGTAAGAATGATGGATGGTCGGCAGTCGTGGTGTAAACAGAAACATTTCTTGCAATCATCCCTTCTGTTAGAATAGTTTCACTTTCCGGTTTGAATAGCGTGAGCCTGGAAAGCCAATAGTCTAAATGTTCAGATGTCTGGTACCCAATAGTAGACATGAACTCATGTCTCTCACAGAAACATCAGGTGTTTTCCTTAAGCCAAGTGCTGGGAGGGGAATTTCTTCTGCAATACTGCTGTGCTTCTGCTGCTTGTTCCATTTTAGAAAGTTTCCTGCTTTGGCCCTGCCTTGTTTGAATAGTCCTTTGTCTTCTAACTAGAAGCTCCAGGTTTTCTTCTTACAAGTTGTCTTTGTTTTCTTTGTCCACAGACAGGAGTCCCTGCTCTCCCAGAGCCATGTCGATCATCAGAACCTGCTTGTGGCTGAGGATGCAGATGGCCACGAAAGGCCTAGAAGTAAAAACTGGAGCAATGTCGTGTGCAAGAAGATTTTCCCAGAGAAAAGCATCCTAGGAGCGGCAAGTGTCATGTAGCTGCCAGTTTCCAGTATATGACTCTCAGGATGCTGTGGCGCTGCCAAAGGCGAAGAGGCTCAGAGAGCTGCCAGACACGATCCTCGAGCAGGAAAGGCAGATTTTAGGAGCTCCAGGGAATTCCCTGACGTCAGCAGTGGAGGAGCAGGATGAGGAAGATGTCCACGCTTGGGCTACTTGTGGCAAGAGTGTCCGAGGCTCCCAGTGCCTCCGTGAGAGCTGCAGGAGTGGAGTCAGAGGAAGGCCTTTGGACAGGACTGGCTCCTCCCTCAGAGCCATGGCTCTCAGCAGAACCGTCTCATTGCTGAGGATGCACCTGTCCAGGAAGAGCCTTGCAAAGGAGTAGGAGTCCAGCTCATTGCAGTAAGGGAATGGCTGAGGGATGTTTCCCAGGAGCAACTTTGCTGAAGGTGCCAGTTCCAGTCCATGGCTCGCAGGATGCTGCAGCACTGCCATAGGAGAAGGGGTTTGGCATGATGCTAGAGAAGGTCCTCGAGCAGCAAAGGCAGGTGTTTGCAGCTCCAGGGAATACCCTGACGTCAGCAGTAGAGTAGCAGGATGAGGAAGATGTCCATGCTTGGGCTACTTGTGGCAAGAGCCTCTATCCCTGCCCTTGCCTGGGTGAGAGTTGCCGGAGCGCAGACGGAGGAAGGCCTTTGGACAGGTGCAAGGTAAGAATGATGCATGGTCGGCAGTCGTGGTGTAAACAGAAACATTTCTTGCAATCATCCTTACTGTTAGAGTAGTTTCACTTTCCGGTTTGAATAGCGTGAGCCTGGAAAGCCAATAGTCTAAATGTTCAGATGTCTGGTACCCAATAGTAGACATGAACTCATGTCTCTCACAGAAACATCAGGCGTTTTCCTTAAGCCAAGTGCTGGGAGGGGAATTTCTTCTGCAATACTGCTGTGCTTCTGCTGCTTGTTCCATTTTAGAAAGTTTCCTCCCTTGGCTCTGCCTTGATTGAATAGTCCTTTCTCTTCTAACTAGAAGCTCCAGGTTTTCTTCTTACAAGTTGTCTTTGTTTTCTTTGTCCACAGACAGGAGTCCCTGCTCTCCCAGAGCCATGTCGATCATCAGAAGCTGCTTGTGGCTGCGGATGCACATGGCCACGAAAGACCTAGAAGTAAAATCTGGAGCAAGGTCGTGTCCAAGAAGATTTTCCCAGAGAAAAGCATCCTAGGAGCGGCAAGTGTCATGTAGCTGCCAGTTTCCAGTATATGACTCTCAGGATGCTGTGGCGCTGCCAAAGGCGAAGAGGATCAGAGAGCTGCCAGACACGATCCTCGAGCAGGAAAGGCAGATTTTAGGAGCTCCAGGGAATTCCCTGACGTCAGCAGTGGAGGAGCAGGATGAGGAAGATGTCCACGCTTGGGCTACTTGTGGCAAGAGTGTCCAAGGCTCCCAGTGCCTCCGTGAGAGCTGCAGGAGTGGAGTCAGAGGAAGGCCTTTGGACAGGACTGGCTCCTCCCTCAGAGCCATGGCTCTCAGCAGAACCGTCTCATTGCTGAGGATGCACCTGTCCAGGAAGAGCCTTGCAAAGGAGTAGGAGTCCAGCTCATTGCAGTAAGGGAATGGCTGAATGATGTTTCCCAGGAGCAACTATGCTGAAGGTGCCAGTTCCAGTCCATGGCTCGCAGGATGCTGCAGTACTGCCATAGGAGAAGGGGTTTGGCATGGTGCTAGAGAAGGTCCTCGAGCAGCAAAGGCAGGTGTTTGCAGCTCCAGGGAATACCCTGACGTCAGCAGTAGAGTAGCAGGATGAGGAATATCTCCAGGCTTGGGCTACTTGTGGCAAGAGCCTCTATCTCTGCCCTTGCCTGGGTGAGAGTTGCCGGAGCGCAGACGGAGGAAGGCCTTTGGACAGGTGCAAGGTAAGAATGATGCATGGTCGGCAGTCGTGGTGTAAACAGAAACATTTCTTGCAATCATCCTTACTGTTAGAGTAGTTTCACTTTCAGGTTTGAATAGCGTGAGCCTGGAAAGCCAATAGTCTAAATGTTCAGATGTCTGCTACCCTATAGTAGACATGAACTCAAGTCTCTCATAGAAACATGAGGTTTTTTCCTTAAGCCAAGTGCTGGGAGGGGAATTTCTTCTGCAAAAGTACTGTGCTTCTGCTGCTTGTTCCATTTTAGAAAGTTTCCTCCCTTGGCCCTGCCTTGATTGAATAGTCCTTTCTCTTCTAACTAGAAGCTCCAGGTTTTAATCTTACAAGTTGTCTTTGTTTTCTTTGTCCACAGACAGGAGTCCCTGCTCTCCCAGAGCCCTGTTGATCATCAGAACCTGCTTGTGGCTGCGGATGCAGATGGCCACGAAAGGCCTAGAAGTAAAAACTGGAGCAAGGTTGTATGCAAGAAGATTTTCCCAGAGAAAAGCATCCTAGGAGCAGCAAGTGTCCTGGAGGTGCCAGTTGCCAGTATATCACTCCTAGGATGCTGTGGCGCTGCCAAATTTGAAGAGGCTCAGAGAGCTGCCAGACATGATCCTCCAGCTGGAAAGGCAGATGTTGGGAGCTCCAGGGAATTCCCTGACGTCAGCAGTGGAGGAGCAGGATGAGGAAGATGTCCACGCTTGGGCTACTTGTGGCAAGAGTGTCCGAGGCTCCCAGTGCCTCCGTGAGAGCGGCAGGACTGGAGACGGAGGAAGGCCTTTGGACAGGTGCAAGGTAAGAATGATGCATGGTCCCCAGTTGTGGTGAGTACAGAAACATTTCTTCCAAGCATCTCTAGCTTTTGAAATAGTTTGACATTCCGGTTTGAATTGCGTGAGCCTGGAAAGCCAGTAGTCTAAATGTTCAGATGTCTGCTATCCAATAGTAGACATGAACTCAAGTCTCTCATAGAAACATCAGGCTTTTTCCTTAAGCCAAGTGCTGGGAGGGGAATTTCTTCTGCAAAACTACTGTGCTTCTGCTGCTTGTTCCATTTTAGAAAGTTTCCTCCCTTGGCCCTGCCTTGATTGAATAGTCCTTTTTTTTCTAACTAGAAGCTCCAGGTTTTCTTCTTACAAGTTGTCTTTGTTTTCTTTGTCCACAGACAGGAGTCCCTGCTCTCCCAGAGCCATGTCGATCATCAGAAGCTGCTCGTGGCCGCGGATGCACATGGCCACGAAAGACCTAGAAGTAAAATCTGGAGCAAGGTCGTATGCAAGAAGATTTTCCCAGAGAAAAGCATCCTAGGAGCAGCAAGTGTCCTGGAGGTGCCAGTTGCCAGTATATGACTCCTAGGATGCTGTGGCGCAGCCAAAGATGAAGAGGCTCAGAGAGCTGCCAGACATGATCCTCGAGCAGCAAAGGCAGGTGTTTGCAGCTCCAGGGAATTCCCTGACGTCAGCAGTGGAGGAGCAGGATGAGGAAGATGTCCACGCTTGGGCTACTTGTGGCAAGAGCCTCCATCCTTGCCCCTGCCTGGGTGAGAGTTGCCGGAGCGCAGACGGAGGAAGGCCTTTGGACAAGTGCAAGGTAAGAATGATGCATGGTCGGCAGTCGTGGTGTAAACAGACACATTTCTTGCAATCATCCCTACTGTTAGAGTAGTTTCACTTTCCGGTTTGAATAGCGTGAGCATGGAAAGCCAATAGTCTAAATGTTCAGATGTCTGGTACCCAATAGTAGACATGAACTCAAGTCTCTCATAGAAACATCAGGCTTTTTCCTTAAGCCAAGTGCTGGGAGGGGAATTTCTTCTGCAAAAGTACTGTGCTTCTGCTGCTTGTTCCATTTTAGAAAGTTTCCTCCCTTGGCCCTGCCTTGATTGAATAGTCCTTTTTTTTCTAACTAGAAGCTCCAGGTTTTCTTCTTACAAGTTGTCTTTGTTTTCTTTGTCCACAGACAGGAGTCCCTGCTCTCCCAGAGCCATGTCGATCATCAGAACCTGCTTGTGGCTGAGAATGCAGATGGCCACGAAAGGCCTAGGAGTAAAAACTGGAGCAAGGACGTGTGCAAGAAGATTTTCCCAGAGGAAAGCATCCTAGGAGCAGCAAGTGTCCTGGAGGTGCCAGTTGCCAGTATATGACTCCTAGGATGCTGTGGCGCTGCCAAAGGCAAAGAGGCTCAGAGAGCTGCCAGACACGATCCTCGAGCAGGAAAGGCACATGTTGGGAGCTCCAGGGAATTCCCTGACGTCAGCAGTGGAGGAGCAGGATGAGGAAGATGTCCACGCTTGGGCTACTTGTGGCAAGAGTGTCCAAGGCTCCCAGTGCCTCCGTGGGAGCTGCAGGACTGGTGACGGAGGACAACCATTGGGCAGGACTGGCTCCTCCCTCAGAGCCGTGGCTCTCAGCAGAACCGTCTCATTGCTGAGGATGCACCTGTCCAGGAAGAGCATTGCAGAGGAGTAGGAGTCCAGCTCATTGCAGTAAGGGAATGGCTGAGGGATGTTTCCCAGGAGCAACTTTGCTGGAGGTGCCAGTTCCAGTCCGTGGCTCGCAGGATGCTGCAGCTCTGCCTTAGGAGAAGGGGTTTTGCATGGTGCTAGAGAAGATCCTCGAGCAGCAAAGGCAGGTGTTTGCAGCTCCAGGGAATACCCTGACGTCAGCAGTGGAGTAGCAGGATGAGGAAGATGTCCACGCTTGGGCTACTTGTGGCAAGAGCCTCCATCCCTGCCTTTGCCTGGGTGAGAGTTGCCGGAGCGCAGATGGAGGAAGGCCTTTGGACAGGTGCAAGGTTAGAATGATGCATGGTCGGCAGTCGTGGTGTAAACAGAAACATTTCTTGCAATCATCCTTACTGTTAGAGTAGTTTCACTTTCCAGTTTGAATAGCGTGAGCCTGGAAAGCCAATAGTCTAAATGTTCAAATGTCTGGTTCCCAGTAGTAGACATGAACTCAAGTCTCTCATAGAAACATGAGGTTTTTTCCTTAAGCCAAGTGCTGGGAAGGGAATTTCTTCTGCAAAACTACTGTGCTTCTGCTGCTTGTTCCATTTTAGAAAGTTTCCTCCCTTGGCCCTACCTTGATTGAATGGTCCTTTGTCTTCTATCTAGAAGCTCCAGGTTTTCTTCTTACAAGTTGTCTTTGTTTTCTTTGTCCACAGACAGGAGTCCCTGCACTCCCAGAGCCATGTCGATCATCAGAACCTGCTTGTGGCTGCGGATGCAGATGGCCACGAAAGGCCTAGAAGTAAAAACTGGAGCAATGTCGTGTCCAAGAAGATTTTCCCAGAGAAAAGCATCCTAGGAGCAGCAAGTGTCCTGTAGCTGCCAGTTTCCAGTATATGACTCTCAGGATGCTGTGGCGCTGCCAAAGGCGAAGAGGCTCAGAGAGCTGCCAGACACGATCCTCCAGCAGGAAAGGCAGATTTTAGGAGCTCCAGGGAATTCCCTGATGTCAGCAGTGGAGGAGCAGGATGAGGAAGATCTCGACGCTTGGGCTACTTGTGGCAAGAGTGTCCAAGGCTCCCAGTGCCTCCGTGAGAGCTGCAGGAGTGGAGTCAGAGGAAGGCCTTTGGACAGGACTCGCTGCTCCCTCAGAGCCATGGCTCTCAGCAGAACCGTCTCATTGCTGAGGATGCACCTGTCCAGGAAGAGCCTTGCAAAGGAGTAGGAGTCCAGCTCATTGCAGTAAGGGAATGGCTGAATGATGTTTCCCAGGAGCAACTATGCTGAAGGTGCCAGTTCCAGTCCATGGCTCGCAGGATGCTGCAGCACTGCCATAGGAGAAGGGGTTTGGCATGGTGCTAGAGAAGATCCTCGAGCCGCAAAGGCAGGTGTTTGCAGCTCCAGGGAATACCCTGACGTCAGCAGTGGAGTAGCAGGATGAGGAAGATGTCTACGCTTGGGCTACTTGTGGCAAGAGCCTCCATCCTTGCCCTTGCCTGGGTGAGAGTTGCCAGAGCGCAGACGGAGGAAGGCCTTTGGACAGGTGCAAGGTAAGAATGATGCATGGTCGGCAGTCGTGGTGTAAACAGAAACATTTCTTGCAATCATCCCTACTGTTAGAGTAGTTTCACTTTCCGGTTTGAATAGCGTGAGCCTGGAAAGCCAATAGTCTAAATGTTCAGATGTCTGGTACCCAATAGTAGACATGAACTCAAGTCTCTCATAGAAACATCAGGCTTTTTCCTTAAGCCAAGTGCTGGGAGGGGAATTTCTTCTGCAAAACTACTGTGCTTCTGCTGCTTGTTCCATTTTAGAAAGTTTCCTCCCTTGGCCCTGCCTTGATTGAATAGTCCTTTTTTTTCTAACTAGAAGCTCCAGGTTTTCTTCTTACAAGTTGTCTTTGTTTTCTTTGTCCACAGACAGGAGTCCCTGCTCTCCCAGAGCCATGTCGATCATCAGAAGCTGCTTGTGGCTGCGGATGCAGATGGCCACGAAAGGCCTAGGAGTAAAAACTGGAGCAAGGACGTGTGCAAGAAGATTTTCCCAGAGGAAAGCATCCTAGGAGCAGCAAGTGTCCTGGAGGTGCCAGTTGCCAGTATATGACTCCTAGGATGCTGTGGCGCTGCCAAAGGCAAAGAGGCTCAGAGAGCTGCCAGACACGATCCTCGAGCAGGAAAGGCAGATGTTGGGAGCACCAGGGAATTCCCTGCCGTCAGCAGTGGAGGAGCAGGATGAGGAAGATGTCCACGCTTGGGCTACTTGTGGCAAGAGTGTCCAAGGCTCCCAGTGCCTCCGTGGGAGCTGCAGGACTGGTGACGGAGGAAGGCCTTTGGGCAGGACTGGCTGCTCCCTCAGAGCCGTGGCTCTCAGCAGAACCGTCTCATTGCCTAGGATGCACCTGTCCAGGAAGAGCATTGCAGAGGAGTAGGAGTCCAGCTCATTGCAGTAAGGGAATGGCTGAGGGATGTTTCCCAGGAGCAACTTTGCTGGAGGTGCCAGTTCCAGTCCGTGGCTCGCAGGATGCTGCAGCACTGCCATAGGAGAAGGGGTTTTGCATGGTGCTAGAGAAGATCCTCGAGCCGCAAAGGCAGGTGTTTGCAGCTCCAGGGAATACCCTGACGTCAGCAGTGGAGTAGCAGGATGAGGAAGATGTCCATGCTTGGGCTACTTGTGGCAAGAGCCTCTATCTCTGCCCTTGCCTGGGTGAGAGTTGCCGGAGCGCAGACGGAGGAAGGCCTTTGGACAGGTGCAAGGTAAGAATGATGCATGGTCGGCAGTCGTGGTGTAAACAGAAACATTTCTTGCAATCATCCTTACTGTTAGAGTAGTTTCACTTTCAGGTTTGAATAGCGTGAGCCTGGAAAGCCAATAGTCTAAATGTTCAGATGTCTGCTACCCTATAGTAGACATGAACTCAAGTCTCTCATAGAAACATGAGGTTTTTTCCTTAAGCCAAGTGCTGGGAGGGGAATTTCTTCTGCAAAAGTACTGTGCTTCTGCTGCTTGTTCCATTTTAGAAAGTTTCCTCCCTTGGCCCTGCCTTGATTGAATAGTCCTTTCTCTTCTAACTAGAAGCTCCAGGTTTTAATCTTACAAGTTGTCTTTGTTTTCTTTGTCCACAGACAGGAGTCCCTGCTCTCCCAGAGCCCTGTTGATCATCAGAACCTGCTTGTGGCTGCGGATGCAGATGGCCACGAAAGGCCTAGAAGTAAAAACTGGAGCAATGTCGTGTCCAAGAAGATTTTCCCAGAGAAAAGCATCCTAGGAGCAGCAAGTGTCCTGGAGGTGCCAGTTGCCAGTATATCACTCCTAGGATGCTGTGGCGCTGCCAAATTTGAAGAGGCTCAGAGAGCTGCCAGACATGATCCTCCAGCTGGAAAGGCAGATGTTGGGAGCTCCAGGGAATTCCCTGACGTCAGCAGTGGAGGAGCAGGATGAGGAAGATGTCCACGCTTGGGCTACTTGTGGCAAGAGTGTCCGAGGCTCCCAGTGCCTCCGTGAGAGCGGCAGGACTGGAGACGGAGGAAGGCCTTTGGACAGGTGCAAGGTAAGAATGATGCATGGTCCCCAGTTGTGGTGAGTACAGAAACATTTCTTCCAAGCATCTCTAGCTTTTGAAATAGTTTGACATTCCGGTTTGAATTGCGTGAGCCTGGAAAGCCAGTAGTCTAAATGTTCAGATGTCTGCTATCCAATAGTAGACATGAACTCAAGTCTCTCATAGAAACATCAGACTTTTTCCTTAAGCCAAGTGCTGGGAGGGGAATTTCTTCTGCAAAACTACTGTGCTTCTGCTGCTTGTTCCATTTTAGAAAGTTTCCTGCTTTGGCCCTGCCTTGATTGAATAGTCCTTTCTCTTCTATCTAGAAGCTCCAGGTTTTCTTCTTACAAGTTGTCTTTGTTTTCTTTGTCCACAGACAGGAGTCCCTGCTCTCCCAGAGCCATGTCGATCATCAGAAGCTGCTCGTGGCCGCGGATGCACATGGCCACGAAAGACCTAGAAGTAAAATCTGGAGCAAGGTCGTATGCAAGAAGATTTTCCCAGAGAAAAGCATCCTAGGAGCAGCAAGTGTCCTGGAGGTGCCAGTTGCCAGTATATGACTCCTAGGATGCTGTGGCGCAGCCAAAGATGAAGAGGCTCAGAGAGCTGCCAGACATGATCCTCGAGCAGCAAAGGCAGGTGTTTGCAGCTCCAGGGAATTCCCTGACGTCAGCAGTGGAGGAGCAGGATGAGGAAGATGTCCACGCTTGGGCTACTTGTGGCAAGCGTGTCCAAGGCTCCCAGTGCCTCCGTGGGAGCTGCAGGAGTGGAGACGGAGGAAGGCCTTTTGGCAGGACTGGCTGCTCCCTCAGAGCCGCGGCTCTCAGCAGAACCGTCTCGTTGCTGAGGATGCACCTGTCCAGGAAGAGCATTGCAGAGGAGTAGGAGTCCAGCTCATTGCAGTAAGGGAATGGCTGAGGGATGTTTCCCAGGAGCAACTTTGCTGCAGGTGCCAGTTCCAGTCCGTGAGTCGCAGGATGCTGCAGCGCTGCCATAGGAGAAGGGGTTTTGCATGGTGCTAGAGAAGGTCCTCGAGCAGCAAAGGCAGGTTTTTGCAGCTCCAGGGAATACCCTGACGTCAGCAGTGGAGTAGCAGGATGAGGAAGATGTCCACGCTTGGGCTACTTGTGGCAAGAGCCTCCATCCCTGCCCTTGCCTGGGTGAGAGTTGCCGGAGCGCAGATGGAGGAAGGCCTTTGGACAGGTGCAAGGTAAGAATGATGGATGGTCGGCAGTCGTGGTGTAAACAGAAACATTTCTTGCAATCATCCTTACTGTTAGAGTAGTTTCACTTTCAGGTTTGAATAGCGTGAGCCTGGAAAGCCAATAGTCTAAATGTTCAGATGTCTGGTACCCAGTAGTA
The DNA here is from genome assembly GCF_041296385.1 of Aphelocoma coerulescens. Lineage (NCBI taxonomy): Eukaryota > Metazoa > Chordata > Aves > Passeriformes > Corvidae > Aphelocoma > Aphelocoma coerulescens. The sequence continues at coordinate 1,155,770 of NW_027184003.1, read as the reverse complement.
GACATGAACTCAAGTCTCTCATAGGAACATGAGGTTTTTTCCTTAAGCCAAGTGCTGGGAGGGGAATTTCTTCTGCAAAACTACTGTGCTTCTGCTGCTTGTTCCATTTTAGAAAGTTTCCTCTTTTGGCCCTGCCTTGATTGAATAGTCCTTTCTCTTCTAACTAGAAGCTCCAGGTTTTAATCTTACAAGTTGTCTTTGTTTTCTTTGTCCACAGACAGGAGTCCCTGCTCTCCCAGAGCCATGTCGATCATCAGAAGCTGCTTGTGGCTGCGGATGCAGATGGCCACAAAAGGCCTAGAAGTAAAATCTGCAGCAAGGTTGTGTGCAAGAAGATTTTCCCAGAGAAAAGCATCCTAGGAGCAGCAAGTGTCCTGGAGCTGCCAGTTGCCAGTATATGACTCCTAGGATGTTGTTGCGCTTCCAAAGTGTAAGAGGCTCAGAGAGCTGCCAGACACGATCCTCGAGCAGGAAAGGAAGATGTTGGGAGCTCCAGGGAATTCCCTGATGTCAGCAGTGGAGGAGCAGGATGAGGAAGATGTCCACGCTTGGGCTACTTGTGGCAAGAGTGTCCAAGGCTCCCAGTGCCTCCGTGGGAGCTGCAGGACTGGTGACGGAGGAAGGCCTTTGGGCAGGACTGGCTCCTCCCTCAGAGCCATGGCTCTCAGCAGAACCGTCTCATTGCTGAGGATGCACCTGTCCAGGAAGAGCCTTGCAAAGGAGTAGGAGTCCAGCTCATTGCAGTAAGGGAATGGCTGAATGATGTTTCCCAGGAGCAACTATGCTGAAGGTGCCAGTTCCAGTCCATGGCTCGCAGGATGCTGCAGCACTGCCATAGGAGAAGGGGTTTGGCATGGTGCTAGAGAAGATCCTCGAGCAGCAAAGGCAGGTGTTTGCAGCTCCAGGGAATACCCTGACGTCAGCAGTGGAGTAGCAGGATGAGGAAGATGTCCATGCTTGGGCTACTTGTGGCAAGAGCCTCTATCCCTGCCCTTGCCTCGGTGAGAGTTGCCGGAGCGCAGACGGAGGAAGGCCTTTGGACAGGTGCAAGGTAAGAATGATGCATGGTCGGCAGTCGTGGTGTAAACAGAAACATTTCTTGCAATCATCCTTACTGTTAGAGTAGTTTCACTTTCCGGTTTGAATAGCGTGAGCCTGGAAAGCCAATAGTCTAAATGTTCAGATGTCTGGTACCCAATAGTAGACATGAACTCATGTCTCTCACAGAAACATCAGGCGTTTTCCTTAAGCCAAGTGCTGGGAGGGGAATTTCTTCTGCAATACTGCTGTGCTTCTGCTGCTTGTTCCATTTTAGAAAGTTTCCTGCTTTGGCTCTGCCTTGATTGAATAGTCCTTTCTCTTCTAACTAGAAGCTCCAGGTTTTCTTCTTACACGTTGTCTTTGTTTTCTTTGTCCACAGACAGGAGTCCCTGCTCTCCCAGAGCCATGTCGATCATCAGAAGCTGCTTGTGGCCGTGGATGCAGATGGCCACGAAAGGCCTAGAAGTAAAATCTGCAGCAAGGTCGTGTGCAAGAAGATTTTCCCAGAGAAAAGCATCCTAGGAGCAGCAAGTGTCCTGGAGCTGCCAGTTGCCAGTATATGACTCCTAGGATGCTGTTGCGCTTCCAAAATGTAAGAGGCTCAGAGAGCTGCCAGACACGATCCTCGAGCAGGAAAGGCAGATGTTGGGAGCTCCAGGGAATTCCCTGATGTCAGCAGTGGCGGAGCAGGATGAGGAAGATGTCCACGCTTGGGCTACTTGTGGCAAGAGTGTCCAAGGCTCCCAGTGCCTCCGTGGGAGCTGCAGGAGTGGAGACGGAGGAAGGCCTTTGGGCAGGACTGGCTGCTCCCTCAGAGCCGCGACTCTCAGCAGAACCGTCTCATTGCTGAGGATGCCCCTATCCAGGAAGAGCCTTGCAAAGGAGTAGGAGTCCAGCTCATTGCAGTAAGGGAATGGCTGAAGGATGTTTCCCAGGAGCAACTATGCTGAAGGTGCCAGTTCCAGTCCATGGCTCGCAGGATGCTGCAGCACTGCCACAGGAGAAGGCATTTGGCATGGTGCTAGAGAAGATCCTCGAGCAGCAAAGGCAGGTGTTTGCAGCTCCAGGGAATTCCTAGATGTCAGCAGTGGAAGATCAGGATGAGGAATATCTCCAGGCTTGGGCTACTTGTGGCAAGAGCCTCCATCCCTGCCCGAGGTTGGGTGAGAGTTGCCAGAGCGCAGACGGAGGAAGGCCTTTGGACAGGTGCAAGGTAAGAATGATGCATGGTCGGCAGTCGTGGTGTGAGCAGAAACATTTCTTGCAATCGCCTCTAGCTTTTAGAGTAGTTTCACTTTCCGGTTTGAATAGTGTGAGCCTGGAAAGCCAATAGTCTAAATGTTCAGATGTCTGCTACCCTATAGTAGACATGAACTCAAGTCTCTCATAGAAACATGAGGTTTTTTCCTTAAGCCAAGTGCTGGGAGGGGAATTTCTTCTGCAAATCTACTGTGCTTCTGCTGCTTGTTCCATTTTAGAAAGTTTCCTCCCTTGGCCCTGCCTTGATTGAATAGTCCTTTCTCTTCTAACTAGAAGCTCCAGGTTTTAATCTTACAAGTTGTCTTTGTTTTCTTTGTCCACAGACAGGAGTCCCTGCTCTCCCAGAGCCCTGTTGATCATCAGAACCTGCTTGTGGCTGAGAATGCAGATGGCCACGAAAGGCCTAGAAGTAAAAACTGGAGCAAGGTTGTATGCAAGAAGATTTTCCCAGAGAAAAGCATCCTAGGAGCAGCAAGTGTCCTGGAGCTGCCAGTTGCCAGTATATCACTCCTAGGATGCTGTGGCGCTGCCAAATTTGAAGAGGCTCAGAGAGCTGCCAGACATGATCCTCCAGCTGGAAAGGCAGATGTTGGGAGCTCCAGGGAATTCCCTGACGTCAGCAGTGGAGGAGCAGGATGAGGAAGATGTCCACGCTTGGGCTACTTGTGGCAAGAGTGTCCGAGGCTCCCAGTGCCTCCGTGAGAGCGGCAGGACTGGAGACGGAGGAAGGCCTTTGGACAGGTGCAAGGTAAGAATGATGCATGGTCCCCAGTTGTGGTGAGTACAGAAACATTTCTTCCAAGCATCTCTAGCTTTTGAAATAGTTTGACATTCCGGTTTGAATTGCGTGAGCCTGGAAAGCCAGTAGTCTAAATGTTCAGATGTCTGCTATCCAATAGTAGACATGAACTCAAGTCTCTCATAGAAACATCAGACTTTTTCCTTAAGCCAAGTGCTGGGAGGGGAATTTCTTCTGCAAAACTACTGTGCTTCTGCTGCTTGTTCCATTTTAGAAAGTTTCCTGCTTTGGCCCTGCCTTGATTGAATAGTCCTTTCTCTTCTATCTAGAAGCTCCAGGTTTTCTTCTTACAAGTTGTCTTTGTTTTCTTTGTCCACAGACAGGAGTCCCTGCTCTCCCAGAGCCCTGTTGATCATCAGAAGCTGCTTGTGGCCGCGGATGCACATGGCCACGAAAGACCTAGAAGTAAAATCTGGAGCAAGGTCGTATGCAAGAAGATTTTCCCAGAGAAAAGCATCCTAGGAGCAGCAAGTGTCCTGGAGGTGCCAGTTGCCAGTATATGACTCCTAGGATGCTGTGGCGCAGCCAAAGATGAAGAGGCTCAGAGAGCTGCCAGACACGATCCTCGAGCAGGAAAGGCAGATGTTGGGAGCTCCAGGGAATTCCCTGATGTCAGCAGTGGCGGAGCAGGATGAGGAAGATGTCCACGCTTGGGCTACTTGTGGCAAGAGCCTCCATCCTTGCCCCTGCCTGGGTGAGAGTTGCCGGAGCGCAGACGGAGGAAGGCCTTTGGACAGGTGCAAGGTAAGAATGATGCATGGTCGGCAGTCGTGGTGTAAACAGAAACATTTCTTGCAATCATCCCTACTGTTAGAGTAGTTTCACTTTCCGGTTTGAATAGCGTGAGCATGGAAAGCCAATAGTCTAAATGTTCAGATGTCTGGTACCCAATAGTAGACATGAACTCAAGTCTCTCATAGAAACATCAGGCTTTTTCCTTAAGCCAAGTGCTGGGAGGGGAATTTCTTCTGCAAAAGTACTGTGCTTCTGCTGCTTGTTCCATTTTAGAAAGTTTCCTCCCTTGGCCCTGCCTTGATTGAATAGTCCTTTTTTTTCTAACTAGAAGCTCCAGGTTTTCTTCTTACAAGTTGTCTTTGTTTTCTTTGTCCACAGACAGGAGTCCCTGCTCTCCCAGAGCCATGTCGATCATCAGAACCTGCTTGTGGCTGAGAATGCAGATGGCCACGAAAGGCCTAGGAGTAAAAACTGGAGCAAGGACGTGTGCAAGAAGATTTTCCCAGAGGAAAGCATCCTAGGGGCAGCAAGTGTCCTGGAGGTGCCAGTTGCCAGTATATGACTCCTAGGATGCTGTGGCGCTGCCAAAGGCAAAGAGGCTCAGAGAGCTGCCAGACACGATCCTCGAGCAGGAAAGGCAGATGTTGGGAGCACCAGGGAATTCCCTGACGTCAGCAGTGGAGGAGCAGGATGAGGAAGATGTCCACGCTTGGGCTACTTGTGGCAAGAGTGTCCAAGGCTCCCAGTGCCTCCGTGGGAGCTGCAGGACTGGTGATGGAGGACAACCATTGGGCAGGACTGGCTGCTCCCTCAGAGCCGTGGCTCTCAGCAGAACCGTCTCATTGCTGAGGATGCACCTGTCCAGGAAGAGCCTTGCAAAGGAGTAGGAGTCCAGCTCATTGCAGTAAGGGAATGGCTGAGGGATGTTTCCCAGGTGCAACTTTGCTGGAGGTGCCAGTTCCAGTCCGTGGCTCGCAGGATGCTGCAGCACTGCCATAGGAGAAGGGGTTTTGCATGGTGCTAGAGAAGATCCTCGAGCAGCAAAGGCAGGTGTTTGCAGCTCCAGGGAATACCCTGACGTCAGCAGTGGAGTAGCAGGATGAGGAAGATGTCCACGCTTGGGCTACTTGTGGCAAGAGCCTCCATCCCTGCCCTTGCCTGGGTGAGAGTTGCCGGAGCGCAGATGGAGGAAGGCCTTTGGACAGGTGCAAGGTAAGAATGATGGATGGTCGGCAGTCGTGGTGTAAACAGAAACATTTCTTGCAATCATCCCTTCTGTTAGAATAGTTTCACTTTCCGGTTTGAATAGCGTGAGCCTGGAAAGCCAATAGTCTAAATGTTCAGATGTCTGGTACCCAGTAGTAGACATGAACTCAAGTCTCTCATAGAAACATGAGGTTTTTTCCTTAAGCCAAGTGCTGGGAAGGGAATTTCTTCTGCAAAACTACTGTGCTTCTGCTGCTTGTTCCATTTTAGAAAGTTTCCTCCCTTGGCCCTGCCTTGTTTGAATAGTCCTTTCTCTTCTAACTAGAAGCTCCAGGTTTTCTTCTTACAAGTTGTCTTTGTTTTCTTTGTCCACAGACAGGAGTCCCTGCTCTCCCAGAGCCATGTCGATCATCAGAACCTGCTTGTGGCTGAGAATGCAGATGGCCACGAAAGGCCTAGAAGTAAAAACTGGAGCAATGTCGTGTCCAAGAAGATTTTCCCAGAGAAAAGCATCCTAGGAGCGGCAAGTGTCATGTAGCTGCCAGTTTCCAGTATATGACTCTCAGGATGCTGTGGCGCTGCCAAAGGCGAAGAGGATCAGAGAGCTGCCAGACACGATCCTCCAGCAGGAAAGGCAGATTTTAGGAGCTCCAGGGAATTCCCTGACGTCAGCAGTGGAGGAGCAGGATGAGGAAGATGTCCACGCTTGGGCTACTTGTGGCAAGAGTGTCCAAGGCTCCCAGTGCCTCCGTGAGAGCTGCAGGAGTGGAGTCAGAGGAAGGCCTTTGGACAGGACTGGCTCCTCCCTCAGAGCCATGGCTCTCAGCAGAACCGTCTCATTGCTGAGGATGCACCTGTCCAGGAAGAGCCTTGCAAAGGAGTAGGAGTCCAGCTCATTGCAGTAAGGGAATGGCTGAATGATGTTTCCCAGGAGCAACTATGCTGAAGGTGCCAGTTCCAGTCCATGGCTCGCAGGATGCTGCAGTACTGCCATAGGAGAAGGGGTTTGGCATGGTGCTAGAGAAGGTCCTCGAGCAGCAAAGGCAGGTGTTTGCAGCTCCAGGGAATACCCTGACGTCAGCAGTAGAGTAGCAGGATGAGGAATATCTCCAGGCTTGGGCTACTTGTGGCAAGAGCCTCTATCTCTGCCCTTGCCTGGGTGAGAGTTGCCGGAGCGCAGACGGAGGAAGGCCTTTGGACAGGTGCAAGGTAAGAATGATGCATGGTCGGCAGTCGTGGTGTAAACAGAAACATTTCTTGCAATCATCCTTACTGTTAGAGTAGTTTCACTTTCAGGTTTGAATAGCGTGAGCCTGGAAAGCCAATAGTCTAAATGTTCAGATGTCTGCTACCCTATAGTAGACATGAACTCAAGTCTCTCATAGAAACATGAGGTTTTTTCCTTAAGCCAAGTGCTGGGAGGGGAATTTCTTCTGCAAAAGTACTGTGCTTCTGCTGCTTGTTCCATTTTAGAAAGTTTCCTCCCTTGGCCCTGCCTTGATTGAATAGTCCTTTCTCTTCTAACTAGAAGCTCCAGGTTTTAATCTTACAAGTTGTCTTTGTTTTCTTTGTCCACAGACAGGAGTCCCTGCTCTCCCAGAGCCCTGTTGATCATCAGAACCTGCTTGTGGCTGCGGATGCAGATGGCCACGAAAGGCCTAGAAGTAAAAACTGGAGCAAGGTTGTATGCAAGAAGATTTTCCCAGAGAAAAGCATCCTAGGAGCAGCAAGTGTCCTGGAGGTGCCAGTTGCCAGTATATCACTCCTAGGATGCTGTGGCGCTGCCAAATTTGAAGAGGCTCAGAGAGCTGCCAGACATGATCCTCCAGCTGGAAAGGCAGATGTTGGGAGCTCCAGGGAATTCCCTGACGTCAGCAGTGGAGGAGCAGGATGAGGAAGATGTCCACGCTTGGGCTACTTGTGGCAAGAGTGTCCGAGGCTCCCAGTGCCTCCGTGAGAGCGGCAGGACTGGAGACGGAGGAAGGCCTTTGGACAGGTGCAAGGTAAGAATGATGCATGGTCCCCAGTTGTGGTGAGTACAGAAACATTTCTTCCAAGCATCTCTAGCTTTTGAAATAGTTTGACATTCCGGTTTGAATTGCGTGAGCCTGGAAAGCCAGTAGTCTAAATGTTCAGATGTCTGCTATCCAATAGTAGACATGAACTCAAGTCTCTCATAGAAACATCAGGCTTTTTCCTTAAGCCAAGTGCTGGGAGGGGAATTTCTTCTGCAAAACTACTGTGCTTCTGCTGCTTGTTCCATTTTAGAAAGTTTCCTGCTTTGGCCCTGCCTTGATTGAATAGTCCTTTCTCTTCTATCTAGAAGCTCCAGGTTTTCTTCTTACAAGTTGTCTTTGTTTTCTTTGTCCACAGACAGGAGTCCCTGCTCTCCCAGAGCCATGTCGATCATCAGAAGCTGCTCGTGGCCGCGGATGCACATGGCCACGAAAGACCTAGAAGTAAAATCTGGAGCAAGGTCGTATGCAAGAAGATTTTCCCAGAGAAAAGCATCCTAGGAGCAGCAAGTGTCCTGGAGGTGCCAGTTGCCAGTATATGACTCCTAGGATGCTGTGGCGCAGCCAAAGATGAAGAGGCTCAGAGAGCTGCCAGACATGATCCTCGAGCAGCAAAGGCAGGTGTTTGCAGCTCCAGGGAATTCCCTGACGTCAGCAGTGGAGGAGCAGGATGAGGAAGATGTCCACGCTTGGGCTACTTGTGGCAAGAGCCTCCATCCTTGCCCCTGCCTGGGTGAGAGTTGCCGGAGCGCAGACGGAGGAAGGCCTTTGGACAGGTGCAAGGTAAGAATGATGCATGGTCGGCAGTCGTGGTGTAAACAGACACATTTCTTGCAATCATCCCTACTGTTAGAGTAGTTTCACTTTCCGGTTTGAATAGCGTGAGCATGGAAAGCCAATAGTCTAAATGTTCAGATGTCTGGTACCCAATAGTAGACATGAACTCAAGTCTCTCATAGAAACATCAGGCTTTTTCCTTAAGCCAAGTGCTGGGAGGGGAATTTCTTCTGCAAAAGTACTGTGCTTCTGCTGCTTGTTCCATTTTAGAAAGTTTCCTCCCTTGGCCCTGCCTTGATTGAATAGTCCTTTTTTTTCTAACTAGAAGCTCCAGGTTTTCTTCTTACAAGTTGTCTTTGTTTTCTTTGTCCACAGACAGGAGTCCCTGCTCTCCCAGAGCCATGTCGATCATCAGAACCTGCTTGTGGCTGAGAATGCAGATGGCCACGAAAGGCCTAGGAGTAAAAACTGGAGCAAGGACGTGTGCAAGAAGATTTTCCCAGAGGAAAGCATCCTAGGAGCAGCAAGTGTCCTGGAGGTGCCAGTTGCCAGTATATGACTCCTAGGATGCTGTGGCGCTGCCAAAGGCAAAGAGGCTCAGAGAGCTGCCAGACACGATCCTCGAGCAGGAAAGGCACATGTTGGGAGCTCCAGGGAATTCCCTGACGTCAGCAGTGGAGGAGCAGGATGAGGAAGATGTCCACGCTTGGGCTACTTGTGGCAAGAGTGTCCAAGGCTCCCAGTGCCTCCGTGGGAGCTGCAGGACTGGTGACGGAGGACAACCATTGGGCAGGACTGGCTCCTCCCTCAGAGCCGTGGCTCTCAGCAGAACCGTCTCATTGCTGAGGATGCACCTGTCCAGGAAGAGCCTTGCAAAGGAGTAGGAGTCCAGCTCATTGCAGTAAGGGAATGGCTGAGGGATGTTTCCCAGGAGCAACTTTGCTGGAGGTGCCAGTTCCAGTCCATGGCTCGCAGGATGCTGCAGCACTGCCATAGGAGGAGGGGTTTTGCATGGTGCTAGAGAAGATCCTCGAGCAGCAAAGGCAGGTGTTTGCAGCTCCAGGGAATACCCTGACGTCAGCAGTGGAGTAGCAGGATGAGGAAGATGTCCACGCTTGGGCTACTTGTGGCAAGAGCCTCCATCCCTGCCCTTGCCTGGGTGAGAGTTGCCGGAGCGCAGATGGAGGAAGGCCTTTGGACAGGTGCAAGGTAAGAATGATGGATGGTCGGCATTCGTGGTGTAAACAGAAACATTTCTTGCAATCATCCCTTCTGTTAGAATAGTTTCACTTTCCGGTTTGAATAGCGTGAGCCTGGAAAGCCAATAGTCTAAATGTTCAGATGTCTGGTACCCAGTAGTAGACATGAACTCAAGTCTCTCATAGAAACATGAGGTTTTTTCCTTAAGCCAAGTGCTGGGAAGGGAATTTCTTCTGCAAAACTACTGTGCTTCTGCTGCTTGTTCCATTTTAGAAAGTTTCCTCCCTTGGCCCTGCCTTGTTTGAATAGTTTTTTCTCTTCTAACTAGAAGCTCCAGGTTTTCTTCTTACAAGTTGTCTTTGTTTTCTTTGTCCACAGACAGGAGTCCCTGCTCTCCCAGAGCCATGTCGATCATCAGAACCTGCTTGTGGCTGAGAATGCAGATGGCCACGAAAGGCCTAGAAGTAAAAACTGGAGCAATGTCGTGTCCAAGAAGATTTTCCCAGAGAAAAGCATCCTAGGAGCGGCAAGTGTCATGTAGCTGCCAGTTTCCAGTATATGACTCTCAGGATGCTGTGGCGCAGCCAAAGGCGAAGAGGATCAGAGAGCTGCCAGACACGATCCTCCAGCAGGAAAGGCAGATGTTGGGAGCTCCAGGGAATTCCCTGACGTCAGCAGTGGAGGAGCAGGATGAGGAAGATGTCCACGCTTGGGCTACTTGTGGCAAGAGTGTCCAAGGCTCCCAGTGCCTCCGTGAGAGCTGCAGGAGTGGAGTCAGAGGAAGGCCTTTGGACAGGACTGGCTCCTCCCTCAGAGCCATGGCTCTCAGCAGAACCGTCTCATTGCTGAGGATGCACCTGTCCAGGAAGAGCCTTGCAAAGGAGTAGGAGTCCAGCTCATTGCAGTAAGGGAATGGCTGAATGATGTTTCCCAGGAGCAACTATGCTGAAGGTGCCAGTTCCAGTCCATGGCTCGCAGGATGCTGCAGTACTGCCATAGGAGAAGGGGTTTGGCATGGTGCTAGAGAAGGTCCTCGAGCAGCAAAGGCAGGTGTTTGCAGCTCCAGGGAATACCCTGACGTCAGCAGTAGAGTAGCAGGATGAGGAAGATGTCCATGCTTGGGCTACTTGTGGCAAGAGCCTCTATCTCTGCCCTTGCCTGGGTGAGAGTTGCCGGAGCGCAGACGGAGGAAGGCCTTTGGACAGGTGCAAGGTAAGAATGATGCATGGTCGGCAGTCGTGGTGTAAACAGAAACATTTCTTGCAATCATCCTTACTGTTAGAGTAGTTTCACTTTCAGGTTTGAATAGCGTGAGCCTGGAAAGCCAATAGTCTAAATGTTCAGATGTCTGCTACCCTATAGTAGACATGAACTCAAGTCTCTCATAGAAACATGAGGTTTTTTCCTTAAGCCAAGTGCTGGGAGGGGAATTTCTTCTGCAAAAGTACTGTGCTTCTGCTGCTTGTTCCATTTTAGAAAGTTTCCTCCCTTGGCCCTGCCTTGATTGAATAGTCCTTTCTCTTCTAACTAGAAGCTCCAGGTTTTAATCTTACAAGTTGTCTTTGTTTTCTTTGTCCACAGACAGGAGTCCCTGCTCTCCCAGAGCCCTGTTGATCATCAGAACCTGCTTGTGGCTGAGAATGCAGATGGCCACGAAAGGCCTAGAAGTAAAAACTGGAGCAAGGTTGTATGCAAGAAGATTTTCCCAGAGAAAAGCATCCTAGGAGCAGCAAGTGTCCTGGAGCTGCCAGTTGCCAGTATATCACTCCTAGGATGCTGTGGCGCTGCCAAATTTGAAGAGGCTCAGAGAGCTGCCAGACATGATCCTCCAGCTGGAAAGGCAGATGTTGGGAGCTCCAGGGAATTCCCTGACGTCAGCAGTGGAGGAGCAGGATGAGGAAGATGTCCACGCTTGGGCTACTTGTGGCAAGAGTGTCCGAGGCTCCCAGTGCCTCCGTGAGAGCGGCAGGACTGGAGACGGAGGAAGGCCTTTGGACAGGTGCAAGGTAAGAATGATGCATGGTCCCCAGTTGTGGTGAGTACAGAAACATTTCTTCCAAGCATCTCTAGCTTTTGAAATAGTTTGACATTCCGGTTTGAATTGCGTGAGCCTGGAAAGCCAGTAGTCTAAATGTTCAGATGTCTGCTATCCAATAGTAGACATGAACTCAAGTCTCTCATAGAAACATCAGACTTTTTCCTTAAGCCAAGTGCTGGGAGGGGAATTTCTTCTGCAAAACTACTGTGCTTCTGCTGCTTGTTCCATTTTAGAAAGTTTCCTGCTTTGGCCCTGCCTTGATTGAATAGTCCTTTCTCTTCTATCTAGAAGCTCCAGGTTTTCTTCTTACAAGTTGTCTTTGTTTTCTTTGTCCACAGACAGGAGTCCCTGCTCTCCCAGAGCCATGTCGATCATCAGAAGCTGCTCGTGGCCGCGGATGCACATGGCCACGAAAGACCTAGAAGTAAAATCTGGAGCAAGGTCGTATGCAAGAAGATTTTCCCAGAGAAAAGCATCCTAGGAGCAGCAAGTGTCCTGGAGGTGCCAGTTGCCAGTATATGACTCCTAGGATGCTGTGGCGCAGCCAAAGATGAAGAGGCTCAGAGAGCTGCCAGACATGATCCTCGAGCAGCAAAGGCAGGTGTTTGCAGCTCCAGGGAATTCCCTGACGTCAGCAGTGGAGGAGCAGGATGAGGAAGATGTCCACGCTTGGGCTACTTGTGGCAAGAGCCTCCATCCTTGCCCCTGCCTGGGTGAGAGTTGCCGGAGCGCAGACGGAGGAAGGCCTTTGGACAGGTGCAAGGTAAGAATGATGCATGGTCGGCAGTCGTGGTGTAAACAGACACATTTCTTGCAATCATCCCTACTGTTAGAGTAGTTTCACTTTCCGGTTTGAATAGCGTGAGCATGGAAAGCCAATAGTCTAAATGTTCAGATGTCTGGTACCCAATAGTAGACATGAACTCAAGTCTCTCATAGAAACATCAGGCTTTTTCCTTAAGCCAAGTGCTGGGAGGGGAATTTCTTCTGCAAAAGTACTGTGCTTCTGCTGCTTGTTCCATTTTAGAAAGTTTCCTCCCTTGGCCCTGCCTTGATTGAATAGTCCTTTTTTTTCTAACTAGAAGCTCCAGGTTTTCTTCTTACAAGTTGTCTTTGTTTTCTTTGTCCACAGACAGGAGTCCCTGCTCTCCCAGAGCCATGTCGATCATCAGAACCTGCTTGTGGCTGAGAATGCAGATGGCCACGAAAGGCCTAGGAGTAAAAACTGGAGCAAGGACGTGTGCAAGAAGATTTTCCCAGAGGAAAGCATCCTAGGAGCAGCAAGTGTCCTGGAGGTGCCAGTTGCCAGTATATGACTCCTAGGATGCTGTGGCGCTGCCAAAGGCAAAGAGGCTCAGAGAGCTGCCAGACACGATCCTCGAGCAGGAAAGGCACATGTTGGGAGCTCCAGGGAATTCCCTGACGTCAGCAGTGGAGGAGCAGGATGAGGAAGATGTCCACGCTTGGGCTACTTGTGGCAAGAGTGTCCAAGGCTCCCAGTGCCTCCGTGGGAGCTGCAGGACTGGTGACGGAGGACAACCATTGGGCAGGACTGGCTCCTCCCTCAGAGCCGTGGCTCTCAGCAGAACCGTCTCATTGCTGAGGATGCACCTGTCCAGGAAGAGCCTTGCAAAGGAGTAGGAGTCCAGCTCATTGCAGTAAGGGAATGGCTGAGGGATGTTTCCCAGGAGCAACTTTGCTGGAGGTGCCAGTTCCAGTCCATGGCTCGCAGGATGCTGCAGCACTGCCATAGGAGGAGGGGTTTTGCATGGTGCTAGAGAAGATCCTCGAGCAGCAAAGGCAGGTGTTTGCAGCTCCAGGGAATACCCTGACGTCAGCAGTGGAGTAGCAGGATGAGGAAGATGTCCACGCTTGGGCTACTTGTGGCAAGAGCCTCCATCCCTGCCCTTGCCTGGGTGAGAGTTGCCGGAGCGCAGATGGAGGAAGGCCTTTGGACAGGTGCAAGGTAAGAATGATGGATGGTCGGCATTCGTGGTGTAAACAGAAACATTTCTTGCAATCATCCCTTCTGTTAGAATAGTTTCACTTTCCGGTTTGAATAGCGTGAGCCTGGAAAGCCAATAGTCTAAATGTTCAGATGTCTGGTACCCAGTAGTAGACATGAACTCAAGTCTCTCATAGAAACATGAGGTTTTTTCCTTAAGCCAAGTGCTGGGAAGGGAATTTCTTCTGCAAAAGTACTGTGCTTCTGCTGCTTGTTCCATTTTAGAAAGTTTCCTCCCTTGGCCCTGCCTTGTTTGAATAGTTTTTTCTCTTCTAACTAGAAGCTCCAGGTTTTCTTCTTACAAGTTGTCTTTGTTTTCTTTGTCCACAGACAGGAGTCCCTGCTCTCCCAGAGCCATGTCGATCATCAGAACCTGCTTGTGGCTGAGAATGCAGATGGCCACGAAAGGCCTAGAAGTAAAAACTGGAGCAATGTCGTGTCCAAGAAGATTTTCCCAGAGAAAAGCATCCTAGGAGCGGCAAGTGTCATGTAGCTGCCAGTTTCCAGTATATGACTCTCAGGATGCTGTGGCGCTGCCAAAGGCGAAGAGGATCAGAGAGCTGCCAGACACGATCCTCCAGCAGGAAAGGCAGATGTTGGGAGCTCCAGGGAATTCCCTGACGTCAGCAGTGGAGGAGCAGGATGAGGAAGATGTCCACGCTTGGGCTACTTGTGGCAAGAGTGTCCAAGGCTCCCAGTGCCTCCGTGAGAGCTGCAGGAGTGGAGTCAGAGGAAGGCCTTTGGACAGGACTGGCTCCTCCCTCAGAGCCATGGCTCTCAGCAGAACCGTCTCATTGCTGAGGATGCACCTGTCCAGGAAGAGCCTTGCAAAGGAGTAGGAGTCCAGCTCATTGCAGTAAGGGAATGGCTGAATGATGTTTCCCAGGAGCAACTATGCTGAAGGTGCCAGTTCCAGTCCATGGCTCGCAGGATGCTGCAGTACTGCCATAGGAGAAGGGGTTTGGCATGGTGCTAGAGAAGGTCCTCGAGCAGCAAAGGCAGGTGTTTGCAGCTCCAGGGAATACCCTGACGTCAGCAGTAGAGTAGCAGGATGAGGAAGATGTCCATGCTTGGGCTACTTGTGGCAAGAGCCTCTATCTCTGCCCTTGCCTGGGTGAGAGTTGCCGGAGCGCAGACGGAGGAAGGCCTTTGGACAGGTGCAAGGTAAGAATGATGCATGGTCGGCAGTCGTGGTGTAAACAGAAACATTTCTTGCAATCATCCTTACTGTTAGAGTAGTTTCACTTTCAGGTTTGAATAGCGTGAGCCTGGAAAGCCAATAGTCTAAATGTTCAGATGTCTGCTACCCTATAGTAGACATGAACTCAAGTCTCTCATAGAAACATGAGGTTTTTTCCTTAAGCCAAGTGCTGGGAGGGGAATTTCTTCTGCAAAAGTACTGTGCTTCTGCTGCTTGTTCCATTTTAGAAAGTTTCCTCCCTTGGCCCTGCCTTGATTGAATAGTCCTTTCTCTTCTAACTAGAAGCTCCAGGTTTTAATCTTACAAGTTGTCTTTGTTTTCTTTGTCCACAGACAGGAGTCCCTGCTCTCCCAGAGCCCTGTTGATCATCAGAACCTGCTTGTGGCTGAGAATGCAGATGGCCACGAAAGGCCTAGAAGTAAAAACTGGAGCAAGGTTGTATGCAAGAAGATTTTCCCAGAGAAAAGCATCCTAGGAGCAGCAAGTGTCCTGGAGCTGCCAGTTGCCAGTATATCACTCCTAGGATGCTGTGGCGCTGCCAAATTTGAAGAGGCTCAGAGAGCTGCCAGACATGATCCTCCAGCTGGAAAGGCAGATGTTGGGAGCTCCAGGGAATTCCCTGACGTCAGCAGTGGAGGAGCAGGATGAGGAAGATGTCCACGCTTGGGCTACTTGTGGCAAGAGTGTCCGAGGCTCCCAGTGCCTCCGTGAGAGCGGCAGGACTGGAGACGGAGGAAGGCCTTTGGACAGGTGCAAGGTAAGAATGATGCATGGTCCCCAGTTGTGGTGAGTACAGAAACATTTCTTCCAAGCATCTCTAGCTTTTGAAATAGTTTGACATTCCGGTTTGAATTGCGTGAGCCTGGAAAGCCAGTAGTCTAAATGTTCAGATGTCTGCTATCCAATAGTAGACATGAACTCAAGTCTCTCATAGAAACATCAGACTTTTTCCTTAAGCCAAGTGCTGGGAGGGGAATTTCTTCTGCAAAACTACTGTGCTTCTGCTGCTTGTTCCATTTTAGAAAGTTTCCTGCTTTGGCCCTGCCTTGATTGAATAGTCCTTTCTCTTCTATCTAGAAGCTCCAGGTTTTCTTCTTACAAGTTGTCTTTGTTTTCTTTGTCCACAGACAGGAGTCCCTGCTCTCCCAGAGCCATGTCGATCATCAGAAGCTGCTCGTGGCCGCGGATGCACATGGCCACGAAAGACCTAGAAGTAAAATCTGGAGCAAGGTCGTATGCAAGAAGATTTTCCCAGAGAAAAGCATCCTAGGAGCAGCAAGTGTCCTGGAGGTGCCAGTTGCCAGTATATGACTCCTAGGATGCTGTGGCGCAGCCAAAGATGAAGAGGCTCAGAGAGCTGCCAGACATGATCCTCGAGCAGCAAAGGCAGGTGTTTGCAGCTCCAGGGAATTCCCTGACGTCAGCAGTGGAGGAGCAGGATGAGGAAGATGTCCACGCTTGGGCTACTTGTGGCAAGCGTGTCCAAGGCTCCCAGTGCCTCCGTGGGAGCTGCAGGAGTGGAGACGGAGGAAGGCCTTTTGGCAGGACTGGCTGCTCCCTCAGAGCCGCGGCTCTCAGCAGAACCGTCTCGTTGCTGAGGATGCACCTGTCCAGGAAGAGCATTGCAGAGGAGTAGGAGTCCAGCTCATTGCAGTAAGGGAATGGCTGAGGGATGTTTCCCAGGAGCAACTTTGCTGCAGGTGCCAGTTCCAGTCCGTGAGTCGCAGGATGCTGCAGCGCTGCCATAGGAGAAGGCATTTGGCATGGTGCTAGAGAAGATCCTTGAGCAGCAAAGGCAAGTGTTTGCAGCTCCAGGGAATTCCTAGATGTCAGCAGTGGAAGATCAGGATGAGGAGGATGTCCGCGCTTGGGCTACTTGTGGCAAGAGCCTCCATCCCTGCCCGAGCTTGGGTGAGAGTTGCCAGAGCGCAGATGGAGGAAGGCCTTTAAACAGGTGCAAGGTAAGAATGATGGATGGTCGGCATTCGTGGTGTAAACAGAAACATTTCTTGCAATCATCCCTTCTGTTAGAATAGTTTCACTTTCCGGTTTGAATAGCGTGAGCCTGGAGCGCCAATACTCTAAATGTTCAGACGTCTGCTCCCCAATAGTAGACATGAACTCAAGTCTCTCATAGCAACATCAGGCTTTTTCCTTAAGCCAAGTGCTGGGAGGGGAATTTCTTCTGCAAAACTGCTCTGCTTCTTCTGCTTGTTCCATTTTAGAAAGTTTCCTCCCTTGGCCCTGCCTTGATTGAATAGTCCTTTCTCTTCTAACTAGAAGCTCCAGGTTCCCTTCTTACAAGTTGTCTTTGTTTTCTTTGTCCACAGACAGGAGTCCCTGCTCCCCCAGAGCCATGTCGATCATCAGAAGCTGCTTGTGGCTGCGGATGCAGATGGCTACGAAAGGCCTAGGAGTAAAAACTGCAGCAATGTCGTGTGCAAGAAGATTTTCCCAGGGAAAAGCATCCTAGGAGCAGCAAGTGTCCTGGAGGTGCCAGTTGCCAGTATATGACTCCTAGGATGCTGTGGTGCAGCCAAAGGCGAAGAGGGTCAGAGAGCTGAAAGACACAATCCTCGAGGAGGAAAGGCAGATGTTGGGAGCTCCAGGGAATTCCCTGACGTCAGCAGTGGAGGAGCAGGATGAGGAAGATGTCCACGCTTGGGCTACTTGTGGCAAGAGTGTCCAAGGCTCCCAGTGCCTCTGTGGGAGCTGCAGGACTGGTGACGGAGGACAACCATTGGGCAGGACTGGCTGCTCCCTCAGAGCCATGGCTCTCAGCAGAACCGTCTCATTGCTGAGGATGCACCTGTCCAGGAAGAGCATTGCAGAGGAGTAGGAGTCCAGCTCATTGCAGTAAGGGAATGGCTGAGGGATGTTTCCCAGGAGCAACTTTGCTGGAGGTGCCAGTTCCAGTCCATGGCTCGCAGGATGCTGCAGCTCTGCCATAGGAGAAGGGGTTTTGCATGGTGCTAGAGAAGATCCTCGAGCAGCAAAGGCAGGTGTTTGCAGCTCCAGGGAATACCCTGACGTCAGCAGTGGAGTAGCAGGATGAGGAAGATGTCCACGCTTGGGCTACTTGTGGCAAGAGCCTCCATCCCTGCCCTTGCCTGGGTGAGAGTTGCCGGAGCGCAGATGGAGGAAGGCCTTTGGACAGGTGCAAGGTAAGAATGATGCATGGTCGGCAGTCGTGGTGTAAACAGAAACATTTCTTGCAATCATCCTTACTGTTAGAGTAGTTTCACTTTCCGGTTTGAATAGCGTGAGCCTGGAAAGCCAATAGTCTAAATGTTCAGATGTCTGGTACCCAGTAGTAGACATGAACTCAAGTCTCTCATAGAAACATCAGGCTTTTTCCTTAAGCCAAGTGCTGGGAGGGGAATTTCTTCTGCAAAACTACTGTGCTTCTGCTGCTTGTTCCATTTTAGAAAGTTTCCTCCCTTGGCCCTTCCTTGATTGAATAGTCCTTTGTCTTCTATCTAGAAGCTCCAGGTTTTCTTCTTACAAGTTGTCTTTGTTTTCTTTGTCCACAGACAGGAGTCCCTGCTCTCCCAGAGCCATGTCGATCTTCAGAACCTGCTTGTGGCTGCGGATGCAGATGGCCACGAAAGGCCTAGAAGTAAAAACTGGAGCAATGTCGTGTCCAAGAAGATTTTCCCAGAGAAAAGCATCCTAGGAGCAGCAAGTGTCCTGTAGCTGCCAGTTTCCAGTATATGACTCTCAGGATGCTGTGGCGCTGCCAAAGGCGAAGAGGCTCAGCGAGCTGCCAGACACGATCCTCGAGCAGGAAAGGCAGATTTTAGGAGCTCCAGGGAATTCCCTGATGTCAGCAGTGGAGGAGCAGGATGAGGAAGATCTCGACGCTTGGGCTACTTGTGGCAAGAGTGTCCAAGGCTCCCAGTGCCTCCGTGAGAGCTGCAGGAGTGGAGTCAGAGGAAGGCCTTTGGACAGGACTCGCTGCTCCCTCAGAGCCATGGCTCTCAGCAGAACCGTCTCATTGCTGAGGATGCACCTGTCCAGGAAGAGCCTTGCAAAGGAGTAGGAGTCCAGCTCATTGCAGTAAGGGAATGGCTGAATGATGTTTCCCAGGAGCAACTATGCTGAAGGTGCCAGTTCCAGTCCATGGCTCGCAGGATGCTGCAGCACTGCCATAGGAGAAGGGGTTTGGCATGGTGCTAGAGAAGATCCTCGAGCCGCAAAGGCAGGTGTTTGCAGCTCCAGGGAATACCCTGACGTCAGCAGTGGAGTAGCAGGATGAGGAAGATGTCTACGCTTGGGCTACTTGTGGCAAGAGCCTCCATCCTTGCCCTTGCCTGGGTGAGAGTTGCCAGAGCGCAGACGGAGGAAGGCCTTTGGACAGGTGCAAGGTAAGAATGATGCATGGTCGGCAGTCGTGGTGTAAACAGAAACATTTCTTGCAATCATCCCTACTGTTAGAGTAGTTTCACTTTCCGGTTTGAATAGCGTGAGCCTGGAAAGCCAATAGTCTAAATGTTCAGATGTCTGGTACCCAATAGTATACATGAACTCAAGTCTCTCATAGAAACATCAGGCTTTTTCCTTAAGCCAAGTGCTGGGAGGGGAATTTCTTCTGCAAAACTACTGTGCTTCTGCTGCTTGTTCCATTTTAGAAAGTTTCCTCCCTTGGCCCTGCCTTGATTGAATAGTCCTTTTTTTTCTAACTAGAAGCTCCAGGTTTTCTTCTTACAAGTTGTCTTTGTTTTCTTTGTCCACAGACAGGAGTCCCTGCTCTCCCAGAGCCATGTCGATCATCAGAAGCTGCTCGTGGCCGCGGATGCACATGGCCACGAAAGACCTAGAAGTAAAATCTGGAGCAAGGTCGTATGCAAGAAGATTTTCCCAGAGAAAAGCATCCTAGGAGCAGCAAGTGTCCTGGAGGTGCCAGTTGCCAGTATATGACTCCTAGGATGCTGTGGCGCAGCCAAAGATGAAGAGGCTCAGAGAGCTGCCAGACATGATCCTCGAGCAGCAAAGGCAGGTGTTTGCAGCTCCAGGGAATTCCCTGACGTCAGCAGTGGAGGAGCAGGATGAGGAAGATGTCCACGCTTGGGCTACTTGTGGCAAGCGTGTCCAAGGCTCCCAGTGCCTCCGTGGGAGCTGCAGGAGTGGAGACGGAGGAAGGCCTTTTGGCAGGACTGGCTGCTCCCTCAGAGCCGCGGCTCTCAGCAGAACCGTCTCGTTGCTGAGGATGCACCTGTCCAGGAAGAGCATTGCAGAGGAGTAGGAGTCCAGCTCATTGCAGTAAGGGAATGGCTGAGGGATGTTTCCCAGGAGCAACTTTGCTGCAGGTGCCAGTTCCAGTCCGTGAGTCGCAGGATGCTGCAGCGCTGCCATAGGAGAAGGCATTTGGCATGGTGCTAGAGAAGATCCTTGAGCAGCAAAGGCAAGTGTTTGCAGCTCCAGGGAATTCCTAGATGTCAGCAGTGGAAGATCAGGATGAGGAGGATGTCCGCGCTTGGGCTACTTGTGGCAAGAGCCTCCATCCCTGCCCGAGCTTGGGTGAGAGTTGCCAGAGCGCAGATGGAGGAAGGCCTTTAAACAGGTGCAAGGTAAGAATGATGGATGGTCGGCATTCGTGGTGTAAACAGAAACATTTCTTGCAATCATCCCTTCTGTTAGAATAGTTTCACTTTCCGGTTTGAATAGCGTGAGCCTGGAGCGCCAATACTCTAAATGTTCAGACGTCTGCTCCCCAATAGTAGACATGAACTCAAGTCTCTCATAGCAACATCAGGCTTTTTCCTTAAGCCAAGTGCTGGGAGGGGAATTTCTTCTGCAAAACTGCTCTGCTTCTTCTGCTTGTTCCATTTTAGAAAGTTTCCTCCCTTGGCCCTGCCTTGATTGAATAGTCCTTTCTCTTCTAACTAGAAGCTCCAGGTTCCCTTCTTACAAGTTGTCTTTGTTTTCTTTGTCCACAGACAGGAGTCCCTGCTCCCCCAGAGCCATGTCGATCATCAGAAGCTGCTTGTGGCTGCGGATGCAGATGGCTACGAAAGGCCTAGGAGTAAAAACTGCAGCAATGTCGTGTGCAAGAAGATTTTCCCAGGGAAAAGCATCCTAGGAGCAGCAAGTGTCCTGGAGGTGCCAGTTGCCAGTATATGACTCCTAGGATGCTGTGGTGCAGCCAAAGGCGAAGAGGGTCAGAGAGCTGAAAGACACAATCCTCGAGGAGGAAAGGCAGATGTTGGGAGCTCCAGGGAATTCCCTGACGTCAGCAGTGGAGGAGCAGGATGAGGAAGATGTCCACGCTTGGGCTACTTGTGGCAAGAGTGTCCAAGGCTCCCAGTGCCTCTGTGGGAGCTGCAGGACTGGTGACGGAGGACAACCATTGGGCAGGACTGGCTGCTCCCTCAGAGCCATGGCTCTCAGCAGAACCGTCTCATTGCTGAGGATGCACCTGTCCAGGAAGAGCATTGCAGAGGAGTAGGAGTCCAGCTCATTGCAGTAAGGGAATGGCTGAGGGATGTTTCCCAGGAGCAACTTTGCTGGAGGTGCCAGTTCCAGTCCATGGCTCGCAGGATGCTGCAGCTCTGCCATAGGAGAAGGGGTTTTGCATGGTGCTAGAGAAGATCCTCGAGCAGCAAAGGCAGGTGTTTGCAGCTCCAGGGAATACCCTGACGTCAGCAGTGGAGTAGCAGGATGAGGAAGATGTCCACGCTTGGGCTACTTGTGGCAAGAGCCTCCATCCCTGCCCTTGCCTGGGTGAGAGTTGCCGGAGCGCAGATGGAGGAAGGCCTTTGGACAGGTGCAAGGTAAGAATGATGCATGGTCGGCAGTCGTGGTGTAAACAGAAACATTTCTTGCAATCATCCTTACTGTTAGAGTAGTTTCACTTTCCGGTTTGAATAGCGTGAGCCTGGAAAGCCAATAGTCTAAATGTTCAGATGTCTGGTACCCAGTAGTAGACATGAACTCAAGTCTCTCATAGAAACATCAGGCTTTTTCCTTAAGCCAAGTGCTGGGAGGGGAATTTCTTCTGCAAAACTACTGTGCTTCTGCTGCTTGTTCCATTTTAGAAAGTTTCCTCCCTTGGCCCTTCCTTGATTGAATAGTCCTTTGTCTTCTATCTAGAAGCTCCAGGTTTTCTTCTTACAAGTTGTCTTTGTTTTCTTTGTCCACAGACAGGAGTCCCTGCTCTCCCAGAGCCATGTCGATCTTCAGAACCTGCTTGTGGCTGCGGATGCAGATGGCCACGAAAGGCCTAGAAGTAAAAACTGGAGCAATGTCGTGTCCAAGAAGATTTTCCCAGAGAAAAGCATCCTAGGAGCAGCAAGTGTCCTGTAGCTGCCAGTTTCCAGTATATGACTCTCAGGATGCTGTGGCGCTGCCAAAGGCGAAGAGGCTCAGCGAGCTGCCAGACACGATCCTCGAGCAGGAAAGGCAGATTTTAGGAGCTCCAGGGAATTCCCTGATGTCAGCAGTGGAGGAGCAGGATGAGGAAGATCTCGACGCTTGGGCTACTTGTGGCAAGAGTGTCCAAGGCTCCCAGTGCCTCCGTGAGAGCTGCAGGAGTGGAGTCAGAGGAAGGCCTTTGGACAGGACTCGCTGCTCCCTCAGAGCCATGGCTCTCAGCAGAACCGTCTCATTGCTGAGGATGCACCTGTCCAGGAAGAGCCTTGCAAAGGAGTAGGAGTCCAGCTCATTGCAGTAAGGGAATGGCTGAATGATGTTTCCCAGGAGCAACTATGCTGAAGGTGCCAGTTCCAGTCCATGGCTCGCAGGATGCTGCAGCACTGCCATAGGAGAAGGGGTTTGGCATGGTGCTAGAGAAGATCCTCGAGCCGCAAAGGCAGGTGTTTGCAGCTCCAGGGAATACCCTGACGTCAGCAGTGGAGTAGCAGGATGAGGAAGATGTCTACGCTTGGGCTACTTGTGGCAAGAGCCTCCATCCTTGCCCTTGCCTGGGTGAGAGTTGCCAGAGCGCAGACGGAGGAAGGCCTTTGGACAGGTGCAAGGTAAGAATGATGCATGGTCGGCAGTCGTGGTGTAAACAGAAACATTTCTTGCAATCATCCCTACTGTTAGAGTAGTTTCACTTTCCGGTTTGAATAGCGTGAGCCTGGAAAGCCAATAGTCTAAATGTTCAGATGTCTGGTACCCAATAGTAGACATGAACTCAAGTCTCTCATAGAAACATCAGGCTTTTTCCTTAAGCCAAGTGCTGGGAGGGGAATTTCTTCTGCAAAACTACTGTGCTTCTGCTGCTTGTTCCATTTTAGAAAGTTTCCTCCCTTGGCCCTGCCTTGATTGAATAGTCCTTTTTTTTCTAACTAGAAGCTCCAGGTTTTCTTCTTACAAGTTGTCTTTGTTTTCTTTGTCCACAGACAGGAGTCCCTGCTCTCCCAGAGCCATGTCGATCATCAGAAGCTGCTTGTGGCTGCGGATGCAGATGGCCACGAAAGGCCTAGGAGTAAAAACTGGAGCAAGGACGTGTGCAAGAAGATTTTCCCAGAGGAAAGCATCCTAGGAGCAGCAAGTGTCCTGGAGGTGCCAGTTGCCAGTATATGACTCCTAGGATGCTGTGGCGCTGCCAAAGGCAAAGAGGCTCAGAGAGCTGCCAGACACGATCCTCGAGCAGGAAAGGCAGATGTTGGGAGCACCAGGGAATTCCCTGCCGTCAGCAGTGGAGGAGCAGGATGAGGAAGATGTCCACGCT
Source organism: Aphelocoma coerulescens (assembly GCF_041296385.1). Taxonomy (NCBI): domain Eukaryota; kingdom Metazoa; phylum Chordata; class Aves; order Passeriformes; family Corvidae; genus Aphelocoma; species Aphelocoma coerulescens. Next base: position 1,132,816 of record NW_027184003.1, on the reverse strand, counting down.
TGGGCTACTTGTGGCAAGAGTGTCCAAGGCTCCCAGTGCCTCCGTGGGAGCTGCAGGACTGGTGACGGAGGAAGGCCTTTGGGCAGGACTGGCTGCTCCCTCAGAGCCGTGGCTCTCAGCAGAACCGTCTCATTGCCTAGGATGCACCTGTCCAGGAAGAGCATTGCAGAGGAGTAGGAGTCCAGCTCATTGCAGTAAGGGAATGGCTGAGGGATGTTTCCCAGGAGCAACTTTGCTGGAGGTGCCAGTTCCAGTCCGTGGCTCGCAGGATGCTGCAGCACTGCCATAGGAGAAGGGGTTTTGCATGGTGCTAGAGAAGATCCTCGAGCAGCAAAGGCAGGTGTTTGCAGCTCCAGGGAATACCCTGACGTCAGCAGTGGAGTAGCAGGATGAGGAAGATGTCCATGCTTGGGCTACTTGTGGCAAGAGCCTCTATCTCTGCCCTTGCCTGGGTGAGAGTTGCCGGAGCGCAGATGGAGGAAGGCCTTTGGACAGGTGCAAGGTAAGAATGATGGATGGTCGGCAGTCGTGGTGTAAACAGAAACATTTCTTGCAATCATCCCTTCTGTTAGAATAGTTTCACTTTCCGGTTTGAATAGCGTGAGCCTGGAAAGCCAATAGTCTAAATGTTCAGATGTCTGGTACCCAGTAGTAGACATGAACTCAAGTCTCTCATAGAAACATGAGGTTTTTTCCTTAAGCCAAGTGCTGGGAAGGGAATTTCTTCTGCAAAACTACTGTGCTTCTGCTGCTTGTTCCATTTTAGAAAGTTTCCTCCCTTGGCCCTGCCTTGTTTGAATAGTTTTTTCTCTTCTAACTAGAAGCTCCAGGTTTTCTTCTTACAAGTTGTCTTTGTTTTCTTTGTCCACAGACAGGAGTCCCTGCTCTCCCAGAGCCATGTCGATCATCAGAACCTGCTTGTGGCTGAGAATGCAGATGGCCACGAAAGGCCTAGAAGTAAAAACTGGAGCAATGTCGTGTCCAAGAAGATTTTCCCAGAGAAAAGCATCCTAGGAGCGGCAAGTGTCATGTAGCTGCCAGTTTCCAGTATATGACTCTCAGGATGCTGTGGCGCAGCCAAAGGCGAAGAGGATCAGAGAGCTGCCAGACACGATCCTCCAGCAGGAAAGGCAGATGTTGGGAGCTCCAGGGAATTCCCTGACGTCAGCAGTGGAGGAGCAGGATGAGGAAGATGTCCACGCTTGGGCTACTTGTGGCAAGAGTGTCCAAGGCTCCCAGTGCCTCCGTGAGAGCTGCAGGAGTGGAGTCAGAGGAAGGCCTTTGGACAGGACTGGCTCCTCCCTCAGAGCCATGGCTCTCAGCAGAACCGTCTCATTGCTGAGGATGCACCTGTCCAGGAAGAGCCTTGCAAAGGAGTAGGAGTCCAGCTCATTGCAGTAAGGGAATGGCTGAATGATGTTTCCCAGGAGCAACTATGCTGAAGGTGCCAGTTCCAGTCCATGGCTCGCAGGATGCTGCAGTACTGCCATAGGAGAAGGGGTTTGGCATGGTGCTAGAGAAGGTCCTCGAGCAGCAAAGGCAGGTGTTTGCAGCTCCAGGGAATACCCTGACGTCAGCAGTAGAGTAGCAGGATGAGGAAGATGTCCATGCTTGGGCTACTTGTGGCAAGAGCCTCTATCTCTGCCCTTGCCTGGGTGAGAGTTGCCGGAGCGCAGACGGAGGAAGGCCTTTGGACAGGTGCAAGGTAAGAATGATGCATGGTCGGCAGTCGTGGTGTAAACAGAAACATTTCTTGCAATCATCCTTACTGTTAGAGTAGTTTCACTTTCAGGTTTGAATAGCGTGAGCCTGGAAAGCCAATAGTCTAAATGTTCAGATGTCTGCTACCCTATAGTAGACATGAACTCAAGTCTCTCATAGAAACATGAGGTTTTTTCCTTAAGCCAAGTGCTGGGAGGGGAATTTCTTCTGCAAAAGTACTGTGCTTCTGCTGCTTGTTCCATTTTAGAAAGTTTCCTCCCTTGGCCCTGCCTTGATTGAATAGTCCTTTCTCTTCTAACTAGAAGCTCCAGGTTTTAATCTTACAAGTTGTCTTTGTTTTCTTTGTCCACAGACAGGAGTCCCTGCTCTCCCAGAGCCCTGTTGATCATCAGAACCTGCTTGTGGCTGAGAATGCAGATGGCCACGAAAGGCCTAGAAGTAAAAACTGGAGCAAGGTTGTATGCAAGAAGATTTTCCCAGAGAAAAGCATCCTAGGAGCAGCAAGTGTCCTGGAGCTGCCAGTTGCCAGTATATCACTCCTAGGATGCTGTGGCGCTGCCAAATTTGAAGAGGCTCAGAGAGCTGCCAGACATGATCCTCCAGCTGGAAAGGCAGATGTTGGGAGCTCCAGGGAATTCCCTGACGTCAGCAGTGGAGGAGCAGGATGAGGAAGATGTCCACGCTTGGGCTACTTGTGGCAAGAGTGTCCGAGGCTCCCAGTGCCTCCGTGAGAGCGGCAGGACTGGAGACGGAGGAAGGCCTTTGGACAGGTGCAAGGTAAGAATGATGCATGGTCCCCAGTTGTGGTGAGTACAGAAACATTTCTTCCAAGCATCTCTAGCTTTTGAAATAGTTTGACATTCCGGTTTGAATTGCGTGAGCCTGGAAAGCCAGTAGTCTAAATGTTCAGATGTCTGCTATCCAATAGTAGACATGAACTCAAGTCTCTCATAGAAACATCAGACTTTTTCCTTAAGCCAAGTGCTGGGAGGGGAATTTCTTCTGCAAAACTACTGTGCTTCTGCTGCTTGTTCCATTTTAGAAAGTTTCCTGCTTTGGCCCTGCCTTGATTGAATAGTCCTTTCTCTTCTATCTAGAAGCTCCAGGTTTTCTTCTTACAAGTTGTCTTTGTTTTCTTTGTCCACAGACAGGAGTCCCTGCTCTCCCAGAGCCATGTCGATCATCAGAAGCTGCTCGTGGCCGCGGATGCACATGGCCACGAAAGACCTAGAAGTAAAATCTGGAGCAAGGTCGTATGCAAGAAGATTTTCCCAGAGAAAAGCATCCTAGGAGCAGCAAGTGTCCTGGAGGTGCCAGTTGCCAGTATATGACTCCTAGGATGCTGTGGCGCAGCCAAAGATGAAGAGGCTCAGAGAGCTGCCAGACATGATCCTCGAGCAGCAAAGGCAGGTGTTTGCAGCTCCAGGGAATTCCCTGACGTCAGCAGTGGAGGAGCAGGATGAGGAAGATGTCCACGCTTGGGCTACTTGTGGCAAGAGCCTCCATCCTTGCCCCTGCCTGGGTGAGAGTTGCCGGAGCGCAGACGGAGGAAGGCCTTTGGACAGGTGCAAGGTAAGAATGATGCATGGTCGGCAGTCGTGGTGTAAACAGACACATTTCTTGCAATCATCCCTACTGTTAGAGTAGTTTCACTTTCCGGTTTGAATAGCGTGAGCATGGAAAGCCAATAGTCTAAATGTTCAGATGTCTGGTACCCAATAGTAGACATGAACTCAAGTCTCTCATAGAAACATCAGGCTTTTTCCTTAAGCCAAGTGCTGGGAGGGGAATTTCTTCTGCAAAAGTACTGTGCTTCTGCTGCTTGTTCCATTTTAGAAAGTTTCCTCCCTTGGCCCTGCCTTGATTGAATAGTCCTTTTTTTTCTAACTAGAAGCTCCAGGTTTTCTTCTTACAAGTTGTCTTTGTTTTCTTTGTCCACAGACAGGAGTCCCTGCTCTCCCAGAGCCATGTCGATCATCAGAACCTGCTTGTGGCTGAGAATGCAGATGGCCACGAAAGGCCTAGGAGTAAAAACTGGAGCAAGGACGTGTGCAAGAAGATTTTCCCAGAGGAAAGCATCCTAGGAGCAGCAAGTGTCCTGGAGGTGCCAGTTGCCAGTATATGACTCCTAGGATGCTGTGGCGCTGCCAAAGGCAAAGAGGCTCAGAGAGCTGCCAGACACGATCCTCGAGCAGGAAAGGCACATGTTGGGAGCTCCAGGGAATTCCCTGACGTCAGCAGTGGAGGAGCAGGATGAGGAAGATGTCCACGCTTGGGCTACTTGTGGCAAGAGTGTCCAAGGCTCCCAGTGCCTCCGTGGGAGCTGCAGGACTGGTGACGGAGGACAACCATTGGGCAGGACTGGCTCCTCCCTCAGAGCCGTGGCTCTCAGCAGAACCGTCTCATTGCTGAGGATGCACCTGTCCAGGAAGAGCCTTGCAAAGGAGTAGGAGTCCAGCTCATTGCAGTAAGGGAATGGCTGAGGGATGTTTCCCAGGAGCAACTTTGCTGGAGGTGCCAGTTCCAGTCCATGGCTCGCAGGATGCTGCAGCACTGCCATAGGAGGAGGGGTTTTGCATGGTGCTAGAGAAGATCCTCGAGCAGCAAAGGCAGGTGTTTGCAGCTCCAGGGAATACCCTGACGTCAGCAGTGGAGTAGCAGGATGAGGAAGATGTCCACGCTTGGGCTACTTGTGGCAAGAGCCTCCATCCCTGCCCTTGCCTGGGTGAGAGTTGCCGGAGCGCAGATGGAGGAAGGCCTTTGGACAGGTGCAAGGTAAGAATGATGGATGGTCGGCATTCGTGGTGTAAACAGAAACATTTCTTGCAATCATCCCTTCTGTTAGAATAGTTTCACTTTCCGGTTTGAATAGCGTGAGCCTGGAAAGCCAATAGTCTAAATGTTCAGATGTCTGGTACCCAGTAGTAGACATGAACTCAAGTCTCTCATAGAAACATGAGGTTTTTTCCTTAAGCCAAGTGCTGGGAAGGGAATTTCTTCTGCAAAACTACTGTGCTTCTGCTGCTTGTTCCATTTTAGAAAGTTTCCTCCCTTGGCCCTGCCTTGTTTGAATAGTTTTTTCTCTTCTAACTAGAAGCTCCAGGTTTTCTTCTTACAAGTTGTCTTTGTTTTCTTTGTCCACAGACAGGAGTCCCTGCTCTCCCAGAGCCATGTCGATCATCAGAAGCTGCTTGTGGCTGAGAATGCAGATGGCCACGAAAGGCCTAGAAGTAAAAACTGGAGCAATGTCGTGTCCAAGAAGATTTTCCCAGAGAAAAGCATCCTAGGAGCGGCAAGTGTCATGTAGCTGCCAGTTTCCAGTATATGACTCTCAGGATGCTGTGGCGCTGCCAAAGGCGAAGAGGATCAGAGAGCTGCCAGACACGATCCTCCAGCAGGAAAGGCAGATGTTGGGAGCTCCAGGGAATTCCCTGACGTCAGCAGTGGAGGAGCAGGATGAGGAAGATGTCCACGCTTGGGCTACTTGTGGCAAGAGTGTCCAAGGCTCCCAGTGCCTCCGTGAGAGCTGCAGGAGTGGAGTCAGAGGAAGGCCTTTGGACAGGACTGGCTCCTCCCTCAGAGCCATGGCTCTCAGCAGAACCGTCTCATTGCTGAGGATGCACCTGTCCAGGAAGAGCCTTGCAAAGGAGTAGGAGTCCAGCTCATTGCAGTAAGGGAATGGCTGAATGATGTTTCCCAGGAGCAACTATGCTGAAGGTGCCAGTTCCAGTCCATGGCTCGCAGGATGCTGCAGTACTGCCATAGGAGAAGGGGTTTGGCATGGTGCTAGAGAAGGTCCTCGAGCAGCAAAGGCAGGTGTTTGCAGCTCCAGGGAATACCCTGACGTCAGCAGTAGAGTAGCAGGATGAGGAAGATGTCCATGCTTGGGCTACTTGTGGCAAGAGCCTCTATCTCTGCCCTTGCCTGGGTGAGAGTTGCCGGAGCGCAGACGGAGGAAGGCCTTTGGACAGGTGCAAGGTAAGAATGATGCATGGTCGGCAGTCGTGGTGTAAACAGAAACATTTCTTGCAATCATCCTTACTGTTAGAGTAGTTTCACTTTCAGGTTTGAATAGCGTGAGCCTGGAAAGCCAATAGTCTAAATGTTCAGATGTCTGCTACCCTATAGTAGACATGAACTCAAGTCTCTCATAGAAACATGAGGTTTTTTCCTTAAGCCAAGTGCTGGGAGGGGAATTTCTTCTGCAAAAGTACTGTGCTTCTGCTGCTTGTTCCATTTTAGAAAGTTTCCTCCCTTGGCCCTGCCTTGATTGAATAGTCCTTTCTCTTCTAACTAGAAGCTCCAGGTTTTAATCTTACAAGTTGTCTTTGTTTTCTTTGTCCACAGACAGGAGTCCCTGCTCTCCCAGAGCCCTGTTGATCATCAGAACCTGCTTGTGGCTGAGAATGCAGATGGCCACGAAAGGCCTAGAAGTAAAAACTGGAGCAAGGTTGTATGCAAGAAGATTTTCCCAGAGAAAAGCATCCTAGGAGCAGCAAGTGTCCTGGAGGTGCCAGTTGCCAGTATATCACTCCTAGGATGCTGTGGCGCTGCCAAATTTGAAGAGGCTCAGAGAGCTGCCAGACATGATCCTCCAGCTGGAAAGGCAGATGTTGGGAGCTCCAGGGAATTCCCTGACGTCAGCAGTGGAGGAGCAGGATGAGGAAGATGTCCACGCTTGGGCTACTTGTGGCAAGAGTGTCCGAGGCTCCCAGTGCCTCCGTGAGAGCGGCAGGACTGGAGACGGAGGAAGGCCTTTGGACAGGTGCAAGGTAAGAATGATGCATGGTCCCCAGTTGTGGTGAGTACAGAAACATTTCTTCCAAGCATCTCTAGCTTTTGAAATAGTTTGACATTCCGGTTTGAATTGCGTGAGCCTGGAAAGCCAGTAGTCTAAATGTTCAGATGTCTGCTATCCAATAGTAGACATGAACTCAAGTCTCTCATAGAAACATCAGACTTTTTCCTTAAGCCAAGTGCTGGGAGGGGAATTTCTTCTGCAAAACTACTGTGCTTCTGCTGCTTGTTCCATTTTAGAAAGTTTCCTGCTTTGGCCCTGCCTTGATTGAATAGTCCTTTCTCTTCTATCTAGAAGCTCCAGGTTTTCTTCTTACAAGTTGTCTTTGTTTTCTTTGTCCACAGACAGGAGTCCCTGCTCTCCCAGAGCCATGTCGATCATCAGAAGCTGCTCGTGGCCGCGGATGCACATGGCCACGAAAGACCTAGAAGTAAAATCTGGAGCAAGGTCGTATGCAAGAAGATTTTCCCAGAGAAAAGCATCCTAGGAGCAGCAAGTGTCCTGGAGGTGCCAGTTGCCAGTATATGACTCCTAGGATGCTGTGGCGCAGCCAAAGATGAAGAGGCTCAGAGAGCTGCCAGACATGATCCTCGAGCAGCAAAGGCAGGTGTTTGCAGCTCCAGGGAATTCCCTGACGTCAGCAGTGGAGGAGCAGGATGAGGAAGATGTCCACGCTTGGGCTACTTGTGGCAAGCGTGTCCAAGGCTCCCAGTGCCTCCGTGGGAGCTGCAGGAGTGGAGACGGAGGAAGGCCTTTTGGCAGGACTGGCTGCTCCCTCAGAGCCGCGGCTCTCAGCAGAACCGTCTCGTTGCTGAGGATGCACCTGTCCAGGAAGAGCATTGCAGAGGAGTAGGAGTCCAGCTCATTGCAGTAAGGGAATGGCTGAGGGATGTTTCCCAGGAGCAACTTTGCTGCAGGTGCCAGTTCCAGTCCGTGAGTCGCAGGATGCTGCAGCGCTGCCATAGGAGAAGGCATTTGGCATGGTGCTAGAGAAGATCCTTGAGCAGCAAAGGCAAGTGTTTGCAGCTCCAGGGAATTCCTAGATGTCAGCAGTGGAAGATCAGGATGAGGAGGATGTCCGCGCTTGGGCTACTTGTGGCAAGAGCCTCCATCCCTGCCCGAGCTTGGGTGAGAGTTGCCAGAGCGCAGATGGAGGAAGGCCTTTAAACAGGTGCAAGGTAAGAATGATGGATGGTCGGCATTCGTGGTGTAAACAGAAACATTTCTTGCAATCATCCCTTCTGTTAGAATAGTTTCACTTTCCGGTTTGAATAGCGTGAGCCTGGAGCGCCAATACTCTAAATGTTCAGACGTCTGCTCCCCAATAGTAGACATGAACTCAAGTCTCTCATAGCAACATCAGGCTTTTTCCTTAAGCCAAGTGCTGGGAGGGGAATTTCTTCTGCAAAACTGCTCTGCTTCTTCTGCTTGTTCCATTTTAGAAAGTTTCCTCCCTTGGCCCTGCCTTGATTGAATAGTCCTTTCTCTTCTAACTAGAAGCTCCAGGTTCCCTTCTTACAAGTTGTCTTTGTTTTCTTTGTCCACAGACAGGAGTCCCTGCTCCCCCAGAGCCATGTCGATCATCAGAAGCTGCTTGTGGCTGCGGATGCAGATGGCTACGAAAGGCCTAGGAGTAAAAACTGCAGCAATGTCGTGTGCAAGAAGATTTTCCCAGGGAAAAGCATCCTAGGAGCAGCAAGTGTCCTGGAGGTGCCAGTTGCCAGTATATGACTCCTAGGATGCTGTGGTGCAGCCAAAGGCGAAGAGGGTCAGAGAGCTGAAAGACACAATCCTCGAGGAGGAAAGGCAGATGTTGGGAGCTCCAGGGAATTCCCTGACGTCAGCAGTGGAGGAGCAGGATGAGGAAGATGTCCACGCTTGGGCTACTTGTGGCAAGAGTGTCCAAGGCTCCCAGTGCCTCTGTGGGAGCTGCAGGACTGGTGACGGAGGACAACCATTGGGCAGGACTGGCTGCTCCCTCAGAGCCATGGCTCTCAGCAGAACCGTCTCATTGCTGAGGATGCACCTGTCCAGGAAGAGCATTGCAGAGGAGTAGGAGTCCAGCTCATTGCAGTAAGGGAATGGCTGAGGGATGTTTCCCAGGAGCAACTTTGCTGGAGGTGCCAGTTCCAGTCCATGGCTCGCAGGATGCTGCAGCTCTGCCATAGGAGAAGGGGTTTTGCATGGTGCTAGAGAAGATCCTCGAGCAGCAAAGGCAGGTGTTTGCAGCTCCAGGGAATACCCTGACGTCAGCAGTGGAGTAGCAGGATGAGGAAGATGTCCACGCTTGGGCTACTTGTGGCAAGAGCCTCCATCCCTGCCCTTGCCTGGGTGAGAGTTGCCGGAGCGCAGATGGAGGAAGGCCTTTGGACAGGTGCAAGGTAAGAATGATGCATGGTCGGCAGTCGTGGTGTAAACAGAAACATTTCTTGCAATCATCCTTACTGTTAGAGTAGTTTCACTTTCCGGTTTGAATAGCGTGAGCCTGGAAAGCCAATAGTCTAAATGTTCAGATGTCTGGTACCCAGTAGTAGACATGAACTCAAGTCTCTCATAGAAACATCAGGCTTTTTCCTTAAGCCAAGTGCTGGGAGGGGAATTTCTTCTGCAAAACTACTGTGCTTCTGCTGCTTGTTCCATTTTAGAAAGTTTCCTCCCTTGGCCCTTCCTTGATTGAATAGTCCTTTGTCTTCTATCTAGAAGCTCCAGGTTTTCTTCTTACAAGTTGTCTTTGTTTTCTTTGTCCACAGACAGGAGTCCCTGCTCTCCCAGAGCCATGTCGATCTTCAGAACCTGCTTGTGGCTGCGGATGCAGATGGCCACGAAAGGCCTAGAAGTAAAAACTGGAGCAATGTCGTGTCCAAGAAGATTTTCCCAGAGAAAAGCATCCTAGGAGCAGCAAGTGTCCTGTAGCTGCCAGTTTCCAGTATATGACTCTCAGGATGCTGTGGCGCTGCCAAAGGCGAAGAGGCTCAGCGAGCTGCCAGACACGATCCTCGAGCAGGAAAGGCAGATTTTAGGAGCTCCAGGGAATTCCCTGATGTCAGCAGTGGAGGAGCAGGATGAGGAAGATCTCGACGCTTGGGCTACTTGTGGCAAGAGTGTCCAAGGCTCCCAGTGCCTCCGTGAGAGCTGCAGGAGTGGAGTCAGAGGAAGGCCTTTGGACAGGACTCGCTGCTCCCTCAGAGCCATGGCTCTCAGCAGAACCGTCTCATTGCTGAGGATGCACCTGTCCAGGAAGAGCCTTGCAAAGGAGTAGGAGTCCAGCTCATTGCAGTAAGGGAATGGCTGAATGATGTTTCCCAGGAGCAACTATGCTGAAGGTGCCAGTTCCAGTCCATGGCTCGCAGGATGCTGCAGCACTGCCATAGGAGAAGGGGTTTGGCATGGTGCTAGAGAAGATCCTCGAGCCGCAAAGGCAGGTGTTTGCAGCTCCAGGGAATACCCTGACGTCAGCAGTGGAGTAGCAGGATGAGGAAGATGTCTACGCTTGGGCTACTTGTGGCAAGAGCCTCCATCCTTGCCCTTGCCTGGGTGAGAGTTGCCAGAGCGCAGACGGAGGAAGGCCTTTGGACAGGTGCAAGGTAAGAATGATGCATGGTCGGCAGTCGTGGTGTAAACAGAAACATTTCTTGCAATCATCCCTACTGTTAGAGTAGTTTCACTTTCCGGTTTGAATAGCGTGAGCCTGGAAAGCCAATAGTCTAAATGTTCAGATGTCTGGTACCCAATAGTAGACATGAACTCAAGTCTCTCATAGAAACATCAGGCTTTTTCCTTAAGCCAAGTGCTGGGAGGGGAATTTCTTCTGCAAAACTACTGTGCTTCTGCTGCTTGTTCCATTTTAGAAAGTTTCCTCCCTTGGCCCTGCCTTGATTGAATAGTCCTTTTTTTTCTAACTAGAAGCTCCAGGTTTTCTTCTTACAAGTTGTCTTTGTTTTCTTTGTCCACAGACAGGAGTCCCTGCTCTCCCAGAGCCATGTCGATCATCAGAAGCTGCTCGTGGCCGCGGATGCACATGGCCACGAAAGACCTAGAAGTAAAATCTGGAGCAAGGTCGTATGCAAGAAGATTTTCCCAGAGAAAAGCATCCTAGGAGCAGCAAGTGTCCTGGAGGTGCCAGTTGCCAGTATATGACTCCTAGGATGCTGTGGCGCAGCCAAAGATGAAGAGGCTCAGAGAGCTGCCAGACATGATCCTCGAGCAGCAAAGGCAGGTGTTTGCAGCTCCAGGGAATTCCCTGACGTCAGCAGTGGAGGAGCAGGATGAGGAAGATGTCCACGCTTGGGCTACTTGTGGCAAGCGTGTCCAAGGCTCCCAGTGCCTCCGTGGGAGCTGCAGGAGTGGAGACGGAGGAAGGCCTTTTGGCAGGACTGGCTGCTCCCTCAGAGCCGCGGCTCTCAGCAGAACCGTCTCGTTGCTGAGGATGCACCTGTCCAGGAAGAGCATTGCAGAGGAGTAGGAGTCCAGCTCATTGCAGTAAGGGAATGGCTGAGGGATGTTTCCCAGGAGCAACTTTGCTGCAGGTGCCAGTTCCAGTCCGTGAGTCGCAGGATGCTGCAGCGCTGCCATAGGAGAAGGCATTTGGCATGGTGCTAGAGAAGATCCTTGAGCAGCAAAGGCAAGTGTTTGCAGCTCCAGGGAATTCCTAGATGTCAGCAGTGGAAGATCAGGATGAGGAGGATGTCCGCGCTTGGGCTACTTGTGGCAAGAGCCTCCATCCCTGCCCGAGCTTGGGTGAGAGTTGCCAGAGCGCAGATGGAGGAAGGCCTTTAAACAGGTGCAAGGTAAGAATGATGGATGGTCGGCATTCGTGGTGTAAACAGAAACATTTCTTGCAATCATCCCTTCTGTTAGAATAGTTTCACTTTCCGGTTTGAATAGCGTGAGCCTGGAGCGCCAATACTCTAAATGTTCAGACGTCTGCTCCCCAATAGTAGACATGAACTCAAGTCTCTCATAGCAACATCAGGCTTTTTCCTTAAGCCAAGTGCTGGGAGGGGAATTTCTTCTGCAAAACTGCTCTGCTTCTTCTGCTTGTTCCATTTTAGAAAGTTTCCTCCCTTGGCCCTGCCTTGATTGAATAGTCCTTTCTCTTCTAACTAGAAGCTCCAGGTTCCCTTCTTACAAGTTGTCTTTGTTTTCTTTGTCCACAGACAGGAGTCCCTGCTCCCCCAGAGCCATGTCGATCATCAGAAGCTGCTTGTGGCTGCGGATGCAGATGGCTACGAAAGGCCTAGGAGTAAAAACTGCAGCAATGTCGTGTGCAAGAAGATTTTCCCAGGGAAAAGCATCCTAGGAGCAGCAAGTGTCCTGGAGGTGCCAGTTGCCAGTATATGACTCCTAGGATGCTGTGGTGCAGCCAAAGGCGAAGAGGGTCAGGGAGCTGAAAGACACAATCCTCGAGGAGGAAAGGCAGATGTTGGGAGCTCCAGGGAATTCCCTGACGTCAGCAGTGGAGGAGCAGGATGAGGAAGATGTCCACGCTTGGGCTACTTGTGGCAAGAGTGTCCAAGGCTCCCAGTGCCTCTGTGGGAGCTGCAGGACTGGTGACGGAGGACAACCATTGGGCAGGACTCGCTGCTCCCTCAGAGCCATGGCTCTCAGCAGAACCGTCTCATTGCTGAGGATGCACCTGTCCAGGAAGAGCATTGCAGAGGAGTAGGAGTCCAGCTCATTGCAGTAAGGGAATGGCTGAGGGATGTTTCCCAGGAGCAACTTTGCTGGAGGTGCCAGTTCCAGTCCATGGCTCGCAGGATGCTGCAGCTCTGCCATAGGAGAAGGGGTTTTGCATGGTGCTAGAGAAGATCCTCGAGCAGCAAAGGCAGGTGTTTGCAGCTCCAGGGAATACCCTGACGTCAGCAGTGGAGTAGCAGGATGAGGAAGATGTCCACGCTTGGGCTACTTGTGGCAAGAGCCTCCATCCCTGCCCTTGCCTGGGTGAGAGTTGCCGGAGCGCAGATGGAGGAAGGCCTTTGGACAGGTGCAAGGTAAGAATGATGCATGGTCGGCAGTCGTGGTGTAAACAGAAACATTTCTTGCAATCATCCTTACTGTTAGAGTAGTTTCACTTTCCGGTTTGAATAGCGTGAGCCTGGAAAGCCAATAGTCTAAATGTTCAGATGTCTGGTACCCAGTAGTAGACATGAACTCAAGTCTCTCATAGAAACATCAGGCTTTTTCCTTAAGCCAAGTGCTGGGAGGGGAATTTCTTCTGCAAAACTACTGTGCTTCTGCTGCTTGTTCCATTTTAGAAAGTTTCCTCCCTTGGCCCTTCCTTGATTGAATAGTCCTTTGTCTTCTATCTAGAAGCTCCAGGTTTTCTTCTTACAAGTTGTCTTTGTTTTCTTTGTCCACAGACAGGAGTCCCTGCTCTCCCAGAGCCATGTCGATCTTCAGAACCTGCTTGTGGCTGCGGATGCAGATGGCCACGAAAGGCCTAGAAGTAAAAACTGGAGCAATGTCGTGTCCAAGAAGATTTTCCCAGAGAAAAGCATCCTAGGAGCAGCAAGTGTCCTGTAGCTGCCAGTTTCCAGTATATGACTCTCAGGATGCTGTGGCGCTGCCAAAGGCGAAGAGGCTCAGCGAGCTGCCAGACACGATCCTCGAGCAGGAAAGGCAGATTTTAGGAGCTCCAGGGAATTCCCTGATGTCAGCAGTGGAGGAGCAGGATGAGGAAGATCTCGACGCTTGGGCTACTTGTGGCAAGAGTGTCCAAGGCTCCCAGTGCCTCCGTGAGAGCTGCAGGAGTGGAGTCAGAGGAAGGCCTTTGGACAGGACTCGCTGCTCCCTCAGAGCCATGGCTCTCAGCAGAACCGTCTCATTGCTGAGGATGCACCTGTCCAGGAAGAGCCTTGCAAAGGAGTAGGAGTCCAGCTCATTGCAGTAAGGGAATGGCTGAATGATGTTTCCCAGGAGCAACTATGCTGAAGGTGCCAGTTCCAGTCCATGGCTCGCAGGATGCTGCAGCACTGCCATAGGAGAAGGGGTTTGGCATGGTGCTAGAGAAGATCCTCGAGCCGCAAAGGCAGGTGTTTGCAGCTCCAGGGAATACCCTGACGTCAGCAGTGGAGTAGCAGGATGAGGAAGATGTCTACGCTTGGGCTACTTGTGGCAAGAGCCTCCATCCTTGCCCTTGCCTGGGTGAGAGTTGCCAGAGCGCAGACGGAGGAAGGCCTTTGGACAGGTGCAAGGTAAGAATGATGCATGGTCGGCAGTCGTGGTGTAAACAGAAACATTTCTTGCAATCATCCCTACTGTTAGAGTAGTTTCACTTTCCGGTTTGAATAGCGTGAGCCTGGAAAGCCAATAGTCTAAATGTTCAGATGTCTGGTACCCAATAGTAGACATGAACTCAAGTCTCTCATAGAAACATCAGGCTTTTTCCTTAAGCCAAGTGCTGGGAGGGGAATTTCTTCTGCAAAACTACTGTGCTTCTGCTGCTTGTTCCATTTTAGAAAGTTTCCTCCCTTGGCCCTGCCTTGATTGAATAGTCCTTTTTTTTCTAACTAGAAGCTCCAGGTTTTCTTCTTACAAGTTGTCTTTGTTTTCTTTGTCCACAGACAGGAGTCCCTGTTTTCCCAGAGCCATGTCGATCATCAGAAGCTGCTTGTGGCTGCGGATGCAGATGGCCACGAAAGGCCTAGGAGTAAAAACTGGAGCAAGGACGTGTGCAAGAAGATTTTCCCAGAGGAAAGCATCCTAGGAGCAGCAAGTGTCCTGGAGGTGCCAGTTGCCAGTATATGACTCCTAGGATGCTGTGGCGCTGCCAAAGGCAAAGAGGCTCAGAGAGCTGCCAGACACGATCCTCGAGCAGGAAAGGCAGATGTTGGGAGCACCAGGGAATTCCCTGCCGTCAGCAGTGGAGGAGCAGGATGAGGAAGATGTCCACGCTTGGGCTACTTGTGGCAAGAGTGTCCAAGGCTCCCAGTGCCTCCGTGGGAGCTGCAGGACTGGTGACGGAGGAAGGCCTTTGGGCAGGACTGGCTGCTCCCTCAGAGCTGTGGCTCTCAGCAGAACCGTCTCATTGCCTAGGATGCACCTGTCCAGGAAGAGCATTGCAGAGGAGTAGGAGTCCAGCTCATTGCAGTAAGGGAATGGCTGAGGGATGTTTCCCAGGAGCAACTTTGCTGGAGGTGCCAGTTCCAGTCCGTGGCTCGCAGGATGCTGCAGCACTGCCATAGGAGAAGGGGTTTTGCATGGTGCTAGAGAAGATCCTCGAGCAGCAAAGGCAGGTGTTTGCAGCTCCAGGGAATACCCTGACGTCAGCAGTGGAGTAGCAGGATGAGGAAGATGTCCATGCTTGGGCTACTTGTGGCAAGAGCCTCTATCTCTGCCCTTGCCTGGGTGAGAGTTGCCGGAGCGCAGACGGAGGAAGGCCTTTGGACAGGTGCAAGGTAAGAATGATGCATGGTCGGCAGTCGTGGTGTAAACAGAAACATTTCTTGCAATCATCCTTACTGTTAGAGTAGTTTCACTTTCAGGTTTGAATAGCGTGAGCCTGGAAAGCCAATAGTCTAAATGTTCAGATGTCTGCTACCCTATAGTAGACATGAACTCAAGTCTCTCATAGAAACATGAGGTTTTTTCCTTAAGCCAAGTGCTGGGAGGGGAATTTCTTCTGCAAAAGTACTGTGCTTCTGCTGCTTGTTCCATTTTAGAAAGTTTCCTCCCTTGGCCCTGCCTTGATTGAATAGTCCTTTCTCTTCTAACTAGAAGCTCCAGGTTTTAATCTTACAAGTTGTCTTTGTTTTCTTTGTCCACAGACAGGAGTCCCTGCTCTCCCAGAGCCCTGTTGATCATCAGAACCTGCTTGTGGCTGCGGATGCAGATGGCCACGAAAGGCCTAGAAGTAAAAACTGGAGCAAGGTTGTATGCAAGAAGATTTTCCCAGAGAAAAGCATCCTAGGAGCAGCAAGTGTCCTGGAGCTGCCAGTTGCCAGTATATCACTCCTAGGATGCTGTGGCGCTGCCAAATTTGAAGAGGCTCAGAGAGCTGCCAGACATGATCCTCCAGCTGGAAAGGCAGATGTTGGGAGCTCCAGGGAATTCCCTGACGTCAGCAGTGGAGGAGCAGGATGAGGAAGATGTCCACGCTTGGGCTACTTGTGGCAAGAGTGTCCGAGGCTCCCAGTGCCTCCGTGAGAGCGGCAGGACTGGAGACGGAGGAAGGCCTTTGGACAGGTGCAAGGTAAGAATGATGCATGGTCCCCAGTTGTGGTGAGTACAGAAACATTTCTTCCAAGCATCTCTAGCTTTTGAAATAGTTTGACATTCCGGTTTGAATTGCGTGAGCCTGGAAAGCCAGTAGTCTAAATGTTCAGATGTCTGCTATCCAATAGTAGACATGAACTCAAGTCTCTCATAGAAACATCAGACTTTTTCCTTAAGCCAAGTGCTGGGAGGGGAATTTCTTCTGCAAAACTACTGTGCTTCTGCTGCTTGTTCCATTTTAGAAAGTTTCCTGCTTTGGCCCTGCCTTGATTGAATAGTCCTTTCTCTTCTATCTAGAAGCTCCAGGTTTTCTTCTTACAAGTTGTCTTTGTTTTCTTTGTCCACAGACAGGAGTCCCTGCTCTCCCAGAGCCATGTCGATCATCAGAAGCTGCTCGTGGCCGCGGATGCACATGGCCACGAAAGACCTAGAAGTAAAATCTGGAGCAAGGTCGTATGCAAGAAGATTTTCCCAGAGAAAAGCATCCTAGGAGCAGCAAGTGTCCTGGAGGTGCCAGTTGCCAGTATATGACTCCTAGGATGCTGTGGCGCAGCCAAAGATGAAGAGGCTCAGAGAGCTGCCAGACATGATCCTCGAGCAGCAAAGGCAGGTGTTTGCAGCTCCAGGGAATTCCCTGACGTCAGCAGTGGAGGAGCAGGATGAGGAAGATGTCCACGCTTGGGCTACTTGTGGCAAGCGTGTCCAAGGCTCCCAGTGCCTCCGTGGGAGCTGCAGGAGTGGAGACGGAGGAAGGCCTTTTGGCAGGACTGGCTGCTCCCTCAGAGCCGCGGCTCTCAGCAGAACCGTCTCGTTGCTGAGGATGCACCTGTCCAGGAAGAGCATTGCAGAGGAGTAGGAGTCCAGCTCATTGCAGTAAGGGAATGGCTGAGGGATGTTTCCCAGGAGCAACTTTGCTGCAGGTGCCAGTTCCAGTCCGTGAGTCGCAGGATGCTGCAGCGCTGCCATAGGAGAAGGGGTTTTGCATGGTGCTAGAGAAGGTCCTCGAGCAGCAAAGGCAGGTTTTTGCAGCTCCAGGGAATACCCTGACGTCAGCAGTGGAGTAGCAGGATGAGGAAGATGTCCACGCTTGGGCTACTTGTGGCAAGAGCCTCCATCCCTGCCCTTGCCTGGGTGAGAGTTGCCGGAGCGCAGATGGAGGAAGGCCTTTGGACAGGTGCAAGGTAAGAATGATGGATGGTCGGCAGTCGTGGTGTAAACAGAAACATTTCTTGCAATCATCCTTACTGTTAGAGTAGTTTCACTTTCAGGTTTGAATAGCGTGAGCCTGGAAAGCCAATAGTCTAAATGTTCAGATGTCTGGTACCCAGTAGTAGACATGAACTCAAGTCTCTCATAGGAACATGAGGTTTTTTCCTTAAGCCAAGTGCTGGGAGGGGAATTTCTTCTGCAAAACTACTGTGCTTCTGCTGCTTGTTCCATTTTAGAAAGTTTCCTCTTTTGGCCCTGCCTTGATTGAATAGTCCTTTCTCTTCTAACTAGAAGCTCCAGGTTTTAATCTTACAAGTTGTCTTTGTTTTCTTTGTCCACAGACAGGAGTCCCTGCTCTCCCAGAGCCATGTCGATCATCAGAAGCTGCTTGTGGCTGCGGATGCAGATGGCCACAAAAGGCCTAGAAGTAAAATCTGCAGCAAGGTTGTGTGCAAGAAGATTTTCCCAGAGAAAAGCATCCTAGGAGCAGCAAGTGTCCTGGAGCTGCCAGTTGCCAGTATATGACTCCTAGGATGTTGTTGCGCTTCCAAAGTGTAAGAGGCTCAGAGAGCTGCCAGACACGATCCTCGAGCAGGAAAGGAAGATGTTGGGAGCTCCAGGGAATTCCCTGATGTCAGCAGTGGAGGAGCAGGATGAGGAAGATGTCCACGCTTGGGCTACTTGTGGCAAGAGTGTCCAAGGCTCCCAGTGCCTCCGTGGGAGCTGCAGGACTGGTGACGGAGGAAGGCCTTTGGGCAGGACTGGCTCCTCCCTCAGAGCCATGGCTCTCAGCAGAACCGTCTCATTGCTGAGGATGCACCTGTCCAGGAAGAGCCTTGCAAAGGAGTAGGAGTCCAGCTCATTGCAGTAAGGGAATGGCTGAATGATGTTTCCCAGGAGCAACTATGCTGAAGGTGCCAGTTCCAGTCCATGGCTCGCAGGATGCTGCAGCACTGCCATAGGAGAAGGGGTTTGGCATGGTGCTAGAGAAGATCCTCGAGCAGCAAAGGCAGGTGTTTGCAGCTCCAGGGAATACCCTGACGTCAGCAGTGGAGTAGCAGGATGAGGAAGATGTCCATGCTTGGGCTACTTGTGGCAAGAGCCTCTATCCCTGCCCTTGCCTGGGTGAGAGTTGCCGGAGCGCAGACGGAGGAAGGCCTTTGGACAGGTGCAAGGTAAGAATGATGCATGGTCGGCAGTCGTGGTGTAAACAGAAACATTTCTTGCAATCATCCTTACTGTTAGAGTAGTTTCACTTTCCGGTTTGAATAGCGTGAGCCTGGAAAGCCAATAGTCTAAATGTTCAGATGTCTGGTACCCAATAGTAGACATGAACTCATGTCTCTCACAGAAACATCAGGCGTTTTCCTTAAGCCAAGTGCTGGGAGGGGAATTTCTTCTGCAATACTGCTGTGCTTCTGCTGCTTGTTCCATTTTAGAAAGTTTCCTGCTTTGGCTCTGCCTTGATTGAATAGTCCTTTCTCTTCTATCTAGAAGCTCCAGGTTTTCTTCTTACACGTTGTCTTTGTTTTCTTTGTCCACAGACAGGAGTCCCTGCTCTCCCAGAGCCATGTCGATCATCAGAAGCTGCTTGTGGCCGTGGATGCAGATGGCCACGAAAGGCCTAGAAGTAAAATCTGCAGCAAGGTCGTGTGCAAGAAGATTTTCCCAGAGAAAAGCATCCTAGGAGCAGCAAGTGTCCTGGAGCTGCCAGTTGCCAGTATATGACTCCTAGGATGCTGTTGCGCTTCCAAAATGTAAGAGGCTCAGAGAGCTGCCAGACACGATCCTCGAGCAGGAAAGGCAGATGTTGGGAGCTCCAGGGAATTCCCTGATGTCAGCAGTGGCGGAGCAGGATGAGGAAGATGTCCACGCTTGGGCTACTTGTGGCAAGAGTGTCCAAGGCTCCCAGTGCCTCCGTGGGAGCTGCAGGACTGGTGACGGAGGACAACCATTGGGCAGGACTGGCTCCTCCCTCAGAGCCGTGGCTCTCAGCAGAACCGTCTCATTGCTGAGGATGCCCCTATCCAGGAAGAGCCTTGCAAAGGAGTAGGAGTCCAGCTCATTGCAGTAAGGGAATGGCTGAAGGATGTTTCCCAGGAGCAACTATGCTGAAGGTGCCAGTTCCAGTCCATGGCTCGCAGGATGCTGCAGCACTGCCACAGGAGAAGGCATTTGGCATGGTGCTAGAGAAGATCCTCGAGCAGCAAAGGCAGGTGTTTGCAGCTCCAGGGAATTCCTAGATGTCAGCAGTGGAAGATCAGGATGAGGAATATCTCCAGGCTTGGGCTACTTGTGGCAAGAGCCTCCATCCCTGCCCGAGCTTGGGTGAGAGTTGCCAGAGCGCAGACGGAGGAAGGCCTTTGGACAGGTGCAAGGTAAGAATGATGCATGGTCGGCAGTCGTGGTGTGAGCAGAAACATTTCTTGCAATCGCCTCTAGCTTTTAGAGTAGTTTCACTTTCCGGTTTGAATAGTGTGAGCCTGGAAAGCCAATAGTCTAAATGTTCAGATGTCTGCTACCCTATAGTAGACATGAACTCAAGTCTCTCATAGAAACATGAGGTTTTTTCCTTAAGCCAAGTGCTGGGAGGGGAATTTCTTCTGCAAATCTACTGTGCTTCTGCTGCTTGTTCCATTTTAGAAAGTTTCCTCCCTTGGCCCTGCCTTGATTGAATAGTCCTTTCTCTTCTAACTAGAAGCTCCAGGTTTTAATCTTACAAGTTGTCTTTGTTTTCTTTGTCCACAGACAGGAGTCCCTGCTCTCCCAGAGCCCTGTTGATCATCAGAACCTGCTTGTGGCTGAGAATGCAGATGGCCACGAAAGGCCTAGAAGTAAAAACTGGAGCAAGGTTGTATGCAAGAAGATTTTCCCAGAGAAAAGCATCCTAGGAGCAGCAAGTGTCCTGGAGCTGCCAGTTGCCAGTATATCACTCCTAGGATGCTGTGGCGCTGCCAAAGTTGAAGAGGCTCAGAGAGCTGCCAGACATGATCCTCCAGCTGGAAAGGCAGATGTTGGGAGCTCCAGGGAATTCCCTGACGTCAGCAGTGGAGGAGCAGGATGAGGAAGATGTCCACGCTTGGGCTACTTGTGGCAAGAGTGTCCGAGGCTCCCAGTGCCTCCGTGAGAGCGGCAGGACTGGAGACGGAGGAAGGCCTTTGGACAGGTGCAAGGTAAGAATGATGCATGGTCCCCAGTTGTGGTGAGTACAGAAACATTTCTTCCAAGCATCTCTAGCTTTTGAAATAGTTTGACATTCCGGTTTGAATTGCGTGAGCCTGGAAAGCCAGTAGTCTAAATGTTCAGATGTCTGCTATCCAATAGTAGACATGAACTCAAGTCTCTCATAGAAACATCAGACTTTTTCCTTAAGCCAAGTGCTGGGAGGGGAATTTCTTCTGCAAAACTACTGTGCTTCTGCTGCTTGTTCCATTTTAGAAAGTTTCCTGCTTTGGCCCTGCCTTGATTGAATAGTCCTTTCTCTTCTATCTAGAAGCTCCAGGTTTTCTTCTTACAAGTTGCCTTTGTTTTCTTTGTCCACAGACAGGAGTCCCTGCTCTCCCAGAGCCCTGTTGATCATCAGAAGCTGCTTGTGGCCGCGGATGCACATGGCCACGAAAGACCTAGAAGTAAAATCTGGAGCAAGGTCGTATGCAAGAAGATTTTCCCAGAGAAAAGCATCCTAGGAGCAGCAAGTGTCCTGGAGGTGCCAGTTGCCAGTATATGACTCCTAGGATGCTGTGGCGCAGCCAAAGATGAAGAGGCTCAGAGAGCTGCCAGACACGATCCTCGAGCAGGAAAGGCAGATGTTGGGAGCTCCAGGGAATTCCCTGATGTCAGCAGTGGCGGAGCAGGATGAGGAAGATGTCCACGCTTGGGCTACTTGTGGCAAGAGCCTCCATCCTTGCCCCTGCCTGGGTGAGAGTTGCCGGAGCGCAGACGGAGGAAGGCCTTTGGACAGGTGCAAGGTAAGAATGATGCATGGTCGGCAGTCGTGGTGTAAACAGAAACATTTCTTGCAATCATCCCTACTGTTAGAGTAGTTTCACTTTCCGGTTTGAATAGCGTGAGCATGGAAAGCCAATAGTCTAAATGTTCAGATGTCTGGTACCCAATAGTAGACATGAACTCAAGTCTCTCATAGAAACATCAGGCTTTTTCCTTAAGCCAAGTGCTGGGAGGGGAATTTCTTCTGCAAAACTACTGTGCTTCTGCTGCTTGTTCCATTTTAGAAAGTTTCCTCCCTTGGCCCTGCCTTGATTGAATAGTCCTTTTTTTTCTAACTAGAAGCTCCAGGTTTTCTTCTTACAAGTTGTCTTTGTTTTCTTTGTCCACAGACAGGAGTCCCTGCTCTCCCAGAGCCATGTCGATCATCAGAACCTGCTTGTGGCTGAGAATGCAGATGGCCACGAAAGGCCTAGGAGTAAAAACTGGAGCAAGGACGTGTGCAAGAAGATTTTCCCAGAGGAAAGCATCCTAGGGGCAGCAAGTGTCCTGGAGGTGCCAGTTGCCAGTATATGACTCCTAGGATGCTGTGGCGCTGCCAAAGGCAAAGAGGCTCAGAGAGCTGCCAGACACGATCCTCGAGCAGGAAAGGCAGATGTTGGGAGCACCAGGGAATTCCCTGACGTCAGCAGTGGAGGAGCAGGATGAGGAAGATGTCCACGCTTGGGCTACTTGTGGCAAGAGTGTCCAAGGCTCCCAGTGCCTCCGTGGGAGCTGCAGGACTGGTGATGGAGGACAACCATTGGGCAGGACTGGCTGCTCCCTCAGAGCCGTGGCTCTCAGCAGAACCGTCTCATTGCTGAGGATGCACCTGTCCAGGAAGAGCCTTGCAAAGGAGTAGGAGTCCAGCTCATTGCAGTAAGGGAATGGCTGAGGGATGTTTCCCAGGTGCAACTTTGCTGGAGGTGCCAGTTCCAGTCCGTGGCTCGCAGGATGCTGCAGCACTGCCATAGGAGAAGGGGTTTTGCATGGTGCTAGAGAAGATCCTCGAGCAGCAAAGGCAGGTGTTTGCAGCTCCAGGGAATACCCTGACGTCAGCAGTGGAGTAGCAGGATGAGGAAGATGTCCACGCTTGGGCTACTTGTGGCAAGAGCCTCCATCCCTGCCCTTGCCTGGGTGAGAGTTGCCGGAGCGCAGATGGAGGAAGGCCTTTGGACAGGTGCAAGGTAAGAATGATGGATGGTCGGCAGTCGTGGTGTAAACAGAAACATTTCTTGCAATCATCCCTTCTGTTAGAATAGTTTCACTTTCCGGTTTGAATAGCGTGAGCCTGGAAAGCCAATAGTCTAAATGTTCAGATGTCTGGTACCCAGTAGTAGACATGAACTCAAGTCTCTCATAGAAACATGAGGTTTTTTCCTTAAGCCAAGTGCTGGGAAGGGAATTTCTTCTGCAAAACTACTGTGCTTCTGCTGCTTGTTCCATTTTAGAAAGTTTCCTCCCTTGGCCCTGCCTTGTTTGAATAGTCCTTTCTCTTCTAACTAGAAGCTCCAGGTTTTCTTCTTACAAGTTGTCTTTGTTTTCTTTGTCCACAGACAGGAGTCCCTGCTCTCCCAGAGCCATGTCGATCATCAGAACCTGCTTGTGGCTGAGAATGCAGATGGCCACGAAAGGCCTAGAAGTAAAAACTGGAGCAATGTCGTGTCCAAGAAGATTTTCCCAGAGAAAAGCATCCTAGGAGCGGCAAGTGTCATGTAGCTGCCAGTTTCCAGTATATGACTCTCAGGATGCTGTGGCGCTGCCAAAGGCGAAGAGGATCAGAGAGCTGCCAGACACGATCCTCCAGCAGGAAAGGCAGATTTTAGGAGCTCCAGGGAATTCCCTGACGTCAGCAGTGGAGGAGCAGGATGAGGAAGATGTCCACGCTTGGGCTACTTGTGGCAAGAGTGTCCAAGGCTCCCAGTGCCTCCGTGAGAGCTGCAGGAGTGGAGTCAGAGGAAGGCCTTTGGACAGGACTGGCTCCTCCCTCAGAGCCATGGCTCTCAGCAGAACCGTCTCATTGCTGAGGATGCACCTGTCCAGGAAGAGCCTTGCAAAGGAGTAGGAGTCCAGCTCATTGCAGTAAGGGAATGGCTGAATGATGTTTCCCAGGAGCAACTATGCTGAAGGTGCCAGTTCCAGTCCATGGCTCGCAGGATGCTGCAGTACTGCCATAGGAGAAGGGGTTTGGCATGGTGCTAGAGAAGGTCCTCGAGCAGCAAAGGCAGGTGTTTGCAGCTCCAGGGAATACCCTGACGTCAGCAGTAGAGTAGCAGGATGAGGAATATCTCCAGGCTTGGGCTACTTGTGGCAAGAGCCTCTATCTCTGCCCTTGCCTGGGTGAGAGTTGCCGGAGCGCAGACGGAGGAAGGCCTTTGGACAGGTGCAAGGTAAGAATGATGCATGGTCGGCAGTCGTGGTGTAAACAGAAACATTTCTTGCAATCATCCTTACTGTTAGAGTAGTTTCACTTTCAGGTTTGAATAGCGTGAGCCTGGAAAGCCAATAGTCTAAATGTTCAGATGTCTGCTACCCTATAGTAGACATGAACTCAAGTCTCTCATAGAAACATGAGGTTTTTTCCTTAAGCCAAGTGCTGGGAGGGGAATTTCTTCTGCAAAAGTACTGTGCTTCTGCTGCTTGTTCCATTTTAGAAAGTTTCCTCCCTTGGCCCTGCCTTGATTGAATAGTCCTTTCTCTTCTAACTAGAAGCTCCAGGTTTTAATCTTACAAGTTGTCTTTGTTTTCTTTGTCCACAGACAGGAGTCCCTGCTCTCCCAGAGCCCTGTTGATCATCAGAACCTGCTTGTGGCTGCGGATGCAGATGGCCACGAAAGGCCTAGAAGTAAAAACTGGAGCAAGGTTGTATGCAAGAAGATTTTCCCAGAGAAAAGCATCCTAGGAGCAGCAAGTGTCCTGGAGGTGCCAGTTGCCAGTATATCACTCCTAGGATGCTGTGGCGCTGCCAAATTTGAAGAGGCTCAGAGAGCTGCCAGACATGATCCTCCAGCTGGAAAGGCAGATGTTGGGAGCTCCAGGGAATTCCCTGACGTCAGCAGTGGAGGAGCAGGATGAGGAAGATGTCCACGCTTGGGCTACTTGTGGCAAGAGTGTCCGAGGCTCCCAGTGCCTCCGTGAGAGCGGCAGGACTGGAGACGGAGGAAGGCCTTTGGACAGGTGCAAGGTAAGAATGATGCATGGTCCCCAGTTGTGGTGAGTACAGAAACATTTCTTCCAAGCATCTCTAGCTTTTGAAATAGTTTGACATTCCGGTTTGAATTGCGTGAGCCTGGAAAGCCAGTAGTCTAAATGTTCAGATGTCTGCTATCCAATAGTAGACATGAACTCAAGTCTCTCATAGAAACATCAGACTTTTTCCTTAAGCCAAGTGCTGGGAGGGGAATTTCTTCTGCAAAACTACTGTGCTTCTGCTGCTTGTTCCATTTTAGAAAGTTTCCTGCTTTGGCCCTGCCTTGATTGAATAGTCCTTTCTCTTCTATCTAGAAGCTCCAGGTTTTCTTCTTACAAGTTGTCTTTGTTTTCTTTGTCCACAGACAGGAGTCCCTGCTCTCCCAGAGCCATGTCGATCATCAGAAGCTGCTCGTGGCCGCGGATGCACATGGCCACGAAAGACCTAGAAGTAAAATCTGGAGCAAGGTCGTATGCAAGAAGATTTTCCCAGAGAAAAGCATCCTAGGAGCAGCAAGTGTCCTGGAGGTGCCAGTTGCCAGTATATGACTCCTAGGATGCTGTGGCGCAGCCAAAGATGAAGAGGCTCAGAGAGCTGCCAGACATGATCCTCGAGCAGCAAAGGCAGGTGTTTGCAGCTCCAGGGAATTCCCTGACGTCAGCAGTGGAGGAGCAGGATGAGGAAGATGTCCACGCTTGGGCTACTTGTGGCAAGAGCCTCCATCCTTGCCCCTGCCTGGGTGAGAGTTGCCGGAGCGCAGACGGAGGAAGGCCTTTGGACAGGTGCAAGGTAAGAATGATGCATGGTCGGCAGTCGTGGTGTAAACAGACACATTTCTTGCAATCATCCCTACTGTTAGAGTAGTTTCACTTTCCGGTTTGAATAGCGTGAGCATGGAAAGCCAATAGTCTAAATGTTCAGATGTCTGGTACCCAATAGTAGACATGAACTCAAGTCTCTCATAGAAACATCAGGCTTTTTCCTTAAGCCAAGTGCTGGGAGGGGAATTTCTTCTGCAAAAGTACTGTGCTTCTGCTGCTTGTTCCATTTTAGAAAGTTTCCTCCCTTGGCCCTGCCTTGATTGAATAGTCCTTTTTTTTCTAACTAGAAGCTCCAGGTTTTCTTCTTACAAGTTGTCTTTGTTTTCTTTGTCCACAGACAGGAGTCCCTGCTCTCCCAGAGCCATGTCGATCATCAGAACCTGCTTGTGGCTGAGAATGCAGATGGCCACGAAAGGCCTAGGAGTAAAAACTGGAGCAAGGACGTGTGCAAGAAGATTTTCCCAGAGGAAAGCATCCTAGGAGCAGCAAGTGTCCTGGAGGTGCCAGTTGCCAGTATATGACTCCTAGGATGCTGTGGCGCTGCCAAAGGCAAAGAGGCTCAGAGAGCTGCCAGACACGATCCTCGAGCAGGAAAGGCACATGTTGGGAGCTCCAGGGAATTCCCTGACGTCAGCAGTGGAGGAGCAGGATGAGGAAGATGTCCACGCTTGGGCTACTTGTGGCAAGAGTGTCCAAGGCTCCCAGTGCCTCCGTGGGAGCTGCAGGACTGGTGACGGAGGACAACCATTGGGCAGGACTGGCTCCTCCCTCAGAGCCGTGGCTCTCAGCAGAACCGTCTCATTGCTGAGGATGCACCTGTCCAGGAAGAGCCTTGCAAAGGAGTAGGAGTCCAGCTCATTGCAGTAAGGGAATAGCTGAGGGATGTTTCCCAGGTGCAACTTTGCTGGAGGTGCCAGTTCCAGTCCATGGCTCGCAGGATGCTGCAGCACTGCCATAGGAGGAGGGGTTTTGCATGGTGCTAGAGAAGATCCTCGAGCAGCAAAGGCAGGTGTTTGCAGCTCCAGGGAATACCCTGACGTCAGCAGTGGAGTAGCAGGATGAGGAAGATGTCCACGCTTGGGCTACTTGTGGCAAGAGCCTCCATCCCTGCCCTTGCCTGGGTGAGAGTTGCCGGAGCGCAGATGGAGGAAGGCCTTTGGACAGGTGCAAGGTAAGAATGATGGATGGTCGGCATTCGTGGTGTAAACAGAAACATTTCTTGCAATCATCCCTTCTGTTAGAATAGTTTCACTTTCCGGTTTGAATAGCGTGAGCCTGGAAAGCCAATAGTCTAAATGTTCAGATGTCTGGTACCCAGTAGTAGACATGAACTCAAGTCTCTCATAGAAACATGAGGTTTTTTCCTTAAGCCAAGTGCTGGGAAGGGAATTTCTTCTGCAAAACTACTGTGCTTCTGCTGCTTGTTCCATTTTAGAAAGTTTCCTCCCTTGGCCCTGCCTTGTTTGAATAGTTTTTTCTCTTCTAACTAGAAGCTCCAGGTTTTCTTCTTACAAGTTGTCTTTGTTTTCTTTGTCCACAGACAGGAGTCCCTGCTCTCCCAGAGCCATGTCGATCATCAGAACCTGCTTGTGGCTGAGAATGCAGATGGCCACGAAAGGCCTAGAAGTAAAAACTGGAGCAATGTCGTGTCCAAGAAGATTTTCCCAGAGAAAAGCATCCTAGGAGCGGCAAGTGTCATGTAGCTGCCAGTTTCCAGTATATGACTCTCAGGATGCTGTGGCGCAGCCAAAGGCGAAGAGGATCAGAGAGCTGCCAGACACGATCCTCCAGCAGGAAAGGCAGATGTTCGGAGCTCCAGGGAATTCCCTGACGTCAGCAGTGGAGGAGCAGGATGAGGAAGATGTCCACGCTTGGGCTACTTGTGGCAAGAGTGTCCAAGGCTCCCAGTGCCTCCGTGAGAGCTGCAGGAGTGGAGTCAGAGGAAGGCCTTTGGACAGGACTGGCTCCTCCCTCAGAGCCATGGCTCTCAGCAGAACCGTCTCATTGCTGAGGATGCACCTGTCCAGGAAGAGCCTTGCAAAGGAGTAGGAGTCCAGCTCATTGCAGTAAGGGAATGGCTGAAGGATGTTTCCCAGGAGCAACTATGCTGAAGGTGCCAGTTCCAGTCCATGGCTCGCAGGATGCTGCAGTACTGCCATAGGAGAAGGGGTTTGGCATGGTGCTAGAGAAGGTCCTCGAGCAGCAAAGGCAGGTGTTTGCAGCTCCAGGGAATACCCTGACGTCAGCAGTAGAGTAGCAGGATGAGGAAGATGTCCATGCTTGGGCTACTTGTGGCAAGAGCCTCTATCTCTGCCCTTGCCTGGGTGAGAGTTGCCGGAGCGCAGACGGAGGAAGGCCTTTGGACAGGTGCAAGGTAAGAATGATGCATGGTCGGCAGTCGTGGTGTAAACAGAAACATTTCTTGCAATCATCCTTACTGTTAGAGTAGTTTCACTTTCAGGTTTGAATAGCGTGAGCCTGGAAAGCCAATAGTCTAAATGTTCAGATGTCTGCTACCCTATAGTAGACATGAACTCAAGTCTCTCATAGAAACATGAGGTTTTTTCCTTAAGCCAAGTGCTGGGAGGGGAATTTCTTCTGCAAAAGTACTGTGCTTCTGCTGCTTGTTCCATTTTAGAAAGTTTCCTCCCTTGGCCCTGCCTTGATTGAATAGTCCTTTCTCTTCTAACTAGAAGCTCCAGGTTTTAATCTTACAAGTTGTCTTTGTTTTCTTTGTCCACAGACAGGAGTCCCTGCTCTCCCAGAGCCCTGTTGATCATCAGAACCTGCTTGTGGCTGAGAATGCAGATGGCCACGAAAGGCCTAGAAGTAAAAACTGGAGCAAGGTTGTATGCAAGAAGATTTTCCCAGAGAAAAGCATCCTAGGAGCAGCAAGTGTCCTGGAGCTGCCAGTTGCCAGTATATGACTCCTAGGATGCTGTGGCGCTGCCAAATTTGAAGAGGCTCAGAGAGCTGCCAGACATGATCCTCCAGCTGGAAAGGCAGATGTTGGGAGCTCCAGGGAATTCCCTGACGTCAGCAGTGGAGGAGCAGGATGAGGAAGATGTCCACGCTTGGGCTACTTGTGGCAAGAGTGTCCGAGGCTCCCAGTGCCTCCGTGAGAGCGGCAGGACTGGAGACGGAGGAAGGCCTTTGGACAGGTGCAAGGTAAGAATGATGCATGGTCCCCAGTTGTGGTGAGTACAGAAACATTTCTTCCAAGCATCTCTAGCTTTTGAAATAGTTTGACATTCCGGTTTGAATTGCGTGAGCCTGGAAAGCCAGTAGTCTAAATGTTCAGATGTCTGCTATCCAATAGTAGACATGAACTCAAGTCTCTCATAGAAACATCAGACTTTTTCCTTAAGCCAAGTGCTGGGAGGGGAATTTCTTCTGCAAAACTACTGTGCTTCTGCTGCTTGTTCCATTTTAGAAAGTTTCCTGCTTTGGCCCTGCCTTGATTGAATAGTCCTTTCTCTTCTATCTAGAAGCTCCAGGTTTTCTTCTTACAAGTTGTCTTTGTTTTCTTTGTCCACAGACAGGAGTCCCTGCTCTCCCAGAGCCATGTCGATCATCAGAAGCTGCTCGTGGCCGCGGATGCACATGGCCACGAAAGACCTAGAAGTAAAATCTGGAGCAAGGTCGTATGCAAGAAGATTTTCCCAGAGAAAAGCATCCTAGGAGCAGCAAGTGTCCTGGAGGTGCCAGTTGCCAGTATATGACTCCTAGGATGCTGTGGCGCAGCCAAAGATGAAGAGGCTCAGAGAGCTGCCAGACATGATCCTCGAGCAGCAAAGGCAGGTGTTTGCAGCTCCAGGGAATTCCCTGACGTCAGCAGTGGAGGAGCAGGATGAGGAAGATGTCCACGCTTGGGCTACTTGTGGCAAGAGCCTCCATCCTTGCCCCTGCCTGGGTGAGAGTTGCCGGAGCGCAGACGGAGGAAGGCCTTTGGACAGGTGCAAGGTAAGAATGATGCATGGTCGGCAGTCGTGGTGTAAACAGACACATTTCTTGCAATCATCCCTACTGTTAGAGTAGTTTCACTTTCCGGTTTGAATAGCGTGAGCATGGAAAGCCAATAGTCTAAATGTTCAGATGTCTGGTACCCAATAGTAGACATGAACTCAAGTCTCTCATAGAAACATCAGGCTTTTTCCTTAAGCCAAGTGCTGGGAGGGGAATTTCTTCTGCAAAAGTACTGTGCTTCTGCTGCTTGTTCCATTTTAGAAAGTTTCCTCCCTTGGCCCTGCCTTGATTGAATAGTCCTTTTTTTTCTAACTAGAAGCTCCAGGTTTTCTTCTTACAAGTTGTCTTTGTTTTCTTTGTCCACAGACAGGAGTCCCTGCTCTCCCAGAGCCATGTCGATCATCAGAACCTGCTTGTGGCTGAGAATGCAGATGGCCACGAAAGGCCTAGGAGTAAAAACTGGAGCAAGGACGTGTGCAAGAAGATTTTCCCAGAGAAAAGCATCCTAGGAGCAGCAAGTGTCCTGGAGGTGCCAGTTGCCAGTATATGACTCCTAGGATGCTGTGGCGCTGCCAAAGGCAAAGAGGCTCAGAGAGCTGCCAGACACGATCCTCGAGCAGGAAAGGCACATGTTGGGAGCTCCAGGGAATTCCCTGACGTCAGCAGTGGAGGAGCAGGATGAGGAAGATGTCCACGCTTGGGCTACTTGTGGCAAGAGTGTCCAAGGCTCCCAGTGCCTCCGTGGGAGCTGCAGGACTGGTGACGGAGGACAACCATTGGGCAGGACTGGCTCCTCCCTCAGAGCCGTGGCTCTCAGCAGAACCGTCTCATTGCTGAGGATGCACCTGTCCAGGAAGAGCCTTGCAAAGGAGTAGGAGTCCAGCTCATTGCAGTAAGGGAATGGCTGAGGGATGTTTCCCAGGAGCAACTTTGCTGGAGGTGCCAGTTCCAGTCCATGGCTCGCAGGATGCTGCAGCACTGCCATAGGAGGAGGGGTTTTGCATGGTGCTAGAGAAGATCCTCGAGCAGCAAAGGCAGGTGTTTGCAGCTCCAGGGAATACCCTGACGTCAGCAGTGGAGTAGCAGGATGAGGAAGATGTCCACGCTTGGGCTACTTGTGGCAAGAGCCTCCATCCCTGCCCTTGCCTGGGTGAGAGTTGCCGGAGCGCAGATGGAGGAAGGCCTTTGGACAGGTGCAAGGTAAGAATGATGGATGGTCGGCATTCGTGGTGTAAACAGAAACATTTCTTGCAATCATCCCTTCTGTTAGAATAGTTTCACTTTCCGGTTTGAATAGCGTGAGCCTGGAAAGCCAATAGTCTAAATGTTCAGATGTCTGGTACCCAGTAGTAGACATGAACTCAAGTCTCTCATAGAAACATGAGGTTTTTTCCTTAAGCCAAGTGCTGGGAAGGGAATTTCTTCTGCAAAACTACTGTGCTTCTGCTGCTTGTTCCATTTTAGAAAGTTTCCTCCCTTGGCCCTGCCTTGATTGAATAGTTTTTTCTCTTCTAACTAGAAGCTCCAGGTTTTCTTCTTACAAGTTGTCTTTGTTTTCTTTGTCCACAGACAGGAGTCCCTGCTCTCCCAGAGCCATGTCGATCATCAGAACCTGCTTGTGGCTGAGAATGCAGATGGCCACGAAAGGCCTAGAAGTAAAAACTGGAGCAATGTCGTGTCCAAGAAGATTTTCCCAGAGAAAAGCATCCTAGGAGCGTCAAGTGTCATGTAGCTGCCAGTTTCCAGTATATGACTCTCAGGATGCTGTGGCGCAGCCAAAGGCGAAGAGGATCAGAGAGCTGCCAGACACGATCCTCCAGCAGGAAAGGCAGATGTTGGGAGCTCCAGGGAATTCCCTGACGTCAGCAGTGGAGGAGCAGGATGAGGAAGATGTCCACGCTTGGGCTACTTGTGGCAAGAGTGTCCAAGGCTCCCAGTGCCTCCGTGAGAGCTGCAGGAGTGGAGTCAGAGGAAGGCCTTTGGACAGGACTGGCTCCTCCCTCAGAGCCATGGCTCTCAGCAGAACCGTCTCATTGCTGAGGATGCACCTGTCCAGGAAGAGCCTTGCAAAGGAGTAGGAGTCCAGCTCATTGCAGTAAGGGAATGGCTGAATGATGTTTCCCAGGAGCAACTATGCTGAAGGTGCCAGTTCCAGTCCATGGCTCGCAGGATGCTGCAGTACTGCCATAGGAGAAGGGGTTTGGCATGGTGCTAGAGAAGGTCCTCGAGCAGCAAAGGCAGGTGTTTGCAGCTCCAGGGAATACCCTGACGTCAGCAGTAGAGTAGCAGGATGAGGAAGATGTCCATGCTTGGGCTACTTGTGGCAAGAGCCTCTATCTCTGCCCTTGCCTGGGTGAGAGTTGCCGGAGCGCAGACGGAGGAAGGCCTTTGGACAGGTGCAAGGTAAGAATGATGCATGGTCGGCAGTCGTGGTGTAAACAGAAACATTTCTTGCAATCATCCTTACTGTTAGAGTAGTTTCACTTTCAGGTTTGAATAGCGTGAGCCTGGAAAGCCAATAGTCTAAATGTTCAGATGTCTGCTACCCTATAGTAGACATGAACTCAAGTCTCTCATAGAAACATGAGGTTTTTTCCTTAAGCCAAGTGCTGGGAGGGGAATTTCTTCTGCAAAAGTACTGTGCTTCTGCTGCTTGTTCCATTTTAGAAAGTTTCCTCCCTTGGCCCTGCCTTGATTGAATAGTCCTTTCTCTTCTAACTAGAAGCTCCAGGTTTTAATCTTACAAGTTGTCTTTGTTTTCTTTGTCCACAGACAGGAGTCCCTGCTCTCCCAGAGCCCTGTTGATCATCAGAACCTGCTTGTGGCTGAGAATGCAGATGGCCACGAAAGGCCTAGAAGTAAAAACTGGAGCAAGGTTGTATGCAAGAAGATTTTCCCAGAGAAAAGCATCCTAGGAGCAGCAAGTGTCCTGGAGCTGCCAGTTGCCAGTATATCACTCCTAGGATGCTGTGGCGCTGCCAAATTTGAAGAGGCTCAGAGAGCTGCCAGACATGATCCTCCAGCTGGAAAGGCAGATGTTGGGAGCTCCAGGGAATTCCCTGACGTCAGCAGTGGAGGAGCAGGATGAGGAAGATGTCCACGCTTGGGCTACTTGTGGCAAGAGTGTCCGAGGCTCCCAGTGCCTCCGTGAGAGCGGCAGGACTGGAGACGGAGGAAGGCCTTTGGACAGGTGCAAGGTAAGAATGATGCATGGTCCCCAGTTGTGGTGAGTACAGAAACATTTCTTCCAAGCATCTCTAGCTTTTGAAATAGTTTGACATTCCGGTTTGAATTGCGTGAGCCTGGAAAGCCAGTAGTCTAAATGTTCAGATGTCTGCTATCCAATAGTAGACATGAACTCAAGTCTCTCATAGAAACATCAGACTTTTTCCTTAAGCCAAGTGCTGGGAGGGGAATTTCTTCTGCAAAACTACTGTGCTTCTGCTGCTTGTTCCATTTTAGAAAGTTTCCTGCTTTGGCCCTGCCTTGATTGAATAGTCCTTTCTCTTCTATCTAGAAGCTCCAGGTTTTCTTCTTACAAGTTGTCTTTGTTTTCTTTGTCCACAGACAGGAGTCCCTGCTCTCCCAGAGCCATGTCGATCATCAGAAGCTGCTCGTGGCCGCGGATGCACATGGCCACGAAAGACCTAGAAGTAAAATCTGGAGCAAGGTCGTATGCAAGAAGATTTTCCCAGAGAAAAGCATCCTAGGAGCAGCAAGTGTCCTGGAGGTGCCAGTTGCCAGTATATGACTCCTAGGATGCTGTGGCGCAGCCAAAGATGAAGAGGCTCAGAGAGCTGCCAGACACGATCCTCGAGCAGGAAAGGCAGATGTTGGGAGCTCCAGGGAATTCCCTGATGTCAGCAGTGGCGGAGCAGGATGAGGAAGATGTCCACGCTTGGGCTACTTGTGGCAAGAGCCTCCATCCTTGCCCCTGCCTGGGTGAGAGTTGCCGGAGCGCAGACGGAGGAAGGCCTTTGGACAGGTGCAAGGTAAGAATGATGCATGGTCGGCAGTCGTGGTGTAAACAGAAACATTTCTTGCAATCATCCCTACTGTTAGAGTAGTTTCACTTTCCGGTTTGAATAGCGTGAGCATGGAAAGCCAATAGTCTAAATGTTCAGATGTCTGGTACCCAATAGTAGACATGAACTCAAGTCTCTCATAGAAACATCAGGCTTTTTCCTTAAGCCAAGTGCTGGGAGGGGAATTTCTTCTGCAAAACTACTGTGCTTCTGCTGCTTGTTCCATTTTAGAAAGTTTCCTCCCTTGGCCCTGCCTTGATTGAATAGTCCTTTTTTTTCTAACTAGAAGCTCCAGGTTTTCTTCTTACAAGTTGTCTTTGTTTTCTTTGTCCACAGACAGGAGTCCCTGCTCTCCCAGAGCCATGTCGATCATCAGAACCTGCTTGTGGCTGAGAATGCAGATGGCCACGAAAGGCCTAGGAGTAAAAACTGGAGCAAGGACGTGTGCAAGAAGATTTTCCCAGAGGAAAGCATCCTAGGGGCAGCAAGTGTCCTGGAGGTGCCAGTTGCCAGTATATGACTCCTAGGATGCTGTGGCGCTGCCAAAGGCAAAGAGGCTCAGAGAGCTGCCAGACACGATCCTCGAGCAGGAAAGGCAGATGTTGGGAGCACCAGGGAATTCCCTGACGTCAGCAGTGGAGGAGCAGGATGAGGAAGATGTCCACGCTTGGGCTACTTGTGGCAAGAGTGTCCAAGGCTCCCAGTGCCTCCGTGGGAGCTGCAGGACTGGTGATGGAGGACAACCATTGGGCAGGACTGGCTGCTCCCTCAGAGCCGTGGCTCTCAGCAGAACCGTCTCATTGCTGAGGATGCACCTGTCCAGGAAGAGCCTTGCAAAGGAGTAGGAGTCCAGCTCATTGCAGTAAGGGAATGGCTGAGGGATGTTTCCCAGGTGCAACTTTGCTGGAGGTGCCAGTTCCAGTCCGTGGCTCGCAGGATGCTGCAGCACTGCCATAGGAGAAGGGGTTTTGCATGGTGCTAGAGAAGATCCTCGAGCAGCAAAGGCAGGTGTTTGCAGCTCCAGGGAATACCCTGACGTCAGCAGTGGAGTAGCAGGATGAGGAAGATGTCCACGCTTGGGCTACTTGTGGCAAGAGCCTCCATCCCTGCCCTTGCCTGGGTGAGAGTTGCCGGAGCGCAGATGGAGGAAGGCCTTTGGACAGGTGCAAGGTAAGAATGATGGATGGTCGGCAGTCGTGGTGTAAACAGAAACATTTCTTGCAATCATCCCTTCTGTTAGAATAGTTTCACTTTCCGGTTTGAATAGCGTGAGCCTGGAAAGCCAATAGTCTAAATGTTCAGATGTCTGGTACCCAGTAGTAGACATGAACTCAAGTCTCTCATAGAAACATGAGGTTTTTTCCTTAAGCCAAGTGCTGGGAAGGGAATTTCTTCTGCAAAACTACTGTGCTTCTGCTGCTTGTTCCATTTTAGAAAGTTTCCTCCCTTGGCCCTGCCTTGTTTGAATAGTCCTTTCTCTTCTAACTAGAAGCTCCAGGTTTTCTTCTTACAAGTTGTCTTTGTTTTCTTTGTCCACAGACAGGAGTCCCTGCTCTCCCAGAGCCATGTCGATCATCAGAACCTGCTTGTGGCTGAGAATGCAGATGGCCACGAAAGGCCTAGAAGTAAAAACTGGAGCAATGTCGTGTCCAAGAAGATTTTCCCAGAGAAAAGCATCCTAGGAGCGGCAAGTGTCATGTAGCTGCCAGTTTCCAGTATATGACTCTCAGGATGCTGTGGCGCTGCCAAAGGCGAAGAGGATCAGAGAGCTGCCAGACACGATCCTCCAGCAGGAAAGGCAGATTTTAGGAGCTCCAGGGAATTCCCTGACGTCAGCAGTGGAGGAGCAGGATGAGGAAGATGTCCACGCTTGGGCTACTTGTGGCAAGAGTGTCCAAGGCTCCCAGTGCCTCCGTGAGAGCTGCAGGAGTGGAGTCAGAGGAAGGCCTTTGGACAGGACTGGCTCCTCCCTCAGAGCCATGGCTCTCAGCAGAACCGTCTCATTGCTGAGGATGCACCTGTCCAGGAAGAGCCTTGCAAAGGAGTAGGAGTCCAGCTCATTGCAGTAAGGGAATGGCTGAATGATGTTTCCCAGGAGCAACTATGCTGAAGGTGCCAGTTCCAGTCCATGGCTCGCAGGATGCTGCAGTACTGCCATAGGAGAAGGGGTTTGGCATGGTGCTAGAGAAGGTCCTCGAGCAGCAAAGGCAGGTGTTTGCAGCTCCAGGGAATACCCTGACGTCAGCAGTAGAGTAGCAGGATGAGGAATATCTCCAGGCTTGGGCTACTTGTGGCAAGAGCCTCTATCTCTGCCCTTGCCTGGGTGAGAGTTGCCGGAGCGCAGACGGAGGAAGGCCTTTGGACAGGTGCAAGGTAAGAATGATGCATGGTCGGCAGTCGTGGTGTAAACAGAAACATTTCTTGCAATCATCCTTACTGTTAGAGTAGTTTCACTTTCAGGTTTGAATAGCGTGAGCCTGGAAAGCCAATAGTCTAAATGTTCAGATGTCTGCTACCCTATAGTAGACATGAACTCAAGTCTCTCATAGAAACATGAGGTTTTTTCCTTAAGCCAAGTGCTGGGAGGGGAATTTCTTCTGCAAAAGTACTGTGCTTCTGCTGCTTGTTCCATTTTAGAAAGTTTCCTCCCTTGGCCCTGCCTTGATTGAATAGTCCTTTCTCTTCTAACTAGAAGCTCCAGGTTTTAATCTTACAAGTTGTCTTTGTTTTCTTTGTCCACAGACAGGAGTCCCTGCTCTCCCAGAGCCCTGTTGATCATCAGAACCTGCTTGTGGCTGCGGATGCAGATGGCCACGAAAGGCCTAGAAGTAAAAACTGGAGCAAGGTTGTATGCAAGAAGATTTTCCCAGAGAAAAGCATCCTAGGAGCAGCAAGTGTCCTGGAGGTGCCAGTTGCCAGTATATCACTCCTAGGATGCTGTGGCGCTGCCAAATTTGAAGAGGCTCAGAGAGCTGCCAGACATGATCCTCCAGCTGGAAAGGCAGATGTTGGGAGCTCCAGGGAATTCCCTGACGTCAGCAGTGGAGGAGCAGGATGAGGAAGATGTCCACGCTTGGGCTACTTGTGGCAAGAGTGTCCGAGGCTCCCAGTGCCTCCGTGAGAGCGGCAGGACTGGAGACGGAGGAAGGCCTTTGGACAGGTGCAAGGTAAGAATGATGCATGGTCCCCAGTTGTGGTGAGTACAGAAACATTTCTTCCAAGCATCTCTAGCTTTTGAAATAGTTTGACATTCCGGTTTGAATTGCGTGAGCCTGGAAAGCCAGTAGTCTAAATGTTCAGATGTCTGCTATCCAATAGTAGACATGAACTCAAGTCTCTCATAGAAACATCAGACTTTTTCCTTAAGCCAAGTGCTGGGAGGGGAATTTCTTCTGCAAAACTACTGTGCTTCTGCTGCTTGTTCCATTTTAGAAAGTTTCCTGCTTTGGCCCTGCCTTGATTGAATAGTCCTTTCTCTTCTATCTAGAAGCTCCAGGTTTTCTTCTTACAAGTTGTCTTTGTTTTCTTTGTCCACAGACAGGAGTCCCTGCTCTCCCAGAGCCATGTCGATCATCAGAAGCTGCTCGTGGCCGCGGATGCACATGGCCACGAAAGACCTAGAAGTAAAATCTGGAGCAAGGTCGTATGCAAGAAGATTTTCCCAGAGAAAAGCATCCTAGGAGCAGCAAGTGTCCTGGAGGTGCCAGTTGCCAGTATATGACTCCTAGGATGCTGTGGCGCTGCCAAAGATGAAGAGGCTCAGAGAGCTGCCAGACATGATCCTCGAGCAGCAAAGGCAGGTGTTTGCAGCTCCAGGGAATTCCCTGATGTCAGCAGTGGCGGAGCAGGATGAGGAAGATGTCCACGCTTGGGCTACTTGTGGCAAGAGCCTCCATCCTTGCCCCTGCCTGGGTGAGAGTTGCCGGAGCGCAGACGGAGGAAGGCCTTTGGACAGGTGCAAGGTAAGAATGATGCATGGTCGGCAGTCGTGGTGTAAACAGAAACATTTCTTGCAATCATCCCTACTGTTAGAGTAGTTTCACTTTCCGGTTTGAATAGCGTGAGCATGGAAAGCCAATAGTCTAAATGTTCAGATGTCTGGTACCCAATAGTAGACATGAACTCAAGTCTCTCATAGAAACATCAGGCTTTTTCCTTAAGCCAAGTGCTGGGAGGGGAATTTCTTCTGCAAAAGTACTGTGCTTCTGCTGCTTGTTCCATTTTAGAAAGTTTCCTCCCTTGGCCCTGCCTTGATTGAATAGTCCTTTTTTTTCTAACTAGAAGCTCCAGGTTTTCTTCTTACAAGTTGTCTTTGTTTTCTTTGTCCACAGACAGGAGTCCCTGCTCTCCCAGAGCCATGTCGATCATCAGAACCTGCTTGTGGCTGAGAATGCAGATGGCCACGAAAGGCCTAGGAGTAAAAACTGGAGCAAGGACGTGTGCAAGAAGATTTTCCCAGAGGAAAGCATCCTAGGGGCAGCAAGTGTCCTGGAGGTGCCAGTTGCCAGTATATGACTCCTAGGATGCTGTGGCGCTGCC
Organism: Aphelocoma coerulescens; assembly: GCF_041296385.1. Lineage (NCBI taxonomy): Eukaryota > Metazoa > Chordata > Aves > Passeriformes > Corvidae > Aphelocoma > Aphelocoma coerulescens. The sequence continues at coordinate 1,095,349 of NW_027184003.1, read as the reverse complement.
AAAGGCAAAGAGGCTCAGAGAGCTGCCAGACACGATCCTCGAGCAGGAAAGGCAGATGTTGGGAGCACCAGGGAATTCCCTGACGTCAGCAGTGGAGGAGCAGGATGAGGAAGATGTCCACGCTTGGGCTACTTGTGGCAAGAGTGTCCAAGGCTCCCAGTGCCTCCGTGGGAGCTGCAGGACTGGTGATGGAGGACAACCATTGGGCAGGACTGGCTGCTCCCTCAGAGCCGTGGCTCTCAGCAGAACCGTCTCATTGCTGAGGATGCACCTGTCCAGGAAGAGCCTTGCAAAGGAGTAGGAGTCCAGCTCATTGCAGTAAGGGAATGGCTGAGGGATGTTTCCCAGGTGCAACTTTGCTGGAGGTGCCAGTTCCAGTCCGTGGCTCGCAGGATGCTGCAGCACTGCCATAGGAGAAGGGGTTTTGCATGGTGCTAGAGAAGATCCTCGAGCAGCAAAGGCAGGTGTTTGCAGCTCCAGGGAATACCCTGACGTCAGCAGTGGAGTAGCAGGATGAGGAAGATGTCCACGCTTGGGCTACTTGTGGCAAGAGCCTCCATCCCTGCCCTTGCCTGGGTGAGAGTTGCCGGAGCGCAGATGGAGGAAGGCCTTTGGACAGGTGCAAGGTAAGAATGATGGATGGTCGGCAGTCGTGGTGTAAACAGAAACATTTCTTGCAATCATCCCTTCTGTTAGAATAGTTTCACTTTCCGGTTTGAATAGCGTGAGCCTGGAAAGCCAATAGTCTAAATGTTCAGATGTCTGGTACCCAGTAGTAGACATGAACTCAAGTCTCTCATAGAAACATGAGGTTTTTTCCTTAAGCCAAGTGCTGGGAAGGGAATTTCTTCTGCAAAACTACTGTGCTTCTGCTGCTTGTTCCATTTTAGAAAGTTTCCTCCCTTGGCCCTGCCTTGTTTGAATAGTCCTTTCTCTTCTAACTAGAAGCTCCAGGTTTTCTTCTTACAAGTTGTCTTTGTTTTCTTTGTCCACAGACAGGAGTCCCTGCTCTCCCAGAGCCATGTCGATCATCAGAACCTGCTTGTGGCTGAGAATGCAGATGGCCACGAAAGGCCTAGAAGTAAAAACTGGAGCAATGTCGTGTCCAAGAAGATTTTCCCAGAGAAAAGCATCCTAGGAGCGGCAAGTGTCATGTAGCTGCCAGTTTCCAGTATATGACTCTCAGGATGCTGTGGCGCTGCCAAAGGCGAAGAGGATCAGAGAGCTGCCAGACACGATCCTCCAGCAGGAAAGGCAGATTTTAGGAGCTCCAGGGAATTCCCTGACGTCAGCAGTGGAGGAGCAGGATGAGGAAGATGTCCACGCTTGGGCTACTTGTGGCAAGAGTGTCCAAGGCTCCCAGTGCCTCCGTGAGAGCTGCAGGAGTGGAGTCAGAGGAAGGCCTTTGGACAGGACTGGCTCCTCCCTCAGAGCCATGGCTCTCAGCAGAACCGTCTCATTGCTGAGGATGCACCTGTCCAGGAAGAGCCTTGCAAAGGAGTAGGAGTCCAGCTCATTGCAGTAAGGGAATGGCTGAATGATGTTTCCCAGGAGCAACTATGCTGAAGGTGCCAGTTCCAGTCCATGGCTCGCAGGATGCTGCAGTACTGCCATAGGAGAAGGGGTTTGGCATGGTGCTAGAGAAGGTCCTCGAGCAGCAAAGGCAGGTGTTTGCAGCTCCAGGGAATACCCTGACGTCAGCAGTAGAGTAGCAGGATGAGGAATATCTCCAGGCTTGGGCTACTTGTGGCAAGAGCCTCTATCTCTGCCCTTGCCTGGGTGAGAGTTGCCGGAGCGCAGACGGAGGAAGGCCTTTGGACAGGTGCAAGGTAAGAATGATGCATGGTCGGCAGTCGTGGTGTAAACAGAAACATTTCTTGCAATCATCCTTACTGTTAGAGTAGTTTCACTTTCAGGTTTGAATAGCGTGAGCCTGGAAAGCCAATAGTCTAAATGTTCAGATGTCTGCTACCCTATAGTAGACATGAACTCAAGTCTCTCATAGAAACATGAGGTTTTTTCCTTAAGCCAAGTGCTGGGAGGGGAATTTCTTCTGCAAAAGTACTGTGCTTCTGCTGCTTGTTCCATTTTAGAAAGTTTCCTCCCTTGGCCCTGCCTTGATTGAATAGTCCTTTCTCTTCTAACTAGAAGCTCCAGGTTTTAATCTTACAAGTTGTCTTTGTTTTCTTTGTCCACAGACAGGAGTCCCTGCTCTCCCAGAGCCCTGTTGATCATCAGAACCTGCTTGTGGCTGCGGATGCAGATGGCCACGAAAGGCCTAGAAGTAAAAACTGGAGCAAGGTTGTATGCAAGAAGATTTTCCCAGAGAAAAGCATCCTAGGAGCAGCAAGTGTCCTGGAGGTGCCAGTTGCCAGTATATCACTCCTAGGATGCTGTGGCGCTGCCAAATTTGAAGAGGCTCAGAGAGCTGCCAGACATGATCCTCCAGCTGGAAAGGCAGATGTTGGGAGCTCCAGGGAATTCCCTGACGTCAGCAGTGGAGGAGCAGGATGAGGAAGATGTCCACGCTTGGGCTACTTGTGGCAAGAGTGTCCGAGGCTCCCAGTGCCTCCGTGAGAGCGGCAGGACTGGAGACGGAGGAAGGCCTTTGGACAGGTGCAAGGTAAGAATGATGCATGGTCCCCAGTTGTGGTGAGTACAGAAACATTTCTTCCAAGCATCTCTAGCTTTTGAAATAGTTTGACATTCCGGTTTGAATTGCGTGAGCCTGGAAAGCCAGTAGTCTAAATGTTCAGATGTCTGCTATCCAATAGTAGACATGAACTCAAGTCTCTCATAGAAACATCAGACTTTTTCCTTAAGCCAAGTGCTGGGAGGGGAATTTCTTCTGCAAAACTACTGTGCTTCTGCTGCTTGTTCCATTTTAGAAAGTTTCCTGCTTTGGCCCTGCCTTGATTGAATAGTCCTTTCTCTTCTATCTAGAAGCTCCAGGTTTTCTTCTTACAAGTTGTCTTTGTTTTCTTTGTCCACAGACAGGAGTCCCTGCTCTCCCAGAGCCATGTCGATCATCAGAAGCTGCTCGTGGCCGCGGATGCACATGGCCACGAAAGACCTAGAAGTAAAATCTGGAGCAAGGTCGTATGCAAGAAGATTTTCCCAGAGAAAAGCATCCTAGGAGCAGCAAGTGTCCTGGAGGTGCCAGTTGCCAGTATATGACTCCTAGGATGCTGTGGCGCAGCCAAAGATGAAGAGGCTCAGAGAGCTGCCAGACATGATCCTCGAGCAGCAAAGGCAGGTGTTTGCAGCTCCAGGGAATTCCCTGACGTCAGCAGTGGAGGAGCAGGATGAGGAAGATGTCCACGCTTGGGCTACTTGTGGCAAGAGCCTCCATCCTTGCCCCTGCCTGGGTGAGAGTTGCCGGAGCGCAGACGGAGGAAGGCCTTTGGACAGGTGCAAGGTAAGAATGATGCATGGTCGGCAGTCGTGGTGTAAACAGACACATTTCTTGCAATCATCCCTACTGTTAGAGTAGTTTCACTTTCCGGTTTGAATAGCGTGAGCATGGAAAGCCAATAGTCTAAATGTTCAGATGTCTGGTACCCAATAGTAGACATGAACTCAAGTCTCTCATAGAAACATCAGGCTTTTTCCTTAAGCCAAGTGCTGGGAGGGGAATTTCTTCTGCAAAAGTACTGTGCTTCTGCTGCTTGTTCCATTTTAGAAAGTTTCCTCCCTTGGCCCTGCCTTGATTGAATAGTCCTTTTTTTTCTAACTAGAAGCTCCAGGTTTTCTTCTTACAAGTTGTCTTTGTTTTCTTTGTCCACAGACAGGAGTCCCTGCTCTCCCAGAGCCATGTCGATCATCAGAACCTGCTTGTGGCTGAGAATGCAGATGGCCACGAAAGGCCTAGGAGTAAAAACTGGAGCAAGGACGTGTGCAAGAAGATTTTCCCAGAGGAAAGCATCCTAGGAGCAGCAAGTGTCCTGGAGGTGCCAGTTGCCAGTATATGACTCCTAGGATGCTGTGGCGCTGCCAAAGGCAAAGAGGCTCAGAGAGCTGCCAGACACGATCCTCGAGCAGGAAAGGCACATGTTGGGAGCTCCAGGGAATTCCCTGACGTCAGCAGTGGAGGAGCAGGATGAGGAAGATGTCCACGCTTGGGCTACTTGTGGCAAGAGTGTCCAAGGCTCCCAGTGCCTCCGTGGGAGCTGCAGGACTGGTGACGGAGGACAACCATTGGGCAGGACTGGCTCCTCCCTCAGAGCCGTGGCTCTCAGCAGAACCGTCTCATTGCTGAGGATGCACCTGTCCAGGAAGAGCCTTGCAAAGGAGTAGGAGTCCAGCTCATTGCAGTAAGGGAATGGCTGAGGGATGTTTCCCAGGAGCAACTTTGCTGGAGGTGCCAGTTCCAGTCCATGGCTCGCAGGATGCTGCAGCACTGCCATAGGAGAAGGCGTTTGGCATGGTGCTAGAGAAGATCCTCGAGCAGCAAAGGCAGGTGTTTGCAGCTCCAGGGAATACCCTGACGTCAGCAGTGGAGTAGCAGGATGAGGAAGATGTCCACGCTTGGGCTACTTGTGGCAAGAGCCTCCATCCCTGCCCTTGCCTGGGTGAGAGTTGCCGGAGCGCAGATGGAGGAAGGCCTTTGGACAGGTGCAAGGTAAGAATGATGGATGGTCGGCATTCGTGGTGTAAACAGAAACATTTCTTGCAATCATCCCTTCTGTTAGAATAGTTTCACTTTCCGGTTTGAATAGCGTGAGCCTGGAAAGCCAATAGTCTAAATGTTCAGATGTCTGGTACCCAGTAGTAGACATGAACTCAAGTCTCTCATAGAAACATGAGGTTTTTTCCTTAAGCCAAGTGCTGGGAAGGGAATTTCTTCTGCAAAACTACTGTGCTTCTGCTGCTTGTTCCATTTTAGAAAGTTTCCTCCCTTGGCCCTGCCTTGTTTGAATAGTTTTTTCTCTTCTAACTAGAAGCTCCAGGTTTTCTTCTTACAAGTTGTCTTTGTTTTCTTTGTCCACAGACAGGAGTCCCTGCTCTCCCAGAGCCATGTCGATCATCAGAACCTGCTTGTGGCTGAGAATGCAGATGGCCACGAAAGGCCTAGAAGTAAAAACTGGAGCAATGTCGTGTCCAAGAAGATTTTCCCAGAGAAAAGCATCCTAGGAGCGGCAAGTGTCATGTAGCTGCCAGTTTCCAGTATATGACTCTCAGGATGCTGTGGCGCTGCCAAAGGCGAAGAGGATCAGCGAGCTGCCAGACACGATCCTCCAGCAGGAAAGGCAGATGTTGGGAGCTCCAGGGAATTCCCTGACGTCAGCAGTGGAGGAGCAGGATGAGGAAGATGTCCACGCTTGGGCTACTTGTGGCAAGAGTGTCCAAGGCTCCCAGTGCCTCCGTGAGAGCTGCAGGAGTGGAGTCAGAGGAAGGCCTTTGGACAGGACTGGCTCCTCCCTCAGAGCCATGGCTCTCAGCAGAACCGTCTCATTGCTGAGGATGCACCTGTCCAGGAAGAGCCTTGCAAAGGAGTAGGAGTCCAGCTCATTGCAGTAAGGGAATGGCTGAATGATGTTTCCCAGGAGCAACTATGCTGAAGGTGCCAGTTCCAGTCCATGGCTCGCAGGATGCTGCAGTACTGCCATAGGAGAAGGGGTTTGGCATGGTGCTAGAGAAGGTCCTCGAGCAGCAAAGGCAGGTGTTTGCAGCTCCAGGGAATACCCTGACGTCAGCAGTAGAGTAGCAGGATGAGGAAGATGTCCATGCTTGGGCTACTTGTGGCAAGAGCCTCTATCTCTGCCCTTGCCTGGGTGAGAGTTGCCGGAGCGCAGACGGAGGAAGGCCTTTGGACAGGTGCAAGGTAAGAATGATGCATGGTCGGCAGTCGTGGTGTAAACAGAAACATTTCTTGCAATCATCCTTACTGTTAGAGTAGTTTCACTTTCAGGTTTGAATAGCGTGAGCCTGGAAAGCCAATAGTCTAAATGTTCAGATGTCTGCTACCCTATAGTAGACATGAACTCAAGTCTCTCATAGAAACATGAGGTTTTTTCCTTAAGCCAAGTGCTGGGAGGGGAATTTCTTCTGCAAAAGTACTGTGCTTCTGCTGCTTGTTCCATTTTAGAAAGTTTCCTCCCTTGGCCCTGCCTTGATTGAATAGTCCTTTCTCTTCTAACTAGAAGCTCCAGGTTTTAATCTTACAAGTTGTCTTTGTTTTCTTTGTCCACAGACAGGAGTCCCTGCTCTCCCAGAGCCCTGTTGATCATCAGAACCTGCTTGTGGCTGAGAATGCAGATGGCCACGAAAGGCCTAGAAGTAAAAACTGGAGCAAGGTTGTATGCAAGAAGATTTTCCCAGAGAAAAGCATCCTAGGAGCAGCAAGTGTCCTGGAGCTGCCAGTTGCCAGTATATCACTCCTAGGATGCTGTGGCGCTGCCAAATTTGAAGAGGCTCAGAGAGCTGCCAGACATGATCCTCCAGCTGGAAAGGCAGATGTTGGGAGCTCCAGGGAATTCCCTGACGTCAGCAGTGGAGGAGCAGGATGAGGAAGATGTCCACGCTTGGGCTACTTGTGGCAAGAGTGTCCGAGGCTCCCAGTGCCTCCGTGAGAGCGGCAGGACTGGAGACGGAGGAAGGCCTTTGGACAGGTGCAAGGTAAGAATGATGCATGGTCCCCAGTTGTGGTGAGTACAGAAACATTTCTTCCAAGCATCTCTAGCTTTTGAAATAGTTTGACATTCCGGTTTGAATTGCGTGAGCCTGGAAAGCCAGTAGTCTAAATGTTCAGATGTCTGCTATCCAATAGTAGACATGAACTCAAGTCTCTCATAGAAACATCAGACTTTTTCCTTAAGCCAAGTGCTGGGAGGGGAATTTCTTCTGCAAAACTACTGTGCTTCTGCTGCTTGTTCCATTTTAGAAAGTTTCCTGCTTTGGCCCTGCCTTGATTGAATAGTCCTTTCTCTTCTATCTAGAAGCTCCAGGTTTTCTTCTTACAAGTTGTCTTTGTTTTCTTTGTCCACAGACAGGAGTCCCTGCTCTCCCAGAGCCATGTCGATCATCAGAAGCTGCTCGTGGCCGCGGATGCACATGGCCACGAAAGACCTAGAAGTAAAATCTGGAGCAAGGTCGTATGCAAGAAGATTTTCCCAGAGAAAAGCATCCTAGGAGCAGCAAGTGTCCTGGAGGTGCCAGTTGCCAGTATATGACTCCTAGGATGCTGTGGCGCAGCCAAAGATGAAGAGGCTCAGAGAGCTGCCAGACATGATCCTCGAGCAGCAAAGGCAGGTGTTTGCAGCTCCAGGGAATTCCCTGACGTCAGCAGTGGAGGAGCAGGATGAGGAAGATGTCCACGCTTGGGCTACTTGTGGCAAGCGTGTCCAAGGCTCCCAGTGCCTCCGTGGGAGCTGCAGGAGTGGAGACGGAGGAAGGCCTTTTGGCAGGACTGGCTGCTCCCTCAGAGCCGCGGCTCTCAGCAGAACCGTCTCGTTGCTGAGGATGCACCTGTCCAGGAAGAGCATTGCAGAGGAGTAGGAGTCCAGCTCATTGCAGTAAGGGAATGGCTGAGGGATGTTTCCCAGGAGCAACTTTGCTGCAGGTGCCAGTTCCAGTCCGTGAGTCGCAGGATGCTGCAGCGCTGCCATAGGAGAAGGCATTTGGCATGGTGCTAGAGAAGATCCTTGAGCAGCAAAGGCAAGTGTTTGCAGCTCCAGGGAATTCCTAGATGTCAGCAGTGGAAGATCAGGATGAGGAGGATGTCCGCGCTTGGGCTACTTGTGGCAAGAGCCTCCATCCCTGCCCGAGCTTGGGTGAGAGTTGCCAGAGCGCAGATGGAGGAAGGCCTTTAAACAGGTGCAAGGTAAGAATGATGGATGGTCGGCATTCGTGGTGTAAACAGAAACATTTCTTGCAATCATCCCTTCTGTTAGAATAGTTTCACTTTCCGGTTTGAATAGCGTGAGCCTGGAGCGCCAATACTCTAAATGTTCAGACGTCTGCTCCCCAATAGTAGACATGAACTCAAGTCTCTCATAGCAACATCAGGCTTTTTCCTTAAGCCAAGTGCTGGGAGGGGAATTTCTTCTGCAAAACTGCTCTGCTTCTTCTGCTTGTTCCATTTTAGAAAGTTTCCTCCCTTGGCCCTGCCTTGATTGAATAGTCCTTTCTCTTCTAACTAGAAGCTCCAGGTTCCCTTCTTACAAGTTGTCTTTGTTTTCTTTGTCCACAGACAGGAGTCCCTGCTCCCCCAGAGCCATGTCGATCATCAGAAGCTGCTTGTGGCTGCGGATGCAGATGGCTACGAAAGGCCTAGGAGTAAAAACTGCAGCAATGTCGTGTGCAAGAAGATTTTCCCAGGGAAAAGCATCCTAGGAGCAGCAAGTGTCCTGGAGGTGCCAGTTGCCAGTATATGACTCCTAGGATGCTGTGGTGCAGCCAAAGGCGAAGAGGGTCAGAGAGCTGAAAGACACAATCCTCGAGGAGGAAAGGCAGATGTTGGGAGCTCCAGGGAATTCCCTGACGTCAGCAGTGGAGGAGCAGGATGAGGAAGATGTCCACGCTTGGGCTACTTGTGGCAAGAGTGTCCAAGGCTCCCAGTGCCTCTGTGGGAGCTGCAGGACTGGTGACGGAGGACAACCATTGGGCAGGACTGGCTGCTCCCTCAGAGCCATGGCTCTCAGCAGAACCGTCTCATTGCTGAGGATGCACCTGTCCAGGAAGAGCATTGCAGAGGAGTAGGAGTCCAGCTCATTGCAGTAAGGGAATGGCTGAGGGATGTTTCCCAGGAGCAACTTTGCTGGAGGTGCCAGTTCCAGTCCATGGCTCGCAGGATGCTGCAGCTCTGCCATAGGAGAAGGGGTTTTGCATGGTGCTAGAGAAGATCCTCGAGCAGCAAAGGCAGGTGTTTGCAGCTCCAGGGAATACCCTGACGTCAGCAGTGGAGTAGCAGGATGAGGAAGATGTCCACGCTTGGGCTACTTGTGGCAAGAGCCTCCATCCCTGCCCTTGCCTGGGTGAGAGTTGCCGGAGCGCAGATGGAGGAAGGCCTTTGGACAGGTGCAAGGTAAGAATGATGCATGGTCGGCAGTCGTGGTGTAAACAGAAACATTTCTTGCAATCATCCTTACTGTTAGAGTAGTTTCACTTTCCGGTTTGAATAGCGTGAGCCTGGAAAGCCAATAGTCTAAATGTTCAGATGTCTGGTACCCAGTAGTAGACATGAACTCAAGTCTCTCATAGAAACATCAGGCTTTTTCCTTAAGCCAAGTGCTGGGAGGGGAATTTCTTCTGCAAAACTACTGTGCTTCTGCTGCTTGTTCCATTTTAGAAAGTTTCCTCCCTTGGCCCTTCCTTGATTGAATAGTCCTTTGTCTTCTATCTAGAAGCTCCAGGTTTTCTTCTTACAAGTTGTCTTTGTTTTCTTTGTCCACAGACAGGAGTCCCTGCTCTCCCAGAGCCATGTCGATCTTCAGAACCTGCTTGTGGCTGCGGATGCAGATGGCCACGAAAGGCCTAGAAGTAAAAACTGGAGCAATGTCGTGTCCAAGAAGATTTTCCCAGAGAAAAGCATCCTAGGAGCAGCAAGTGTCCTGTAGCTGCCAGTTTCCAGTATATGACTCTCAGGATGCTGTGGCGCTGCCAAAGGCGAAGAGGCTCAGCGAGCTGCCAGACACGATCCTCGAGCAGGAAAGGCAGATTTTAGGAGCTCCAGGGAATTCCCTGATGTCAGCAGTGGAGGAGCAGGATGAGGAAGATCTCGACGCTTGGGCTACTTGTGGCAAGAGTGTCCAAGGCTCCCAGTGCCTCCGTGGGAGCTGCAGGAGTGGAGTCAGAGGAAGGCCTTTGGACAGGACTGGCTGCTCCCTCAGAGCCATGGCTCTCAGCAGAACCGTCTCATTGCTGAGGATGCACCTGTCCAGGAAGAGCCTTGCAAAGGAGTAGGAGTCCAGCTCATTGCAGTATGGGAATGGCTGAATGATGTTTCCCAGGAGCAACTATGCTGAAGGTGCCAGTTCCAGTCCATGGCTCGCAGGATGCTGCAGCACTGCCATAGGAGAAGGGGTTTGGCATGGTGCTAGAGAAGGTCCTCGAGCCGCAAAGGCAGGTGTTTGCAGCTCCAGGGAATACCCTGACGTCAGCAGTGGAGTTGCAGGATGAGGAAGATGTCCATGCTTGGGCTACTTGTGGCAAGAGCCTCCATCCTTGCCCTTGCCTGGGTGAGAGTTGCCGGAGCTCAGACGGAGGAAGGCCTTTGGACAGGTGCAAGGTAAGAATGATGCATGGTCGGCAGTCGTGGTGTAAACAGAAACATTTCTTGCAATCATCCTTACTGTTAGAGTAGTTTCACTTTCAGGTTTGAATAGCGTGAGCCTGGAAAGCCAATAGTCTAAATGTTCAGATGTCTGCTACCCTATAGTAGACATGAACTCAAGTCTCTCATAGAAACATGAGGTTTTTTCCTTAAGCCAAGTGCTGGGAGGGGAATTTCTTCTGCAAAAGTACTGTGCTTCTGCTGCTTGTTCCATTTTAGAAAGTTTCCTCCCTTGGCCCTGCCTTGATTGAATAGTCCTTTCTCTTCTAACTAGAAGCTCCAGGTTTTAATCTTACAAGTTGTCTTTGTTTTCTTTGTCCACAGACAGGAGTCCCTGCTCTCCCAGAGCCCTGTTGATCATCAGAACCTGCTTGTGGCTGAGAATGCAGATGGCCACGAAAGGCCTAGAAGTAAAAACTGGAGCAAGGTTGTATGCAAGAAGATTTTCCCAGAGAAAAGCATCCTAGGAGCAGCAAGTGTCCTGGAGGTGCCAGTTGCCAGTATATCACTCCTAGGATGCTGTGGCGCTGCCAAATTTGAAGAGGCTCAGAGAGCTGCCAGACATGATCCTCCAGCTGGAAAGGCAGATGTTGGGAGCTCCAGGGAATTCCCTGACGTCAGCAGTGGAGGAGCAGGATGAGGAAGATGTCCACGCTTGGGCTACTTGTGGCAAGAGTGTCCGAGGCTCCCAGTGCCTCCGTGAGAGCGGCAGGACTGGAGACGGAGGAAGGCCTTTGGACAGGTGCAAGGTAAGAATGATGCATGGTCCCCAGTTGTGGTGAGTACAGAAACATTTCTTCCAAGCATCTCTAGCTTTTGAAATAGTTTGACATTCCGGTTTGAATTGCGTGAGCCTGGAAAGCCAGTAGTCTAAATGTTCAGATGTCTGCTATCCAATAGTAGACATGAACTCAAGTCTCTCATAGAAACATCAGACTTTTTCCTTAAGCCAAGTGCTGGGAGGGGAATTTCTTCTGCAAAACTACTGTGCTTCTGCTGCTTGTTCCATTTTAGAAAGTTTCCTGCTTTGGCCCTGCCTTGATTGAATAGTCCTTTCTCTTCTATCTAGAAGCTCCAGGTTTTCTTCTTACAAGTTGTCTTTGTTTTCTTTGTCCACAGACAGGAGTCCCTGCTCTCCCAGAGCCATGTCGATCATCAGAAGCTGCTCGTGGCCGCGGATGCACATGGCCACGAAAGACCTAGAAGTAAAATCTGGAGCAAGGTCGTATGCAAGAAGATTTTCCCAGAGAAAAGCATCCTAGGAGCAGCAAGTGTCCTGGAGGTGCCAGTTGCCAGTATATGACTCCTAGGATGCTGTGGCGCAGCCAAAGATGAAGAGGCTCAGAGAGCTGCCAGACATGATCCTCGAGCAGCAAAGGCAGGTGTTTGCAGCTCCAGGGAATTCCCTGACGTCAGCAGTGGAGGAGCAGGATGAGGAAGATGTCCACGCTTGGCTACTTGTGGCAAGCGTGTCCAAGGCTCCCAGTGCCTCCGTGGGAGCTGCAGGAGTGGAGACGGAGGAAGGCCTTTTGGCAGGACTGGCTGCTCCCTCAGAGCCGCGGCTCTCAGCAGAACCGTCTCGTTGCTGAGGATGCACCTGTCCAGGAAGAGCATTGCAGAGGAGTAGGAGTCCAGCTCATTGCAGTAAGGGAATGGCTGAGGGATGTTTCCCAGGAGCAACTTTGCTGCAGGTGCCAGTTCCAGTCCGTGAGTCGCAGGATGCTGCAGCGCTGCCATAGGAGAAGGGGTTTTGCATGGTGCTAGAGAAGGTCCTCGAGCAGCAAAGGCAGGTTTTTGCAGCTCCAGGGAATACCCTGACGTCAGCAGTGGAGTAGCAGGATGAGGAAGATGTCCATGCTTGGGCTACTTGTGGCAAGAGCCTCCATCCCTGCCCTTGCCTGGGTGAGAGTTGCCGGAGCGCAGATGGAGGAAGGCCTTTGGACAGGTGCAAGGTAAGAATGATGGATGGTCGGCAGTCGTGGTGTAAACAGAAACATTTCTTGCGATCATCCCTACTGTTAGAGTAGTTTCACTTTCCGGTTTGAATAGCGTGAGCCTGGAAAGCCAATAGTCTAAATGTTCAGATGTCTGGTACCCAGTAGTAGACATGAACTCAAGTCTCTCATAGGAACATGAGGTTTTTTCCTTAAGCCAAGTGCTGGGAGGGGAATTTCTTCTGCAAAACTACTGTGCTTCTGCTGCTTGTTCCATTTTAGAAAGTTTCCTCCCTTGGCTCTGCCTTGATTGAATAGTCCTTTCTCTTCTAACTAGAAGCTCCAGGTTTTAATCTTACAAGTTGTCTTTGTTTTCTTTGTCCACAGACAGGAGTCCCTGCTCTCCCAGAGCCATGTCGATCATCAGAAGCTGCTTGTGGCTGCGGATGCAGATGGCCACAAAAGGCCTAGAAGTAAAATCTGCAGCAAGGTTGTGTGCAAGAAGATTTTCCCAGAGAAAAGCATCCTAGGAGCAGCAAGTGTCCTGGAGCTGCCAGTTGCCAGTATATGACTCCTAGGATGTTGTTGCGCTTCCAAAGTGTAAGAGGCTCAGAGAGCTGCCAGACACGATCCTCGAGCAGGAAAGGAAGATGTTGGGAGCTCCAGGGAATTCCCTGATGTCAGCAGTGGAGGAGCAGGATGAGGAAGATGTCCACGCTTGGGCTACTTGTGGCAAGAGTGTCCAAGGCTCCCAGTGCCTCCGTGGGAGCTGCAGGACTGGTGACGGAGGAAGGCCTTTGGGCAGGACTGGCTCCTCCCTCAGAGCCATGGCTCTCAGCAGAACCGTCTCATTGCTGAGGATGCACCTGTCCAGGAAGAGCCTTGCAAAGGAGTAGGAGTCCAGCTCATTGCAGTAAGGGAATGGCTGAATGATGTTTCCCAGGAGCAACTATGCTGAAGGTGCCAGTTCCAGTCCATGGCTCGCAGGATGCTGCAGCACTGCCATAGGAGAAGGGGTTTGGCATGGTGCTAGAGAAGGTCCTCGAGCCGCAAAGGCAGGTGTTTGCAGCTCCAGGGAATACCCTGACGTCAGCAGTGGAGTAGCAGGATGAGGAAGATGTCCATGCTTGGGCTACTTGTGGCAAGAGCCTCTATCCCTGCCCTTGCCTGGGTGAGAGTTGCCGGAGCGCAGACGGAGGAAGGCCTTTGGACAGGTGCAAGGTAAGAATGATGCATGGTCGGCAGTCGTGGTGTAAACAGAAACATTTCTTGCAATCATCCTTACTGTTAGAGTAGTTTCACTTTCCAGTTTGAATAGCGTGAGCCTGGAAAGCCAATAGTCTAAATGTTCAGATGTCTGGTACCCAATAGTAGACATGAACTCATGTCTCTCACAGAAACATCAGGCGTTTTCCTTAAGCCAAGTGCTGGGAGGGGAATTTCTTCTGCAATACTGCTGTGCTTCTGCTGCTTGTTCCATTTTAGAAAGTTTCCTCCCTTGGCTCTGCCTTGATTGAATAGTCCTTTCTCTTCTAACTAGAAGCTCCAGGTTTTAATCTTACAAGTTGTCTTTGTTTTCTTTGTCCACAGACAGGAGTCCCTGCTCTCCCAGAGCCATGTCGATCATCAGAAGCTGCTTGTGGCTGCGGATGCAGATGGCCACAAAAGGCCTAGAAGTAAAATCTGCAGCAAGGTTGTGTGCAAGAAGATTTTCCCAGAGAAAAGCATCCTAGGAGCAGCAAGTGTCCTGGAGCTGCCAGTTGCCAGTATATGACTCCTAGGATGTTGTTGCGCTTCCAAAGTGTAAGAGGCTCAGAGAGCTGCCAGACACGATCCTCGAGCAGGAAAGGAAGATGTTGGGAGCTCCAGGGAATTCCCTGATGTCAGCAGTGGAGGAGCAGGATGAGGAAGATGTCCACGCTTGGGCTACTTGTGGCAAGAGTGTCCAAGGCTCCCAGTGCCTCCGTGGGAGCTGCAGGACTGGTGACGGAGGAAGGCCTTTGGGCAGGACTGGCTCCTCCCTCAGAGCCATGGCTCTCAGCAGAACCGTCTCATTGCTGAGGATGCACCTGTCCAGGAAGAGCCTTGCAAAGGAGTAGGAGTCCAGCTCATTGCAGTAAGGGAATGGCTGAATGATGTTTCCCAGGAGCAACTATGCTGAAGGTGCCAGTTCCAGTCCATGGCTCGCAGGATGCTGCAGCACTGCCATAGGAGAAGGGGTTTGGCATGGTGCTAGAGAAGGTCCTCGAGCCGCAAAGGCAGGTGTTTGCAGCTCCAGGGAATACCCTGACGTCAGCAGTGGAGTAGCAGGATGAGGAAGATGTCCATGCTTGGGCTACTTGTGGCAAGAGCCTCTATCCCTGCCCTTGCCTGGGTGAGAGTTGCCGGAGCGCAGACGGAGGAAGGCCTTTGGACAGGTGCAAGGTAAGAATGATGCATGGTCGGCAGTCGTGGTGTAAACAGAAACATTTCTTGCAATCATCCTTACTGTTAGAGTAGTTTCACTTTCCAGTTTGAATAGCGTGAGCCTGGAAAGCCAATAGTCTAAATGTTCAGATGTCTGGTACCCAATAGTAGACATGAACTCATGTCTCTCACAGAAACATCAGGCGTTTTCCTTAAGCCAAGTGCTGGGAGGGGAATTTCTTCTGCAATACTGCTGTGCTTCTGCTGCTTGTTCCATTTTAGAAAGTTTCCTGCTTTGGCTCTGCCTTGATTGAATAGTCCTTTCTCTTCTAACTAGAAGCTCCAGGTTTTCTTCTTACACGTTGTCTTTGTTTTCTTTGTCCACAGACAGGAGTCCCTGCTCTCCCAGAGCCATGTCGATCATCAGAAGCTGCTCGTGGCCGCGGATGCACATGGCCACGAAAGACCTAGAAGTAAAATCTGGAGCAAGGTCGTATGCAAGAAGATTTTCCCAGAGAAAAGCATCCTAGGAGCAGCAAGTGTCCTGGAGGTGCCAGTTGCCAGTATATGACTCCTAGGATGCTGTGGCGCAGCCAAAGATGAAGAGGCTCAGAGAGCTGCCAGACATGATCCTCGAGCAGCAAAGGCAGGTGTTTGCAGCTCCAGGGAATTCCCTGACGTCAGCAGTGGAGGAGCAGGATGAGGAAGATGTCCACGCTTGGGCTACTTGTGGCAAGCGTGTCCAAGGCTCCCAGTGCCTCCGTGGGAGCTGCAGGAGTGGAGACGGAGGAAGGCCTTTTGGCAGGACTGGCTGCTCCCTCAGAGCCGCGGCTCTCAGCAGAACCGTCTCGTTGCTGAGGATGCACCTGTCCAGGAAGAGCATTGCAGAGGAGTAGGAGTCCAGCTCATTGCAGTAAGGGAATGGCTGAGGGATGTTTCCCAGGAGCAACTTTGCTGCAGGTGCCAGTTCCAGTCCGTGAGTCGCAGGATGCTGCAGCGCTGCCATAGGAGAAGGGGTTTTGCATGGTGCTAGAGAAGGTCCTCGAGCAGCAAAGGCAGGTTTTTGCAGCTCCAGGGAATACCCTGACGTCAGCAGTGGAGTAGCAGGATGAGGAAGATGTCCACGCTTGGGCTACTTGTGGCAAGAGCCTCCATCCCTGCCCTTGCCTGGGTGAGAGTTGCCGGAGCGCAGATGGAGGAAGGCCTTTGGACAGGTGCAAGGTAAGAATGATGGATGGTCGGCAGTCGTGGTGTAAACAGAAACATTTCTTGCGATCATCCCTACTGTTAGAGTAGTTTCACTTTCCGGTTTGAATAGCGTGAGCCTGGAAAGCCAATAGTCTAAATGTTCAGATGTCTGGTACCCAGTAGTAGACATGAACTCAAGTCTCTCATAGGAACATGAGGTTTTTTCCTTAAGCCAAGTGCTGGGAGGGGAATTTCTTCTGCAAAACTACTGTGCTTCTGCTGCTTGTTCCATTTTAGAAAGTTTCCTCCCTTGGCTCTGCCTTGATTGAATAGTCCTTTCTCTTCTAACTAGAAGCTCCAGGTTTTAATCTTACAAGTTGTCTTTGTTTTCTTTGTCCACAGACAGGAGTCCCTGCTCTCCCAGAGCCATGTCGATCATCAGAAGCTGCTTGTGGCTGCGGATGCAGATGGCCACAAAAGGCCTAGAAGTAAAATCTGCAGCAAGGTTGTGTGCAAGAAGATTTTCCCAGAGAAAAGCATCCTAGGAGCAGCAAGTGTCCTGGAGCTGCCAGTTGCCAGTATATGACTCCTAGGATGTTGTTGCGCTTCCAAAGTGTAAGAGGCTCAGAGAGCTGCCAGACACGATCCTCGAGCAGGAAAGGAAGATGTTGGGAGCTCCAGGGAATTCCCTGATGTCAGCAGTGGAGGAGCAGGATGAGGAAGATGTCCACGCTTGGGCTACTTGTGGCAAGAGTGTCCAAGGCTCCCAGTGCCTCCGTGGGAGCTGCAGGACTGGTGACGGAGGAAGGCCTTTGGGCAGGACTGGCTCCTCCCTCAGAGCCATGGCTCTCAGCAGAACCGTCTCATTGCTGAGGATGCACCTGTCCAGGAAGAGCCTTGCAAAGGAGTAGGAGTCCAGCTCATTGCAGTAAGGGAATGGCTGAATGATGTTTCCCAGGAGCAACTATGCTGAAGGTGCCAGTTCCAGTCCATGGCTCGCAGGATGCTGCAGCACTGCCATAGGAGAAGGGGTTTGGCATGGTGCTAGAGAAGGTCCTCGAGCAGCAAAGGCAGGTGTTTGCAGCTCCAGGGAATACCCTGACGTCAGCAGTGGAGTAGCAGGATGAGGAAGATGTCCATGCTTGGGCTACTTGTGGCAAGAGCCTCTATCCCTGCCCTTGCCTGGGTGAGAGTTGCCGGAGCGCAGACGGAGGAAGGCCTTTGGACAGGTGCAAGGTAAGAATGATGCATGGTCGGCAGTCGTGGTGTAAACAGAAACATTTCTTGCAATCATCCTTACTGTTAGAGTAGTTTCACTTTCCGGTTTGAATAGCGTGAGCCTGGAAAGCCAATAGTCTAAATGTTCAGATGTCTGGTACCCAATAGTAGACATGAACTCATGTCTCTCACAGAAACATCAGGCGTTTTCCTTAAGCCAAGTGCTGGGAGGGGAATTTCTTCTGCAATACTGCTGTGCTTCTGCTGCTTGTTCCATTTTAGAAAGTTTCCTGCTTTGGCTCTGCCTTGATTGAATAGTCCTTTCTCTTCTAACTAGAAGCTCCAGGTTTTCTTCTTACACGTTGTCTTTGTTTTCTTTGTCCACAGACAGGAGTCCCTGCTCTCCCAGAGCCATGTCGATCATCAGAAGCTGCTTGTGGCCGTGGATGCAGATGGCCACGAAAGGCCTAGAAGTAAAATCTGCAGCAAGGTCGTGTGCAAGAAGATTTTCCCAGAGAAAAGCATCCTAGGAGCAGCAAGTGTCCTGGAGCTGCCAGTTGCCAGTATATGACTCCTAGGATGCTGTTGCGCTTCCAAAATGTAAGAGGCTCAGAGAGCTGCCAGACACGATCCTCGAGCAGGAAAGGCAGATGTTGGGAGCTCCAGGGAATTCCCTGATGTCAGCAGTGGCGGAGCAGGATGAGGAAGATGTCCACGCTTGGGCTACTTGTGGCAAGCGTGTCCAAGGCTCCCAGTGCCTCCGTGGGAGCTGCAGGAGTGGAGACGGAGGAAGGCCTTTGGGCAGGACTGGCTGCTCCCTCAGAGCCGCGGCTCTCAGCAGAACCGTCTCATTGCTGAGGATGCCCCTATCCAGGAAGAGCCTTGCAAAGGAGTAGGAGTCCAGCTCATTGCAGTAAGGGAATGGCTGAAGGATGTTTCCCAGGAGCAACTATGCTGAAGGTGCCAGTTCCAGTCCATGGCTCGCAGGATGCTGCAGCACTGCCACAGGAGAAGGCATTTGGCATGGTGCTAGAGAAGATCCTCGAGCAGCAAAGGCAGGTGTTTGCAGCTCCAGGGAATTCCTAGATGTCAGCAGTGGAAGATCAGGATGAGGAATATCTCCAGGCTTGGGCTACTTGTGGCAAGAGCCTCCATCCCTGCCCGAGGTTGGGTGAGAGTTGCCAGAGCGCAGACGGAGGAAGGCCTTTGGACAGGTGCAAGGTAAGAATGATGCATGGTCGGCAGTCGTGGTGCGAGCAGAAACATTTCTTGCAATCGCCTCTAGCTTTTAGAGTAGTTTCACTTTCCGGTTTGAATAGTGTGAGCCTGGAAAGCCAATAGTCTAAATGTTCAGATGTCTGCTACCCTATAGTAGACATGAACTCAAGTCTCTCATAGAAACATGAGGTTTTTTCCTTAAGCCAAGTGCTGGGAGGGGAATTTCTTCTGCAAATCTACTGTGCTTCTGCTGCTTGTTCCATTTTAGAAAGTTTCCTCCCTTGGCCCTGCCTTGATTGAATAGTCCTTTCTCTTCTAACTAGAAGCTCCAGGTTTTAATCTTACAAGTTGTCTTTGTTTTCTTTGTCCACAGACAGGAGTCCCTGCTCTCCCAGAGCCCTGTTGATCATCAGAACCTGCTTGTGGCTGAGAATGCAGATGGCCACGAAAGGCCTAGAAGTAAAAACTGGAGCAAGGTTGTATGCAAGAAGATTTTCCCAGAGAAAAGCATCCTAGGAGCAGCAAGTGTCCTGTAGCTGCCAGTTGCCAGTATATGACTCCTAGGATGCTGTGGCGCTGCCAAAGTTGAAGAGGCTCAGAGAGCTGCCAGACATGATCCTCCAGCTGGAAAGGCAGATGTTGGGAGCTCCAGGGAATTCCCTGACGTCAGCAGTGGAGGAGCAGGATGAGGAAGATGTCCACGCTTGGGCTACTTGTGGCAAGAGTGTCCGAGGCTCCCAGTGCCTCCGTGAGAGCGGCAGGACTGGAGACGGAGGAAGGCCTTTGGACAGGTGCAAGGTAAGAATGATGCATGGTCCCCAGTTGTGGTGAGTACAGAAACATTTCTTCCAAGCATCTCTAGCTTTTGAAATAGTTTGACATTCGGGTTTGAATTGCGTGAGCCTGGAAAGCCAATAGTCTAAATGTTCAGATGTCTGGTACCCAATAGTAGACATGAACTCAAGTCTCTCATAGAAACATCAGGCTTTTTCCTTAAGCCAAGTGCTGGGAGGGGAATTTCTTCGGCAAAACTACTGTGCTTCTGCTGCTTGTTCCATTTTAGAAAGTTTCCTCCCTTGGCCCTGCCTTGATTGAATAGTCCTTTGTCTTCTATCTAGAAGCTCCAGGTTTTCTTCTTACAAGTTGTCTTTGTTTTCTTTGTCCACAGACAGGAGTCCCTGCTCTCCCAGAGCCATGTCGATCTTCAGAACCTGCTTGTGGCTGCGGATGCAGATGGCCACGAAAGGCCTAGAAGTAAAAACTGGAGCAATGTCGTGTCCAAGAAGATTTTCCCAGAGAAAAGCATCCTAGGAGCAGCAAGTGTCCTGTAGCTGCCAGTTTCCAGTATATGACTCTCAGGATGCTGTGGCGCTGCCAAAGGCGAAGAGGCTCAGCGAGCTGCCAGACACGATCCTCGAGCAGGAAAGGCAGATTTTAGGAGCTCCAGGGAATTCCCTGATGTCAGCAGTGGAGGAGCAGGATGAGGAAGATCTCGACGCTTGGGCTACTTGTGGCAAGAGTGTCCAAGGCTCCCAGTGCCTCCGTGGGAGCTGCAGGAGTGGAGTCAGAGGAAGGCCTTTGGACAGGACTGGCTGCTCCCTCAGAGCCATGGCTCTCAGCAGAACCGTCTCATTGCTGAGGATGCACCTGTCCAGGAAGAGCCTTGCAGAGGAGTAGGAGTCCAGCTCATTGCAGTAAGGGAATGGCTGAATGATGTTTCCCAGGAGCAACTATGCTGAAGGTGCCAGTTCCAGTCCATGGCTCGCAGGATGCTGCAATACTGCCATAGGAGAAGGGGTTTGGCATGGTGCTAGAGAAGGTCCTCGAGCAGCAAAGGCAGGTGTTTGCAGCTCCAGGGAATACCCTGACGTCAGCAGTAGAGTAGCAGGATGAGGAAGATGTCCATGCTTGGGCTACTTGTGGCAAGAGCCTCTATCTCTGCCCTTGCCTGGGTGAGAGTTGCCGGAGCGCAGACGGAGGAAGGCCTTTGGACAGGTGCAAGGTAAGAATGATGCATGGTCGGCAGTCGTGGTGTAAACAGAAACATTTCTTGCAATCATCCTTACTGTTAGAGTAGTTTCACTTTCAGGTTTGAATAGCGTGAGCCTGGAAAGCCAATAGTCTAAATGTTCAGATGTCTGCTACCCTATAGTAGACATGAACTCAAGTCTCTCATAGAAACATGAGGTTTTTTCCTTAAGCCAAGTGCTGGGAGGGGAATTTCTTCTGCAAAAGTACTGTGCTTCTGCTGCTTGTTCCATTTTAGAAAGTTTCCTCCCTTGGCCCTGCCTTGATTGAATAGTCCTTTCTCTTCTAACTAGAAGCTCCAGGTTTTAATCTTACAAGTTGTCTTTGTTTTCTTTGTCCACAGACAGGAGTCCCTGCTCTCCCAGAGCCCTGTTGATCATCAGAACCTGCTTGTGGCTGAGAATGCAGATGGCCACGAAAGGCCTAGAAGTAAAAACTGGAGCAAGGTTGTATGCAAGAAGATTTTCCCAGAGAAAAGCATCCTAGGAGCAGCAAGTGTCCTGGAGGTGCCAGTTGCCAGTATATCACTCCTAGGATGCTGTGGCGCTGCCAAATTTGAAGAGGCTCAGAGAGCTGCCAGACATGATCCTCCAGCTGGAAAGGCAGATGTTGGGAGCTCCAGGGAATTCCCTGACGTCAGCAGTGGAGGAGCAGGATGAGGAAGATGTCCACGCTTGGGCTACTTGTGGCAAGAGTGTCCGAGGCTCCCAGTGCCTCCGTGAGAGCGGCAGGACTGGAGACGGAGGAAGGCCTTTGGACAGGTGCAAGGTAAGAATGATGCATGGTCCCCAGTTGTGGTGAGTACAGAAACATTTCTTCCAAGCATCTCTAGCTTTTGAAATAGTTTGACATTCCGGTTTGAATTGCGTGAGCCTGGAAAGCCAGTAGTCTAAATGTTCAGATGTCTGCTATCCAATAGTAGACATGAACTCAAGTCTCTCATAGAAACATCAGACTTTTTCCTTAAGCCAAGTGCTGGGAGGGGAATTTCTTCTGCAAAACTACTGTGCTTCTGCTGCTTGTTCCATTTTAGAAAGTTTCCTGCTTTGGCCCTGCCTTGATTGAATAGTCCTTTCTCTTCTATCTAGAAGCTCCAGGTTTTCTTCTTACAAGTTGTCTTTGTTTTCTTTGTCCACAGACAGGAGTCCCTGCTCTCCCAGAGCCATGTCGATCATCAGAAGCTGCTCGTGGCCGCGGATGCACATGGCCACGAAAGACCTAGAAGTAAAATCTGGAGCAAGGTCGTATGCAAGAAGATTTTCCCAGAGAAAAGCATCCTAGGAGCAGCAAGTGTCCTGGAGGTGCCAGTTGCCAGTATATGACTCCTAGGATGCTGTGGCGCAGCCAAAGATGAAGAGGCTCAGAGAGCTGCCAGACATGATCCTCGAGCAGCAAAGGCAGGTGTTTGCAGCTCCAGGGAATTCCCTGACGTCAGCAGTGGAGGAGCAGGATGAGGAAGATGTCCACGCTTGGCTACTTGTGGCAAGCGTGTCCAAGGCTCCCAGTGCCTCCGTGGGAGCTGCAGGAGTGGAGACGGAGGAAGGCCTTTTGGCAGGACTGGCTGCTCCCTCAGAGCCGCGGCTCTCAGCAGAACCGTCTCGTTGCTGAGGATGCACCTGTCCAGGAAGAGCATTGCAGAGGAGTAGGAGTCCAGCTCATTGCAGTAAGGGAATGGCTGAGGGATGTTTCCCAGGAGCAACTTTGCTGCAGGTGCCAGTTCCAGTCCGTGAGTCGCAGGATGCTGCAGCGCTGCCATAGGAGAAGGGGTTTTGCATGGTGCTAGAGAAGGTCCTCGAGCAGCAAAGGCAGGTTTTTGCAGCTCCAGGGAATACCCTGACGTCAGCAGTGGAGTAGCAGGATGAGGAAGATGTCCATGCTTGGGCTACTTGTGGCAAGAGCCTCCATCCCTGCCCTTGCCTGGGTGAGAGTTGCCGGAGCGCAGATGGAGGAAGGCCTTTGGACAGGTGCAAGGTAAGAATGATGGATGGTCGGCAGTCGTGGTGTAAACAGAAACATTTCTTGCGATCATCCCTACTGTTAGAGTAGTTTCACTTTCCGGTTTGAATAGCGTGAGCCTGGAAAGCCAATAGTCTAAATGTTCAGATGTCTGGTACCCAGTAGTAGACATGAACTCAAGTCTCTCATAGGAACATGAGGTTTTTTCCTTAAGCCAAGTGCTGGGAGGGGAATTTCTTCTGCAAAACTACTGTGCTTCTGCTGCTTGTTCCATTTTAGAAAGTTTCCTCCCTTGGCTCTGCCTTGATTGAATAGTCCTTTCTCTTCTAACTAGAAGCTCCAGGTTTTAATCTTACAAGTTGTCTTTGTTTTCTTTGTCCACAGACAGGAGTCCCTGCTCTCCCAGAGCCATGTCGATCATCAGAAGCTGCTTGTGGCTGCGGATGCAGATGGCCACAAAAGGCCTAGAAGTAAAATCTGCAGCAAGGTTGTGTGCAAGAAGATTTTCCCAGAGAAAAGCATCCTAGGAGCAGCAAGTGTCCTGGAGCTGCCAGTTGCCAGTATATGACTCCTAGGATGTTGTTGCGCTTCCAAAGTGTAAGAGGCTCAGAGAGCTGCCAGACACGATCCTCGAGCAGGAAAGGAAGATGTTGGGAGCTCCAGGGAATTCCCTGATGTCAGCAGTGGAGGAGCAGGATGAGGAAGATGTCCACGCTTGGGCTACTTGTGGCAAGAGTGTCCAAGGCTCCCAGTGCCTCCGTGGGAGCTGCAGGACTGGTGACGGAGGAAGGCCTTTGGGCAGGACTGGCTCCTCCCTCAGAGCCATGGCTCTCAGCAGAACCGTCTCATTGCTGAGGATGCACCTGTCCAGGAAGAGCCTTGCAAAGGAGTAGGAGTCCAGCTCATTGCAGTAAGGGAATGGCTGAATGATGTTTCCCAGGAGCAACTATGCTGAAGGTGCCAGTTCCAGTCCATGGCTCGCAGGATGCTGCAGCACTGCCATAGGAGAAGGGGTTTGGCATGGTGCTAGAGAAGGTCCTCGAGCCGCAAAGGCAGGTGTTTGCAGCTCCAGGGAATACCCTGACGTCAGCAGTGGAGTAGCAGGATGAGGAAGATGTCCATGCTTGGGCTACTTGTGGCAAGAGCCTCTATCCCTGCCCTTGCCTGGGTGAGAGTTGCCGGAGCGCAGACGGAGGAAGGCCTTTGGACAGGTGCAAGGTAAGAATGATGCATGGTCGGCAGTCGTGGTGTAAACAGAAACATTTCTTGCAATCATCCTTACTGTTAGAGTAGTTTCACTTTCCAGTTTGAATAGCGTGAGCCTGGAAAGCCAATAGTCTAAATGTTCAGATGTCTGGTACCCAATAGTAGACATGAACTCATGTCTCTCACAGAAACATCAGGCGTTTTCCTTAAGCCAAGTGCTGGGAGGGGAATTTCTTCTGCAATACTGCTGTGCTTCTGCTGCTTGTTCCATTTTAGAAAGTTTCCTCCCTTGGCTCTGCCTTGATTGAATAGTCCTTTCTCTTCTAACTAGAAGCTCCAGGTTTTAATCTTACAAGTTGTCTTTGTTTTCTTTGTCCACAGACAGGAGTCCCTGCTCTCCCAGAGCCATGTCGATCATCAGAAGCTGCTTGTGGCTGCGGATGCAGATGGCCACAAAAGGCCTAGAAGTAAAATCTGCAGCAAGGTTGTGTGCAAGAAGATTTTCCCAGAGAAAAGCATCCTAGGAGCAGCAAGTGTCCTGGAGCTGCCAGTTGCCAGTATATGACTCCTAGGATGTTGTTGCGCTTCCAAAGTGTAAGAGGCTCAGAGAGCTGCCAGACACGATCCTCGAGCAGGAAAGGAAGATGTTGGGAGCTCCAGGGAATTCCCTGATGTCAGCAGTGGAGGAGCAGGATGAGGAAGATGTCCACGCTTGGGCTACTTGTGGCAAGAGTGTCCAAGGCTCCCAGTGCCTCCGTGGGAGCTGCAGGACTGGTGACGGAGGAAGGCCTTTGGGCAGGACTGGCTCCTCCCTCAGAGCCATGGCTCTCAGCAGAACCGTCTCATTGCTGAGGATGCACCTGTCCAGGAAGAGCCTTGCAAAGGAGTAGGAGTCCAGCTCATTGCAGTAAGGGAATGGCTGAATGATGTTTCCCAGGAGCAACTATGCTGAAGGTGCCAGTTCCAGTCCATGGCTCGCAGGATGCTGCAGCACTGCCATAGGAGAAGGGGTTTGGCATGGTGCTAGAGAAGGTCCTCGAGCCGCAAAGGCAGGTGTTTGCAGCTCCAGGGAATACCCTGACGTCAGCAGTGGAGTAGCAGGATGAGGAAGATGTCCATGCTTGGGCTACTTGTGGCAAGAGCCTCTATCCCTGCCCTTGCCTGGGTGAGAGTTGCCGGAGCGCAGACGGAGGAAGGCCTTTGGACAGGTGCAAGGTAAGAATGATGCATGGTCGGCAGTCGTGGTGTAAACAGAAACATTTCTTGCAATCATCCTTACTGTTAGAGTAGTTTCCCTTTCCAGTTTGAATAGCGTGAGCCTGGAAAGCCAATAGTCTAAATGTTCAGATGTCTGGTACCCAATAGTAGACATGAACTCATGTCTCTCACAGAAACATCAGGCGTTTTCCTTAAGCCAAGTGCTGGGAGGGGAATTTCTTCTGCAATACTGCTGTGCTTCTGCTGCTTGTTCCATTTTAGAAAGTTTCCTGCTTTGGCTCTGCCTTGATTGAATAGTCCTTTCTCTTCTAACTAGAAGCTCCAGGTTTTCTTCTTACACGTTGTCTTTGTTTTCTTTGTCCACAGACAGGAGTCCCTGCTCTCCCAGAGCCA
This sequence comes from Aphelocoma coerulescens, assembly GCF_041296385.1. Taxonomy (NCBI): domain Eukaryota; kingdom Metazoa; phylum Chordata; class Aves; order Passeriformes; family Corvidae; genus Aphelocoma; species Aphelocoma coerulescens. The sequence goes on along the minus strand of NW_027184003.1, from coordinate 1,070,311 downwards.
TGTCGATCATCAGAAGCTGCTCGTGGCCGCGGATGCACATGGCCACGAAAGACCTAGAAGTAAAATCTGGAGCAAGGTCGTATGCAAGAAGATTTTCCCAGAGAAAAGCATCCTAGGAGCAGCAAGTGTCCTGGAGGTGCCAGTTGCCAGTATATGACTCCTAGGATGCTGTGGCGCAGCCAAAGATGAAGAGGCTCAGAGAGCTGCCAGACATGATCCTCGAGCAGCAAAGGCAGGTGTTTGCAGCTCCAGGGAATTCCCTGACGTCAGCAGTGGAGGAGCAGGATGAGGAAGATGTCCACGCTTGGGCTACTTGTGGCAAGCGTGTCCAAGGCTCCCAGTGCCTCCGTGGGAGCTGCAGGAGTGGAGACGGAGGAAGGCCTTTTGGCAGGACTGGCTGCTCCCTCAGAGCCGCGGCTCTCAGCAGAACCGTCTCGTTGCTGAGGATGCACCTGTCCAGGAAGAGCATTGCAGAGGAGTAGGAGTCCAGCTCATTGCAGTAAGGGAATGGCTGAGGGATGTTTCCCAGGAGCAACTTTGCTGCAGGTGCCAGTTCCAGTCCGTGAGTCGCAGGATGCTGCAGCGCTGCCATAGGAGAAGGGGTTTTGCATGGTGCTAGAGAAGGTCCTCGAGCAGCAAAGGCAGGTTTTTGCAGCTCCAGGGAATACCCTGACGTCAGCAGTGGAGTAGCAGGATGAGGAAGATGTCCACGCTTGGGCTACTTGTGGCAAGAGCCTCCATCCCTGCCCTTGCCTGGGTGAGAGTTGCCGGAGCGCAGATGGAGGAAGGCCTTTGGACAGGTGCAAGGTAAGAATGATGGATGGTCGGCAGTCGTGGTGTAAACAGAAACATTTCTTGCGATCATCCCTACTGTTAGAGTAGTTTCACTTTCCGGTTTGAATAGCGTGAGCCTGGAAAGCCAATAGTCTAAATGTTCAGATGTCTGGTACCCAGTAGTAGACATGAACTCAAGTCTCTCATAGGAACATGAGGTTTTTTCCTTAAGCCAAGTGCTGGGAGGGGAATTTCTTCTGCAAAACTACTGTGCTTCTGCTGCTTGTTCCATTTTAGAAAGTTTCCTCCCTTGGCTCTGCCTTGATTGAATAGTCCTTTCTCTTCTAACTAGAAGCTCCAGGTTTTAATCTTACAAGTTGTCTTTGTTTTCTTTGTCCACAGACAGGAGTCCCTGCTCTCCCAGAGCCATGTCGATCATCAGAAGCTGCTTGTGGCTGCGGATGCAGATGGCCACAAAAGGCCTAGAAGTAAAATCTGCAGCAAGGTTGTGTGCAAGAAGATTTTCCCAGAGAAAAGCATCCTAGGAGCAGCAAGTGTCCTGGAGCTGCCAGTTGCCAGTATATGACTCCTAGGATGTTGTTGCGCTTCCAAAGTGTAAGAGGCTCAGAGAGCTGCCAGACACGATCCTCGAGCAGGAAAGGAAGATGTTGGGAGCTCCAGGGAATTCCCTGATGTCAGCAGTGGAGGAGCAGGATGAGGAAGATGTCCACGCTTGGGCTACTTGTGGCAAGAGTGTCCAAGGCTCCCAGTGCCTCCGTGGGAGCTGCAGGACTGGTGACGGAGGAAGGCCTTTGGGCAGGACTGGCTCCTCCCTCAGAGCCATGGCTCTCAGCAGAACCGTCTCATTGCTGAGGATGCACCTGTCCAGGAAGAGCCTTGCAAAGGAGTAGGAGTCCAGCTCATTGCAGTAAGGGAATGGCTGAATGATGTTTCCCAGGAGCAACTATGCTGAAGGTGCCAGTTCCAGTCCATGGCTCGCAGGATGCTGCAGCACTGCCATAGGAGAAGGGGTTTGGCATGGTGCTAGAGAAGGTCCTCGAGCAGCAAAGGCAGGTGTTTGCAGCTCCAGGGAATACCCTGACGTCAGCAGTGGAGTAGCAGGATGAGGAAGATGTCCATGCTTGGGCTACTTGTGGCAAGAGCCTCTATCCCTGCCCTTGCCTGGGTGAGAGTTGCCGGAGCGCAGACGGAGGAAGGCCTTTGGACAGGTGCAAGGTAAGAATGATGCATGGTCGGCAGTCGTGGTGTAAACAGAAACATTTCTTGCAATCATCCTTACTGTTAGAGTAGTTTCACTTTCCGGTTTGAATAGCGTGAGCCTGGAAAGCCAATAGTCTAAATGTTCAGATGTCTGGTACCCAATAGTAGACATGAACTCATGTCTCTCACAGAAACATCAGGCGTTTTCCTTAAGCCAAGTGCTGGGAGGGGAATTTCTTCTGCAATACTGCTGTGCTTCTGCTGCTTGTTCCATTTTAGAAAGTTTCCTGCTTTGGCTCTGCCTTGATTGAATAGTCCTTTCTCTTCTAACTAGAAGCTCCAGGTTTTCTTCTTACACGTTGTCTTTGTTTTCTTTGTCCACAGACAGGAGTCCCTGCTCTCCCAGAGCCATGTCGATCATCAGAAGCTGCTTGTGGCCGTGGATGCAGATGGCCACGAAAGGCCTAGAAGTAAAATCTGCAGCAAGGTCGTGTGCAAGAAGATTTTCCCAGAGAAAAGCATCCTAGGAGCAGCAAGTGTCCTGGAGCTGCCAGTTGCCAGTATATGACTCCTAGGATGCTGTTGCGCTTCCAAAATGTAAGAGGCTCAGAGAGCTGCCAGACACGATCCTCGAGCAGGAAAGGCAGATGTTGGGAGCTCCAGGGAATTCCCTGATGTCAGCAGTGGCGGAGCAGGATGAGGAAGATGTCCACGCTTGGGCTACTTGTGGCAAGCGTGTCCAAGGCTCCCAGTGCCTCCGTGGGAGCTGCAGGAGTGGAGACGGAGGAAGGCCTTTGGGCAGGACTGGCTGCTCCCTCAGAGCCGCGGCTCTCAGCAGAACCGTCTCATTGCTGAGGATGCCCCTATCCAGGAAGAGCCTTGCAAAGGAGTAGGAGTCCAGCTCATTGCAGTAAGGGAATGGCTGAAGGATGTTTCCCAGGAGCAACTATGCTGAAGGTGCCAGTTCCAGTCCATGGCTCGCAGGATGCTGCAGCACTGCCACAGGAGAAGGCATTTGGCATGGTGCTAGAGAAGATCCTCGAGCAGCAAAGGCAGGTGTTTGCAGCTCCAGGGAATTCCTAGATGTCAGCAGTGGAAGATCAGGATGAGGAATATCTCCAGGCTTGGGCTACTTGTGGCAAGAGCCTCCATCCCTGCCCGAGGTTGGGTGAGAGTTGCCAGAGCGCAGACGGAGGAAGGCCTTTGGACAGGTGCAAGGTAAGAATGATGCATGGTCGGCAGTCGTGGTGCGAGCAGAAACATTTCTTGCAATCGCCTCTAGCTTTTAGAGTAGTTTCACTTTCCGGTTTGAATAGTGTGAGCCTGGAAAGCCAATAGTCTAAATGTTCAGATGTCTGCTACCCTATAGTAGACATGAACTCAAGTCTCTCATAGAAACATGAGGTTTTTTCCTTAAGCCAAGTGCTGGGAGGGGAATTTCTTCTGCAAATCTACTGTGCTTCTGCTGCTTGTTCCATTTTAGAAAGTTTCCTCCCTTGGCCCTGCCTTGATTGAATAGTCCTTTCTCTTCTAACTAGAAGCTCCAGGTTTTAATCTTACAAGTTGTCTTTGTTTTCTTTGTCCACAGACAGGAGTCCCTGCTCTCCCAGAGCCCTGTTGATCATCAGAACCTGCTTGTGGCTGAGAATGCAGATGGCCACGAAAGGCCTAGAAGTAAAAACTGGAGCAAGGTTGTATGCAAGAAGATTTTCCCAGAGAAAAGCATCCTAGGAGCAGCAAGTGTCCTGTAGCTGCCAGTTGCCAGTATATGACTCCTAGGATGCTGTGGCGCTGCCAAAGTTGAAGAGGCTCAGAGAGCTGCCAGACATGATCCTCCAGCTGGAAAGGCAGATGTTGGGAGCTCCAGGGAATTCCCTGACGTCAGCAGTGGAGGAGCAGGATGAGGAAGATGTCCACGCTTGGGCTACTTGTGGCAAGAGTGTCCGAGGCTCCCAGTGCCTCCGTGAGAGCGGCAGGACTGGAGACGGAGGAAGGCCTTTGGACAGGTGCAAGGTAAGAATGATGCATGGTCCCCAGTTGTGGTGAGTACAGAAACATTTCTTCCAAGCATCTCTAGCTTTTGAAATAGTTTGACATTCCGGTTTGAATTGCGTGAGCCTGGAAAGCCAATAGTCTAAATGTTCAGATGTCTGGTACCCAATAGTAGACATGAACTCAAGTCTCTCATAGAAACATCAGGCTTTTTCCTTAAGCCAAGTGCTGGGAGGGGAATTTCTTCGGCAAAACTACTGTGCTTCTGCTGCTTGTTCCATTTTAGAAAGTTTCCTCCCTTGGCCCTGCCTTGATTGAATAGTCCTTTGTCTTCTATCTAGAAGCTCCAGGTTTTCTTCTTACAAGTTGTCTTTGTTTTCTTTGTCCACAGACAGGAGTCCCTGCTCTCCCAGAGCCATGTCGATCATCAGAAGCTGCTTGTGGCTGCGGATGCAGATGGCCACGAAAGGCCTAGAAGTAAAAACTGGAGCAAGGTTGTGTCCAAGAAGATTTTCCCAGAGAAAAGCATCCTAGGAGCAGCAAGTGTCCTGTAGCTGCCAGTTTCCAGTATATGACTCTCAGGATGCTGTGGCGCTGCCAAAGGCGAAGAGGCTCAGAGAGCTGCCAGACACGATCCTCGAGCAGGAAAGGCAGATTTTAGGAGCTCCAGGGAATTCCCTGATGTCAGCAGTGGAGGAGCAGGATGAGGAAGATCTCGACGCTTGGGCTACTTGTGGCAAGAGTGTCCAAGGCTCCCAGTGCCTCCGTGGGAGCTGCAGGAGTGGAGTCAGAGGAAGGCCTTTGGACAGGACTGGCTGCTCCCTCAGAGCCATGGCTCTCAGCAGAACCGTCTCATTGCTGAGGATGCACCTGTCCAGGAAGAGCCTTGCAGAGGAGTAGGAGTCCAGCTCATTGCAGTAAGGGAATGGCTGAATGATGTTTCCCAGGAGCAACTATGCTGAAGGTGCCAGTTCCAGTCCATGGCTCGCAGGATGCTGCAATACTGCCATAGGAGAAGGGGTTTGGCATGGTGCTAGAGAAGGTCCTCGAGCAGCAAAGGCAGGTGTTTGCAGCTCCAGGGAATACCCTGACGTCAGCAGTAGAGTAGCAGGATGAGGAAGATGTCCATGCTTGGGCTACTTGTGGCAAGAGCCTCTATCTCTGCCCTTGCCTGGGTGAGAGTTGCCGGAGCGCAGACGGAGGAAGGCCTTTGGACAGGTGCAAGGTAAGAATGATGCATGGTCGGCAGTCGTGGTGTAAACAGAAACATTTCTTGCAATCATCCTTACTGTTAGAGTAGTTTCACTTTCAGGTTTGAATAGCGTGAGCCTGGAAAGCCAATAGTCTAAATGTTCAGATGTCTGCTACCCTATAGTAGACATGAACTCAAGTCTCTCATAGAAACATGAGGTTTTTTCCTTAAGCCAAGTGCTGGGAGGGGAATTTCTTCTGCAAAAGTACTGTGCTTCTGCTGCTTGTTCCATTTTAGAAAGTTTCCTCCCTTGGCCCTGCCTTGATTGAATAGTCCTTTCTCTTCTAACTAGAAGCTCCAGGTTTTAATCTTACAAGTTGTCTTTGTTTTCTTTGTCCACAGACAGGAGTCCCTGCTCTCCCAGAGCCCTGTTGATCATCAGAACCTGCTTGTGGCTGAGAATGCAGATGGCCACGAAAGGCCTAGAAGTAAAAACTGGAGCAAGGTTGTATGCAAGAAGATTTTCCCAGAGAAAAGCATCCTAGGAGCAGCAAGTGTCCTGGAGGTGCCAGTTGCCAGTATATCACTCCTAGGATGCTGTGGCGCTGCCAAATTTGAAGAGGCTCAGAGAGCTGCCAGACATGATCCTCCAGCTGGAAAGGCAGATGTTGGGAGCTCCAGGGAATTCCCTGACGTCAGCAGTGGAGGAGCAGGATGAGGAAGATGTCCACGCTTGGGCTACTTGTGGCAAGAGTGTCCGAGGCTCCCAGTGCCTCCGTGAGAGCGGCAGGACTGGAGACGGAGGAAGGCCTTTGGACAGGTGCAAGGTAAGAATGATGCATGGTCCCCAGTTGTGGTGAGTACAGAAACATTTCTTCCAAGCATCTCTAGCTTTTGAAATAGTTTGACATTCCGGTTTGAATTGCGTGAGCCTGGAAAGCCAGTAGTCTAAATGTTCAGATGTCTGCTATCCAATAGTAGACATGAACTCAAGTCTCTCATAGAAACATCAGACTTTTTCCTTAAGCCAAGTGCTGGGAGGGGAATTTCTTCTGCAAAAGTACTGTGCTTCTGCTGCTTGTTCCATTTTAGAAAGTTTCCTGCTTTGGCCCTGCCTTGATTGAATAGTCCTTTCTCTTCTATCTAGAAGCTCCAGGTTTTCTTCTTACAAGTTGTCTTTGTTTTCTTTGTCCACAGACAGGAGTCCCTGCTCTCCCAGAGCCATGTCGATCATCAGAAGCTGCTCGTGGCCGCGGATGCACATGGCCACGAAAGACCTAGAAGTAAAATCTGGAGCAAGGTCGTATGCAAGAAGATTTTCCCAGAGAAAAGCATCCTAGGAGCAGCAAGTGTCCTGGAGGTGCCAGTTGCCAGTATATGACTCCTAGGATGCTGTGGCGCAGCCAAAGATGAAGAGGCTCAGAGAGCTGCCAGACATGATCCTCGAGCAGCAAAGGCAGGTGTTTGCAGCTCCAGGGAATTCCCTGACGTCAGCAGTGGAGGAGCAGGATGAGGAAGATGTCCACGCTTGGCTACTTGTGGCAAGCGTGTCCAAGGCTCCCAGTGCCTCCGTGGGAGCTGCAGGAGTGGAGACGGAGGAAGGCCTTTTGGCAGGACTGGCTGCTCCCTCAGAGCCGCGGCTCTCAGCAGAACCGTCTCGTTGCTGAGGATGCACCTGTCCAGGAAGAGCATTGCAGAGGAGTAGGAGTCCAGCTCATTGCAGTAAGGGAATGGCTGAGGGATGTTTCCCAGGTGCAACTTTGCTGCAGGTGCCAGTTCCAGTCCGTGAGTCGCAGGATGCTGCAGCGCTGCCATAGGAGAAGGGGTTTTGCATGGTGCTAGAGAAGGTCCTCGAGCAGCAAAGGCAGGTTTTTGCAGCTCCAGGGAATACCCTGACGTCAGCAGTGGAGTAGCAGGATGAGGAAGATGTCCATGCTTGGGCTACTTGTGGCAAGAGCCTCCATCCCTGCCCTTGCCTGGGTGAGAGTTGCCGGAGCGCAGATGGAGGAAGGCCTTTGGACAGGTGCAAGGTAAGAATGATGGATGGTCGGCAGTCGTGGTGTAAACAGAAACATTTCTTGCGATCATCCCTACTGTTAGAGTAGTTTCACTTTCCGGTTTGAATAGCGTGAGCCTGGAAAGCCAATAGTCTAAATGTTCAGATGTCTGGTACCCAGTAGTAGACATGAACTCAAGTCTCTCATAGGAACATGAGGTTTTTTCCTTAAGCCAAGTGCTGGGAGGGGAATTTCTTCTGCAAAACTACTGTGCTTCTGCTGCTTGTTCCATTTTAGAAAGTTTCCTCCCTTGGCTCTGCCTTGATTGAATAGTCCTTTCTCTTCTAACTAGAAGCTCCAGGTTTTAATCTTACAAGTTGTCTTTGTTTTCTTTGTCCACAGACAGGAGTCCCTGCTCTCCCAGAGCCATGTCGATCATCAGAAGCTGCTTGTGGCTGCGGATGCAGATGGCCACAAAAGGCCTAGAAGTAAAATCTGCAGCAAGGTTGTGTGCAAGAAGATTTTCCCAGAGAAAAGCATCCTAGGAGCAGCAAGTGTCCTGGAGCTGCCAGTTGCCAGTATATGACTCCTAGGATGTTGTTGCGCTTCCAAAGTGTAAGAGGCTCAGAGAGCTGCCAGACACGATCCTCGAGCAGGAAAGGAAGATGTTGGGAGCTCCAGGGAATTCCCTGATGTCAGCAGTGGAGGAGCAGGATGAGGAAGATGTCCACGCTTGGGCTACTTGTGGCAAGAGTGTCCAAGGCTCCCAGTGCCTCCGTGGGAGCTGCAGGACTGGTGACGGAGGAAGGCCTTTGGGCAGGACTGGCTCCTCCCTCAGAGCCATGGCTCTCAGCAGAACCGTCTCATTGCTGAGGATGCACCTGTCCAGGAAGAGCCTTGCAAAGGAGTAGGAGTCCAGCTCATTGCAGTAAGGGAATGGCTGAATGATGTTTCCCAGGAGCAACTATGCTGAAGGTGCCAGTTCCAGTCCATGGCTCGCAGGATGCTGCAGCACTGCCATAGGAGAAGGGGTTTGGCATGGTGCTAGAGAAGGTCCTCGAGCCGCAAAGGCAGGTGTTTGCAGCTCCAGGGAATACCCTGACGTCAGCAGTGGAGTAGCAGGATGAGGAAGATGTCCATGCTTGGGCTACTTGTGGCAAGAGCCTCTATCCCTGCCCTTGCCTGGGTGAGAGTTGCCGGAGCGCAGACGGAGGAAGGCCTTTGGACAGGTGCAAGGTAAGAATGATGCATGGTCGGCAGTCGTGGTGTAAACAGAAACATTTCTTGCAATCATCCTTACTGTTAGAGTAGTTTCACTTTCCAGTTTGAATAGCGTGAGCCTGGAAAGCCAATAGTCTAAATGTTCAGATGTCTGGTACCCAATAGTAGACATGAACTCATGTCTCTCACAGAAACATCAGGCGTTTTCCTTAAGCCAAGTGCTGGGAGGGGAATTTCTTCTGCAATACTGCTGTGCTTCTGCTGCTTGTTCCATTTTAGAAAGTTTCCTCCCTTGGCTCTGCCTTGATTGAATAGTCCTTTCTCTTCTAACTAGAAGCTCCAGGTTTTAATCTTACAAGTTGTCTTTGTTTTCTTTGTCCACAGACAGGAGTCCCTGCTCTCCCAGAGCCATGTCGATCATCAGAAGCTGCTTGTGGCTGCGGATGCAGATGGCCACAAAAGGCCTAGAAGTAAAATCTGCAGCAAGGTTGTGTGCAAGAAGATTTTCCCAGAGAAAAGCATCCTAGGAGCAGCAAGTGTCCTGGAGCTGCCAGTTGCCAGTATATGACTCCTAGGATGTTGTTGCGCTTCCAAAGTGTAAGAGGCTCAGAGAGCTGCCAGACACGATCCTCGAGCAGGAAAGGAAGATGTTGGGAGCTCCAGGGAATTCCCTGATGTCAGCAGTGGAGGAGCAGGATGAGGAAGATGTCCACGCTTGGGCTACTTGTGGCAAGAGTGTCCAAGGCTCCCAGTGCCTCCGTGGGAGCTGCAGGACTGGTGACGGAGGAAGGCCTTTGGGCAGGACTGGCTCCTCCCTCAGAGCCATGGCTCTCAGCAGAACCGTCTCATTGCTGAGGATGCACCTGTCCAGGAAGAGCCTTGCAAAGGAGTAGGAGTCCAGCTCATTGCAGTAAGGGAATGGCTGAATGATGTTTCCCAGGAGCAACTATGCTGAAGGTGCCAGTTCCAGTCCATGGCTCGCAGGATGCTGCAGCACTGCCATAGGAGAAGGGGTTTGGCATGGTGCTAGAGAAGGTCCTCGAGCCGCAAAGGCAGGTGTTTGCAGCTCCAGGGAATACCCTGACGTCAGCAGTGGAGTAGCAGGATGAGGAAGATGTCCATGCTTGGGCTACTTGTGGCAAGAGCCTCTATCCCTGCCCTTGCCTGGGTGAGAGTTGCCGGAGCGCAGACGGAGGAAGGCCTTTGGACAGGTGCAAGGTAAGAATGATGCATGGTCGGCAGTCGTGGTGTAAACAGAAACATTTCTTGCAATCATCCTTACTGTTAGAGTAGTTTCCCTTTCCAGTTTGAATAGCGTGAGCCTGGAAAGCCAATAGTCTAAATGTTCAGATGTCTGGTACCCAATAGTAGACATGAACTCATGTCTCTCACAGAAACATCAGGCGTTTTCCTTAAGCCAAGTGCTGGGAGGGGAATTTCTTCTGCAATACTGCTGTGCTTCTGCTGCTTGTTCCATTTTAGAAAGTTTCCTGCTTTGGCTCTGCCTTGATTGAATAGTCCTTTCTCTTCTAACTAGAAGCTCCAGGTTTTCTTCTTACACGTTGTCTTTGTTTTCTTTGTCCACAGACAGGAGTCCCTGCTCTCCCAGAGCCATGTCGATCATCAGAAGCTGCTCGTGGCCGCGGATGCACATGGCCACGAAAGACCTAGAAGTAAAATCTGGAGCAAGGTCGTATGCAAGAAGATTTTCCCAGAGAAAAGCATCCTAGGAGCAGCAAGTGTCCTGGAGGTGCCAGTTGCCAGTATATGACTCCTAGGATGCTGTGGCGCAGCCAAAGATGAAGAGGCTCAGAGAGCTGCCAGACATGATCCTCGAGCAGCAAAGGCAGGTGTTTGCAGCTCCAGGGAATTCCCTGACGTCAGCAGTGGAGGAGCAGGATGAGGAAGATGTCCACGCTTGGGCTACTTGTGGCAAGCGTGTCCAAGGCTCCCAGTGCCTCCGTGGGAGCTGCAGGAGTGGAGACGGAGGAAGGCCTTTTGGCAGGACTGGCTGCTCCCTCAGAGCCGCGGCTCTCAGCAGAACCGTCTCGTTGCTGAGGATGCACCTGTCCAGGAAGAGCATTGCAGAGGAGTAGGAGTCCAGCTCATTGCAGTAAGGGAATGGCTGAGGGATGTTTCCCAGGAGCAACTTTGCTGCAGGTGCCAGTTCCAGTCCGTGAGTCGCAGGATGCTGCAGCGCTGCCATAGGAGAAGGGGTTTTGCATGGTGCTAGAGAAGGTCCTCGAGCAGCAAAGGCAGGTTTTTGCAGCTCCAGGGAATACCCTGACGTCAGCAGTGGAGTAGCAGGATGAGGAAGATGTCCACGCTTGGGCTACTTGTGGCAAGAGCCTCCATCCCTGCCCTTGCCTGGGTGAGAGTTGCCGGAGCGCAGATGGAGGAAGGCCTTTGGACAGGTGCAAGGTAAGAATGATGGATGGTCGGCAGTCGTGGTGTAAACAGAAACATTTCTTGCGATCATCCCTACTGTTAGAGTAGTTTCACTTTCCGGTTTGAATAGCGTGAGCCTGGAAAGCCAATAGTCTAAATGTTCAGATGTCTGGTACCCAGTAGTAGACATGAACTCAAGTCTCTCATAGGAACATGAGGTTTTTTCCTTAAGCCAAGTGCTGGGAGGGGAATTTCTTCTGCAAAACTACTGTGCTTCTGCTGCTTGTTCCATTTTAGAAAGTTTCCTCCCTTGGCTCTGCCTTGATTGAATAGTCCTTTCTCTTCTAACTAGAAGCTCCAGGTTTTAATCTTACAAGTTGTCTTTGTTTTCTTTGTCCACAGACAGGAGTCCCTGCTCTCCCAGAGCCATGTCGATCATCAGAAGCTGCTTGTGGCTGCGGATGCAGATGGCCACAAAAGGCCTAGAAGTAAAATCTGCAGCAAGGTTGTGTGCAAGAAGATTTTCCCAGAGAAAAGCATCCTAGGAGCAGCAAGTGTCCTGGAGCTGCCAGTTGCCAGTATATGACTCCTAGGATGTTGTTGCGCTTCCAAAGTGTAAGAGGCTCAGAGAGCTGCCAGACACGATCCTCGAGCAGGAAAGGCAGATGTTGGGAGCTCCAGGGAATTCCCTGATGTCAGCAGTGGAGGAGCAGGATGAGGAAGATGTCCACGCTTGGGCTACTTGTGGCAAGAGTGTCCAAGGCTCCCAGTGCCTCCGTGGGAGCTGCAGGACTGGTGACGGAGGAAGGCCTTTGGGCAGGACTGGCTCCTCCCTCAGAGCCATGGCTCTCAGCAGAACCGTCTCATTGCTGAGGATGCACCTGTCCAGGAAGAGCCTTGCAAAGGAGTAGGAGTCCAGCTCATTGCAGTAAGGGAATGGCTGAATGATGTTTCCCAGGAGCAACTATGCTGAAGGTGCCAGTTCCAGTCCATGGCTCGCAGGATGCTGCAGCACTGCCATAGGAGAAGGGGTTTGGCATGGTGCTAGAGAAGGTCCTCGAGCCGCAAAGGCAGGTGTTTGCAGCTCCAGGGAATACCCTGACGTCAGCAGTGGAGTAGCAGGATGAGGAAGATGTCCATGCTTGGGCTACTTGTGGCAAGAGCCTCTATCCCTGCCCTTGCCTGGGTGAGAGTTGCCGGAGCGCAGACGGAGGAAGGCCTTTGGACAGGTGCAAGGTAAGAATGATGCATGGTCGGCAGTCGTGGTGTAAACAGAAACATTTCTTGCAATCATCCTTACTGTTAGAGTAGTTTCACTTTCCGGTTTGAATAGCGTGAGCCTGGAAAGCCAATAGTCTAAATGTTCAGATGTCTGGTACCCAATAGTAGACATGAACTCATGTCTCTCACAGAAACATCAGGCGTTTTCCTTAAGCCAAGTGCTGGGAGGGGAATTTCTTCTGCAATACTGCTGTGCTTCTGCTGCTTGTTCCATTTTAGAAAGTTTCCTGCTTTGGCTCTGCCTTGATTGAATAGTCCTTTCTCTTCTAACTAGAAGCTCCAGGTTTTCTTCTTACACGTTGTCTTTGTTTTCTTTGTCCACAGACAGGAGTCCCTGCTCTCCCAGAGCCATGTCGATCATCAGAAGCTGCTTGTGGCCGTGGATGCAGATGGCCACGAAAGGCCTAGAAGTAAAATCTGCAGCAAGGTCGTGTGCAAGAAGATTTTCCCAGAGAAAAGCATCCTAGGAGCAGCAAGTGTCCTGGAGCTGCCAGTTGCCAGTATATGACTCCTAGGATGCTGTTGCGCTTCCAAAATGTAAGAGGCTCAGAGAGCTGCCAGACACGATCCTCGAGCAGGAAAGGCAGATGTTGGGAGCTCCAGGGAATTCCCTGATGTCAGCAGTGGCGGAGCAGGATGAGGAAGATGTCCACGCTTGGGCTACTTGTGGCAAGCGTGTCCAAGGCTCCCAGTGCCTCCGTGGGAGCTGCAGGAGTGGAGACGGAGGAAGGCCTTTGGGCAGGACTGGCTGCTCCCTCAGAGCCGCGGCTCTCAGCAGAACCGTCTCATTGCTGAGGATGCCCCTATCCAGGAAGAGCCTTGCAAAGGAGTAGGAGTCCAGCTCATTGCAGTAAGGGAATGGCTGAAGGATGTTTCCCAGGAGCAACTATGCTGAAGGTGCCAGTTCCAGTCCATGGCTCGCAGGATGCTGCAGCACTGCCACAGGAGAAGGCATTTGGCATGGTGCTAGAGAAGATCCTCGAGCAGCAAAGGCAGGTGTTTGCAGCTCCAGGGAATTCCTAGATGTCAGCAGTGGAAGATCAGGATGAGGAATATCTCCAGGCTTGGGCTACTTGTGGCAAGAGCCTCCATCCCTGCCCGAGGTTGGGTGAGAGTTGCCAGAGCGCAGACGGAGGAAGGCCTTTGGACAGGTGCAAGGTAAGAATGATGCATGGTCGGCAGTCGTGGTGCGAGCAGAAACATTTCTTGCAATCGCCTCTAGCTTTTAGAGTAGTTTCACTTTCCGGTTTGAATAGTGTGAGCCTGGAAAGCCAATAGTCTAAATGTTCAGATGTCTGCTACCCTATAGTAGACATGAACTCAAGTCTCTCATAGAAACATGAGGTTTTTTCCTTAAGCCAAGTGCTGGGAGGGGAATTTCTTCTGCAAATCTACTGTGCTTCTGCTGCTTGTTCCATTTTAGAAAGTTTCCTCCCTTGGCCCTGCCTTGATTGAATAGTCCTTTCTCTTCTAACTAGAAGCTCCAGGTTTTAATCTTACAAGTTGTCTTTGTTTTCTTTGTCCACAGACAGGAGTCCCTGCTCTCCCAGAGCCCTGTTGATCATCAGAACCTGCTTGTGGCTGAGAATGCAGATGGCCACGAAAGGCCTAGAAGTAAAAACTGGAGCAAGGTTGTATGCAAGAAGATTTTCCCAGAGAAAAGCATCCTAGGAGCAGCAAGTGTCCTGTAGCTGCCAGTTGCCAGTATATGACTCCTAGGATGCTGTGGCGCTGCCAAAGTTGAAGAGGCTCAGAGAGCTGCCAGACATGATCCTCCAGCTGGAAAGGCAGATGTTGGGAGCTCCAGGGAATTCCCTGACGTCAGCAGTGGAGGAGCAGGATGAGGAAGATGTCCACGCTTGGGCTACTTGTGGCAAGAGTGTCCGAGGCTCCCAGTGCCTCCGTGAGAGCGGCAGGACTGGAGACGGAGGAAGGCCTTTGGACAGGTGCAAGGTAAGAATGATGCATGGTCCCCAGTTGTGGTGAGTACAGAAACATTTCTTCCAAGCATCTCTAGCTTTTGAAATAGTTTGACATTCCGGTTTGAATTGCGTGAGCCTGGAAAGCCAGTAGTCTAAATGTTCAGATGTCTGCTATCCAATAGTAGACATGAACTCAAGTCTCTCATAGAAACATCAGACTTTTTCCTTAAGCCAAGTGCTGGGAGGGGAATTTCTTCTGCAAAACTACTGTGCTTCTGCTGCTTGTTCCATTTTAGAAAGTTTCCTGCTTTGGCCCTGCCTTGATTGAATAGTCCTTTCTCTTCTATCTAGAAGCTCCAGGTTTTCTTCTTACAAGTTGTCTTTGTTTTCTTTGTCCACAGACAGGAGTCCCTGCTCTCCCAGAGCCCTGTTGATCATCAGAAGCTGCTCGTGGCCGCGGATGCACATGGCCACGAAAGACCTAGAAGTAAAATCTGGAGCAAGGTCGTATGCAAGAAGATTTTCCCAGAGAAAAGCATCCTAGGAGCAGCAAGTGTCCTGGAGGTGCCAGTTGCCAGTATATGACTCCTAGGATGCTGTGGCGCAGCCAAAGATGAAGAGGCTCAGAGAGCTGCCAGACACGATCCTCGAGCAGGAAAGGCAGATGTTGGGAGCTCCAGGGAATTCCCTGATGTCAGCAGTGGAGGAGCAGGATGAGGAAGATGTCCACGCTTGGGCTACTTGTGGCAAGAGCCTCCATCCTTGCCCCTGCCTGGGTGAGAGTTGCCGGAGCGCAGACGGAGGAAGGCCTTTGGACAGGTGCAAGGTAAGAATGATGCATGGTCGGCAGTCGTGGTGTAAACAGAAACATTTCTTGCAATCATCCCTACTGTTAGAGTAGTTTCACTTTCCGGTTTGAATAGCGTGAGCATGGAAAGCCAATAGTCTAAATGTTCAGATGTCTGCTACCCTATAGTAGACATGAACTCAAGTCTCTCATAGAAACATCAGGCTTTTTCCTTAAGCCAAGTGCTGGGAGGGGAATTTCTTCTGCAAAACTACTGTGCTTCTGCTGCTTGTTCCATTTTAGAAAGTTTCCTCCCTTGGCCCTGCCTTGATTGAATAGTCCTTTTTTTTCTAACTAGAAGCTCCAGGTTTTCTTCTTACAAGTTGTCTTTGTTTTCTTTGTCCACAGACAGGAGTCCCTGCTCTCCCAGAGCCATGTCGATCATCAGAACCTGCTTGTGGCTGAGAATGCAGATGGCCACGAAAGGCCTAGGAGTAAAAACTGGAGCAAGGACGTGTGCAAGAAGATTTTCCCAGAGGAAAGCATCCTAGCGGCAGCAAGTGTCCTGGAGGTGCCAGTTGCCAGTATATGACTCCTAGGATGCTGTGGCGCTGCCAAAGGCAAAGAGGCTCAGAGAGCTGCCAGACACGATCCTCGAGCAGGAAAGGCAGATGTTGGGAGCACCAGGGAATTCCCTGACGTCAGCAGTGGAGGAGCAGGATGAGGAAGATGTCCACGCTTGGGCTACTTGTGGCAAGAGTGTCCAAGGCTCCCAGTGCCTCCGTGGGAGCTGCAGGACTGGTGATGGAGGACAACCATTGGGCAGGACTGGCTGCTCCCTCAGAGCCGTGGCTCTCAGCAGAACCGTCTCATTGCTGAGGATGCACCTGTCCAGGAAGAGCCTTGCAAAGGAGTAGGAGTCCAGCTCATTGCAGTAAGGGAATGGCTGAGGGATGTTTCCCAGGTGCAACTTTGCTGGAGGTGCCAGTTCCAGTCCATGGCTCGCAGGATGCTGCAGCACTGCCATAGGAGAAGGGGTTTTGCATGGTGCTAGAGAAGATCCTCGAGCAGCAAAGGCAGGTGTTTGCAGCTCCAGGGAATACCCTGACGTCAGCAGTGGAGTAGCAGGATGAGGAAGATGTCCACGCTTGGGCTACTTGTGGCAAGAGCCTCCATCCCTGCCCTTGCCTGGGTGAGAGTTGCCGGAGCGCAGATGGAGGAAGGCCTTTGGACAGGTGCAAGGTAAGAATGATGGATGGTCGGCAGTCGTGGTGTAAACAGAAACATTTCTTGCAATCATCCCTTCTGTTAGAATAGTTTCACTTTCCGGTTTGAATAGCGTGAGCCTGGAAAGCCAATAGTCTAAATGTTCAGATGTCTGGTACCCAGTAGTAGACATGAACTCAAGTCTCTCATAGAAACATGAGGTTTTTTCCTTAAGCCAAGTGCTGGGAAGGGAATTTCTTCTGCAAAACTACTGTGCTTCTGCTGCTTGTTCCATTTTAGAAAGTTTCCTCCCTTGGCCCTGCCTTGTTTGAATAGTCCTTTCTCTTCTAACTAGAAGCTCCAGGTTTTCTTCTTACAAGTTGTCTTTGTTTTCTTTGTCCACAGACAGGAGTCCCTGCTCTCCCAGAGCCATGTCGATCATCAGAACCTGCTTGTGGCTGAGAATGCAGATGGCCACGAAAGGCCTAGAAGTAAAAACTGGAGCAATGTCGTGTCCAAGAAGATTTTCCCAGAGAAAAGCATCCTAGGAGCGGCAAGTGTCATGTAGCTGCCAGTTTCCAGTATATGACTCTCAGGATGCTGTGGCGCTGCCAAAGGCGAAGAGGATCAGAGAGCTGCCAGACACGATCCTCGAGCAGGAAAGGCAGATTTTAGGAGCTCCAGGGAATTCCCTGACGTCAGCAGTGGAGGAGCAGGATGAGGAAGATGTCCACGCTTGGGCTACTTGTGGCAAGAGTGTCCAAGGCTCCCAGTGCCTCCGTGAGAGCTGCAGGAGTGGAGTCAGAGGAAGGCCTTTGGACAGGACTGGCTCCTCCCTCAGAGCCATGGCTCTCAGCAGAACCGTCTCATTGCTGAGGATGCACCTGTCCAGGAAGAGCCTTGCAAAGGAGTAGGAGTCCAGCTCATTGCAGTAAGGGAATGGCTGAATGATGTTTCCCAGGAGCAACTATGCTGAAGGTGCCAGTTCCAGTCCATGGCTCGCAGGATGCTGCAGTACTGCCATAGGAGAAGGGGTTTGGCATGGTGCTAGAGAAGGTCCTCGAGCAGCAAAGGCAGGTGTTTGCAGCTCCAGGGAATACCCTGACGTCAGCAGTAGAGTAGCAGGATGAGGAAGATGTCCATGCTTGGGCTACTTGTGGCAAGAGCCTCTATCTCTGCCCTTGCCTGGGTGAGAGTTGCCGGAGCGCAGACGGAGGAAGGCCTTTGGACAGGTGCAAGGTAAGAATGATGCATGGTCGGCAGTCGTGGTGTAAACAGAAACATTTCTTGCAATCATCCCTACTGTTAGAGTAGTTTCACTTTCCGGTTTGAATAGCGTGAGCATGGAAAGCCAATAGTCTAAATGTTCAGATGTCTGCTACCCTATAGTAGACATGAACTCAAGTCTCTCATAGAAACATCAGGCTTTTTCCTTAAGCCAAGTGCTGGGAGGGGAATTTCTTCTGCAAAAGTACTGTGCTTCTGCTGCTTGTTCCATTTTAGAAAGTTTCCTCCCTTGGCCCTGCCTTGATTGAATAGTCCTTTCTCTTCTATCTAGAAGCTCCAGGTTTTCTTCTTACAAGTTGTCTTTGTTTTCTTTGTCCACAGACAGGAGTCCCTGCTCTCCCAGAGCCATGTCGATCATCAGAAGCTGCTCGTGGCCGCGGATGCACATGGCCACGAAAGACCTAGAAGTAAAATCTGGAGCAAGGTCGTATGCAAGAAGATTTTCCCAGAGAAAAGCATCCTAGGAGCAGCAAGTGTCCTGGAGGTGCCAGTTGCCAGTATATGACTCCTAGGATGCTGTGGCGCAGCCAAAGATGAAGAGGCTCAGAGAGCTGCCAGACATGATCCTCGAGCAGCAAAGGCAGGTGTTTGCAGCTCCAGGGAATTCCCTGACGTCAGCAGTGGAGGAGCAGGATGAGGAAGATGTCCACGCTTGGCTACTTGTGGCAAGCGTGTCCAAGGCTCCCAGTGCCTCCGTGGGAGCTGCAGGAGTGGAGACGGAGGAAGGCCTTTTGGCAGGACTGGCTGCTCCCTCAGAGCCGCGGCTCTCAGCAGAACCGTCTCGTTGCTGAGGATGCACCTGTCCAGGAAGAGCATTGCAGAGGAGTAGGAGTCCAGCTCATTGCAGTAAGGGAATGGCTGAGGGATGTTTCCCAGGAGCAACTTTGCTGCAGGTGCCAGTTCCAGTCCGTGAGTCGCAGGATGCTGCAGCGCTGCCATAGGAGAAGGGGTTTTGCATGGTGCTAGAGAAGGTCCTCGAGCAGCAAAGGCAGGTTTTTGCAGCTCCAGGGAATACCCTGACGTCAGCAGTGGAGTAGCAGGATGAGGAAGATGTCCATGCTTGGGCTACTTGTGGCAAGAGCCTCCATCCCTGCCCTTGCCTGGGTGAGAGTTGCCGGAGCGCAGATGGAGGAAGGCCTTTGGACAGGTGCAAGGTAAGAATGATGGATGGTCGGCAGTCGTGGTGTAAACAGAAACATTTCTTGCGATCATCCCTACTGTTAGAGTAGTTTCACTTTCCGGTTTGAATAGCGTGAGCCTGGAAAGCCAATAGTCTAAATGTTCAGATGTCTGGTACCCAGTAGTAGACATGAACTCAAGTCTCTCATAGGAACATGAGGTTTTTTCCTTAAGCCAAGTGCTGGGAGGGGAATTTCTTCTGCAAAACTACTGTGCTTCTGCTGCTTGTTCCATTTTAGAAAGTTTCCTCCCTTGGCTCTGCCTTGATTGAATAGTCCTTTCTCTTCTAACTAGAAGCTCCAGGTTTTAATCTTACAAGTTGTCTTTGTTTTCTTTGTCCACAGACAGGAGTCCCTGCTCTCCCAGAGCCATGTCGATCATCAGAAGCTGCTTGTGGCTGCGGATGCAGATGGCCACAAAAGGCCTAGAAGTAAAATCTGCAGCAAGGTTGTGTGCAAGAAGATTTTCCCAGAGAAAAGCATCCTAGGAGCAGCAAGTGTCCTGGAGCTGCCAGTTGCCAGTATATGACTCCTAGGATGTTGTTGCGCTTCCAAAGTGTAAGAGGCTCAGAGAGCTGCCAGACACGATCCTCGAGCAGGAAAGGAAGATGTTGGGAGCTCCAGGGAATTCCCTGATGTCAGCAGTGGAGGAGCAGGATGAGGAAGATGTCCACGCTTGGGCTACTTGTGGCAAGAGTGTCCAAGGCTCCCAGTGCCTCCGTGGGAGCTGCAGGACTGGTGACGGAGGAAGGCCTTTGGGCAGGACTGGCTCCTCCCTCAGAGCCATGGCTCTCAGCAGAACCGTCTCATTGCTGAGGATGCACCTGTCCAGGAAGAGCCTTGCAAAGGAGTAGGAGTCCAGCTCATTGCAGTAAGGGAATGGCTGAATGATGTTTCCCAGGAGCAACTATGCTGAAGGTGCCAGTTCCAGTCCATGGCTCGCAGGATGCTGCAGCACTGCCATAGGAGAAGGGGTTTGGCATGGTGCTAGAGAAGGTCCTCGAGCCGCAAAGGCAGGTGTTTGCAGCTCCAGGGAATACCCTGACGTCAGCAGTGGAGTAGCAGGATGAGGAAGATGTCCATGCTTGGGCTACTTGTGGCAAGAGCCTCTATCCCTGCCCTTGCCTGGGTGAGAGTTGCCGGAGCGCAGACGGAGGAAGGCCTTTGGACAGGTGCAAGGTAAGAATGATGCATGGTCGGCAGTCGTGGTGTAAACAGAAACATTTCTTGCAATCATCCTTACTGTTAGAGTAGTTTCCCTTTCCAGTTTGAATAGCGTGAGCCTGGAAAGCCAATAGTCTAAATGTTCAGATGTCTGGTACCCAATAGTAGACATGAACTCATGTCTCTCACAGAAACATCAGGCGTTTTCCTTAAGCCAAGTGCTGGGAGGGGAATTTCTTCTGCAATACTGCTGTGCTTCTGCTGCTTGTTCCATTTTAGAAAGTTTCCTCCCTTGGCTCTGCCTTGATTGAATAGTCCTTTCTCTTCTAACTAGAAGCTCCAGGTTTTAATCTTACAAGTTGTCTTTGTTTTCTTTGTCCACAGACAGGAGTCCCTGCTCTCCCAGAGCCATGTCGATCATCAGAAGCTGCTTGTGGCTGCGGATGCAGATGGCCACAAAAGGCCTAGAAGTAAAATCTGCAGCAAGGTTGTGTGCAAGAAGATTTTCCCAGAGAAAAGCATCCTAGGAGCAGCAAGTGTCCTGGAGCTGCCAGTTGCCAGTATATGACTCCTAGGATGTTGTTGCGCTTCCAAAGTGTAAGAGGCTCAGAGAGCTGCCAGACACGATCCTCGAGCAGGAAAGGAAGATGTTGGGAGCTCCAGGGAATTCCCTGATGTCAGCAGTGGAGGAGCAGGATGAGGAAGATGTCCACGCTTGGGCTACTTGTGGCAAGAGTGTCCAAGGCTCCCAGTGCCTCCGTGGGAGCTGCAGGACTGGTGACGGAGGAAGGCCTTTGGGCAGGACTGGCTCCTCCCTCAGAGCCATGGCTCTCAGCAGAACCGTCTCATTGCTGAGGATGCACCTGTCCAGGAAGAGCCTTGCAAAGGAGTAGGAGTCCAGCTCATTGCAGTAAGGGAATGGCTGAATGATGTTTCCCAGGAGCAACTATGCTGAAGGTGCCAGTTCCAGTCCATGGCTCGCAGGATGCTGCAGCACTGCCATAGGAGAAGGGGTTTGGCATGGTGCTAGAGAAGGTCCTCGAGCCGCAAAGGCAGGTGTTTGCAGCTCCAGGGAATACCCTGACGTCAGCAGTGGAGTAGCAGGATGAGGAAGATGTCCATGCTTGGGCTACTTGTGGCAAGAGCCTCTATCCCTGCCCTTGCCTGGGTGAGAGTTGCCGGAGCGCAGACGGAGGAAGGCCTTTGGACAGGTGCAAGGTAAGAATGATGCATGGTCGGCAGTCGTGGTGTAAACAGAAACATTTCTTGCAATCATCCTTACTGTTAGAGTAGTTTCCCTTTCCAGTTTGAATAGCGTGAGCCTGGAAAGCCAATAGTCTAAATGTTCAGATGTCTGGTACCCAATAGTAGACATGAACTCATGTCTCTCACAGAAACATCAGGCGTTTTCCTTAAGCCAAGTGCTGGGAGGGGAATTTCTTCTGCAATACTGCTGTGCTTCTGCTGCTTGTTCCATTTTAGAAAGTTTCCTGCTTTGGCTCTGCCTTGATTGAATAGTCCTTTCTCTTCTAACTAGAAGCTCCAGGTTTTCTTCTTACACGTTGTCTTTGTTTTCTTTGTCCACAGACAGGAGTCCCTGCTCTCCCAGAGCCATGTCGATCATCAGAAGCTGCTCGTGGCCGCGGATGCACATGGCCACGAAAGACCTAGAAGTAAAATCTGGAGCAAGGTCGTATGCAAGAAGATTTTCCCAGAGAAAAGCATCCTAGGAGCAGCAAGTGTCCTGGAGGTGCCAGTTGCCAGTATATGACTCCTAGGATGCTGTGGCGCAGCCAAAGATGAAGAGGCTCAGAGAGCTGCCAGACATGATCCTCGAGCAGCAAAGGCAGGTGTTTGCAGCTCCAGGGAATTCCCTGACGTCAGCAGTGGAGGAGCAGGATGAGGAAGATGTCCACGCTTGGGCTACTTGTGGCAAGCGTGTCCAAGGCTCCCAGTGCCTCCGTGGGAGCTGCAGGAGTGGAGACGGAGGAAGGCCTTTTGGCAGGACTGGCTGCTCCCTCAGAGCCGCGGCTCTCAGCAGAACCGTCTCGTTGCTGAGGATGCACCTGTCCAGGAAGAGCATTGCAGAGGAGTAGGAGTCCAGCTCATTGCAGTAAGGGAATGGCTGAGGGATGTTTCCCAGGAGCAACTTTGCTGCAGGTGCCAGTTCCAGTCCGTGAGTCGCAGGATGCTGCAGCGCTGCCATAGGAGAAGGGGTTTTGCATGGTGCTAGAGAAGGTCCTCGAGCAGCAAAGGCAGGTTTTTGCAGCTCCAGGGAATACCCTGACGTCAGCAGTGGAGTAGCAGGATGAGGAAGATGTCCACGCTTGGGCTACTTGTGGCAAGAGCCTCCATCCCTGCCCTTGCCTGGGTGAGAGTTGCCGGAGCGCAGATGGAGGAAGGCCTTTGGACAGGTGCAAGGTAAGAATGATGGATGGTCGGCAGTCGTGGTGTAAACAGAAACATTTCTTGCGATCATCCCTACTGTTAGAGTAGTTTCACTTTCCGGTTTGAATAGCGTGAGCCTGGAAAGCCAATAGTCTAAATGTTCAGATGTCTGGTACCCAGTAGTAGACATGAACTCAAGTCTCTCATAGGAACATGAGGTTTTTTCCTTAAGCCAAGTGCTGGGAGGGGAATTTCTTCTGCAAAACTACTGTGCTTCTGCTGCTTGTTCCATTTTAGAAAGTTTCCTCCCTTGGCTCTGCCTTGATTGAATAGTCCTTTCTCTTCTAACTAGAAGCTCCAGGTTTTAATCTTACAAGTTGTCTTTGTTTTCTTTGTCCACAGACAGGAGTCCCTGCTCTCCCAGAGCCATGTCGATCATCAGAAGCTGCTTGTGGCTGCGGATGCAGATGGCCACAAAAGGCCTAGAAGTAAAATCTGCAGCAAGGTTGTGTGCAAGAAGATTTTCCCAGAGAAAAGCATCCTAGGAGCAGCAAGTGTCCTGGAGCTGCCAGTTGCCAGTATATGACTCCTAGGATGTTGTTGCGCTTCCAAAGTGTAAGAGGCTCAGAGAGCTGCCAGACACGATCCTCGAGCAGGAAAGGAAGATGTTGGGAGCTCCAGGGAATTCCCTGATGTCAGCAGTGGAGGAGCAGGATGAGGAAGATGTCCACGCTTGGGCTACTTGTGGCAAGAGTGTCCAAGGCTCCCAGTGCCTCCGTGGGAGCTGCAGGACTGGTGACGGAGGAAGGCCTTTGGGCAGGACTGGCTCCTCCCTCAGAGCCATGGCTCTCAGCAGAACCGTCTCATTGCTGAGGATGCACCTGTCCAGGAAGAGCCTTGCAAAGGAGTAGGAGTCCAGCTCATTGCAGTAAGGGAATGGCTGAATGATGTTTCCCAGGAGCAACTATGCTGAAGGTGCCAGTTCCAGTCCATGGCTCGCAGGATGCTGCAGCACTGCCATAGGAGAAGGGGTTTGGCATGGTGCTAGAGAAGGTCCTCGAGCCGCAAAGGCAGGTGTTTGCAGCTCCAGGGAATACCCTGACGTCAGCAGTGGAGTAGCAGGATGAGGAAGATGTCCATGCTTGGGCTACTTGTGGCAAGAGCCTCTATCCCTGCCCTTGCCTGGGTGAGAGTTGCCGGAGCGCAGACGGAGGAAGGCCTTTGGACAGGTGCAAGGTAAGAATGATGCATGGTCGGCAGTCGTGGTGTAAACAGAAACATTTCTTGCAATCATCCTTACTGTTAGAGTAGTTTCCCTTTCCAGTTTGAATAGCGTGAGCCTGGAAAGCCAATAGTCTAAATGTTCAGATGTCTGGTACCCAATAGTAGACATGAACTCATGTCTCTCACAGAAACATCAGGCGTTTTCCTTAAGCCAAGTGCTGGGAGGGGAATTTCTTCTGCAATACTGCTGTGCTTCTGCTGCTTGTTCCATTTTAGAAAGTTTCCTCCCTTGGCTCTGCCTTGATTGAATAGTCCTTTCTCTTCTAACTAGAAGCTCCAGGTTTTAATCTTACAAGTTGTCTTTGTTTTCTTTGTCCACAGACAGGAGTCCCTGCTCTCCCAGAGCCATGTCGATCATCAGAAGCTGCTTGTGGCTGCGGATGCAGATGGCCACAAAAGGCCTAGAAGTAAAATCTGCAGCAAGGTTGTGTGCAAGAAGATTTTCCCAGAGAAAAGCATCCTAGGAGCAGCAAGTGTCCTGGAGCTGCCAGTTGCCAGTATATGACTCCTAGGATGTTGTTGCGCTTCCAAAGTGTAAGAGGCTCAGAGAGCTGCCAGACACGATCCTCGAGCAGGAAAGGAAGATGTTGGGAGCTCCAGGGAATTCCCTGATGTCAGCAGTGGAGGAGCAGGATGAGGAAGATGTCCACGCTTGGGCTACTTGTGGCAAGAGTGTCCAAGGCTCCCAGTGCCTCCGTGGGAGCTGCAGGACTGGTGACGGAGGAAGGCCTTTGGGCAGGACTGGCTCCTCCCTCAGAGCCATGGCTCTCAGCAGAACCGTCTCATTGCTGAGGATGCACCTGTCCAGGAAGAGCCTTGCAAAGGAGTAGGAGTCCAGCTCATTGCAGTAAGGGAATGGCTGAATGATGTTTCCCAGGAGCAACTATGCTGAAGGTGCCAGTTCCAGTCCATGGCTCGCAGGATGCTGCAGCACTGCCATAGGAGAAGGGGTTTGGCATGGTGCTAGAGAAGGTCCTCGAGCCGCAAAGGCAGGTGTTTGCAGCTCCAGGGAATACCCTGACGTCAGCAGTGGAGTAGCAGGATGAGGAAGATGTCCATGCTTGGGCTACTTGTGGCAAGAGCCTCTATCCCTGCCCTTGCCTGGGTGAGAGTTGCCGGAGCGCAGACGGAGGAAGGCCTTTGGACAGGTGCAAGGTAAGAATGATGCATGGTCGGCAGTCGTGGTGTAAACAGAAACATTTCTTGCAATCATCCTTACTGTTAGAGTAGTTTCCCTTTCCAGTTTGAATAGCGTGAGCCTGGAAAGCCAATAGTCTAAATGTTCAGATGTCTGGTACCCAATAGTAGACATGAACTCATGTCTCTCACAGAAACATCAGGCGTTTTCCTTAAGCCAAGTGCTGGGAGGGGAATTTCTTCTGCAATACTGCTGTGCTTCTGCTGCTTGTTCCATTTTAGAAAGTTTCCTGCTTTGGCTCTGCCTTGATTGAATAGTCCTTTCTCTTCTAACTAGAAGCTCCAGGTTTTCTTCTTACACGTTGTCTTTGTTTTCTTTGTCCACAGACAGGAGTCCCTGCTCTCCCAGAGCCATGTCGATCATCAGAAGCTGCTCGTGGCCGCGGATGCACATGGCCACGAAAGACCTAGAAGTAAAATCTGGAGCAAGGTCGTATGCAAGAAGATTTTCCCAGAGAAAAGCATCCTAGGAGCAGCAAGTGTCCTGGAGGTGCCAGTTGCCAGTATATGACTCCTAGGATGCTGTGGCGCAGCCAAAGATGAAGAGGCTCAGAGAGCTGCCAGACATGATCCTCGAGCAGCAAAGGCAGGTGTTTGCAGCTCCAGGGAATTCCCTGACGTCAGCAGTGGAGGAGCAGGATGAGGAAGATGTCCACGCTTGGGCTACTTGTGGCAAGCGTGTCCAAGGCTCCCAGTGCCTCCGTGGGAGCTGCAGGAGTGGAGACGGAGGAAGGCCTTTTGGCAGGACTGGCTGCTCCCTCAGAGCCGCGGCTCTCAGCAGAACCGTCTCGTTGCTGAGGATGCACCTGTCCAGGAAGAGCATTGCAGAGGAGTAGGAGTCCAGCTCATTGCAGTAAGGGAATGGCTGAGGGATGTTTCCCAGGAGCAACTTTGCTGCAGGTGCCAGTTCCAGTCCGTGAGTCGCAGGATGCTGCAGCGCTGCCATAGGAGAAGGGGTTTTGCATGGTGCTAGAGAAGGTCCTCGAGCAGCAAAGGCAGGTTTTTGCAGCTCCAGGGAATACCCTGACGTCAGCAGTGGAGTAGCAGGATGAGGAAGATGTCCACGCTTGGGCTACTTGTGGCAAGAGCCTCCATCCCTGCCCTTGCCTGGGTGAGAGTTGCCGGAGCGCAGATGGAGGAAGGCCTTTGGACAGGTGCAAGGTAAGAATGATGGATGGTCGGCAGTCGTGGTGTAAACAGAAACATTTCTTGCGATCATCCCTACTGTTAGAGTAGTTTCACTTTCCGGTTTGAATAGCGTGAGCCTGGAAAGCCAATAGTCTAAATGTTCAGATGTCTGGTACCCAGTAGTAGACATGAACTCAAGTCTCTCATAGGAACATGAGGTTTTTTCCTTAAGCCAAGTGCTGGGAGGGGAATTTCTTCTGCAAAACTACTGTGCTTCTGCTGCTTGTTCCATTTTAGAAAGTTTCCTCCCTTGGCTCTGCCTTGATTGAATAGTCCTTTCTCTTCTAACTAGAAGCTCCAGGTTTTAATCTTACAAGTTGTCTTTGTTTTCTTTGTCCACAGACAGGAGTCCCTGCTCTCCCAGAGCCATGTCGATCATCAGAAGCTGCTTGTGGCTGCGGATGCAGATGGCCACAAAAGGCCTAGAAGTAAAATCTGCAGCAAGGTTGTGTGCAAGAAGATTTTCCCAGAGAAAAGCATCCTAGGAGCAGCAAGTGTCCTGGAGCTGCCAGTTGCCAGTATATGACTCCTAGGATGTTGTTGCGCTTCCAAAGTGTAAGAGGCTCAGAGAGCTGCCAGACACGATCCTCGAGCAGGAAAGGAAGATGTTGGGAGCTCCAGGGAATTCCCTGATGTCAGCAGTGGAGGAGCAGGATGAGGAAGATGTCCACGCTTGGGCTACTTGTGGCAAGAGTGTCCAAGGCTCCCAGTGCCTCCGTGGGAGCTGCAGGACTGGTGACGGAGGAAGGCCTTTGGGCAGGACTGGCTCCTCCCTCAGAGCCATGGCTCTCAGCAGAACCGTCTCATTGCTGAGGATGCACCTGTCCAGGAAGAGCCTTGCAAAGGAGTAGGAGTCCAGCTCATTGCAGTAAGGGAATGGCTGAATGATGTTTCCCAGGAGCAACTATGCTGAAGGTGCCAGTTCCAGTCCATGGCTCGCAGGATGCTGCAGCACTGCCATAGGAGAAGGGGTTTGGCATGGTGCTAGAGAAGGTCCTCGAGCCGCAAAGGCAGGTGTTTGCAGCTCCAGGGAATACCCTGACGTCAGCAGTGGAGTAGCAGGATGAGGAAGATGTCCATGCTTGGGCTACTTGTGGCAAGAGCCTCTATCCCTGCCCTTGCCTGGGTGAGAGTTGCCGGAGCGCAGACGGAGGAAGGCCTTTGGACAGGTGCAAGGTAAGAATGATGCATGGTCGGCAGTCGTGGTGTAAACAGAAACATTTCTTGCAATCATCCTTACTGTTAGAGTAGTTTCACTTTCCGGTTTGAATAGCGTGAGCCTGGAAAGCCAATAGTCTAAATGTTCAGATGTCTGGTACCCAATAGTAGACATGAACTCATGTCTCTCACAGAAACATCAGGCGTTTTCCTTAAGCCAAGTGCTGGGAGGGGAATTTCTTCTGCAATACTGCTGTGCTTCTGCTGCTTGTTCCATTTTAGAAAGTTTCCTCCCTTGGCTCTGCCTTGATTGAATAGTCCTTTCTCTTCTAACTAGAAGCTCCAGGTTTTCTTCTTACACGTTGTCTTTGTTTTCTTTGTCCACAGACAGGAGTCCCTGCTCTCCCAGAGCCATGTCGATCATCAGAAGCTGCTTGTGGCCGTGGATGCAGATGGCCACGAAAGGCCTAGAAGTAAAATCTGCAGCAAGGTCGTGTGCAAGAAGATTTTCCCAGAGAAAAGCATCCTAGGAGCAGCAAGTGTCCTGGAGCTGCCAGTTGCCAGTATATGACTCCTAGGATGCTGTTGCGCTTCCAAAATGTAAGAGGCTCAGAGAGCTGCCAGACACGATCCTCGAGCAGGAAAGGCAGATGTTGGGAGCTCCAGGGAATTCCCTGATGTCAGCAGTGGCGGAGCAGGATGAGGAAGATGTCCACGCTTGGGCTACTTGTGGCAAGCGTGTCCAAGGCTCCCAGTGCCTCCGTGGGAGCTGCAGGAGTGGAGACGGAGGAAGGCCTTTGGGCAGGACTGGCTGCTCCCTCAGAGCCGCGGCTCTCAGCAGAACCGTCTCATTGCTGAGGATGCCCCTATCCAGGAAGAGCCTTGCAAAGGAGTAGGAGTCCAGCTCATTGCAGTAAGGGAATGGCTGAAGGATGTTTCCCAGGAGCAACTATGCTGAAGGTGCCAGTTCCAGTCCATGGCTCGCAGGATGCTGCAGCACTGCCACAGGAGAAGGCATTTGGCATGGTGCTAGAGAAGATCCTCGAGCAGCAAAGGCAGGTGTTTGCAGCTCCAGGGAATTCCTAGATGTCAGCAGTGGAAGATCAGGATGAGGAATATCTCCAGGCTTGGGCTACTTGTGGCAAGAGCCTCCATCCCTGCCCGAGGTTGGGTGAGAGTTGCCAGAGCGCAGACGGAGGAAGGCCTTTGGACAGGTGCAAGGTAAGAATGATGCATGGTCGGCAGTCGTGGTGCGAGCAGAAACATTTCTTGCAATCGCCTCTAGCTTTTAGAGTAGTTTCACTTTCCGGTTTGAATAGTGTGAGCCTGGAAAGCCAATAGTCTAAATGTTCAGATGTCTGCTACCCTATAGTAGACATGAACTCAAGTCTCTCATAGAAACATGAGGTTTTTTCCTTAAGCCAAGTGCTGGGAGGGGAATTTCTTCTGCAAATCTACTGTGCTTCTGCTGCTTGTTCCATTTTAGAAAGTTTCCTCCCTTGGCCCTGCCTTGATTGAATAGTCCTTTTTTTTCTAACTAGAAGCTCCAGGTTTTCTTCTTACAAGTTGTCTTTGTTTTCTTTGTCCACAGACAGGAGTCCCTGCTCTCCCAGAGCCATGTCGATCATCAGAACCTGCTTGTGGCTGAGAATGCAGATGGCCACGAAAGGCCTAGGAGTAAAAACTGGAGCAAGGACGTGTGCAAGAAGATTTTCCCAGAGAAAAGCATCCTAGCGGCAGCAAGTGTCCTGGAGGTGCCAGTTGCCAGTATATGACTCCTAGGATGCTGTGGCGCTGCCAAAGGCAAAGAGGCTCAGAGAGCTGCCAGACACGATCCTCGAGCAGGAAAGGCAGATGTTGGGAGCACCAGGGAATTCCCTGACGTCAGCAGTGGAGGAGCAGGATGAGGAAGATGTCCACGCTTGGGCTACTTGTGGCAAGAGTGTCCAAGGCTCCCAGTGCCTCCGTGGGAGCTGCAGGACTGGTGATGGAGGACAACCATTGGGCAGGACTGGCTGCTCCCTCAGAGCCGTGGCTCTCAGCAGAACCGTCTCATTGCTGAGGATGCACCTGTCCAGGAAGAGCCTTGCAAAGGAGTAGGAGTCCAGCTCATTGCAGTAAGGGAATGGCTGAGGGATGTTTCCCAGGTGCAACTTTGCTGGAGGTGCCAGTTCCAGTCCGTGGCTCGCAGGATGCTGCAGCACTGCCATAGGAGAAGGGGTTTTGCATGGTGCTAGAGAAGATCCTCGAGCAGCAAAGGCAGGTGTTTGCAGCTCCAGGGAATACCCTGACGTCAGCAGTGGAGTAGCAGGATGAGGAAGATGTCCACGCTTGGGCTACTTGTGGCAAGAGCCTCCATCCCTGCCCTTGCCTGGGTGAGAGTTGCCGGAGCGCAGATGGAGGAAGGCCTTTGGACAGGTGCAAGGTAAGAATGATGGATGGTCGGCAGTCGTGGTGTAAACAGAAACATTTCTTGCAATCATCCCTTCTGTTAGAATAGTTTCACTTTCCGGTTTGAATAGCGTGAGCCTGGAAAGCCAATAGTCTAAATGTTCAGATGTCTGGTACCCAGTAGTAGACATGAACTCAAGTCTCTCATAGAAACATGAGGTTTTTTCCTTAAGCCAAGTGCTGGGAAGGGAATTTCTTCTGCAAAACTACTGTGCTTCTGCTGCTTGTTCCATTTTAGAAAGTTTCCTCCCTTGGCCCTGCCTTGTTTGAATAGTCCTTTCTCTTCTAACTAGAAGCTCCAGGTTTTCTTCTTACAAGTTGTCTTTGTTTTCTTTGTCCACAGACAGGAGTCCCTGCTCTCCCAGAGCCATGTCGATCATCAGAACCTGCTTGTGGCTGAGAATGCAGATGGCCACGAAAGGCCTAGAAGTAAAAACTGGAGCAATGTCGTGTCCAAGAAGATTTTCCCAGAGAAAAGCATCCTAGGAGCGGCAAGTGTCATGTAGCTGCCAGTTTCCAGTATATGACTCTCAGGATGCTGTGGCGCTGCCAAAGATGAAGAGGCTCAGAGAGCTGCCAGACATGATCCTCGAGCAGCAAAGGCAGGTGTTTGCAGCTCCAGGGAATTCCCTGACGTCAGCAGTGGAGGAGCAGGATGAGGAAGATGTCCACGCTTGGCTACTTGTGGCAAGCGTGTCCAAGGCTCCCAGTGCCTCCGTGGGAGCTGCAGGAGTGGAGACGGAGGAAGGCCTTTTGGCAGGACTGGCTGCTCCCTCAGAGCCGCGGCTCTCAGCAGAACCGTCTCGTTGCTGAGGATGCACCTGTCCAGGAAGAGCATTGCAGAGGAGTAGGAGTCCAGCTCATTGCAGTAAGGGAATGGCTGAGGGATGTTTCCCAGGAGCAACTTTGCTGCAGGTGCCAGTTCCAGTCCGTGAGTCGCAGGATGCTGCAGCGCTGCCATAGGAGAAGGGGTTTTGCATGGTGCTAGAGAAGGTCCTCGAGCAGCAAAGGCAGGTTTTTGCAGCTCCAGGGAATACCCTGACGTCAGCAGTGGAGTAGCAGGATGAGGAAGATGTCCATGCTTGGGCTACTTGTGGCAAGAGCCTCCATCCCTGCCCTTGCCTGGGTGAGAGTTGCCGGAGCGCAGATGGAGGAAGGCCTTTGGACAGGTGCAAGGTAAGAATGATGGATGGTCGGCAGTCGTGGTGTAAACAGAAACATTTCTTGCGATCATCCCTACTGTTAGAGTAGTTTCACTTTCCGGTTTGAATAGCGTGAGCATGGAAAGCCAATAGTCTAAATGTTCAGATGTCTGCTACCCTATAGTAGACATGAACTCAAGTCTCTCATAGAAACATCAGGCTTTTTCCTTAAGCCAAGTGCTGGGAGGGGAATTTCTTCTGCAAAACTACTGTGCTTCTGCTGCTTGTTCCATTTTAGAAAGTTTCCTCCCTTGGCTCTGCCTTGATTGAATAGTCCTTTCTCTTCTAACTAGAAGCTCCAGGTTTTAATCTTACAAGTTGTCTTTGTTTTCTTTGTCCACAGACAGGAGTCCCTGCTCTCCCAGAGCCATGTCGATCATCAGAAGCTGCTTGTGGCTGCGGATGCAGATGGCCACAAAAGGCCTAGAAGTAAAATCTGCAGCAAGGTTGTGTGCAAGAAGATTTTCCCAGAGAAAAGCATCCTAGGAGCAGCAAGTGTCCTGGAGCTGCCAGTTGCCAGTATATGACTCCTAGGATGTTGTTGCGCTTCCAAAGTGTAAGAGGCTCAGAGAGCTGCCAGACACGATCCTCGAGCAGGAAAGGAAGATGTTGGGAGCTCCAGGGAATTCCCTGATGTCAGCAGTGGAGGAGCAGGATGAGGAAGATGTCCACGCTTGGGCTACTTGTGGCAAGAGTGTCCAAGGCTCCCAGTGCCTCCGTGGGAGCTGCAGGACTGGTGACGGAGGAAGGCCTTTGGGCAGGACTGGCTCCTCCCTCAGAGCCATGGCTCTCAGCAGAACCGTCTCATTGCTGAGGATGCACCTGTCCAGGAAGAGCCTTGCAAAGGAGTAGGAGTCCAGCTCATTGCAGTAAGGGAATGGCTGAATGATGTTTCCCAGGAGCAACTATGCTGAAGGTGCCAGTTCCAGTCCATGGCTCGCAGGATGCTGCAGCACTGCCATAGGAGAAGGGGTTTGGCATGGTGCTAGAGAAGGTCCTCGAGCCGCAAAGGCAGGTGTTTGCAGCTCCAGGGAATACCCTGACGTCAGCAGTGGAGTAGCAGGATGAGGAAGA
Source organism: Aphelocoma coerulescens (assembly GCF_041296385.1). Taxonomy (NCBI): domain Eukaryota; kingdom Metazoa; phylum Chordata; class Aves; order Passeriformes; family Corvidae; genus Aphelocoma; species Aphelocoma coerulescens. Next base: position 1,038,759 of record NW_027184003.1, on the reverse strand, counting down.
TGTCCATGCTTGGGCTACTTGTGGCAAGAGCCTCTATCCCTGCCCTTGCCTGGGTGAGAGTTGCCGGAGCGCAGACGGAGGAAGGCCTTTGGACAGGTGCAAGGTAAGAATGATGCATGGTCGGCAGTCGTGGTGTAAACAGAAACATTTCTTGCAATCATCCTTACTGTTAGAGTAGTTTCCCTTTCCAGTTTGAATAGCGTGAGCCTGGAAAGCCAATAGTCTAAATGTTCAGATGTCTGGTACCCAATAGTAGACATGAACTCATGTCTCTCACAGAAACATCAGGCGTTTTCCTTAAGCCAAGTGCTGGGAGGGGAATTTCTTCTGCAATACTGCTGTGCTTCTGCTGCTTGTTCCATTTTAGAAAGTTTCCTGCTTTGGCTCTGCCTTGATTGAATAGTCCTTTCTCTTCTAACTAGAAGCTCCAGGTTTTCTTCTTACACGTTGTCTTTGTTTTCTTTGTCCACAGACAGGAGTCCCTGCTCTCCCAGAGCCATGTCGATCATCAGAAGCTGCTCGTGGCCGCGGATGCACATGGCCACGAAAGACCTAGAAGTAAAATCTGGAGCAAGGTCGTATGCAAGAAGATTTTCCCAGAGAAAAGCATCCTAGGAGCAGCAAGTGTCCTGGAGGTGCCAGTTGCCAGTATATGACTCCTAGGATGCTGTGGCGCAGCCAAAGATGAAGAGGCTCAGAGAGCTGCCAGACATGATCCTCGAGCAGCAAAGGCAGGTGTTTGCAGCTCCAGGGAATTCCCTGACGTCAGCAGTGGAGGAGCAGGATGAGGAAGATGTCCACGCTTGGGCTACTTGTGGCAAGCGTGTCCAAGGCTCCCAGTGCCTCCGTGGGAGCTGCAGGAGTGGAGACGGAGGAAGGCCTTTTGGCAGGACTGGCTGCTCCCTCAGAGCCGCGGCTCTCAGCAGAACCGTCTCGTTGCTGAGGATGCACCTGTCCAGGAAGAGCATTGCAGAGGAGTAGGAGTCCAGCTCATTGCAGTAAGGGAATGGCTGAGGGATGTTTCCCAGGAGCAACTTTGCTGCAGGTGCCAGTTCCAGTCCGTGAGTCGCAGGATGCTGCAGCGCTGCCATAGGAGAAGGGGTTTTGCATGGTGCTAGAGAAGGTCCTCGAGCAGCAAAGGCAGGTTTTTGCAGCTCCAGGGAATACCCTGACGTCAGCAGTGGAGTAGCAGGATGAGGAAGATGTCCACGCTTGGGCTACTTGTGGCAAGAGCCTCCATCCCTGCCCTTGCCTGGGTGAGAGTTGCCGGAGCGCAGATGGAGGAAGGCCTTTGGACAGGTGCAAGGTAAGAATGATGGATGGTCGGCAGTCGTGGTGTAAACAGAAACATTTCTTGCGATCATCCCTACTGTTAGAGTAGTTTCACTTTCCGGTTTGAATAGCGTGAGCCTGGAAAGCCAATAGTCTAAATGTTCAGATGTCTGGTACCCAGTAGTAGACATGAACTCAAGTCTCTCATAGGAACATGAGGTTTTTTCCTTAAGCCAAGTGCTGGGAGGGGAATTTCTTCTGCAAAACTACTGTGCTTCTGCTGCTTGTTCCATTTTAGAAAGTTTCCTCCCTTGGCTCTGCCTTGATTGAATAGTCCTTTCTCTTCTAACTAGAAGCTCCAGGTTTTAATCTTACAAGTTGTCTTTGTTTTCTTTGTCCACAGACAGGAGTCCCTGCTCTCCCAGAGCCATGTCGATCATCAGAAGCTGCTTGTGGCTGCGGATGCAGATGGCCACAAAAGGCCTAGAAGTAAAATCTGCAGCAAGGTTGTGTGCAAGAAGATTTTCCCAGAGAAAAGCATCCTAGGAGCAGCAAGTGTCCTGGAGCTGCCAGTTGCCAGTATATGACTCCTAGGATGTTGTTGCGCTTCCAAAGTGTAAGAGGCTCAGAGAGCTGCCAGACACGATCCTCGAGCAGGAAAGGAAGATGTTGGGAGCTCCAGGGAATTCCCTGATGTCAGCAGTGGAGGAGCAGGATGAGGAAGATGTCCACGCTTGGGCTACTTGTGGCAAGAGTGTCCAAGGCTCCCAGTGCCTCCGTGGGAGCTGCAGGACTGGTGACGGAGGAAGGCCTTTGGGCAGGACTGGCTCCTCCCTCAGAGCCATGGCTCTCAGCAGAACCGTCTCATTGCTGAGGATGCACCTGTCCAGGAAGAGCCTTGCAAAGGAGTAGGAGTCCAGCTCATTGCAGTAAGGGAATGGCTGAATGATGTTTCCCAGGAGCAACTATGCTGAAGGTGCCAGTTCCAGTCCATGGCTCGCAGGATGCTGCAGCACTGCCATAGGAGAAGGGGTTTGGCATGGTGCTAGAGAAGGTCCTCGAGCCGCAAAGGCAGGTGTTTGCAGCTCCAGGGAATACCCTGACGTCAGCAGTGGAGTAGCAGGATGAGGAAGATGTCCATGCTTGGGCTACTTGTGGCAAGAGCCTCTATCCCTGCCCTTGCCTGGGTGAGAGTTGCCGGAGCGCAGACGGAGGAAGGCCTTTGGACAGGTGCAAGGTAAGAATGAGGCATGGTCGGCAGTCGTGGTGCGAGCAGAAACATTTCTTGCAATCATCCTTACTGTTAGAGTAGTTTCACTTTCCGGTTTGAATAGCGTGAGCCTGGAAAGCCAATAGTCTAAATGTTCAGATGTCTGGTACCCAATAGTAGACATGAACTCATGTCTCTCACAGAAACATCAGGCGTTTTCCTTAAGCCAAGTGCTGGGAGGGGAATTTCTTCTGCAATACTGCTGTGCTTCTGCTGCTTGTTCCATTTTAGAAAGTTTCCTCCCTTGGCTCTGCCTTGATTGAATAGTCCTTTCTCTTCTAACTAGAAGCTCCAGGTTTTCTTCTTACACGTTGTCTTTGTTTTCTTTGTCCACAGACAGGAGTCCCTGCTCTCCCAGAGCCATGTCGATCATCAGAAGCTGCTTGTGGCCGTGGATGCAGATGGCCACGAAAGGCCTAGAAGTAAAATCTGCAGCAAGGTCGTGTGCAAGAAGATTTTCCCAGAGAAAAGCATCCTAGGAGCAGCAAGTGTCCTGGAGCTGCCAGTTGCCAGTATATGACTCCTAGGATGCTGTTGCGCTTCCAAAATGTAAGAGGCTCAGAGAGCTGCCAGACACGATCCTCGAGCAGGAAAGGCAGATGTTGGGAGCTCCAGGGAATTCCCTGATGTCAGCAGTGGCGGAGCAGGATGAGGAAGATGTCCACGCTTGGGCTACTTGTGGCAAGCGTGTCCAAGGCTCCCAGTGCCTCCGTGGGAGCTGCAGGAGTGGAGACGGAGGAAGGCCTTTGGGCAGGACTGGCTGCTCCCTCAGAGCCGCGGCTCTCAGCAGAACCGTCTCATTGCTGAGGATGCCCCTATCCAGGAAGAGCCTTGCAAAGGAGTAGGAGTCCAGCTCATTGCAGTAAGGGAATGGCTGAAGGATGTTTCCCAGGAGCAACTATGCTGAAGGTGCCAGTTCCAGTCCATGGCTCGCAGGATGCTGCAGCACTGCCACAGGAGAAGGCATTTGGCATGGTGCTAGAGAAGATCCTCGAGCAGCAAAGGCAGGTGTTTGCAGCTCCAGGGAATTCCTAGATGTCAGCAGTGGAAGATCAGGATGAGGAATATCTCCAGGCTTGGGCTACTTGTGGCAAGAGCCTCCATCCCTGCCCGAGGTTGGGTGAGAGTTGCCAGAGCGCAGACGGAGGAAGGCCTTTGGACAGGTGCAAGGTAAGAATGATGCATGGTCGGCAGTCGTGGTGCGAGCAGAAACATTTCTTGCAATCGCCTCTAGCTTTTAGAGTAGTTTCACTTTCCGGTTTGAATAGTGTGAGCCTGGAAAGCCAATAGTCTAAATGTTCAGATGTCTGCTACCCTATAGTAGACATGAACTCAAGTCTCTCATAGAAACATGAGGTTTTTTCCTTAAGCCAAGTGCTGGGAGGGGAATTTCTTCTGCAAATCTACTGTGCTTCTGCTGCTTGTTCCATTTTAGAAAGTTTCCTCCCTTGGCCCTGCCTTGATTGAATAGTCCTTTCTCTTCTAACTAGAAGCTCCAGGTTTTAATCTTACAAGTTGTCTTTGTTTTCTTTGTCCACAGACAGGAGTCCCTGCTCTCCCAGAGCCCTGTTGATCATCAGAACCTGCTTGTGGCTGAGAATGCAGATGGCCACGAAAGGCCTAGAAGTAAAAACTGGAGCAAGGTTGTATGCAAGAAGATTTTCCCAGAGAAAAGCATCCTAGGAGCAGCAAGTGTCCTGTAGCTGCCAGTTGCCAGTATATGACTCCTAGGATGCTGTGGCGCTGCCAAAGTTGAAGAGGCTCAGAGAGCTGCCAGACATGATCCTCCAGCTGGAAAGGCAGATGTTGGGAGCTCCAGGGAATTCCCTGACGTCAGCAGTGGAGGAGCAGGATGAGGAAGATGTCCACGCTTGGGCTACTTGTGGCAAGAGTGTCCGAGGCTCCCAGTGCCTCCGTGAGAGCGGCAGGACTGGAGACGGAGGAAGGCCTTTGGACAGGTGCAAGGTAAGAATGATGCATGGTCCCCAGTTGTGGTGAGTACAGAAACATTTCTTCCAAGCATCTCTAGCTTTTGAAATAGTTTGACATTCCGGTTTGAATTGCGTGAGCCTGGAAAGCCAGTAGTCTAAATGTTCAGATGTCTGCTATCCAATAGTAGACATGAACTCAAGTCTCTCATAGAAACATCAGACTTTTTCCTTAAGCCAAGTGCTGGGAGGGGAATTTCTTCTGCAAAACTACTGTGCTTCTGCTGCTTGTTCCATTTTAGAAAGTTTCCTGCTTTGGCCCTGCCTTGATTGAATAGTCCTTTCTCTTCTATCTAGAAGCTCCAGGTTTTCTTCTTACAAGTTGTCTTTGTTTTCTTTGTCCACAGACAGGAGTCCCTGCTCTCCCAGAGCCCTGTTGATCATCAGAAGCTGCTCGTGGCCGCGGATGCACATGGCCACGAAAGACCTAGAAGTAAAATCTGGAGCAAGGTCGTATGCAAGAAGATTTTCCCAGAGAAAAGCATCCTAGGAGCAGCAAGTGTCCTGGAGGTGCCAGTTGCCAGTATATGACTCCTAGGATGCTGTGGCGCAGCCAAAGATGAAGAGGCTCAGAGAGCTGCCAGACACGATCCTCGAGCAGGAAAGGCAGATGTTGGGAGCTCCAGGGAATTCCCTGATGTCAGCAGTGGAGGAGCAGGATGAGGAAGATGTCCACGCTTGGGCTACTTGTGGCAAGAGCCTCCATCCTTGCCCCTGCCTGGGTGAGAGTTGCCGGAGCGCAGACGGAGGAAGGCCTTTGGACAGGTGCAAGGTAAGAATGATGCATGGTCGGCAGTCGTGGTGTAAACAGAAACATTTCTTGCAATCATCCCTACTGTTAGAGTAGTTTCACTTTCCGGTTTGAATAGCGTGAGCATGGAAAGCCAATAGTCTAAATGTTCAGATGTCTGCTACCCTATAGTAGACATGAACTCAAGTCTCTCATAGAAACATCAGGCTTTTTCCTTAAGCCAAGTGCTGGGAGGGGAATTTCTTCTGCAAAACTACTGTGCTTCTGCTGCTTGTTCCATTTTAGAAAGTTTCCTCCCTTGGCCCTGCCTTGATTGAATAGTCCTTTTTTTTCTAACTAGAAGCTCCAGGTTTTCTTCTTACAAGTTGTCTTTGTTTTCTTTGTCCACAGACAGGAGTCCCTGCTCTCCCAGAGCCATGTCGATCATCAGAACCTGCTTGTGGCTGAGAATGCAGATGGCCACGAAAGGCCTAGGAGTAAAAACTGGAGCAAGGACGTGTGCAAGAAGATTTTCCCAGAGGAAAGCATCCTAGCGGCAGCAAGTGTCCTGGAGGTGCCAGTTGCCAGTATATGACTCCTAGGATGCTGTGGCGCTGCCAAAGGCAAAGAGGCTCAGAGAGCTGCCAGACACGATCCTCGAGCAGGAAAGGCAGATGTTGGGAGCACCAGGGAATTCCCTGACGTCAGCAGTGGAGGAGCAGGATGAGGAAGATGTCCACGCTTGGGCTACTTGTGGCAAGAGTGTCCAAGGCTCCCAGTGCCTCCGTGGGAGCTGCAGGACTGGTGATGGAGGACAACCATTGGGCAGGACTGGCTGCTCCCTCAGAGCCGTGGCTCTCAGCAGAACCGTCTCATTGCTGAGGATGCACCTGTCCAGGAAGAGCCTTGCAAAGGAGTAGGAGTCCAGCTCATTGCAGTAAGGGAATGGCTGAGGGATGTTTCCCAGGTGCAACTTTGCTGGAGGTGCCAGTTCCAGTCCGTGGCTCGCAGGATGCTGCAGCACTGCCATAGGAGAAGGGGTTTTGCATGGTGCTAGAGAAGATCCTCGAGCAGCAAAGGCAGGTGTTTGCAGCTCCAGGGAATACCCTGACGTCAGCAGTGGAGTAGCAGGATGAGGAAGATGTCCACGCTTGGGCTACTTGTGGCAAGAGCCTCCATCCCTGCCCTTGCCTGGGTGAGAGTTGCCGGAGCGCAGATGGAGGAAGGCCTTTGGACAGGTGCAAGGTAAGAATGATGGATGGTCGGCAGTCGTGGTGTAAACAGAAACATTTCTTGCAATCATCCCTTCTGTTAGAATAGTTTCACTTTCCGGTTTGAATAGCGTGAGCCTGGAAAGCCAATAGTCTAAATGTTCAGATGTCTGGTACCCAGTAGTAGACATGAACTCAAGTCTCTCATAGAAACATGAGGTTTTTTCCTTAAGCCAAGTGCTGGGAAGGGAATTTCTTCTGCAAAACTACTGTGCTTCTGCTGCTTGTTCCATTTTAGAAAGTTTCCTCCCTTGGCCCTGCCTTGTTTGAATAGTCCTTTCTCTTCTAACTAGAAGCTCCAGGTTTTCTTCTTACAAGTTGTCTTTGTTTTCTTTGTCCACAGACAGGAGTCCCTGCTCTCCCAGAGCCATGTCGATCATCAGAACCTGCTTGTGGCTGAGAATGCAGATGGCCACGAAAGGCCTAGAAGTAAAAACTGGAGCAATGTCGTGTCCAAGAAGATTTTCCCAGAGAAAAGCATCCTAGGAGCGGCAAGTGTCATGTAGCTGCCAGTTTCCAGTATATGACTCTCAGGATGCTGTGGCGCTGCCAAAGGCGAAGAGGATCAGAGAGCTGCCAGACACGATCCTCGAGCAGGAAAGGCAGATTTTAGGAGCTCCAGGGAATTCCCTGACGTCAGCAGTGGAGGAGCAGGATGAGGAAGATGTCCACGCTTGGGCTACTTGTGGCAAGAGTGTCCAAGGCTCCCAGTGCCCCCGTGAGAGCTGCAGGAGTGGAGTCAGAGGAAGGCCTTTGGACAAGACTGGCTCCTCCCTCAGAGCCATGGCTCTCAGCAGAACCGTCTCATTGCTGAGGATGCACCTGTCCAGGAAGAGCCTTGCAAAGGAGTAGGAGTCCAGCTCATTGCAGTAAGGGAATGGCTGAATGATGTTTCCCAGGAGCAACTATGCTGAAGGTGCCAGTTCCAGTCCATGGCTCGCAGGATGCTGCAGTACTGCCATAGGAGAAGGGGTTTGGCATGGTGCTAGAGAAGGTCCTCGAGCAGCAAAGGCAGGTGTTTGCAGCTCCAGGGAATACCCTGACGTCAGCAGTAGAGTAGCAGGATGAGGAAGATGTCCATGCTTGGGCTACTTGTGGCAAGAGCCTCTATCTCTGCCCTTGCCTGGGTGAGAGTTGCCGGAGCGCAGACGGAGGAAGGCCTTTGGACAGGTGCAAGGTAAGAATGATGCATGGTCGGCAGTCGTGGTGTAAACAGAAACATTTCTTGCAATCATCCCTACTGTTAGAGTAGTTTCACTTTCCGGTTTGAATAGCGTGAGCATGGAAAGCCAATAGTCTAAATGTTCAGATGTCTGCTACCCTATAGTAGACATGAACTCAAGTCTCTCATAGAAACATCAGGCTTTTTCCTTAAGCCAAGTGCTGGGAGGGGAATTTCTTCTGCAAAAGTACTGTGCTTCTGCTGCTTGTTCCATTTTAGAAAGTTTCCTCCCTTGGCCCTGCCTTGATTGAATAGTCCTTTCTCTTCTATCTAGAAGCTCCAGGTTTTCTTCTTACAAGTTGTCTTTGTTTTCTTTGTCCACAGACAGGAGTCCCTGCTCTCCCAGAGCCATGTCGATCATCAGAAGCTGCTCGTGGCCGCGGATGCACATGGCCACGAAAGACCTAGAAGTAAAATCTGGAGCAAGGTCATATGCAAGAAGATTTTCCCAGAGAAAAGCATCCTAGGAGCAGCAAGTGTCCTGGAGGTGCCAGTTGCCAGTATATGACTCCTAGGATGCTGTGGCGCAGCCAAAGATGAAGAGGCTCAGAGAGCTGCCAGACATGATCCTCGAGCAGCAAAGGCAGGTGTTTGCAGCTCCAGGGAATTCCCTGACGTCAGCAGTGGAGGAGCAGGATGAGGAAGATGTCCACGCTTGGCTACTTGTGGCAAGCGTGTCCAAGGCTCCCAGTGCCTCCGTGGGAGCTGCAGGAGTGGAGACGGAGGAAGGCCTTTTGGCAGGACTGGCTGCTCCCTCAGAGCCGCGGCTCTCAGCAGAACCGTCTCGTTGCTGAGGATGCACCTGTCCAGGAAGAGCATTGCAGAGGAGTAGGAGTCCAGCTCATTGCAGTAAGGGAATGGCTGAGGGATGTTTCCCAGGAGCAACTTTGCTGGAGGTGCCAGTTCCAGTCCGTGAGTCGCAGGATGCTGCAGCGCTGCCATAGGAGAAGGGGTTTTGCATGGTGCTAGAGAAGGTCCTCGAGCAGCAAAGGCAGGTTTTTGCAGCTCCAGGGAATACCCTGACGTCAGCAGTGGAGTAGCAGGATGAGGAAGATGTCCATGCTTGGGCTACTTGTGGCAAGAGCCTCCATCCCTGCCCTTGCCTGGGTGAGAGTTGCCGGAGCGCAGATGGAGGAAGGCCTTTGGACAGGTGCAAGGTAAGAATGATGGATGGTCGGCAGTCGTGGTGTAAACAGAAACATTTCTTGCGATCATCCCTACTGTTAGAGTAGTTTCACTTTCCGGTTTGAATAGCGTGAGCCTGGAAAGCCAATAGTCTAAATGTTCAGATGTCTGGTACCCAGTAGTAGACATGAACTCAAGTCTCTCATAGGAACATGAGGTTTTTTCCTTAAGCCAAGTGCTGGGAGGGGAATTTCTTCTGCAAAACTACTGTGCTTCTGCTGCTTGTTCCATTTTAGAAAGTTTCCTCCCTTGGCTCTGCCTTGATTGAATAGTCCTTTCTCTTCTAACTAGAAGCTCCAGGTTTTAATCTTACAAGTTGTCTTTGTTTTCTTTGTCCACAGACAGGAGTCCCTGCTCTCCCAGAGCCATGTCGATCATCAGAAGCTGCTTGTGGCTGCGGATGCAGATGGCCACAAAAGGCCTAGAAGTAAAATCTGCAGCAAGGTTGTGTGCAAGAAGATTTTCCCAGAGAAAAGCATCCTAGGAGCAGCAAGTGTCCTGGAGCTGCCAGTTGCCAGTATATGACTCCTAGGATGTTGTTGCGCTTCCAAAGTGTAAGAGGCTCAGAGAGCTGCCAGACACGATCCTCGAGCAGGAAAGGAAGATGTTGGGAGCTCCAGGGAATTCCCTGATGTCAGCAGTGGAGGAGCAGGATGAGGAAGATGTCCACGCTTGGGCTACTTGTGGCAAGAGTGTCCAAGGCTCCCAGTGCCTCCGTGGGAGCTGCAGGACTGGTGACGGAGGAAGGCCTTTGGGCAGGACTGGCTCCTCCCTCAGAGCCATGGCTCTCAGCAGAACCGTCTCATTGCTGAGGATGCACCTGTCCAGGAAGAGCCTTGCAAAGGAGTAGGAGTCCAGCTCATTGCAGTAAGGGAATGGCTGAATGATGTTTCCCAGGAGCAACTATGCTGAAGGTGCCAGTTCCAGTCCATGGCTCGCAGGATGCTGCAGCACTGCCATAGGAGAAGGGGTTTGGCATGGTGCTAGAGAAGGTCCTCGAGCCGCAAAGGCAGGTGTTTGCAGCTCCAGGGAATACCCTGACGTCAGCAGTGGAGTAGCAGGATGAGGAAGATGTCCATGCTTGGGCTACTTGTGGCAAGAGCCTCTATCCCTGCCCTTGCCTGGGTGAGAGTTGCCGGAGCGCAGACGGAGGAAGGCCTTTGGACAGGTGCAAGGTAAGAATGATGCATGGTCGGCAGTCGTGGTGTAAACAGAAACATTTCTTGCAATCATCCTTACTGTTAGAGTAGTTTCACTTTCCAGTTTGAATAGCGTGAGCCTGGAAAGCCAATAGTCTAAATGTTCAGATGTCTGGTACCCAATAGTAGACATGAACTCATGTCTCTCACAGAAACATCAGGCGTTTTCCTTAAGCCAAGTGCTGGGAGGGGAATTTCTTCTGCAATACTGCTGTGCTTCTGCTGCTTGTTCCATTTTAGAAAGTTTCCTCCCTTGGCTCTGCCTTGATTGAATAGTCCTTTCTCTTCTAACTAGAAGCTCCAGGTTTTAATCTTACAAGTTGTCTTTGTTTTCTTTGTCCACAGACAGGAGTCCCTGCTCTCCCAGAGCCATGTCGATCATCAGAAGCTGCTTGTGGCTGCGGATGCAGATGGCCACAAAAGGCCTAGAAGTAAAATCTGCAGCAAGGTTGTGTGCAAGAAGATTTTCCCAGAGAAAAGCATCCTAGGAGCAGCAAGTGTCCTGGAGCTGCCAGTTGCCAGTATATGACTCCTAGGATGTTGTTGCGCTTCCAAAGTGTAAGAGGCTCAGAGAGCTGCCAGACACGATCCTCGAGCAGGAAAGGAAGATGTTGGGAGCTCCAGGGAATTCCCTGATGTCAGCAGTGGAGGAGCAGGATGAGGAAGATGTCCACGCTTGGGCTACTTGTGGCAAGAGTGTCCAAGGCTCCCAGTGCCTCCGTGGGAGCTGCAGGACTGGTGACGGAGGAAGGCCTTTGGGCAGGACTGGCTCCTCCCTCAGAGCCATGGCTCTCAGCAGAACCGTCTCATTGCTGAGGATGCACCTGTCCAGGAAGAGCCTTGCAAAGGAGTAGGAGTCCAGCTCATTGCAGTAAGGGAATGGCTGAATGATGTTTCCCAGGAGCAACTATGCTGAAGGTGCCAGTTCCAGTCCATGGCTCGCAGGATGCTGCAGCACTGCCATAGGAGAAGGGGTTTGGCATGGTGCTAGAGAAGGTCCTCGAGCCGCAAAGGCAGGTGTTTGCAGCTCCAGGGAATACCCTGACGTCAGCAGTGGAGTAGCAGGATGAGGAAGATGTCCATGCTTGGGCTACTTGTGGCAAGAGCCTCTATCCCTGCCCTTGCCTGGGTGAGAGTTGCCGGAGCGCAGACGGAGGAAGGCCTTTGGACAGGTGCAAGGTAAGAATGATGCATGGTCGGCAGTCGTGGTGTAAACAGAAACATTTCTTGCAATCATCCTTACTGTTAGAGTAGTTTCCCTTTCCAGTTTGAATAGCGTGAGCCTGGAAAGCCAATAGTCTAAATGTTCAGATGTCTGGTACCCAATAGTAGACATGAACTCATGTCTCTCACAGAAACATCAGGCGTTTTCCTTAAGCCAAGTGCTGGGAGGGGAATTTCTTCTGCAATACTGCTGTGCTTCTGCTGCTTGTTCCATTTTAGAAAGTTTCCTGCTTTGGCTCTGCCTTGATTGAATAGTCCTTTCTCTTCTAACTAGAAGCTCCAGGTTTTCTTCTTACACGTTGTCTTTGTTTTCTTTGTCCACAGACAGGAGTCCCTGCTCTCCCAGAGCCATGTCGATCATCAGAAGCTGCTCGTGGCCGCGGATGCACATGGCCACGAAAGACCTAGAAGTAAAATCTGGAGCAAGGTCGTATGCAAGAAGATTTTCCCAGAGAAAAGCATCCTAGGAGCAGCAAGTGTCCTGGAGGTGCCAGTTGCCAGTATATGACTCCTAGGATGCTGTGGCGCAGCCAAAGATGAAGAGGCTCAGAGAGCTGCCAGACATGATCCTCGAGCAGCAAAGGCAGGTGTTTGCAGCTCCAGGGAATTCCCTGACGTCAGCAGTGGAGGAGCAGGATGAGGAAGATGTCCACGCTTGGGCTACTTGTGGCAAGCGTGTCCAAGGCTCCCAGTGCCTCCGTGGGAGCTGCAGGAGTGGAGACGGAGGAAGGCCTTTTGGCAGGACTGGCTGCTCCCTCAGAGCCGCGGCTCTCAGCAGAACCGTCTCGTTGCTGAGGATGCACCTGTCCAGGAAGAGCATTGCAGAGGAGTAGGAGTCCAGCTCATTGCAGTAAGGGAATGGCTGAGGGATGTTTCCCAGGAGCAACTTTGCTGCAGGTGCCAGTTCCAGTCCGTGAGTCGCAGGATGCTGCAGCGCTGCCATAGGAGAAGGGGTTTTGCATGGTGCTAGAGAAGGTCCTCGAGCAGCAAAGGCAGGTTTTTGCAGCTCCAGGGAATACCCTGACGTCAGCAGTGGAGTAGCAGGATGAGGAAGATGTCCACGCTTGGGCTACTTGTGGCAAGAGCCTCCATCCCTGCCCTTGCCTGGGTGAGAGTTGCCGGAGCGCAGATGGAGGAAGGCCTTTGGACAGGTGCAAGGTAAGAATGATGGATGGTCGGCAGTCGTGGTGTAAACAGAAACATTTCTTGCGATCATCCCTACTGTTAGAGTAGTTTCACTTTCCGGTTTGAATAGCGTGAGCCTGGAAAGCCAATAGTCTAAATGTTCAGATGTCTGGTACCCAGTAGTAGACATGAACTCAAGTCTCTCATAGGAACATGAGGTTTTTTCCTTAAGCCAAGTGCTGGGAGGGGAATTTCTTCTGCAAAACTACTGTGCTTCTGCTGCTTGTTCCATTTTAGAAAGTTTCCTCCCTTGGCTCTGCCTTGATTGAATAGTCCTTTCTCTTCTAACTAGAAGCTCCAGGTTTTAATCTTACAAGTTGTCTTTGTTTTCTTTGTCCACAGACAGGAGTCCCTGCTCTCCCAGAGCCATGTCGATCATCAGAAGCTGCTTGTGGCTGCGGATGCAGATGGCCACAAAAGGCCTAGAAGTAAAATCTGCAGCAAGGTTGTGTGCAAGAAGATTTTCCCAGAGAAAAGCATCCTAGGAGCAGCAAGTGTCCTGGAGCTGCCAGTTGCCAGTATATGACTCCTAGGATGTTGTTGCGCTTCCAAAGTGTAAGAGGCTCAGAGAGCTGCCAGACACGATCCTCGAGCAGGAAAGGAAGATGTTGGGAGCTCCAGGGAATTCCCTGATGTCAGCAGTGGAGGAGCAGGATGAGGAAGATGTCCACGCTTGGGCTACTTGTGGCAAGAGTGTCCAAGGCTCCCAGTGCCTCCGTGGGAGCTGCAGGACTGGTGACGGAGGAAGGCCTTTGGGCAGGACTGGCTCCTCCCTCAGAGCCATGGCTCTCAGCAGAACCGTCTCATTGCTGAGGATGCACCTGTCCAGGAAGAGCCTTGCAAAGGAGTAGGAGTCCAGCTCATTGCAGTAAGGGAATGGCTGAATGATGTTTCCCAGGAGCAACTATGCTGAAGGTGCCAGTTCCAGTCCATGGCTCGCAGGATGCTGCAGCACTGCCATAGGAGAAGGGGTTTGGCATGGTGCTAGAGAAGGTCCTCGAGCCGCAAAGGCAGGTGTTTGCAGCTCCAGGGAATACCCTGACGTCAGCAGTGGAGTAGCAGGATGAGGAAGATGTCCATGCTTGGGCTACTTGTGGCAAGAGCCTCTATCCCTGCCCTTGCCTGGGTGAGAGTTGCCGGAGCGCAGACGGAGGAAGGCCTTTGGACAGGTGCAAGGTAAGAATGATGCATGGTCGGCAGTCGTGGTGTAAACAGAAACATTTCTTGCAATCATCCTTACTGTTAGAGTAGTTTCACTTTCCGGTTTGAATAGCGTGAGCCTGGAAAGCCAATAGTCTAAATGTTCAGATGTCTGGTACCCAATAGTAGACATGAACTCATGTCTCTCACAGAAACATCAGGCGTTTTCCTTAAGCCAAGTGCTGGGAGGGGAATTTCTTCTGCAATACTGCTGTGCTTCTGCTGCTTGTTCCATTTTAGAAAGTTTCCTCCCTTGGCTCTGCCTTGATTGAATAGTCCTTTCTCTTCTAACTAGAAGCTCCAGGTTTTCTTCTTACACGTTGTCTTTGTTTTCTTTGTCCACAGACAGGAGTCCCTGCTCTCCCAGAGCCATGTCGATCATCAGAAGCTGCTTGTGGCCGTGGATGCAGATGGCCACGAAAGGCCTAGAAGTAAAATCTGCAGCAAGGTCGTGTGCAAGAAGATTTTCCCAGAGAAAAGCATCCTAGGAGCAGCAAGTGTCCTGGAGCTGCCAGTTGCCAGTATATGACTCCTAGGATGCTGTTGCGCTTCCAAAATGTAAGAGGCTCAGAGAGCTGCCAGACACGATCCTCGAGCAGGAAAGGCAGATGTTGGGAGCTCCAGGGAATTCCCTGATGTCAGCAGTGGCGGAGCAGGATGAGGAAGATGTCCACGCTTGGGCTACTTGTGGCAAGCGTGTCCAAGGCTCCCAGTGCCTCCGTGGGAGCTGCAGGAGTGGAGACGGAGGAAGGCCTTTGGGCAGGACTGGCTGCTCCCTCAGAGCCGCGGCTCTCAGCAGAACCGTCTCATTGCTGAGGATGCCCCTATCCAGGAAGAGCCTTGCAAAGGAGTAGGAGTCCAGCTCATTGCAGTAAGGGAATGGCTGAAGGATGTTTCCCAGGAGCAACTATGCTGAAGGTGCCAGTTCCAGTCCATGGCTCGCAGGATGCTGCAGCACTGCCACAGGAGAAGGCATTTGGCATGGTGCTAGAGAAGATCCTCGAGCAGCAAAGGCAGGTGTTTGCAGCTCCAGGGAATTCCTAGATGTCAGCAGTGGAAGATCAGGATGAGGAATATCTCCAGGCTTGGGCTACTTGTGGCAAGAGCCTCCATCCCTGCCCGAGGTTGGGTGAGAGTTGCCAGAGCGCAGACGGAGGAAGGCCTTTGGACAGGTGCAAGGTAAGAATGATGCATGGTCGGCAGTCGTGGTGCGAGCAGAAACATTTCTTGCAATCGCCTCTAGCTTTTAGAGTAGTTTCACTTTCCGGTTTGAATAGTGTGAGCCTGGAAAGCCAATAGTCTAAATGTTCAGATGTCTGCTACCCTATAGTAGACATGAACTCAAGTCTCTCATAGAAACATGAGGTTTTTTCCTTAAGCCAAGTGCTGGGAGGGGAATTTCTTCTGCAAATCTACTGTGCTTCTGCTGCTTGTTCCATTTTAGAAAGTTTCCTCCCTTGGCCCTGCCTTGATTGAATAGTCCTTTCTCTTCTAACTAGAAGCTCCAGGTTTTAATCTTACAAGTTGTCTTTGTTTTCTTTGTCCACAGACAGGAGTCCCTGCTCTCCCAGAGCCCTGTTGATCATCAGAACCTGCTTGTGGCTGAGAATGCAGATGGCCACGAAAGGCCTAGAAGTAAAAACTGGAGCAAGGTTGTATGCAAGAAGATTTTCCCAGAGAAAAGCATCCTAGGAGCAGCAAGTGTCCTGTAGCTGCCAGTTGCCAGTATATGACTCCTAGGATGCTGTGGCGCTGCCAAAGTTGAAGAGGCTCAGAGAGCTGCCAGACATGATCCTCCAGCTGGAAAGGCAGATGTTGGGAGCTCCAGGGAATTCCCTGACGTCAGCAGTGGAGGAGCAGGATGAGGAAGATGTCCACGCTTGGGCTACTTGTGGCAAGAGTGTCCGAGGCTCCCAGTGCCTCCGTGAGAGCGGCAGGACTGGAGACGGAGGAAGGCCTTTGGACAGGTGCAAGGTAAGAATGATGCATGGTCCCCAGTTGTGGTGAGTACAGAAACATTTCTTCCAAGCATCTCTAGCTTTTGAAATAGTTTGACATTCCGGTTTGAATTGCGTGAGCCTGGAAAGCCAGTAGTCTAAATGTTCAGATGTCTGCTATCCAATAGTAGACATGAACTCAAGTCTCTCATAGAAACATCAGACTTTTTCCTTAAGCCAAGTGCTGGGAGGGGAATTTCTTCTGCAAAACTACTGTGCTTCTGCTGCTTGTTCCATTTTAGAAAGTTTCCTGCTTTGGCCCTGCCTTGATTGAATAGTCCTTTCTCTTCTATCTAGAAGCTCCAGGTTTTCTTCTTACAAGTTGTCTTTGTTTTCTTTGTCCACAGACAGGAGTCCCTGCTCTCCCAGAGCCCTGTTGATCATCAGAAGCTGCTCGTGGCCGCGGATGCACATGGCCACGAAAGACCTAGAAGTAAAATCTGGAGCAAGGTCGTATGCAAGAAGATTTTCCCAGAGAAAAGCATCCTAGGAGCAGCAAGTGTCCTGGAGGTGCCAGTTGCCAGTATATGACTCCTAGGATGCTGTGGCGCAGCCAAAGATGAAGAGGCTCAGAGAGCTGCCAGACACGATCCTCGAGCAGGAAAGGCAGATGTTGGGAGCTCCAGGGAATTCCCTGATGTCAGCAGTGGAGGAGCAGGATGAGGAAGATGTCCACGCTTGGGCTACTTGTGGCAAGAGCCTCCATCCTTGCCCCTGCCTGGGTGAGAGTTGCCGGAGCGCAGACGGAGGAAGGCCTTTGGACAGGTGCAAGGTAAGAATGATGCATGGTCGGCAGTCGTGGTGTAAACAGAAACATTTCTTGCAATCATCCCTACTGTTAGAGTAGTTTCACTTTCCGGTTTGAATAGCGTGAGCATGGAAAGCCAATAGTCTAAATGTTCAGATGTCTGCTACCCTATAGTAGACATGAACTCAAGTCTCTCATAGAAACATCAGGCTTTT
This sequence comes from Aphelocoma coerulescens, assembly GCF_041296385.1. Lineage (NCBI taxonomy): Eukaryota > Metazoa > Chordata > Aves > Passeriformes > Corvidae > Aphelocoma > Aphelocoma coerulescens. The sequence goes on along the minus strand of NW_027184003.1, from coordinate 1,022,053 downwards.
TCCTTAAGCCAAGTGCTGGGAGGGGAATTTCTTCTGCAAAACTACTGTGCTTCTGCTGCTTGTTCCATTTTAGAAAGTTTCCTCCCTTGGCCCTGCCTTGATTGAATAGTCCTTTTTTTTCTAACTAGAAGCTCCAGGTTTTCTTCTTACAAGTTGTCTTTGTTTTCTTTGTCCACAGACAGGAGTCCCTGCTCTCCCAGAGCCATGTCGATCATCAGAACCTGCTTGTGGCTGAGAATGCAGATGGCCACGAAAGGCCTAGGAGTAAAAACTGGAGCAAGGACGTGTGCAAGAAGATTTTCCCAGAGGAAAGCATCCTAGCGGCAGCAAGTGTCCTGGAGGTGCCAGTTGCCAGTATATGACTCCTAGGATGCTGTGGCGCTGCCAAAGGCAAAGAGGCTCAGAGAGCTGCCAGACACGATCCTCGAGCAGGAAAGGCAGATGTTGGGAGCACCAGGGAATTCCCTGACGTCAGCAGTGGAGGAGCAGGATGAGGAAGATGTCCACGCTTGGGCTACTTGTGGCAAGAGTGTCCAAGGCTCCCAGTGCCTCCGTGGGAGCTGCAGGACTGGTGATGGAGGACAACCATTGGGCAGGACTGGCTGCTCCCTCAGAGCCGTGGCTCTCAGCAGAACCGTCTCATTGCTGAGGATGCACCTGTCCAGGAAGAGCCTTGCAAAGGAGTAGGAGTCCAGCTCATTGCAGTAAGGGAATGGCTGAGGGATGTTTCCCAGGTGCAACTTTGCTGGAGGTGCCAGTTCCAGTCCGTGGCTCGCAGGATGCTGCAGCACTGCCATAGGAGAAGGGGTTTTGCATGGTGCTAGAGAAGATCCTCGAGCAGCAAAGGCAGGTGTTTGCAGCTCCAGGGAATACCCTGACGTCAGCAGTGGAGTAGCAGGATGAGGAAGATGTCCACGCTTGGGCTACTTGTGGCAAGAGCCTCCATCCCTGCCCTTGCCTGGGTGAGAGTTGCCGGAGCGCAGATGGAGGAAGGCCTTTGGACAGGTGCAAGGTAAGAATGATGGATGGTCGGCAGTCGTGGTGTAAACAGAAACATTTCTTGCAATCATCCCTTCTGTTAGAATAGTTTCACTTTCCGGTTTGAATAGCGTGAGCCTGGAAAGCCAATAGTCTAAATGTTCAGATGTCTGGTACCCAGTAGTAGACATGAACTCAAGTCTCTCATAGAAACATGAGGTTTTTTCCTTAAGCCAAGTGCTGGGAAGGGAATTTCTTCTGCAAAACTACTGTGCTTCTGCTGCTTGTTCCATTTTAGAAAGTTTCCTCCCTTGGCCCTGCCTTGTTTGAATAGTCCTTTCTCTTCTAACTAGAAGCTCCAGGTTTTCTTCTTACAAGTTGTCTTTGTTTTCTTTGTCCACAGACAGGAGTCCCTGCTCTCCCAGAGCCATGTCGATCATCAGAACCTGCTTGTGGCTGAGAATGCAGATGGCCACGAAAGGCCTAGAAGTAAAAACTGGAGCAATGTCGTGTCCAAGAAGATTTTCCCAGAGAAAAGCATCCTAGGAGCGGCAAGTGTCATGTAGCTGCCAGTTTCCAGTATATGACTCTCAGGATGCTGTGGCGCTGCCAAAGGCGAAGAGGATCAGAGAGCTGCCAGACACGATCCTCGAGCAGGAAAGGCAGATTTTAGGAGCTCCAGGGAATTCCCTGACGTCAGCAGTGGAGGAGCAGGATGAGGAAGATGTCCACGCTTGGGCTACTTGTGGCAAGAGTGTCCAAGGCTCCCAGTGCCTCCGTGAGAGCTGCAGGAGTGGAGTCAGAGGAAGGCCTTTGGACAGGACTGGCTCCTCCCTCAGAGCCATGGCTCTCAGCAGAACCGTCTCATTGCTGAGGATGCACCTGTCCAGGAAGAGCCTTGCAAAGGAGTAGGAGTCCAGCTCATTGCAGTAAGGGAATGGCTGAATGATGTTTCCCAGGAGCAACTATGCTGAAGGTGCCAGTTCCAGTCCATGGCTCGCAGGATGCTGCAGTACTGCCATAGGAGAAGGGGTTTGGCATGGTGCTAGAGAAGGTCCTCGAGCAGCAAAGGCAGGTGTTTGCAGCTCCAGGGAATACCCTGACGTCAGCAGTAGAGTAGCAGGATGAGGAAGATGTCCATGCTTGGGCTACTTGTGGCAAGAGCCTCTATCTCTGCCCTTGCCTGGGTGAGAGTTGCCGGAGCGCAGACGGAGGAAGGCCTTTGGACAGGTGCAAGGTAAGAATGATGCATGGTCGGCAGTCGTGGTGTAAACAGAAACATTTCTTGCAATCATCCTTACTGTTAGAGTAGTTTCACTTTCAGGTTTGAATAGCGTGAGCCTGGAAAGCCAATAGTCTAAATGTTCAGATGTCTGCTACCCTATAGTAGACATGAACTCAAGTCTCTCATAGAAACATGAGGTTTTTTCCTTAAGCCAAGTGCTGGGAGGGGAATTTCTTCTGCAAAAGTACTGTGCTTCTGCTGCTTGTTCCATTTTAGAAAGTTTCCTCCCTTGGCCCTGCCTTGATTGAATAGTCCTTTCTCTTCTAACTAGAAGCTCCAGGTTTTAATCTTACAAGTTGTCTTTGTTTTCTTTGTCCACAGACAGGAGTCCCTGCTCTCCCAGAGCCCTGTTGATCATCAGAACCTGCTTGTGGCTGCGGATGCAGATGGCCACGAAAGGCCTAGAAGTAAAAACTGGAGCAAGGTTGTATGCAAGAAGATTTTCCCAGAGAAAAGCATCCTAGGAGCAGCAAGTGTCCTGGAGGTGCCAGTTGCCAGTATATCACTCCTAGGATGCTGTGGCGCTGCCAAATTTGAAGAGGCTCAGAGAGCTGCCAGACATGATCCTCCAGCTGGAAAGGCAGATGTTGGGAGCTCCAGGGAATTCCCTGACGTCAGCAGTGGAGGAGCAGGATGAGGAAGATGTCCACGCTTGGGCTACTTGTGGCAAGAGTGTCCGAGGCTCCCAGTGCCTCCGTGAGAGCGGCAGGACTGGAGACGGAGGAAGGCCTTTGGACAGGTGCAAGGTAAGAATGATGCATGGTCCCCAGTTGTGGTGAGTACAGAAACATTTCTTCCAAGCATCTCTAGCTTTTGAAATAGTTTGACATTCCGGTTTGAATTGCGTGAGCCTGGAAAGCCAGTAGTCTAAATGTTCAGATGTCTGCTATCCAATAGTAGACATGAACTCAAGTCTCTCATAGAAACATCAGACTTTTTCCTTAAGCCAAGTGCTGGGAGGGGAATTTCTTCTGCAAAACTACTGTGCTTCTGCTGCTTGTTCCATTTTAGAAAGTTTCCTGCTTTGGCCCTGCCTTGATTGAATAGTCCTTTCTCTTCTATCTAGAAGCTCCAGGTTTTCTTCTTACAAGTTGTCTTTGTTTTCTTTGTCCACAGACAGGAGTCCCTGCTCTCCCAGAGCCATGTCGATCATCAGAAGCTGCTCGTGGCCGCGGATGCACATGGCCACGAAAGACCTAGAAGTAAAATCTGGAGCAAGGTCGTATGCAAGAAGATTTTCCCAGAGAAAAGCATCCTAGGAGCAGCAAGTGTCCTGGAGGTGCCAGTTGCCAGTATATGACTCCTAGGATGCTGTGGCGCAGCCAAAGATGAAGAGGCTCAGAGAGCTGCCAGACATGATCCTCGAGCAGCAAAGGCAGGTGTTTGCAGCTCCAGGGAATTCCCTGACGTCAGCAGTGGAGGAGCAGGATGAGCAAGATGTCCACGCTTGGGCTACTTGTGGCAAGAGCCTCCATCCTTGCCCCTGCCTGGGTGAGAGTTGCCGGAGCGCAGATGGAGGAAGGCCTTTGGACAGGTGCAAGGTAAGAATGATGCATGGTCGGCAGTCGTGGTGTAAACAGACACATTTCTTGCAATCATCCCTACTGTTAGAGTAGTTTCACTTTCCGGTTTGAATAGCGTGAGCATGGAAAGCCAATAGTCTAAATGTTCAGATGTCTGGTACCCAATAGTAGACATGAACTCAAGTCTCTCATAGAAACATCAGGCTTTTTCCTTAAGCCAAGTGCTGGGAGGGGAATTTCTTCTGCAAAACTACTGTGCTTCTGCTGCTTGTTCCATTTTAGAAAGTTTCCTCCCTTGGCCCTGCCTTGATTGAATAGTCCTTTTTTTTCTAACTAGAAGCTCCAGGTTTTCTTCTTACAAGTTGTCTTTGTTTTCTTTGTCCACAGACAGGAGTCCCTGCTCTCCCAGAGCCATGTCGATCATCAGAACCTGCTTGTGGCTGAGAATGCAGATGGCCACGAAAGGCCTAGGAGTAAAAACTGGAGCAAGGACGTGTGCAAGAAGATTTTCCCAGAGGAAAGCATCCTAGGAGCAGCAAGTGTCCTGGAGGTGCCAGTTGCCAGTATATGACTCCTAGGATGCTGTGGCGCTGCCAAAGGCAAAGAGGCTCAGAGAGCTGCCAGACACGATCCTCGAGCAGGAAAGGCAGATGTTGGGAGCACCAGGGAATTCCCTGACGTCAGCAGTGGAGGAGCAGGATGAGGAAGATGTCCACGCTTGGGCTACTTGTGGCAAGAGTGTCCAAGGCTCCCAGTGCCTCCGTGGGAGCTGCAGGACTGGTGACGGAGGACAACCATTGGGCAGGACTGGCTCCTCCCTCAGAGCCGTGGCTCTCAGCAGAACCGTCTCATTGCTGAGGATGCACCTGTCCAGGAAGAGCCTTGCAAAGGAGTAGGAGTCCAGCTCATTGCAGTAAGGGAATGGCTGAGGGATGTTTCCCAGGAGCAACTTTGCTGGAGGTGCCAGTTCCAGTCCATGGCTCGCAGGATGCTGCAGCACTGCCATAGGAGGAGGGGTTTTGCATGGTGCTAGAGAAGATCCTCGAGCAGCAAAGGCAGGTGTTTGCAGCTCCAGGGAATACCCTGACGTCAGCAGTGGAGTAGCAGGATGAGGAAGATGTCCACGCTTGGGCTACTTGTGGCAAGAGCCTCCATCCCTGCCCTTGCCTGGGTGAGAGTTGCCGGAGCGCAGATGGAGGAAGGCCTTTGGACAGGTGCAAGGTAAGAATGATGGATGGTCGGCATTCGTGGTGTAAACAGAAACATTTCTTGCAATCATCCCTACTGTTAGAATAGTTTCACTTTCCGGTTTGAATAGCGTGAGCCTGGAAAGCCAATAGTCTAAATGTTCAGATGTCTGGTACCCAGTAGTAGACATGAACTCAAGTCTCTCATAGAAACATGAGGTTTTTTCCTTAAGCCAAGTGCTGGGAAGGGAATTTCTTCTGCAAAACTACTGTGCTTCTGCTGCTTGTTCCATTTTAGAAAGTTTCCTCCCTTGGCCCTGCCTTGTTTGAATAGTCCTTTCTCTTCTAACTAGAAGCTCCAGGTTTTCTTCTTACAAGTTGTCTTTGTTTTCTTTGTCCACAGACAGGAGTCCCTGCTCTCCCAGAGCCATGTCGATCATCAGAACCTGCTTGTGGCTGAGAATGCAGATGGCCACGAAAGGCCTAGAAGTAAAAACTGGAGCAATGTCGTGTCCAAGAAGATTTTCCCAGAGAAAAGCATCCTAGGAGCGGCAAGTGTCATGTAGCTGCCAGTTTCCAGTATATGACTCTCAGGATGCTGTGGCGCTGCCAAAGGCGAAGAGGATCAGAGAGCTGCCAGACACGATCCTCCAGCAGGAAAGGCAGATGTTGGGAGCTCCAGGGAATTCCCTGACGTCAGCAGTGGAGGAGCAGGATGAGGAAGATGTCCACGCTTGGGCTACTTGTGGCAAGAGTGTCCAAGGCTCCCAGTGCCTCCGTGAGAGCTGCAGGAGTGGAGTCAGAGGAAGGCCTTTGGACAGGACTGGCTCCTCCCTCAGAGCCATGGCTCTCAGCAGAACCGTCTCATTGCTGAGGATGCACCTGTCCAGGAAGAGCCTTGCAAAGGAGTAGGAGTCCAGCTCATTGCAGTAAGGGAATGGCTGAATGATGTTTCCCAGGAGCAACTATGCTGAAGGTGCCAGTTCCAGTCCATGGCTCGCAGGATGCTGCAGTACTGCCATAGGAGAAGGGGTTTGGCATGGTGCTAGAGAAGGTCCTCGAGCAGCAAAGGCAGGTGTTTGCAGCTCCAGGGAATACCCTGACGTCAGCAGTAGAGTAGCAGGATGAGGAAGATGTCCATGCTTGGGCTACTTGTGGCAAGAGCCTCTATCTCTGCCCTTGCCTGGGTGAGAGTTGCCGGAGCGCAGACGGAGGAAGGCCTTTGGACAGGTGCAAGGTAAGAATGATGCATGGTCGGCAGTCGTGGTGTAAACAGAAACATTTCTTGCAATCATCCTTACTGTTAGAGTAGTTTCACTTTCAGGTTTGAATAGCGTGAGCCTGGAAAGCCAATAGTCTAAATGTTCAGATGTCTGCTACCCTATAGTAGACATGAACTCAAGTCTCTCATAGAAACATGAGGTTTTTTCCTTAAGCCAAGTGCTGGGAGGGGAATTTCTTCTGCAAAAGTACTGTGCTTCTGCTGCTTGTTCCATTTTAGAAAGTTTCCTCCCTTGGCCCTGCCTTGATTGAATAGTCCTTTCTCTTCTAACTAGAAGCTCCAGGTTTTAATCTTACAAGTTGTCTTTGTTTTCTTTGTCCACAGACAGGAGTCCCTGCTCTCCCAGAGCCCTGTTGATCATCAGAACCTGCTTGTGGCTGAGAATGCAGATGGCCACGAAAGGCCTAGAAGTAAAAACTGGAGCAAGGTTGTATGCAAGAAGATTTTCCCAGAGAAAAGCATCCTAGGAGCAGCAAGTGTCCTGGAGCTGCCAGTTGCCAGTATATCACTCCTAGGATGCTGTGGCGCTGCCAAATTTGAAGAGGCTCAGAGAGCTGCCAGACATGATCCTCCAGCTGGAAAGGCAGATGTTGGGAGCTCCAGGGAATTCCCTGACGTCAGCAGTGGAGGAGCAGGATGAGGAAGATGTCCACGCTTGGGCTACTTGTGGCAAGAGTGTCCGAGGCTCCCAGTGCCTCCGTGAGAGCGGCAGGACTGGAGACGGAGGAAGGCCTTTGGACAGGTGCAAGGTAAGAATGATGCATGGTCCCCAGTTGTGGTGAGTACAGAAACATTTCTTCCAAGCATCTCTAGCTTTTGAAATAGTTTGACATTCCGGTTTGAATTGCGTGAGCCTGGAAAGCCAGTAGTCTAAATGTTCAGATGTCTGCTATCCAATAGTAGACATGAACTCAAGTCTCTCATAGAAACATCAGACTTTTTCCTTAAGCCAAGTGCTGGGAGGGGAATTTCTTCTGCAAAACTACTGTGCTTCTGCTGCTTGTTCCATTTTAGAAAGTTTCCTGCTTTGGCCCTGCCTTGATTGAATAGTCCTTTCTCTTCTATCTAGAAGCTCCAGGTTTTCTTCTTACAAGTTGTCTTTGTTTTCTTTGTCCACAGACAGGAGTCCCTGCTCTCCCAGAGCCATGTCGATCATCAGAAGCTGCTCGTGGCCGCGGATGCACATGGCCACGAAAGACCTAGAAGTAAAATCTGGAGCAAGGTCGTATGCAAGAAGATTTTCCCAGAGAAAAGCATCCTAGGAGCAGCAAGTGTCCTGGAGGTGCCAGTTGCCAGTATATGACTCCTAGGATGCTGTGGCGCAGCCAAAGATGAAGAGGCTCAGAGAGCTGCCAGACATGATCCTCGAGCAGCAAAGGCAGGTGTTTGCAGCTCCAGGGAATTCCCTGACGTCAGCAGTGGAGGAGCAGGATGAGGAAGATGTCCACGCTTGGGCTACTTGTGGCAAGAGCCTCCATCCTTGCCCCTGCCTGGGTGAGAGTTGCCGGAGCGCAGACGGAGGAAGGCCTTTGGACAGGTGCAAGGTAAGAATGATGCATGGTCGGCAGTCGTGGTGTAAACAGACACATTTCTTGCAATCATCCCTACTGTTAGAGTAGTTTCACTTTCCGGTTTGAATAGCGTGAGCATGGAAAGCCAATAGTCTAAATGTTCAGATGTCTGGTACCCAATAGTAGACATGAACTCAAGTCTCTCATAGAAACATCAGGCTTTTTCCTTAAGCCAAGTGCTGGGAGGGGAATTTCTTCTGCAAAAGTACTGTGCTTCTGCTGCTTGTTCCATTTTAGAAAGTTTCCTCCCTTGGCCCTGCCTTGATTGAATAGTCCTTTTTTTTCTAACTAGAAGCTCCAGGTTTTCTTCTTACAAGTTGTCTTTGTTTTCTTTGTCCACAGACAGGAGTCCCTGCTCTCCCAGAGCCATGTCGATCATCAGAACCTGCTTGTGGCTGAGAATGCAGATGGCCACGAAAGGCCTAGGAGTAAAAACTGGAGCAAGGACGTGTGCAAGAAGATTTTCCCAGAGGAAAGCATCCTAGGAGCAGCAAGTGTCCTGGAGGTGCCAGTTGCCAGTATATGACTCCTAGGATGCTGTGGCGCTGCCAAAGGCAAAGAGGCTCAGAGAGCTGCCAGACACGATCCTCGAGCAGGAAAGGCACATGTTGGGAGCTCCAGGGAATTCCCTGACGTCAGCAGTGGAGGAGCAGGATGAGGAAGATGTCCACGCTTGGGCTACTTGTGGCAAGAGTGTCCAAGGCTCCCAGTGCCTCCGTGGGAGCTGCAGGACTGGTGACGGAGGACAACCATTGGGCAGGACTGGCTCCTCCCTCAGAGCCGTGGCTCTCAGCAGAACCGTCTCATTGCTGAGGATGCACCTGTCCAGGAAGAGCCTTGCAAAGGAGTAGGAGTCCAGCTCATTGCAGTAAGGGAATGGCTGAGGGATGTTTCCCAGGAGCAACTTTGCTGGAGGTGCCAGTTCCAGTCCATGGCTCGCAGGATGCTGCAGCACTGCCATAGGAGGAGGGGTTTTGCATGGTGCTAGAGAAGATCCTCGAGCAGCAAAGGCAGGTGTTTGCAGCTCCAGGGAATACCCTGACGTCAGCAGTGGAGTAGCAGGATGAGGAAGATGTCCACGCTTGGGCTACTTGTGGCAAGAGCCTCCATCCCTGCCCTTGCCTGGGTGAGAGTTGCCGGAGCGCAGATGGAGGAAGGCCTTTGGACAGGTGCAAGGTAAGAATGATGGATGGTCGGCATTCGTGGTGTAAACAGAAACATTTCTTGCAATCATCCCTTCTGTTAGAATAGTTTCACTTTCCGGTTTGAATAGCGTGAGCCTGGAAAGCCAATAGTCTAAATGTTCAGATGTCTGGTACCCAGTAGTAGACATGAACTCAAGTCTCTCATAGAAACATGAGGTTTTTTCCTTAAGCCAAGTGCTGGGAAGGGAATTTCTTCTGCAAAACTACTGTGCTTCTGCTGCTTGTTCCATTTTAGAAAGTTTCCTCCCTTGGCCCTGCCTTGTTTGAATAGTTTTTTCTCTTCTAACTAGAAGCTCCAGGTTTTCTTCTTACAAGTTGTCTTTGTTTTCTTTGTCCACAGACAGGAGTCCCTGCTCTCCCAGAGCCATGTCGATCATCAGAACCTGCTTGTGGCTGAGAATGCAGATGGCCACGAAAGGCCTAGAAGTAAAAACTGGAGCAATGTCGTGTCCAAGAAGATTTTCCCAGAGAAAAGCATCCTAGGAGCGGCAAGTGTCATGTAGCTGCCAGTTTCCAGTATATGACTCTCAGGATGCTGTGGCGCTGCCAAAGGCGAAGAGGATCAGAGAGCTGCCAGACACGATCCTCCAGCAGGAAAGGCAGATGTTGGGAGCTCCAGGGAATTCCCTGACGTCAGCAGTGGAGGAGCAGGATGAGGAAGATGTCCACGCTTGGGCTACTTGTGGCAAGAGTGTCCAAGGCTCCCAGTGCCTCCGTGAGAGCTGCAGGAGTGGAGTCAGAGGAAGGCCTTTGGACAGGACTGGCTCCTCCCTCAGAGCCATGGCTCTCAGCAGAACCGTCTCATTGCTGAGGATGCACCTGTCCAGGAAGAGCCTTGCAAAGGAGTAGGAGTCCAGCTCATTGCAGTAAGGGAATGGCTGAATGATGTTTCCCAGGAGCAACTATGCTGAAGGTGCCAGTTCCAGTCCATGGCTCGCAGGATGCTGCAGTACTGCCATAGGAGAAGGGGTTTGGCATGGTGCTAGAGAAGGTCCTCGAGCAGCAAAGGCAGGTGTTTGCAGCTCCAGGGAATACCCTGACGTCAGCAGTAGAGTAGCAGGATGAGGAAGATGTCCATGCTTGGGCTACTTGTGGCAAGAGCCTCTATCTCTGCCCTTGCCTGGGTGAGAGTTGCCGGAGCGCAGACGGAGGAAGGCCTTTGGACAGGTTCAAGGTAAGAATGATGCATGGTCGGCAGTCGTGGTGTAAACAGAAACATTTCTTGCAATCATCCTTACTGTTAGAGTAGTTTCACTTTCAGGTTTGAATAGCGTGAGCCTGGAAAGCCAATAGTCTAAATGTTCAGATGTCTGCTACCCTATAGTAGACATGAACTCAAGTCTCTCATAGAAACATGAGGTTTTTTCCTTAAGCCAAGTGCTGGGAGGGGAATTTCTTCTGCAAAAGTACTGTGCTTCTGCTGCTTGTTCCATTTTAGAAAGTTTCCTCCCTTGGCCCTGCCTTGATTGAATAGTCCTTTCTCTTCTAACTAGAAGCTCCAGGTTTTAATCTTACAAGTTGTCTTTGTTTTCTTTGTCCACAGACAGGAGTCCCTGCTCTCCCAGAGCCCTGTTGATCATCAGAACCTGCTTGTGGCTGAGAATGCAGATGGCCACGAAAGGCCTAGAAGTAAAAACTGGAGCAAGGTTGTATGCAAGAAGATTTTCCCAGAGAAAAGCATCCTAGGAGCAGCAAGTGTCCTGGAGCTGCCAGTTGCCAGTATATCACTCCTAGGATGCTGTGGCGCTGCCAAATTTGAAGAGGCTCAGAGAGCTGCCAGACATGATCCTCCAGCTGGAAAGGCAGATGTTGGGAGCTCCAGGGAATTCCCTGACGTCAGCAGTGGAGGAGCAGGATGAGGAAGATGTCCACGCTTGGGCTACTTGTGGCAAGAGTGTCCGAGGCTCCCAGTGCCTCCGTGAGAGCGGCAGGACTGGAGACGGAGGAAGGCCTTTGGACAGGTGCAAGGTAAGAATGATGCATGGTCCCCAGTTGTGGTGAGTACAGAAACATTTCTTCCAAGCATCTCTAGCTTTTGAAATAGTTTGACATTCCGGTTTGAATTGCGTGAGCCTGGAAAGCCAGTAGTCTAAATGTTCAGATGTCTGCTATCCAATAGTAGACATGAACTCAAGTCTCTCATAGAAACATCAGACTTTTTCCTTAAGCCAAGTGCTGGGAGGGGAATTTCTTCTGCAAAACTACTGTGCTTCTGCTGCTTGTTCCATTTTAGAAAGTTTCCTGCTTTGGCCCTGCCTTGATTGAATAGTCCTTTCTCTTCTATCTAGAAGCTCCAGGTTTTCTTCTTACAAGTTGTCTTTGTTTTCTTTGTCCACAGACAGGAGTCCCTGCTCTCCCAGAGCCATGTCGATCATCAGAAGCTGCTTGTGGCCGCGGATGCACATGGCCACGAAAGACCTAGAAGTAAAATCTGGAGCAAGGTCGTATGCAAGAAGATTTTCCCAGAGAAAAGCATCCTAGGAGCAGCAAGTGTCCTGGAGGTGCCAGTTGCCAGTATATGACTCCTAGGATGCTGTGGCGCAGCCAAAGATGAAGAGGCTCAGAGAGCTGCCAGACATGATCCTCGAGCAGCAAAGGCAGGTGTTTGCAGCTCCAGGGAATTCCCTGACGTCAGCAGTGGAGGAGCAGGATGAGGAAGATGTCCACGCTTGGGCTACTTGTGGCAAGCGTGTCCAAGGCTCCCAGTGCCTCCGTGGGAGCTGCAGGAGTGGAGACGGAGGAAGGCCTTTTGGCAGGACTGGCTGCTCCCTCAGAGCCGCGGCTCTCAGCAGAACCGTCTCGTTGCTGAGGATGCACCTGTCCAGGAAGAGCATTGCAGAGGAGTAGGAGTCCAGCTCATTGCAGTAAGGGAATGGCTGAGGGATGTTTCCCAGGAGCAACTTTGCTGCAGGTGCCAGTTCCAGTCCGTGAGTCGCAGGATGCTGCAGCGCTGCCATAGGAGAAGGCATTTGGCATGGTGCTAGAGAAGATCCTTGAGCAGCAAAGGCAAGTGTTTGCAGCTCCAGGGAATTCCTAGATGTCAGCAGTGGAAGATCAGGATGAGGAGGATGTCCGCGCTTGGGCTACTTGTGGCAAGAGCCTCCATCCCTGCCCGAGCTTGGGTGAGAGTTGCCAGAGCGCAGATGGAGGAAGGCCTTTAAACAGGTGCAAGGTAAGAATGATGGATGGTCGGCATTCGTGGTGTAAACAGAAACATTTCTTGCAATCATCCCTTCTGTTAGAATAGTTTCACTTTCCGGTTTGAATAGCGTGAGCCTGGAGCGCCAATACTCTAAATGTTCAGACGTCTGCTCCCCAATAGTAGACATGAACTCAAGTCTCTCATAGCAACATCAGGCTTTTTCCTTAAGCCAAGTGCTGGGAGGGGAATTTCTTCTGCAAAACTGCTCTGCTTCTTCTGCTTGTTCCATTTTAGAAAGTTTCCTCCCTTGGCCCTGCCTTGATTGAATAGTCCTTTCTCTTCTAACTAGAAGCTCCAGGTTCCCTTCTTACAAGTTGTCTTTGTTTTCTTTGTCCACAGACAGGAGTCCCTGCTCCCCCAGAGCCATGTCGATCATCAGAAGCTGCTTGTGGCTGCGGATGCAGATGCCTACGAAAGGCCTAGGAGTAAAAACTGCAGCAATGTCGTGTGCAAGAAGATTTTCCCAGGGAAAAGCATCCTAGGAGCAGCAAGTGTCCTGGAGGTGCCAGTTGCCAGTATATGACTCCTAGGATGCTGTGGTGCAGCCAAAGGCGAAGAGGGTCAGAGAGCTGAAAGACACAATCCTCGAGGAGGAAAGGCAGATGTTGGGAGCTCCAGGGAATTCCCTGACGTCAGCAGTGGAGGAGCAGGATGAGGAAGATGTCCACGCTTGGGCTACTTGTGGCAAGAGTGTCCAAGGCTCCCAGTGCCTCTGTGGGAGCTGCAGGACTGGTGACGGAGGACAACCATTGGGCAGGACTGGCTGCTCCCTCAGAGCCATGGCTCTCAGCAGAACCGTCTCATTGCTGAGGATGCACCTGTCCAGGAAGAGCATTGCAGAGGAGTAGGAGTCCAGCTCATTGCAGTAAGGGAATGGCTGAGGGATGTTTCCCAGGAGCAACTTTGCTGGAGGTGCCAGTTCCAGTCCATGGCTCGCAGGATGCTGCAGCTCTGCCATAGGAGAAGGGGTTTTGCATGGTGCTAGAGAAGATCCTCGAGCAGCAAAGGCAGGTGTTTGCAGCTCCAGGGAATACCCTGACGTCAGCAGTGGAGTAGCAGGATGAGGAAGATGTCCACGCTTGGGCTACTTGTGGCAAGAGCCTCCATCCCTGCCCTTGCCTGGGTGAGAGTTGCCGGAGCGCAGATGGAGGAAGGCCTTTGGACAGGTGCAAGGTAAGAATGATGCATGGTCGGCAGTCGTGGTGTAAACAGAAACATTTCTTGCAATCATCCTTACTGTTAGAGTAGTTTCACTTTCCGGTTTGAATAGCGTGAGCCTGGAAAGCCAATAGTCTAAATGTTCAGATGTCTGGTACCCAGTAGTAGACATGAACTCAAGTCTCTCATAGAAACATGAGGTTTTTTCCTTAAGCCAAGTGCTGGGAGGGGAATTTCTTCTGCAAAACTACTGTGCTTCTGCTGCTTGTTCCATTTTAGAAAGTTTCCTCCCTTGGCCCTTCCTTGATTGAATAGTCCTTTGTCTTCTATCTAGAAGCTCCAGGTTTTCTTCTTACAAGTTGTCTTTGTTTTCTTTGTCCACAGACAGGAGTCCCTGCTCTCCCAGAGCCATGTCGATCTTCAGAACCTGCTTGTGGCTGCGGATGCAGATGGCCACGAAAGGCCTAGAAGTAAAAACTGGAGCAATGTCGTGTCCAAGAAGATTTTCCCAGAGAAAAGCATCCTAGGAGCAGCAAGTGTCCTGTAGCTGCCAGTTTCCAGTATATGACTCTCAGGATGCTGTGGCGCTGCCAAAGGCGAAGAGGCTCAGCGAGCTGCCAGACACGATCCTCGAGCAGGAAAGGCAGATTTTAGGAGCTCCAGGGAATTCCCTGATGTCAGCAGTGGAGGAGCAGGATGAGGAAGATCTCGACGCTTGGCCTACTTGTGGCAAGAGTGTCCAAGGCTCCCAGTGCCTCCGTGGGAGCTGCAGGAGTGGAGTCAGAGGAAGGCCTTTGGACAGGACTGGCTGCTCCCTCAGAGCCATGGCTCTCAGCAGAACCGTCTCATTGCTGAGGATGCACCTGTCCAGGAAGAGCCTTGCAAAGGAGTAGGAGTCCAGCTCATTGCAGTATGGGAATGGCTGAATGATGTTTCCCAGGAGCAACTATGCTGAAGGTGCCAGTTCCAGTCCATGGCTCGCAGGATGCTGCAGCACTGCCATAGGAGAAGGGGTTTGGCATGGTGCTAGAGAAGGTCCTCGAGCCGCAAAGGCAGGTGTTTGCAGCTCCAGGGAATACCCTGACGTCAGCAGTGGAGTTGCAGGATGAGGAAGATGTCCACGCTTGGGCTACTTGTGGCAAGAGCCTCCATCCTTGCCCTTGCCTGGGTGAGAGTTGCCGGAGCTCAGACGGAGGAAGGCCTTTGGACAGGTGCAAGGTAAGAATGATGCATGGTCGGCAGTCGTGGTGTAAACAGAAACATTTCTTGCGATCATCCCTACTGTTAGAGTAGTTTCACTTTCCGGTTTGAATAGCGTGAGCATGGAAAGCCAATAGTCTAAATGTTCAGATGTCTGGTACCCAGTAGTAGACATGAACTCAAGTCTCTCATAGAAACATCAGGCTTTTTCCTTAAGCCAAGTGCTGGGAGGGGAATTTCTTCTGCAAAACTACTGTGCTTCTGCTGCTTGTTCCATTTTAGAAAGTTTCCTGCTTTGGCCCTGCCTTGATTGAATAGTCCTTTGTCTTCTAACTAGAAGCTCCAGGTTTTCTTCTTAAAAGTTGTCTTTGTTTTCTTTGTCCACAGACAGGGGTTCCTGTTTTCCCAGAGCCATGTCGATCATCAGAAGCTGCTTGTGCCTGCGGATGCACATGGCCACGAAAGGCCTAGAAGTAAAAACTGGAGCAATGTCGTGTCCAAGAAGATTTTCCCAGAGAAAAGCATCCTAGGAGCAGCAAGTGTCCTGGAGGTGCCAGTTGCCAGTATATGACTCCTAGGATGCTGTTGTGCTTCCAAAGTGTAAGAGGCTCAGAGAGCTGCCAGACACGATCCTCGAGCAGGAAAGGCAGATGTTGGGAGCTCCAGGGAATTCCCTGATGTCAGCAGTGGAGGAGCAGGATGAGGAAGATGTCCACGCTTGGGCTACTTGTGGCAAGAGTGTCCAAGGCTCCCAGTGCCTCCGTGGGAGCTGCAGGACTGGTGACGGAGGAAGGCCTTTGGGCAGGACTGGCTGCTCCCTCAGAGCCGTGGCTCTCAGCAGAACCGTCTCATTGCTGAGGATGCACCTATCCAGGAAGAGCCTTGCAAAGGTGTAGGAGTCCAGCTCATTGCAGTAAGGGAATGGCTGAAGGATGTTTCCCAGGAGCAACTATGCTGAAGGTGCCAGTTCCAGTCCATGGCTCGCAGGATGCTGCAGCACTGCCATAGGAGAAGGGGTTTGGCATGGTGCTAGAGAAGATCCTCGAGCAGCAAAGGCAAGTGTTTGCAGCTCCAGGGAATTCCTAGATGTCAGCAGTGGAAGATCAGGATGAGGAATATCTCCAGGCTTGGGCTACTTGTGGCAAGAGCCTCCATCCCTGCCCGAGCTTGGGTGAGAGTTGCCAGAGCGCAGACGGAGGAAGGCCTTTGGACAGGTGCAAGGTAAGAATGATGCATGGTCGGCAGTCGTGGTGCGAGCAGAAACATTTCTTGCAATCGCCTCTAGCTTTTAGAGTAGTTTCACTTTCCGGTTTGAATAGTGTGAGCCTGGAAAGCCAATAGTCTAAATGTTCAGATGTCTGGTACCCAATAGTAGACATGAACTCAAGTCTCTCATAGAAACATCAGGCTTTTTCCTTAAGCCAAGTGCTGGGAGGGGAATTTCTTCTGCAAAACTGCTCTGCTTCTGCTGCTTGTTCCATTTTAGAAAGTTTCCTGCTTTGGCCCTGCCTTGATTGAATAGTCCTTTGTCTTCTAACTAGAAGCTCCAGGTTTTCTTCTTACAAGTTGTCTTTGTTTTCTTTGTCCACAGACAGGAGTCCCTGCTCTCCCAGAGCCCTGTTGATCATCAGAACCTGCTTGTGGCTGAGGATGCAGATGGCCACGAAAGGCCTAGAAGTAAAATCGGCAGCAATGTCGTGTGCAAGAAGATTTTCCCAGAGAAAAGCATCCTAGGAGCAGCAAGTGTCCTGGAGGTGCCAGTTGCCAGTATATGACTCCTAGGATGCTGTGGCGCTGCCAAAGGTGAAGAGGCTCAGAGAGCTGCCAGACATGATCCTCCAGCAGGAAAGGCAGATGTTGGGAGCTCCAGGGAATTCCCTGATGTCAGCAGTGGAGGAGCAGGATGAGGAAGATGTCCACGCTTGGGCTACTTGTGGCAAGAGTGTCCAAGGCTCCCAGTGCCTCCGTGAGAGCTGCAGGACTGGAGACGGAGGAAGGCCTTTGGACAGGTGCAAGGTAAGAATGATGCATGGTCGGCAGTCGTGGTGTAAACAGAAACATTTCTTGCAATCATCCCTACTGTTAGAGTAGTTTCACTTTCCGGTTTGAATAGCGTGAGCCTGGAAAGCCAATAGTCTAAATGTTCAGATGTCTGGTACCCAATAGTAGACATGAACTCAAGTCTCTCATAGAAACATCAGGCTTTTTCCTTAAGCCAAGTGCTGGGAGGGGAATTTCTTCTGCAAAACTACTGTGCTTCTGCTGCTTGTTCCATTTTAGAAAGTTTCCTCCCTTGGCCCTGCCTTGATTGAATAGTCCTTTGTCTTCTATCTAGAAGCTCCAGGTTTTCTTCTTACAAGTTGTCTTTGTTTTCTTTGTCCACAGACAGGAGTCCCTGCTCTCCCAGAGCCATGTCGATCATCAGAAGCTGCTTGTGGCTGCGGATGCAGATGGCCACGAAAGGCCTAGAAGTAAAAACTGGAGCAAGGTTGTGTCCAAGAAGATTTTCCCAGAGAAAAGCATCCTAGGAGCAGCAAGTGTCCTGTAGCTGCCAGTTTCCAGTATATGACTCTCAGGATGCTGTGGCGCTGCCAAAGGCGAAGAGGCTCAGAGAGCTGCCAGACACGATCCTCGAGCAGGAAAGGCAGATTTTAGGAGCTCCAGGGAATTCCCTGATGTCAGCAGTGGAGGAGCAGGATGAGGAAGATCTCGACGCTTGGGCTACTTGTGGCAAGAGTGTCCAAGGCTCCCAGTGCCTCCGTGGGAGCTGCAGGAGTGGAGTCAGAGGAAGGCCTTTGGACAGGACTGGCTGCTCCCTCAGAGCCATGGCTCTCAGCAGAACCGTCTCATTGCTGAGGATGCACCTGTCCAGGAAGAGCCTTGCAGAGGAGTAGGAGTCCAGCTCATTGCAGTAAGGGAATGGCTGAATGATGTTTCCCAGGAGCAACTATGCTGAAGGTGCCAGTTCCAGTCCATGGCTCGCAGGATGCTGCAATACTGCCATAGGAGAAGGGGTTTGGCATGGTGCTAGAGAAGGTCCTCGAGCAGCAAAGGCAGGTGTTTGCAGCTCCAGGGAATACCCTGACGTCAGCAGTAGAGTAGCAGGATGAGGAAGATGTCCATGCTTGGGCTACTTGTGGCAAGAGCCTCTATCTCTGCCCTTGCCTGGGTGAGAGTTGCCGGAGCGCAGACGGAGGAAGGCCTTTGGACAGGTGCAAGGTAAGAATGATGCATGGTCGGCAGTCGTGGTGTAAACAGAAACATTTCTTGCAATCATCCTTACTGTTAGAGTAGTTTCACTTTCAGGTTTGAATAGCGTGAGCCTGGAAAGCCAATAGTCTAAATGTTCAGATGTCTGCTACCCTATAGTAGACATGAACTCAAGTCTCTCATAGAAACATGAGGTTTTTTCCTTAAGCCAAGTGCTGGGAGGGGAATTTCTTCTGCAAAAGTACTGTGCTTCTGCTGCTTGTTCCATTTTAGAAAGTTTCCTCCCTTGGCCCTGCCTTGATTGAATAGTCCTTTCTCTTCTAACTAGAAGCTCCAGGTTTTAATCTTACAAGTTGTCTTTGTTTTCTTTGTCCACAGACAGGAGTCCCTGCTCTCCCAGAGCCCTGTTGATCATCAGAACCTGCTTGTGGCTGAGAATGCAGATGGCCACGAAAGGCCTAGAAGTAAAAACTGGAGCAAGGTTGTATGCAAGAAGATTTTCCCAGAGAAAAGCATCCTAGGAGCAGCAAGTGTCCTGGAGCTGCCAGTTGCCAGTATATCACTCCTAGGATGCTGTGGCGCTGCCAAATTTGAAGAGGCTCAGAGAGCTGCCAGACATGATCCTCCAGCTGGAAAGGCAGATGTTGGGAGCTCCAGGGAATTCCCTGACGTCAGCAGTGGAGGAGCAGGATGAGGAAGATGTCCACGCTTGGGCTACTTGTGGCAAGAGTGTCCGAGGCTCCCAGTGCCTCCGTGAGAGCGGCAGGACTGGAGACGGAGGAAGGCCTTTGGACAGGTGCAAGGTAAGAATGATGCATGGTCCCCAGTTGTGGTGAGTACAGAAACATTTCTTCCAAGCATCTCTAGCTTTTGAAATAGTTTGACATTCCGGTTTGAATTGCGTGAGCCTGGAAAGCCAGTAGTCTAAATGTTCAGATGTCTGCTATCCAATAGTAGACATGAACTCAAGTCTCTCATAGAAACATCAGACTTTTTCCTTAAGCCAAGTGCTGGGAGGGGAATTTCTTCTGCAAAACTACTGTGCTTCTGCTGCTTGTTCCATTTTAGAAAGTTTCCTGCTTTGGCCCTGCCTTGATTGAATAGTCCTTTCTCTTCTATCTAGAAGCTCCAGGTTTTCTTCTTACAAGTTGTCTTTGTTTTCTTTGTCCACAGACAGGAGTCCCTGCTCTCCCAGAGCCATGTCGATCATCAGAAGCTGCTCGTGGCCGCGGATGCACATGGCCACGAAAGACCTAGAAGTAAAATCTGGAGCAAGGTCGTATGCAAGAAGATTTTCCCAGAGAAAAGCATCCTAGGAGCAGCAAGTGTCCTGGAGGTGCCAGTTGCCAGTATATGACTCCTAGGATGCTGTGGCGCAGCCAAAGATGAAGAGGCTCAGAGAGCTGCCAGACATGATCCTCGAGCAGCAAAGGCAGGTGTTTGCAGCTCCAGGGAATTCCCTGACGTCAGCAGTGGAGGAGCAGGATGAGGAAGATGTCCACGCTTGGCTACTTGTGGCAAGCGTGTCCAAGGCTCCCAGTGCCTCCGTGGGAGCTGCAGGAGTGGAGACGGAGGAAGGCCTTTTGGCAGGACTGGCTGCTCCCTCAGAGCCGCGGCTCTCAGCAGAACCGTCTCGTTGCTGAGGATGCACCTGTCCAGGAAGAGCATTGCAGAGGAGTAGGAGTCCAGCTCATTGCAGTAAGGGAATGGCTGAGGGATGTTTCCCAGGAGCAACTTTGCTGCAGGTGCCAGTTCCAGTCCGTGAGTCGCAGGATGCTGCAGCGCTGCCATAGGAGAAGGGGTTTTGCATGGTGCTAGAGAAGGTCCTCGAGCAGCAAAGGCAGGTTTTTGCAGCTCCAGGGAATACCCTGACGTCAGCAGTGGAGTAGCAGGATGAGGAAGATGTCCATGCTTGGGCTACTTGTGGCAAGAGCCTCCATCCCTGCCCTTGCCTGGGTGAGAGTTGCCGGAGCGCAGATGGAGGAAGGCCTTTGGACAGGTGCAAGGTAAGAATGATGGATGGTCGGCAGTCGTGGTGTAAACAGAAACATTTCTTGCGATCATCCCTACTGTTAGAGTAGTTTCACTTTCCGGTTTGAATAGCGTGAGCCTGGAAAGCCAATAGTCTAAATGTTCAGATGTCTGGTACCCAGTAGTAGACATGAACTCAAGTCTCTCATAGGAACATGAGGTTTTTTCCTTAAGCCAAGTGCTGGGAGGGGAATTTCTTCTGCAAAACTACTGTGCTTCTGCTGCTTGTTCCATTTTAGAAAGTTTCCTCCCTTGGCTCTGCCTTGATTGAATAGTCCTTTCTCTTCTAACTAGAAGCTCCAGGTTTTAATCTTACAAGTTGTCTTTGTTTTCTTTGTCCACAGACAGGAGTCCCTGCTCTCCCAGAGCCATGTCGATCATCAGAAGCTGCTTGTGGCTGCGGATGCAGATGGCCACAAAAGGCCTAGAAGTAAAATCTGCAGCAAGGTTGTGTGCAAGAAGATTTTCCCAGAGAAAAGCATCCTAGGAGCAGCAAGTGTCCTGGAGCTGCCAGTTGCCAGTATATGACTCCTAGGATGTTGTTGCGCTTCCAAAGTGTAAGAGGCTCAGAGAGCTGCCAGACACGATCCTCGAGCAGGAAAGGAAGATGTTGGGAGCTCCAGGGAATTCCCTGATGTCAGCAGTGGAGGAGCAGGATGAGGAAGATGTCCACGCTTGGGCTACTTGTGGCAAGAGTGTCCAAGGCTCCCAGTGCCTCCGTGGGAGCTGCAGGACTGGTGACGGAGGAAGGCCTTTGGGCAGGACTGGCTCCTCCCTCAGAGCCATGGCTCTCAGCAGAACCGTCTCATTGCTGAGGATGCACCTGTCCAGGAAGAGCCTTGCAAAGGAGTAGGAGTCCAGCTCATTGCAGTAAGGGAATGGCTGAATGATGTTTCCCAGGAGCAACTATGCTGAAGGTGCCAGTTCCAGTCCATGGCTCGCAGGATGCTGCAGCACTGCCATAGGAGAAGGGGTTTGGCATGGTGCTAGAGAAGGTCCTCGAGCCGCAAAGGCAGGTGTTTGCAGCTCCAGGGAATACCCTGACGTCAGCAGTGGAGTAGCAGGATGAGGAAGATGTCCATGCTTGGGCTACTTGTGGCAAGAGCCTCTATCCCTGCCCTTGCCTGGGTGAGAGTTGCCGGAGCGCAGACGGAGGAAGGCCTTTGGACAGGTGCAAGGTAAGAATGATGCATGGTCGGCAGTCGTGGTGTAAACAGAAACATTTCTTGCAATCATCCTTACTGTTAGAGTAGTTTCACTTTCCAGTTTGAATAGCGTGAGCCTGGAAAGCCAATAGTCTAAATGTTCAGATGTCTGGTACCCAATAGTAGACATGAACTCATGTCTCTCACAGAAACATCAGGCGTTTTCCTTAAGCCAAGTGCTGGGAGGGGAATTTCTTCTGCAATACTGCTGTGCTTCTGCTGCTTGTTCCATTTTAGAAAGTTTCCTCCCTTGGCTCTGCCTTGATTGAATAGTCCTTTCTCTTCTAACTAGAAGCTCCAGGTTTTAATCTTACAAGTTGTCTTTGTTTTCTTTGTCCACAGACAGGAGTCCCTGCTCTCCCAGAGCCATGTCGATCATCAGAAGCTGCTTGTGGCTGCGGATGCAGATGGCCACAAAAGGCCTAGAAGTAAAATCTGCAGCAAGGTTGTGTGCAAGAAGATTTTCCCAGAGAAAAGCATCCTAGGAGCAGCAAGTGTCCTGGAGCTGCCAGTTGCCAGTATATGACTCCTAGGATGTTGTTGCGCTTCCAAAGTGTAAGAGGCTCAGAGAGCTGCCAGACACGATCCTCGAGCAGGAAAGGAAGATGTTGGGAGCTCCAGGGAATTCCCTGATGTCAGCAGTGGAGGAGCAGGATGAGGAAGATGTCCACGCTTGGGCTACTTGTGGCAAGAGTGTCCAAGGCTCCCAGTGCCTCCGTGGGAGCTGCAGGACTGGTGACGGAGGAAGGCCTTTGGGCAGGACTGGCTCCTCCCTCAGAGCCATGGCTCTCAGCAGAACCGTCTCATTGCTGAGGATGCACCTGTCCAGGAAGAGCCTTGCAAAGGAGTAGGAGTCCAGCTCATTGCAGTAAGGGAATGGCTGAATGATGTTTCCCAGGAGCAACTATGCTGAAGGTGCCAGTTCCAGTCCATGGCTCGCAGGATGCTGCAGCACTGCCATAGGAGAAGGGGTTTGGCATGGTGCTAGAGAAGGTCCTCGAGCCGCAAAGGCAGGTGTTTGCAGCTCCAGGGAATACCCTGACGTCAGCAGTGGAGTAGCAGGATGAGGAAGATGTCCACGCTTGGGCTACTTGTGGCAAGAGCCTCCATCCCTGCCCTTGCCTGGGTGAGAGTTGCCGGAGCGCAGATGGAGGAAGGCCTTTGGACAGGTGCAAGGTAAGAATGATGGATGGTCGGCAGTCGTGGTGTAAACAGAAACATTTCTTGCGATCATCCCTACTGTTAGAGTAGTTTCACTTTCCGGTTTGAATAGCGTGAGCCTGGAAAGCCAATAGTCTAAATGTTCAGATGTCTGGTACCCAGTAGTAGACATGAACTCAAGTCTCTCATAGGAACATGAGGTTTTTTCCTTAAGCCAAGTGCTGGGAGGGGAATTTCTTCTGCAAAACTACTGTGCTTCTGCTGCTTGTTCCATTTTAGAAAGTTTCCTCCCTTGGCTCTGCCTTGATTGAATAGTCCTTTCTCTTCTAACTAGAAGCTCCAGGTTTTAATCTTACAAGTTGTCTTTGTTTTCTTTGTCCACAGACAGGAGTCCCTGCTCTCCCAGAGCCATGTCGATCATCAGAAGCTGCTTGTGGCTGCGGATGCAGATGGCCACAAAAGGCCTAGAAGTAAAATCTGCAGCAAGGTTGTGTGCAAGAAGATTTTCCCAGAGAAAAGCATCCTAGGAGCAGCAAGTGTCCTGGAGCTGCCAGTTGCCAGTATATGACTCCTAGGATGTTGTTGCGCTTCCAAAGTGTAAGAGGCTCAGAGAGCTGCCAGACACGATCCTCGAGCAGGAAAGGAAGATGTTGGGAGCTCCAGGGAATTCCCTGATGTCAGCAGTGGAGGAGCAGGATGAGGAAGATGTCCACGCTTGGGCTACTTGTGGCAAGAGTGTCCAAGGCTCCCAGTGCCTCCGTGGGAGCTGCAGGACTGGTGACGGAGGAAGGCCTTTGGGCAGGACTGGCTCCTCCCTCAGAGCCATGGCTCTCAGCAGAACCGTCTCATTGCTGAGGATGCACCTGTCCAGGAAGAGCCTTGCAAAGGAGTAGGAGTCCAGCTCATTGCAGTAAGGGAATGGCTGAATGATGTTTCCCAGGAGCAACTATGCTGAAGGTGCCAGTTCCAGTCCATGGCTCGCAGGATGCTGCAGCACTGCCATAGGAGAAGGGGTTTGGCATGGTGCTAGAGAAGGTCCTCGAGCAGCAAAGGCAGGTGTTTGCAGCTCCAGGGAATACCCTGACGTCAGCAGTGGAGTAGCAGGATGAGGAAGATGTCCATGCTTGGGCTACTTGTGGCAAGAGCCTCTATCCCTGCCCTTGCCTGGGTGAGAGTTGCCGGAGCGCAGACGGAGGAAGGCCTTTGGACAGGTGCAAGGTAAGAATGATGCATGGTCGGCAGTCGTGGTGTAAACAGAAACATTTCTTGCAATCATCCTTACTGTTAGAGTAGTTTCACTTTCCGGTTTGAATAGCGTGAGCCTGGAAAGCCAATAGTCTAAATGTTCAGATGTCTGGTACCCAATAGTAGACATGAACTCATGTCTCTCACAGAAACATCAGGCGTTTTCCTTAAGCCAAGTGCTGGGAGGGGAATTTCTTCTGCAATACTGCTGTGCTTCTGCTGCTTGTTCCATTTTAGAAAGTTTCCTGCTTTGGCTCTGCCTTGATTGAATAGTCCTTTCTCTTCTAACTAGAAGCTCCAGGTTTTCTTCTTACACGTTGTCTTTGTTTTCTTTGTCCACAGACAGGAGTCCCTGCTCTCCCAGAGCCATGTCGATCATCAGAAGCTGCTTGTGGCCGTGGATGCAGATGGCCACGAAAGGCCTAGAAGTAAAATCTGCAGCAAGGTCGTGTGCAAGAAGATTTTCCCAGAGAAAAGCATCCTAGGAGCAGCAAGTGTCCTGGAGCTGCCAGTTGCCAGTATATGACTCCTAGGATGCTGTTGCGCTTCCAAAATGTAAGAGGCTCAGAGAGCTGCCAGACACGATCCTCGAGCAGGAAAGGCAGATGTTGGGAGCTCCAGGGAATTCCCTGATGTCAGCAGTGGCGGAGCAGGATGAGGAAGATGTCCACGCTTGGGCTACTTGTGGCAAGCGTGTCCAAGGCTCCCAGTGCCTCCGTGGGAGCTGCAGGAGTGGAGACGGAGGAAGGCCTTTGGGCAGGACTGGCTGCTCCCTCAGAGCCGCGGCTCTCAGCAGAACCGTCTCATTGCTGAGGATGCCCCTATCCAGGAAGAGCCTTGCAAAGGAGTAGGAGTCCAGCTCATTGCAGTAAGGGAATGGCTGAAGGATGTTTCCCAGGAGCAACTATGCTGAAGGTGCCAGTTCCAGTCCATGGCTCGCAGGATGCTGCAGCACTGCCACAGGAGAAGGCATTTGGCATGGTGCTAGAGAAGATCCTCGAGCAGCAAAGGCAGGTGTTTGCAGCTCCAGGGAATTCCTAGATGTCAGCAGTGGAAGATCAGGATGAGGAATATCTCCAGGCTTGGGCTACTTGTGGCAAGAGCCTCCATCCCTGCCCGAGGTTGGGTGAGAGTTGCCAGAGCGCAGACGGAGGAAGGCCTTTGGACAGGTGCAAGGTAAGAATGATGCATGGTCGGCAGTCGTGGTGCGAGCAGAAACATTTCTTGCAATCGCCTCTAGCTTTTAGAGTAGTTTCACTTTCCGGTTTGAATAGTGTGAGCCTGGAAAGCCAATAGTCTAAATGTTCAGATGTCTGCTACCCTATAGTAGACATGAACTCAAGTCTCTCATAGAAACATGAGGTTTTTTCCTTAAGCCAAGTGCTGGGAGGGGAATTTCTTCTGCAAATCTACTGTGCTTCTGCTGCTTGTTCCATTTTAGAAAGTTTCCTCCCTTGGCCCTGCCTTGATTGAATAGTCCTTTCTCTTCTAACTAGAAGCTCCAGGTTTTAATCTTACAAGTTGTCTTTGTTTTCTTTGTCCACAGACAGGAGTCCCTGCTCTCCCAGAGCCCTGTTGATCATCAGAACCTGCTTGTGGCTGAGAATGCAGATGGCCACGAAAGGCCTAGAAGTAAAAACTGGAGCAAGGTTGTATGCAAGAAGATTTTCCCAGAGAAAAGCATCCTAGGAGCAGCAAGTGTCCTGTAGCTGCCAGTTGCCAGTATATGACTCCTAGGATGCTGTGGCGCTGCCAAAGTTGAAGAGGCTCAGAGAGCTGCCAGACATGATCCTCCAGCTGGAAAGGCAGATGTTGGGAGCTCCAGGGAATTCCCTGACGTCAGCAGTGGAGGAGCAGGATGAGGAAGATGTCCACGCTTGGGCTACTTGTGGCAAGAGTGTCCGAGGCTCCCAGTGCCTCCGTGAGAGCGGCAGGACTGGAGACGGAGGAAGGCCTTTGGACAGGTGCAAGGTAAGAATGATGCATGGTCCCCAGTTGTGGTGAGTACAGAAACATTTCTTCCAAGCATCTCTAGCTTTTGAAATAGTTTGACATTCCGGTTTGAATTGCGTGAGCCTGGAAAGCCAATAGTCTAAATGTTCAGATGTCTGGTACCCAATAGTAGACATGAACTCAAGTCTCTCATAGAAACATCAGGCTTTTTCCTTAAGCCAAGTGCTGGGAGGGGAATTTCTTCTGCAAAACTACTGTGCTTCTGCTGCTTGTTCCATTTTAGAAAGTTTCCTCCCTTGGCCCTGCCTTGATTGAATAGTCCTTTGTCTTCTATCTAGAAGCTCCAGGTTTTCTTCTTACAAGTTGTCTTTGTTTTCTTTGTCCACAGACAGGAGTCCCTGCTCTCCCAGAGCCATGTCGATCATCAGAAGCTGCTTGTGGCTGCGGATGCAGATGGCCACGAAAGGCCTAGAAGTAAAAACTGGAGCAAGGTTGTGTCCAAGAAGATTTTCCCAGAGAAAAGCATCCTAGGAGCAGCAAGTGTCCTGTAGCTGCCAGTTTCCAGTATATGACTCTCAGGATGCTGTGGCGCTGCCAAAGGCGAAGAGGCTCAGAGAGCTGCCAGACACGATCCTCGAGCAGGAAAGGCAGATTTTAGGAGCTCCAGGGAATTCCCTGATGTCAGCAGTGGAGGAGCAGGATGAGGAAGATCTCGACGCTTGGGCTACTTGTGGCAAGAGTGTCCAAGGCTCCCAGTGCCTCCGTGGGAGCTGCAGGAGTGGAGTCAGAGGAAGGCCTTTGGACAGGACTGGCTGCTCCCTCAGAGCCATGGCTCTCAGCAGAACCGTCTCATTGCTGAGGATGCACCTGTCCAGGAAGAGCCTTGCAGAGGAGTAGGAGTCCAGCTCATTGCAGTAAGGGAATGGCTGAATGATGTTTCCCAGGAGCAACTATACTGAAGGTGCCAGTTCCAGTCCATGGCTCGCAGGATGCTGCAATACTGCCATAGGAGAAGGGGTTTGGCATGGTGCTAGAGAAGGTCCTCGAGCAGCAAAGGCAGGTGTTTGCAGCTCCAGGGAATACCCTGACGTCAGCAGTAGAGTAGCAGGATGAGGAAGATGTCCATGCTTGGGCTACTTGTGGCAAGAGCCTCTATCTCTGCCCTTGCCTGGGTGAGAGTTGCCGGAGCGCAGACGGAGGAAGGCCTTTGGACAGGTGCAAGGTAAGAATGATGCATGGTCGGCAGTCGTGGTGTAAACAGAAACATTTCTTGCAATCATCCTTATTGTTAGAGTAGTTTCACTTTCAGGTTTGAATAGCGTGAGCCTGGAAAGCCAATAGTCTAAATGTTCAGATGTCTGCTACCCTATAGTAGACATGAACTCAAGTCTCTCATAGAAACATGAGGTTTTTTCCTTAAGCCAAGTGCTGGGAGGGGAATTTCTTCTGCAAAAGTACTGTGCTTCTGCTGCTTGTTCCATTTTAGAAAGTTTCCTCCCTTGGCCCTGCCTTGATTGAATAGTCCTTTCTCTTCTAACTAGAAGCTCCAGGTTTTAATCTTACAAGTTGTCTTTGTTTTCTTTGTCCACAGACAGGAGTCCCTGCTCTCCCAGAGCCCTGTTGATCATCAGAACCTGCTTGTGGCTGAGAATGCAGATGGCCACGAAAGGCCTAGAAGTAAAAACTGGAGCAAGGTTGTATGCAAGAAGATTTTCCCAGAGAAAAGCATCCTAGGAGCAGCAAGTGTCCTGGAGGTGCCAGTTGCCAGTATATCACTCCTAGGATGCTGTGGCGCTGCCAAATTTGAAGAGGCTCAGAGAGCTGCCAGACATGATCCTCCAGCTGGAAAGGCAGATGTTGGGAGCTCCAGGGAATTCCCTGACGTCAGCAGTGGAGGAGCAGGATGAGGAAGATGTCCACGCTTGGGCTACTTGTGGCAAGAGTGTCCGAGGCTCCCAGTGCCTCCGTGAGAGCGGCAGGACTGGAGACGGAGGAAGGCCTTTGGACAGGTGCAAGGTAAGAATGATGCATGGTCCCCAGTTGTGGTGAGTACAGAAACATTTCTTCCAAGCATCTCTAGCTTTTGAAATAGTTTGACATTCCGGTTTGAATTGCGTGAGCCTGGAAAGCCAGTAGTCTAAATGTTCAGATGTCTGCTATCCAATAGTAGACATGAACTCAAGTCTCTCATAGAAACATCAGACTTTTTCCTTAAGCCAAGTGCTGGGAGGGGAATTTCTTCTGCAATACTGCTGTGCTTCTGCTGCTTGTTCCATTTTAGAAAGTTTCCTGCTTTGGCTCTGCCTTGATTGAATAGTCCTTTCTCTTCTAACTAGAAGCTCCAGGTTTTCTTCTTACACGTTGTCTTTGTTTTCTTTGTCCACAGACAGGAGTCCCTGCTCTCCCAGAGCCATGTCGATCATCAGAAGCTGCTTGTGGCCGTGGATGCAGATGGCCACGAAAGGCCTAGAAGTAAAATCTGCAGCAAGGTCGTGTGCAAGAAGATTTTCCCAGAGAAAAGCATCCTAGGAGCAGCAAGTGTCCTGGAGCTGCCAGTTGCCAGTATATGACTCCTAGGATGCTGTTGCGCTTCCAAAATGTAAGAGGCTCAGAGAGCTGCCAGACACGATCCTCGAGCAGGAAAGGCAGATGTTGGGAGCTCCAGGGAATTCCCTGATGTCAGCAGTGGCGGAGCAGGATGAGGAAGATGTCCACGCTTGGGCTACTTGTGGCAAGCGTGTCCAAGGCTCCCAGTGCCTCCGTGGGAGCTGCAGGAGTGGAGACGGAGGAAGGCCTTTGGGCAGGACTGGCTGCTCCCTCAGAGCCGCGGCTCTCAGCAGAACCGTCTCATTGCTGAGGATGCCCCTATCCAGGAAGAGCCTTGCAAAGGAGTAGGAGTCCAGCTCATTGCAGTAAGGGAATGGCTGAAGGATGTTTCCCAGGAGCAACTATGCTGAAGGTGCCAGTTCCAGTCCATGGCTCGCAGGATGCTGCAGCACTGCCACAGGAGAAGGCATTTGGCATGGTGCTAGAGAAGATCCTCGAGCAGCAAAGGCAGGTGTTTGCAGCTCCAGGGAATTCCTAGATGTCAGCAGTGGAAGATCAGGATGAGGAATATCTCCAGGCTTGGGCTACTTGTGGCAAGAGCCTCCATCCCTGCCCGAGGTTGGGTGAGAGTTGCCAGAGCGCAGACGGAGGAAGGCCTTTGGACAGGTGCAAGGTAAGAATGATGCATGGTCGGCAGTCGTGGTGCGAGCAGAAACATTTCTTGCAATCGCCTCTAGCTTTTAGAGTAGTTTCACTTTCCGGTTTGAATAGTGTGAGCCTGGAAAGCCAATAGTCTAAATGTTCAGATGTCTGCTACCCTATAGTAGACATGAACTCAAGTCTCTCATAGAAACATGAGGTTTTTTCCTTAAGCCAAGTGCTGGGAGGGGAATTTCTTCTGCAAATCTACTGTGCTTCTGCTGCTTGTTCCATTTTAGAAAGTTTCCTCCCTTGGCCCTGCCTTGATTGAATAGTCCTTTCTCTTCTAACTAGAAGCTCCAGGTTTTAATCTTACAAGTTGTCTTTGTTTTCTTTGTCCACAGACAGGAGTCCCTGCTCTCCCAGAGCCCTGTTGATCATCAGAACCTGCTTGTGGCTGAGAATGCAGATGGCCACGAAAGGCCTAGAAGTAAAAACTGGAGCAAGGTTGTATGCAAGAAGATTTTCCCAGAGAAAAGCATCCTAGGAGCAGCAAGTGTCCTGTAGCTGCCAGTTGCCAGTATATGACTCCTAGGATGCTGTGGCGCTGCCAAAGTTGAAGAGGCTCAGAGAGCTGCCAGACATGATCCTCCAGCTGGAAAGGCAGATGTTGGGAGCTCCAGGGAATTCCCTGACGTCAGCAGTGGAGGAGCAGGATGAGGAAGATGTCCACGCTTGGGCTACTTGTGGCAAGAGTGTCCGAGGCTCCCAGTGCCTCCGTGAGAGCGGCAGGACTGGAGACGGAGGAAGGCCTTTGGACAGGTGCAAGGTAAGAATGATGCATGGTCCCCAGTTGTGGTGAGTACAGAAACATTTCTTCCAAGCATCTCTAGCTTTTGAAATAGTTTGACATTCCGGTTTGAATTGCGTGAGCCTGGAAAGCCAATAGTCTAAATGTTCAGATGTCTGGTACCCAATAGTAGACATGAACTCAAGTCTCTCATAGAAACATCAGGCTTTTTCCTTAAGCCAAGTGCTGGGAGGGGAATTTCTTCTGCAAAACTACTGTGCTTCTGCTGCTTGTTCCATTTTAGAAAGTTTCCTCCCTTGGCCCTGCCTTGATTGAATAGTCCTTTGTCTTCTATCTAGAAGCTCCAGGTTTTCTTCTTACAAGTTGTCTTTGTTTTCTTTGTCCACAGACAGGAGTCCCTGCTCTCCCAGAGCCATGTCGATCATCAGAAGCTGCTTGTGGCTGCGGATGCAGATGGCCACGAAAGGCCTAGAAGTAAAAACTGGAGCAAGGTTGTGTCCAAGAAGATTTTCCCAGAGAAAAGCATCCTAGGAGCAGCAAGTGTCCTGTAGCTGCCAGTTTCCAGTATATGACTCTCAGGATGCTGTGGCGCTGCCAAAGGCGAAGAGGCTCAGAGAGCTGCCAGACACGATCCTCGAGCAGGAAAGGCAGATTTTAGGAGCTCCAGGGAATTCCCTGATGTCAGCAGTGGAGGAGCAGGATGAGGAAGATCTCGACGCTTGGGCTACTTGTGGCAAGAGTGTCCAAGGCTCCCAGTGCCTCCGTGGGAGCTGCAGGAGTGGAGTCAGAGGAAGGCCTTTGGACAGGACTGGCTGCTCCCTCAGAGCCATGGCTCTCAGCAGAACCGTCTCATTGCTGAGGATGCACCTGTCCAGGAAGAGCCTTGCAGAGGAGTAGGAGTCCAGCTCATTGCAGTAAGGGAATGGCTGAATGATGTTTCCCAGGAGCAACTATACTGAAGGTGCCAGTTCCAGTCCATGGCTCGCAGGATGCTGCAATACTGCCATAGGAGAAGGGGTTTGGCATGGTGCTAGAGAAGGTCCTCGAGCAGCAAAGGCAGGTGTTTGCAGCTCCAGGGAATACCCTGACGTCAGCAGTAGAGTAGCAGGATGAGGAAGATGTCCATGCTTGGGCTACTTGTGGCAAGAGCCTCTATCTCTGCCCTTGCCTGGGTGAGAGTTGCCGGAGCGCAGACGGAGGAAGGCCTTTGGACAGGTGCAAGGTAAGAATGATGCATGGTCGGCAGTCGTGGTGTAAACAGAAACATTTCTTGCAATCATCCTTATTGTTAGAGTAGTTTCACTTTCAGGTTTGAATAGCGTGAGCCTGGAAAGCCAATAGTCTAAATGTTCAGATGTCTGCTACCCTATAGTAGACATGAACTCAAGTCTCTCATAGAAACATGAGGTTTTTTCCTTAAGCCAAGTGCTGGGAGGGGAATTTCTTCTGCAAAAGTACTGTGCTTCTGCTGCTTGTTCCATTTTAGAAAGTTTCCTCCCTTGGCCCTGCCTTGATTGAATAGTCCTTTCTCTTCTAACTAGAAGCTCCAGGTTTTAATCTTACAAGTTGTCTTTGTTTTCTTTGTCCACAGACAGGAGTCCCTGCTCTCCCAGAGCCCTGTTGATCATCAGAACCTGCTTGTGGCTGAGAATGCAGATGGCCACGAAAGGCCTAGAAGTAAAAACTGGAGCAAGGTTGTATGCAAGAAGATTTTCCCAGAGAAAAGCATCCTAGGAGCAGCAAGTGTCCTGGAGGTGCCAGTTGCCAGTATATCACTCCTAGGATGCTGTGGCGCTGCCAAATTTGAAGAGGCTCAGAGAGCTGCCAGACATGATCCTCCAGCTGGAAAGGCAGATGTTGGGAGCTCCAGGGAATTCCCTGACGTCAGCAGTGGAGGAGCAGGATGAGGAAGATGTCCACGCTTGGGCTACTTGTGGCAAGAGTGTCCGAGGCTCCCAGTGCCTCCGTGAGAGCGGCAGGACTGGAGACGGAGGAAGGCCTTTGGACAGGTGCAAGGTAAGAATGATGCATGGTCCCCAGTTGTGGTGAGTACAGAAACATTTCTTCCAAGCATCTCTAGCTTTTGAAATAGTTTGACATTCCGGTTTGAATTGCGTGAGCCTGGAAAGCCAGTAGTCTAAATGTTCAGATGTCTGCTATCCAATAGTAGACATGAACTCAAGTCTCTCATAGAAACATCAGACTTTTTCCTTAAGCCAAGTGCTGGGAGGGGAATTTCTTCTGCAAAACTACTGTGCTTCTGCTGCTTGTTCCATTTTAGAAAGTTTCCTGCTTTGGCCCTGCCTTGATTGAATAGTCCTTTCTCTTCTATCTAGAAGCTCCAGGTTTTCTTCTTACAAGTTGTCTTTGTTTTCTTTGTCCACAGACAGGAGTCCCTGCTCTCCCAGAGCCATGTCGATCATCAGAAGCTGCTCATGGCCGCGGATGCACATGGCCATGAAAGACCTAGAAGTAAAATCTGGAGCAAGGTCGTATGCAAGAAGATTTTCCCAGAGAAAAGCATCCTAGGAGCAGCAAGTGTCCTGGAGGTGCCAGTTGCCAGTATATGACTCCTAGGATGCTGTGGCGCAGCCAAAGATGAAGAGGCTCAGAGAGCTGCCAGACATGATCCTCGAGCAGCAAAGGCAGGTGTTTGCAGCTCCAGGGAATTCCCTGACGTCAGCAGTGGAGGAGCAGGATGAGGAAGATGTCCACGCTTGGCTACTTGTGGCAAGCGTGTCCAAGGCTCCCAGTGCCTCCGTGGGAGCTGCAGGAGTGGAGACGGAGGAAGGCCTTTTGGCAGGACTGGCTGCTCCCTCAGAGCCGCGGCTCTCAGCAGAACCGTCTCGTTGCTGAGGATGCACCTGTCCAGGAAGAGCATTGCAGAGGAGTAGGAGTCCAGCTCATTGCAGTAAGGGAATGGCTGAGGGATGTTTCCCAGGAGCAACTTTGCTGCAGGTGCCAGTTCCAGTCCATGGCTCGCAGGATGCTGCAGCGCTGCCATAGGAGAAGGGGTTTTGCATGGTGCTAGAGAAGGTCCTCGAGCAGCAAAGGCAGGTTTTTGCAGCTCCAGGGAATACCCTGACGTCAGCAGTGGAGTAGCAGGATGAGGAAGATGTCCATGCTTGGGCTACTTGTGGCAAGAGCCTCCATCCCTGCCCTTGCCTGGGTGAGAGTTGCCGGAGCGCAGATGGAGGAAGGCCTTTGGACAGGTGCAAGGTAAGAATGATGGATGGTCGGCAGTCGTGGTGTAAACAGAAACATTTCTTGCGATCATCCCTACTGTTAGAGTAGTTTCACTTTCCGGTTTGAATAGCGTGAGCCTGGAAAGCCAATAGTCTAAATGTTCAGATGTCTGGTACCCAGTAGTAGACATGAACTCAAGTCTCTCATAGGAACATGAGGTTTTTTCCTTAAGCCAAGTGCTGGGAGGGGAATTTCTTCTGCAAAACTACTGTGCTTCTGCTGCTTGTTCCATTTTAGAAAGTTTCCTCCCTTGGCTCTGCCTTGATTGAATAGTCCTTTCTCTTCTAACTAGAAGCTCCAGGTTTTAATCTTACAAGTTGTCTTTGTTTTCTTTGTCCACAGACAGGAGTCCCTGCTCTCCCAGAGCCATGTCGATCATCAGAAGCTGCTTGTGGCTGCGGATGCAGATGGCCACAAAAGGCCTAGAAGTAAAATCTGCAGCAAGGTTGTGTGCAAGAAGATTTTCCCAGAGAAAAGCATCCTAGGAGCAGCAAGTGTCCTGGAGCTGCCAGTTGCCAGTATATGACTCCTAGGATGTTGTTGCGCTTCCAAAGTGTAAGAGGCTCAGAGAGCTGCCAGACACGATCCTCGAGCAGGAAAGGAAGATGTTGGGAGCTCCAGGGAATTCCCTGATGTCAGCAGTGGAGGAGCAGGATGAGGAAGATGTCCACGCTTGGGCTACTTGTGGCAAGAGTGTCCAAGGCTCCCAGTGCCTCCGTGGGAGCTGCAGGACTGGTGACGGAGGAAGGCCTTTGGGCAGGACTGGCTCCTCCCTCAGAGCCATGGCTCTCAGCAGAACCGTCTCATTGCTGAGGATGCACCTGTCCAGGAAGAGCCTTGCAAAGGAGTAGGAGTCCAGCTCATTGCAGTAAGGGAATGGCTGAATGATGTTTCCCAGGAGCAACTATGCTGAAGGTGCCAGTTCCAGTCCATGGCTCGCAGGATGCTGCAGCACTGCCATAGGAGAAGGGGTTTGGCATGGTGCTAGAGAAGGTCCTCGAGCCGCAAAGGCAGGTGTTTGCAGCTCCAGGGAATACCCTGACGTCAGCAGTGGAGTAGCAGGATGAGGAAGATGTCCATGCTTGGGCTACTTGTGGCAAGAGCCTCTATCCCTGCCCTTGCCTGGGTGAGAGTTGCCGGAGCGCAGACGGAGGAAGGCCTTTGGACAGGTGCAAGGTAAGAATGATGCATGGTCGGCAGTCGTGGTGTAAACAGAAACATTTCTTGCAATCATCCTTACTGTTAGAGTAGTTTCACTTTCCAGTTTGAATAGCGTGAGCCTGGAAAGCCAATAGTCTAAATGTTCAGATGTCTGGTACCCAATAGTAGACATGAACTCATGTCTCTCACAGAAACATCAGGCGTTTTCCTTAAGCCAAGTGCTGGGAGGGGAATTTCTTCTGCAATACTGCTGTGCTTCTGCTGCTTGTTCCATTTTAGAAAGTTTCCTCCCTTGGCTCTGCCTTGATTGAATAGTCCTTTCTCTTCTAACTAGAAGCTCCAGGTTTTAATCTTACAAGTTGTCTTTGTTTTCTTTGTCCACAGACAGGAGTCCCTGCTCTCCCAGAGCCATGTCGATCATCAGAAGCTGCTTGTGGCTGCGGATGCAGATGGCCACAAAAGGCCTAGAAGTAAAATCTGCAGCAAGGTTGTGTGCAAGAAGATTTTCCCAGAGAAAAGCATCCTAGGAGCAGCAAGTGTCCTGGAGCTGCCAGTTGCCAGTATATGACTCCTAGGATGTTGTTGCGCTTCCAAAGTGTAAGAGGCTCAGAGAGCTGCCAGACACGATCCTCGAGCAGGAAAGGAAGATGTTGGGAGCTCCAGGGAATTCCCTGATGTCAGCAGTGGAGGAGCAGGATGAGGAAGATGTCCACGCTTGGGCTACTTGTGGCAAGAGTGTCCAAGGCTCCCAGTGCCTCCGTGGGAGCTGCAGGACTGGTGACGGAGGAAGGCCTTTGGGCAGGACTGGCTCCTCCCTCAGAGCCATGGCTCTCAGCAGAACCATCTCATTGCTGAGGATGCACCTGTCCAGGAAGAGCCTTGCAAAGGAGTAGGAGTCCAGCT
Organism: Aphelocoma coerulescens; assembly: GCF_041296385.1. Lineage (NCBI taxonomy): Eukaryota > Metazoa > Chordata > Aves > Passeriformes > Corvidae > Aphelocoma > Aphelocoma coerulescens. The sequence goes on along the minus strand of NW_027184003.1, from coordinate 987,350 downwards.
CATTGCAGTAAGGGAATGGCTGAATGATGTTTCCCAGGAGCAACTATGCTGAAGGTGCCAGTTCCAGTCCATGGCTCGCAGGATGCTGCAGCACTGCCATAGGAGAAGGGGTTTGGCATGGTGCTAGAGAAGGTCCTCGAGCCGCAAAGGCAGGTATTTGCAGCTCCAGGGAATACCCTGACGTCAGCAGTGGAGTAGCAGGATGAGGAAGATGTCCATGCTTGGGCTACTTGTGGCAAGAGCCTCTATCCCTGCCCTTGCCTGGGTGAGAGTTGCCGGAGCGCAGACGGAGGAAGGCCTTTGGACAGGTGCAAGGTAAGAATGATGCATGGTCGGCAGTCGTGGTGTAAACAGAAACATTTCTTGCAATCATCCTTACTGTTAGAGTAGTTTCCCTTTCCAGTTTGAATAGCGTGAGCCTGGAAAGCCAATAGTCTAAATGTTCAGATGTCTGGTACCCAATAGTAGACATGAACTCATGTCTCTCACAGAAACATCAGGCGTTTTCCTTAAGCCAAGTGCTGGGAGGGGAATTTCTTCTGCAATACTGCTGTGCTTCTGCTGCTTGTTCCATTTTAGAAAGTTTCCTGCTTTGGCTCTGCCTTGATTGAATAGTCCTTTCTCTTCTAACTAGAAGCTCCAGGTTTTCTTCTTACACGTTGTCTTTGTTTTCTTTGTCCACAGACAGGAGTCCCTGCTCTCCCAGAGCCATGTCGATCATCAGAAGCTGCTCGTGGCTGCGGATGCACATGGCCACGAAAGACCTAGAAGTAAAATCTGGAGCAAGGTCGTATGCAAGAAGATTTTCCCAGAGAAAAGCATCCTAGGAGCAGCAAGTGTCCTGGAGGTGCCAGTTGCCAGTATATGACTCCTAGGATGCTGTGGCGCAGCCAAAGATGAAGAGGCTCAGAGAGCTGCCAGACATGATCCTCGAGCAGCAAAGGCAGGTGTTTGCAGCTCCAGGGAATTCCCTGACGTCAGCAGTGGAGGAGCAGGATGAGGAAGATGTCCACGCTTGGGCTACTTGTGGCAAGCGTGTCCAAGGCTCCCAGTGCCTCCGTGGGAGCTGCAGGAGTGGAGACGGAGGAAGGCCTTTTGGCAGGACTGGCTGCTCCCTCAGAGCCGCGGCTCTCAGCAGAACCGTCTCGTTGCTGAGGATGCACCTGTCCAGGAAGAGCATTGCAGAGGAGTAGGAGTCCAGCTCATTGCAGTAAGGGAATGGCTGAGGGATGTTTCCCAGGAGCAACTTTGCTGCAGGTGCCAGTTCCAGTCCGTGAGTCGCAGGATGCTGCAGCGCTGCCATAGGAGAAGGGGTTTTGCATGGTGCTAGAGAAGGTCCTCGAGCAGCAAAGGCAGGTTTTTGCAGCTCCAGGGAATACCCTGACGTCAGCAGTGGAGTAGCAGGATGAGGAAGATGTCCACGCTTGGGCTACTTGTGGCAAGAGCCTCCATCCCTGCCCTTGCCTGGGTGAGAGTTGCCGGAGCGCAGATGGAGGAAGGCCTTTGGACAGGTGCAAGGTAAGAATGATGGATGGTCGGCAGTCGTGGTGTAAACAGAAACATTTCTTGCGATCATCCCTACTGTTAGAGTAGTTTCACTTTCCGGTTTGAATAGCGTGAGCCTGGAAAGCCAATAGTCTAAATGTTCAGATGTCTGGTACCCAGTAGTAGACATGAACTCAAGTCTCTCATAGGAACATGAGGTTTTTTCCTTAAGCCAAGTGCTGGGAGGGGAATTTCTTCTGCAAAACTACTGTGCTTCTGCTGCTTGTTCCATTTTAGAAAGTTTCCTCCCTTGGCTCTGCCTTGATTGAATAGTCCTTTCTCTTCTAACTAGAAGCTCCAGGTTTTAATCTTACAAGTTGTCTTTGTTTTCTTTGTCCACAGACAGGAGTCCCTGCTCTCCCAGAGCCATGTCGATCATCAGAAGCTGCTTGTGGCTGCGGATGCAGATGGCCACAAAAGGCCTAGAAGTAAAATCTGCAGCAAGGTTGTGTGCAAGAAGATTTTCCCAGAGAAAAGCATCCTAGGAGCAGCAAGTGTCCTGGAGCTGCCAGTTGCCAGTATATGACTCCTAGGATGTTGTTGCGCTTCCAAAGTGTAAGAGGCTCAGAGAGCTGCCAGACACGATCCTCGAGCAGGAAAGGAAGATGTTGGGAGCTCCAGGGAATTCCCTGATGTCAGCAGTGGAGGAGCAGGATGAGGAAGATGTCCACGCTTGGGCTACTTGTGGCAAGAGTGTCCAAGGCTCCCAGTGCCTCCGTGGGAGCTGCAGGACTGGTGACGGAGGAAGGCCTTTGGGCAGGACTGGCTCCTCCCTCAGAGCCATGGCTCTCAGCAGAACCGTCTCATTGCTGAGGATGCACCTGTCCAGGAAGAGCCTTGCAAAGGAGTAGGAGTCCAGCTCATTGCAGTAAGGGAATGGCTGAATGATGTTTCCCAGGAGCAACTATGCTGAAGGTGCCAGTTCCAGTCCATGGCTCGCAGGATGCTGCAGCACTGCCATAGGAGAAGGGGTTTGGCATGGTGCTAGAGAAGGTCCTCGAGCCGCAAAGGCAGGTGTTTGCAGCTCCAGGGAATACCCTGACGTCAGCAGTGGAGTAGCAGGATGAGGAAGATGTCCATGCTTGGGCTACTTGTGGCAAGAGCCTCTATCCCTGCCCTTGCCTGGGTGAGAGTTGCCGGAGCGCAGACGGAGGAAGGCCTTTGGACAGGTGCAAGGTAAGAATGATGCATGGTCGGCAGTCGTGGTGTAAACAGAAACATTTCTTGCAATCATCCTTACTGTTAGAGTAGTTTCACTTTCCGGTTTGAATAGCGTGAGCCTGGAAAGCCAATAGTCTAAATGTTCAGATGTCTGGTACCCAATAGTAGACATGAACTCATGTCTCTCACAGAAACATCAGGCGTTTTCCTTAAGCCAAGTGCTGGGAGGGGAATTTCTTCTGCAATACTGCTGTGCTTCTGCTGCTTGTTCCATTTTAGAAAGTTTCCTCCCTTGGCTCTGCCTTGATTGAATAGTCCTTTCTCTTCTAACTAGAAGCTCCAGGTTTTCTTCTTACACGTTGTCTTTGTTTTCTTTGTCCACAGACAGGAGTCCCTGCTCTCCCAGAGCCATGTCGATCATCAGAAGCTGCTTGTGGCCGTGGATGCAGATGGCCACGAAAGGCCTAGAAGTAAAATCTGCAGCAAGGTCGTGTGCAAGAAGATTTTCCCAGAGAAAAGCATCCTAGGAGCAGCAAGTGTCCTGGAGCTGCCAGTTGCCAGTATATGACTCCTAGGATGCTGTTGCGCTTCCAAAATGTAAGAGGCTCAGAGAGCTGCCAGACACGATCCTCGAGCAGGAAAGGCAGATGTTGGGAGCTCCAGGGAATTCCCTGATGTCAGCAGTGGCGGAGCAGGATGAGGAAGATGTCCACGCTTGGGCTACTTGTGGCAAGCGTGTCCAAGGCTCCCAGTGCCTCCGTGGGAGCTGCAGGAGTGGAGACGGAGGAAGGCCTTTGGGCAGGACTGGCTGCTCCCTCAGAGCCGCGGCTCTCAGCAGAACCGTCTCATTGCTGAGGATGCCCCTATCCAGGAAGAGCCTTGCAAAGGAGTAGGAGTCCAGCTCATTGCAGTAAGGGAATGGCTGAAGGATGTTTCCCAGGAGCAACTATGCTGAAGGTGCCAGTTCCAGTCCATGGCTCGCAGGATGCTGCAGCACTGCCACAGGAGAAGGCATTTGGCATGGTGCTAGAGAAGATCCTCGAGCAGCAAAGGCAGGTGTTTGCAGCTCCAGGGAATTCCTAGATGTCAGCAGTGGAAGATCAGGATGAGGAATATCTCCAGGCTTGGGCTACTTGTGGCAAGAGCCTCCATCCCTGCCCGAGGTTGGGTGAGAGTTGCCAGAGCGCAGACGGAGGAAGGCCTTTGGACAGGTGCAAGGTAAGAATGATGCATGGTCGGCAGTCGTGGTGCGAGCAGAAACATTTCTTGCAATCGCCTCTAGCTTTTAGAGTAGTTTCACTTTCCGGTTTGAATAGTGTGAGCCTGGAAAGCCAATAGTCTAAATGTTCAGATGTCTGCTACCCTATAGTAGACATGAACTCAAGTCTCTCATAGAAACATGAGGTTTTTTCCTTAAGCCAAGTGCTGGGAGGGGAATTTCTTCTGCAAAAGTACTGTGCTTCTGCTGCTTGTTCCATTTTAGAAAGTTTCCTCCCTTGGCCCTGCCTTGATTGAATAGTCCTTTCTCTTCTAACTAGAAGCTCCAGGTTTTAATCTTACAAGTTGTCTTTGTTTTCTTTGTCCACAGACAGGAGTCCCTGCTCTCCCAGAGCCCTGTTGATCATCAGAACCTGCTTGTGGCTGAGAATGCAGATGGCCACGAAAGGCCTAGAAGTAAAAACTGGAGCAAGGTTGTATGCAAGAAGATTTTCCCAGAGAAAAGCATCCTAGGAGCAGCAAGTGTCCTGTAGCTGCCAGTTGCCAGTATATGACTCCTAGGATGCTGTGGCGCTGCCAAAGTTGAAGAGGCTCAGAGAGCTGCCAGACATGATCCTCCAGCTGGAAAGGCAGATGTTGGGAGCTCCAGGGAATTCCCTGACGTCAGCAGTGGAGGAGCAGGATGAGGAAGATGTCCACGCTTGGGCTACTTGTGGCAAGAGTGTCCGAGGCTCCCAGTGCCTCCGTGAGAGCGGCAGGACTGGAGACGGAGGAAGGCCTTTGGACAGGTGCAAGGTAAGAATGATGCATGGTCCCCAGTTGTGGTGAGTACAGAAACATTTCTTCCAAGCATCTCTAGCTTTTGAAATAGTTTGACATTCCGGTTTGAATTGCGTGAGCCTGGAAAGCCAGTAGTCTAAATGTTCAGATGTCTGCTATCCAATAGTAGACATGAACTCAAGTCTCTCATAGAAACATCAGACTTTTTCCTTAAGCCAAGTGCTGGGAGGGGAATTTCTTCTGCAAAACTACTGTGCTTCTGCTGCTTGTTCCATTTTAGAAAGTTTCCTGCTTTGGCCCTGCCTTGATTGAATAGTCCTTTCTCTTCTATCTAGAAGCTCCAGGTTTTCTTCTTACAAGTTGTCTTTGTTTTCTTTGTCCACAGACAGGAGTCCCTGCTCTCCCAGAGCCCTGTTGATCATCAGAAGCTGCTCGTGGCCGCGGATGCACATGGCCACGAAAGACCTAGAAGTAAAATCTGGAGCAAGGTCGTATGCAAGAAGATTTTCCCAGAGAAAAGCATCCTAGGAGCAGCAAGTGTCCTGGAGGTGCCAGTTGCCAGTATATGACTCCTAGGATGCTGTGGCGCAGCCAAAGATGAAGAGGCTCAGAGAGCTGCCAGACACGATCCTCGAGCAGGAAAGGCAGATGTTGGGAGCTCCAGGGAATTCCCTGATGTCAGCAGTGGAGGAGCAGGATGAGGAAGATGTCCACGCTTGGGCTACTTGTGGCAAGAGCCTCCATCCTTGCCCCTGCCTGGGTGAGAGTTGCCGGAGCGCAGACGGAGGAAGGCCTTTGGACAGGTGCAAGGTAAGAATGATGCATGGTCGGCAGTCGTGGTGTAAACAGAAACATTTCTTGCAATCATCCCTACTGTTAGAGTAGTTTCACTTTCCGGTTTGAATAGCGTGAGCATGGAAAGCCAATAGTCTAAATGTTCAGATGTCTGCTACCCTATAGTAGACATGAACTCAAGTCTCTCATAGAAACATCAGGCTTTTTCCTTAAGCCAAGTGCTGGGAGGGGAATTTCTTCTGCAAAACTACTGTGCTTCTGCTGCTTGTTCCATTTTAGAAAGTTTCCTCCCTTGGCCCTGCCTTGATTGAATAGTCCTTTTTTTTCTAACTAGAAGCTCCAGGTTTTCTTCTTACAAGTTGTCTTTGTTTTCTTTGTCCACAGACAGGAGTCCCTGCTCTCCCAGAGCCATGTCGATCATCAGAACCTGCTTGTGGCTGAGAATGCAGATGGCCACGAAAGGCCTAGGAGTAAAAACTGGAGCAAGGACGTGTGCAAGAAGATTTTCCCAGAGGAAAGCATCCTAGCGGCAGCAAGTGTCCTGGAGGTGCCAGTTGCCAGTATATGACTCCTAGGATGCTGTGGCGCTGCCAAAGGCAAAGAGGCTCAGAGAGCTGCCAGACACGATCCTCGAGCAGGAAAGGCAGATGTTGGGAGCACCAGGGAATTCCCTGACGTCAGCAGTGGAGGAGCAGGATGAGGAAGATGTCCACGCTTGGGCTACTTGTGGCAAGAGTGTCCAAGGCTCCCAGTGCCTCCGTGGGAGCTGCAGGACTGGTGATGGAGGACAACCATTGGGCAGGACTGGCTGCTCCCTCAGAGCCGTGGCTCTCAGCAGAACCGTCTCATTGCTGAGGATGCACCTGTCCAGGAAGAGCCTTGCAAAGGAGTAGGAGTCCAGCTCATTGCAGTAAGGGAATGGCTGAGGGATGTTTCCCAGGTGCAACTTTGCTGGAGGTGCCAGTTCCAGTCCGTGGCTCGCAGGATGCTGCAGCACTGCCATAGGAGAAGGGGTTTTGCATGGTGCTAGAGAAGATCCTCGAGCAGCAAAGGCAGGTGTTTGCAGCTCCAGGGAATACCCTGACGTCAGCAGTGGAGTAGCAGGATGAGGAAGATGTCCACGCTTGGGCTACTTGTGGCAAGAGCCTCCATCCCTGCCCTTGCCTGGGTGAGAGTTGCCGGAGCGCAGATGGAGGAAGGCCTTTGGACAGGTGCAAGGTAAGAATGATGGATGGTCGGCAGTCGTGGTGTAAACAGAAACATTTCTTGCAATCATCCCTTCTGTTAGAATAGTTTCACTTTCCGGTTTGAATAGCGTGAGCCTGGAAAGCCAATAGTCTAAATGTTCAGATGTCTGGTACCCAGTAGTAGACATGAACTCAAGTCTCTCATAGAAACATGAGGTTTTTTCCTTAAGCCAAGTGCTGGGAAGGGAATTTCTTCTGCAAAACTACTGTGCTTCTGCTGCTTGTTCCATTTTAGAAAGTTTCCTCCCTTGGCCCTGCCTTGTTTGAATAGTCCTTTCTCTTCTAACTAGAAGCTCCAGGTTTTCTTCTTACAAGTTGTCTTTGTTTTCTTTGTCCACAGACAGGAGTCCCTGCTCTCCCAGAGCCATGTCGATCATCAGAACCTGCTTGTGGCTGAGAATGCAGATGGCCACGAAAGGCCTAGAAGTAAAAACTGGAGCAATGTCGTGTCCAAGAAGATTTTCCCAGAGAAAAGCATCCTAGGAGCGGCAAGTGTCATGTAGCTGCCAGTTTCCAGTATATGACTCTCAGGATGCTGTGGCGCTGCCAAAGGCGAAGAGGATCAGAGAGCTGCCAGACACGATCCTCGAGCAGGAAAGGCAGATTTTAGGAGCTCCAGGGAATTCCCTGACGTCAGCAGTGGAGGAGCAGGATGAGGAAGATGTCCACGCTTGGGCTACTTGTGGCAAGAGTGTCCAAGGCTCCCAGTGCCTCCGTGAGAGCTGCAGGAGTGGAGTCAGAGGAAGGCCTTTGGACAGGACTGGCTCCTCCCTCAGAGCCATGGCTCTCAGCAGAACCGTCTCATTGCTGAGGATGCACCTGTCCAGGAAGAGCCTTGCAAAGGAGTAGGAGTCCAGCTCATTGCAGTAAGGGAATGGCTGAATGATGTTTCCCAGGAGCAACTATGCTGAAGGTGCCAGTTCCAGTCCATGGCTCGCAGGATGCTGCAGCACTGCCATAGGAGAAGGGGTTTGGCATGGTGCTAGAGAAGGTCCTCGAGCCGCAAAGGCAGGTGTTTGCAGCTCCAGGGAATACCCTGACGTCAGCAGTGGAGTAGCAGGATGAGGAAGATGTCCATGCTTGGGCTACTTGTGGCAAGAGCCTCTATCCCTGCCCTTGCCTGGGTGAGAGTTGCCGGAGCGCAGACGGAGGAAGGCCTTTGGACAGGTGCAAGGTAAGAATGAGGCATGGTCGGCAGTCGTGGTGCGAGCAGAAACATTTCTTGCAATCATCCTTACTGTTAGAGTAGTTTCACTTTCCGGTTTGAATAGCGTGAGCCTGGAAAGCCAATAGTCTAAATGTTCAGATGTCTGGTACCCAATAGTAGACATGAACTCATGTCTCTCACAGAAACATCAGGCGTTTTCCTTAAGCCAAGTGCTGGGAGGGGAATTTCTTCTGCAATACTGCTGTGCTTCTGCTGCTTGTTCCATTTTAGAAAGTTTCCTCCCTTGGCTCTGCCTTGATTGAATAGTCCTTTCTCTTCTAACTAGAAGCTCCAGGTTTTCTTCTTACACGTTGTCTTTGTTTTCTTTGTCCACAGACAGGAGTCCCTGCTCTCCCAGAGCCATGTCGATCATCAGAAGCTGCTTGTGGCCGTGGATGCAGATGGCCACGAAAGGCCTAGAAGTAAAATCTGCAGCAAGGTCGTGTGCAAGAAGATTTTCCCAGAGAAAAGCATCCTAGGAGCAGCAAGTGTCCTGGAGCTGCCAGTTGCCAGTATATGACTCCTAGGATGCTGTTGCGCTTCCAAAATGTAAGAGGCTCAGAGAGCTGCCAGACACGATCCTCGAGCAGGAAAGGCAGATGTTGGGAGCTCCAGGGAATTCCCTGATGTCAGCAGTGGCGGAGCAGGATGAGGAAGATGTCCACGCTTGGGCTACTTGTGGCAAGCGTGTCCAAGGCTCCCAGTGCCTCCGTGGGAGCTGCAGGAGTGGAGACGGAGGAAGGCCTTTGGGCAGGACTGGCTGCTCCCTCAGAGCCGCGGCTCTCAGCAGAACCGTCTCATTGCTGAGGATGCCCCTATCCAGGAAGAGCCTTGCAAAGGAGTAGGAGTCCAGCTCATTGCAGTAAGGGAATGGCTGAAGGATGTTTCCCAGGAGCAACTATGCTGAAGGTGCCAGTTCCAGTCCATGGCTCGCAGGATGCTGCAGCACTGCCACAGGAGAAGGCATTTGGCATGGTGCTAGAGAAGATCCTCGAGCAGCAAAGGCAGGTGTTTGCAGCTCCAGGGAATTCCTAGATGTCAGCAGTGGAAGATCAGGATGAGGAATATCTCCAGGCTTGGGCTACTTGTGGCAAGAGCCTCCATCCCTGCCCGAGGTTGGGTGAGAGTTGCCAGAGCGCAGACGGAGGAAGGCCTTTGGACAGGTGCAAGGTAAGAATGATGCATGGTCGGCAGTCGTGGTGCGAGCAGAAACATTTCTTGCAATCGCCTCTAGCTTTTAGAGTAGTTTCACTTTCCGGTTTGAATAGTGTGAGCCTGGAAAGCCAATAGTCTAAATGTTCAGATGTCTGCTACCCTATAGTAGACATGAACTCAAGTCTCTCATAGAAACATGAGGTTTTTTCCTTAAGCCAAGTGCTGGGAGGGGAATTTCTTCTGCAAATCTACTGTGCTTCTGCTGCTTGTTCCATTTTAGAAAGTTTCCTCCCTTGGCCCTGCCTTGATTGAATAGTCCTTTCTCTTCTAACTAGAAGCTCCAGGTTTTAATCTTACAAGTTGTCTTTGTTTTCTTTGTCCACAGACAGGAGTCCCTGCTCTCCCAGAGCCCTGTTGATCATCAGAACCTGCTTGTGGCTGAGAATGCAGATGGCCACGAAAGGCCTAGAAGTAAAAACTGGAGCAAGGTTGTATGCAAGAAGATTTTCCCAGAGAAAAGCATCCTAGGAGCAGCAAGTGTCCTGTAGCTGCCAGTTGCCAGTATATGACTCCTAGGATGCTGTGGCGCTGCCAAAGTTGAAGAGGCTCAGAGAGCTGCCAGACATGATCCTCCAGCTGGAAAGGCAGATGTTGGGAGCTCCAGGGAATTCCCTGACGTCAGCAGTGGAGGAGCAGGATGAGGAAGATGTCCACGCTTGGGCTACTTGTGGCAAGAGTGTCCGAGGCTCCCAGTGCCTCCGTGAGAGCGGCAGGACTGGAGACGGAGGAAGGCCTTTGGACAGGTGCAAGGTAAGAATGATGCATGGTCCCCAGTTGTGGTGAGTACAGAAACATTTCTTCCAAGCATCTCTAGCTTTTGAAATAGTTTGACATTCCGGTTTGAATTGCGTGAGCCTGGAAAGCCAGTAGTCTAAATGTTCAGATGTCTGCTATCCAATAGTAGACATGAACTCAAGTCTCTCATAGAAACATCAGACTTTTTCCTTAAGCCAAGTGCTGGGAGGGGAATTTCTTCTGCAAAACTACTGTGCTTCTGCTGCTTGTTCCATTTTAGAAAGTTTCCTGCTTTGGCCCTGCCTTGATTGAATAGTCCTTTCTCTTCTATCTAGAAGCTCCAGGTTTTCTTCTTACAAGTTGTCTTTGTTTTCTTTGTCCACAGACAGGAGTCCCTGCTCTCCCAGAGCCCTGTTGATCATCAGAAGCTGCTCGTGGCCGCGGATGCACATGGCCACGAAAGACCTAGAAGTAAAATCTGGAGCAAGGTCGTATGCAAGAAGATTTTCCCAGAGAAAAGCATCCTAGGAGCAGCAAGTGTCCTGGAGGTGCCAGTTGCCAGTATATGACTCCTAGGATGCTGTGGCGCAGCCAAAGATGAAGAGGCTCAGAGAGCTGCCAGACACGATCCTCGAGCAGGAAAGGCAGATGTTGGGAGCTCCAGGGAATTCCCTGATGTCAGCAGTGGAGGAGCAGGATGAGGAAGATGTCCACGCTTGGGCTACTTGTGGCAAGAGCCTCCATCCTTGCCCCTGCCTGGGTGAGAGTTGCCGGAGCGCAGACGGAGGAAGGCCTTTGGACAGGTGCAAGGTAAGAATGATGCATGGTCGGCAGTCGTGGTGTAAACAGAAACATTTCTTGCAATCATCCCTACTGTTAGAGTAGTTTCACTTTCCGGTTTGAATAGCGTGAGCATGGAAAGCCAATAGTCTAAATGTTCAGATGTCTGCTACCCTATAGTAGACATGAACTCAAGTCTCTCATAGAAACATCAGGCTTTTTCCTTAAGCCAAGTGCTGGGAGGGGAATTTCTTCTGCAAAACTACTGTGCTTCTGCTGCTTGTTCCATTTTAGAAAGTTTCCTCCCTTGGCCCTGCCTTGATTGAATAGTCCTTTTTTTTCTAACTAGAAGCTCCAGGTTTTCTTCTTACAAGTTGTCTTTGTTTTCTTTGTCCACAGACAGGAGTCCCTGCTCTCCCAGAGCCATGTCGATCATCAGAACCTGCTTGTGGCTGAGAATGCAGATGGCCACGAAAGGCCTAGGAGTAAAAACTGGAGCAAGGACGTGTGCAAGAAGATTTTCCCAGAGGAAAGCATCCTAGCGGCAGCAAGTGTCCTGGAGGTGCCAGTTGCCAGTATATGACTCCTAGGATGCTGTGGCGCTGCCAAAGGCAAAGAGGCTCAGAGAGCTGCCAGACACGATCCTCGAGCAGGAAAGGCAGATGTTGGGAGCACCAGGGAATTCCCTGACGTCAGCAGTGGAGGAGCAGGATGAGGAAGATGTCCACGCTTGGGCTACTTGTGGCAAGAGTGTCCAAGGCTCCCAGTGCCTCCGTGGGAGCTGCAGGACTGGTGATGGAGGACAACCATTGGGCAGGACTGGCTGCTCCCTCAGAGCCGTGGCTCTCAGCAGAACCGTCTCATTGCTGAGGATGCACCTGTCCAGGAAGAGCCTTGCAAAGGAGTAGGAGTCCAGCTCATTGCAGTAAGGGAATGGCTGAGGGATGTTTCCCAGGTGCAACTTTGCTGGAGGTGCCAGTTCCAGTCCGTGGCTCGCAGGATGCTGCAGCACTGCCATAGGAGAAGGGGTTTTGCATGGTGCTAGAGAAGATCCTCGAGCAGCAAAGGCAGGTGTTTGCAGCTCCAGGGAATACCCTGACGTCAGCAGTGGAGTAGCAGGATGAGGAAGATGTCCACGCTTGGGCTACTTGTGGCAAGAGCCTCCATCCCTGCCCTTGCCTGGGTGAGAGTTGCCGGAGCGCAGATGGAGGAAGGCCTTTGGACAGGTGCAAGGTAAGAATGATGGATGGTCGGCAGTCGTGGTGTAAACAGAAACATTTCTTGCAATCATCCCTTCTGTTAGAATAGTTTCACTTTCCGGTTTGAATAGCGTGAGCCTGGAAAGCCAATAGTCTAAATGTTCAGATGTCTGGTACCCAGTAGTAGACATGAACTCAAGTCTCTCATAGAAACATGAGGTTTTTTCCTTAAGCCAAGTGCTGGGAAGGGAATTTCTTCTGCAAAACTACTGTGCTTCTGCTGCTTGTTCCATTTTAGAAAGTTTCCTCCCTTGGCCCTGCCTTGTTTGAATAGTCCTTTCTCTTCTAACTAGAAGCTCCAGGTTTTCTTCTTACAAGTTGTCTTTGTTTTCTTTGTCCACAGACAGGAGTCCCTGCTCTCCCAGAGCCATGTCGATCATCAGAACCTGCTTGTGGCTGAGAATGCAGATGGCCACGAAAGGCCTAGAAGTAAAAACTGGAGCAATGTCGTGTCCAAGAAGATTTTCCCAGAGAAAAGCATCCTAGGAGCGGCAAGTGTCATGTAGCTGCCAGTTTCCAGTATATGACTCTCAGGATGCTGTGGCGCTGCCAAAGGCGAAGAGGATCAGAGAGCTGCCAGACACGATCCTCGAGCAGGAAAGGCAGATTTTAGGAGCTCCAGGGAATTCCCTGACGTCAGCAGTGGAGGAGCAGGATGAGGAAGATGTCCACGCTTGGGCTACTTGTGGCAAGAGTGTCCAAGGCTCCCAGTGCCTCCGTGAGAGCTGCAGGAGTGGAGTCAGAGGAAGGCCTTTGGACAGGACTGGCTCCTCCCTCAGAGCCATGGCTCTCAGCAGAACCGTCTCATTGCTGAGGATGCACCTGTCCAGGAAGAGCCTTGCAAAGGAGTAGGAGTCCAGCTCATTGCAGTAAGGGAATGGCTGAATGATGTTTCCCAGGAGCAACTATGCTGAAGGTGCCAGTTCCAGTCCATGGCTCGCAGGATGCTGCAGCACTGCCATAGGAGAAGGGGTTTGGCATGGTGCTAGAGAAGGTCCTCGAGCCGCAAAGGCAGGTGTTTGCAGCTCCAGGGAATACCCTGACGTCAGCAGTGGAGTAGCAGGATGAGGAAGATGTCCATGCTTGGGCTACTTGTGGCAAGAGCCTCTATCCCTGCCCTTGCCTGGGTGAGAGTTGCCGGAGCGCAGACGGAGGAAGGCCTTTGGACAGGTGCAAGGTAAGAATGAGGCATGGTCGGCAGTCGTGGTGCGAGCAGAAACATTTCTTGCAATCATCCTTACTGTTAGAGTAGTTTCACTTTCCGGTTTGAATAGCGTGAGCCTGGAAAGCCAATAGTCTAAATGTTCAGATGTCTGGTACCCAATAGTAGACATGAACTCATGTCTCTCACAGAAACATCAGGCGTTTTCCTTAAGCCAAGTGCTGGGAGGGGAATTTCTTCTGCAATACTGCTGTGCTTCTGCTGCTTGTTCCATTTTAGAAAGTTTCCTCCCTTGGCTCTGCCTTGATTGAATAGTCCTTTCTCTTCTAACTAGAAGCTCCAGGTTTTCTTCTTACACGTTGTCTTTGTTTTCTTTGTCCACAGACAGGAGTCCCTGCTCTCCCAGAGCCATGTCGATCATCAGAAGCTGCTTGTGGCCGTGGATGCAGATGGCCACGAAAGGCCTAGAAGTAAAATCTGCAGCAAGGTCGTGTGCAAGAAGATTTTCCCAGAGAAAAGCATCCTAGGAGCAGCAAGTGTCCTGGAGCTGCCAGTTGCCAGTATATGACTCCTAGGATGCTGTTGCGCTTCCAAAATGTAAGAGGCTCAGAGAGCTGCCAGACACGATCCTCGAGCAGGAAAGGCAGATGTTGGGAGCTCCAGGGAATTCCCTGATGTCAGCAGTGGCGGAGCAGGATGAGGAAGATGTCCACGCTTGGGCTACTTGTGGCAAGAGTGTCCAAGGCTCCCAGTGCCTCCGTGGGAGCTGCAGGAGTGGAGACGGAGGAAGGCCTTTGGGCAGGACTGGCTGCTCCCTCAGAGCCGCGGCTCTCAGCAGAACCGTCTCATTGCTGAGGATGCCCCTATCCAGGAAGAGCCTTGCAAAGGAGTAGGAGTCCAGCTCATTGCAGTAAGGGAATGGCTGAAGGATGTTTCCCAGGAGCAACTATGCTGAAGGTGCCAGTTCCAGTCCATGGCTCGCAGGATGCTGCAGCACTGCCACAGGAGAAGGCATTTGGCATGGTGCTAGAGAAGATCCTCGAGCAGCAAAGGCAGGTGTTTGCAGCTCCAGGGAATTCCTAGATGTCAGCAGTGGAAGATCAGGATGAGGAATATCTCCAGGCTTGGGCTACTTGTGGCAAGAGCCTCCATCCCTGCCCGAGGTTGGGTGAGAGTTGCCAGAGCGCAGACGGAGGAAGGCCTTTGGACAGGTGCAAGGTAAGAATGATGCATGGTCGGCAGTCGTGGTGCGAGCAGAAACATTTCTTGCAATCGCCTCTAGCTTTTAGAGTAGTTTCACTTTCCGGTTTGAATAGTGTGAGCCTGGAAAGCCAATAGTCTAAATGTTCAGATGTCTGCTACCCTATAGTAGACATGAACTCAAGTCTCTCATAGAAACATGAGGTTTTTTCCTTAAGCCAAGTGCTGGGAGGGGAATTTCTTCTGCAAATCTACTGTGCTTCTGCTGCTTGTTCCATTTTAGAAAGTTTCCTCCCTTGGCCCTGCCTTGATTGAATAGTCCTTTCTCTTCTAACTAGAAGCTCCAGGTTTTAATCTTACAAGTTGTCTTTGTTTTCTTTGTCCACAGACAGGAGTCCCTGCTCTCCCAGAGCCCTGTTGATCATCAGAACCTGCTTGTGGCTGAGAATGCAGATGGCCACGAAAGGCCTAGAAGTAAAAACTGGAGCAAGGTTGTATGCAAGAAGATTTTCCCAGAGAAAAGCATCCTAGGAGCAGCAAGTGTCCTGTAGCTGCCAGTTGCCAGTATATGACTCCTAGGATGCTGTGGCGCTGCCAAAGTTGAAGAGGCTCAGAGAGCTGCCAGACATGATCCTCCAGCTGGAAAGGCAGATGTTGGGAGCTCCAGGGAATTCCCTGACGTCAGCAGTGGAGGAGCAGGATGAGGAAGATGTCCACGCTTGGGCTACTTGTGGCAAGAGTGTCCGAGGCTCCCAGTGCCTCCGTGAGAGCGGCAGGACTGGAGACGGAGGAAGGCCTTTGGACAGGTGCAAGGTAAGAATGATGCATGGTCCCCAGTTGTGGTGAGTACAGAAACATTTCTTCCAAGCATCTCTAGCTTTTGAAATAGTTTGACATTCCGGTTTGAATTGCGTGAGCCTGGAAAGCCAGTAGTCTAAATGTTCAGATGTCTGCTATCCAATAGTAGACATGAACTCAAGTCTCTCATAGAAACATCAGACTTTTTCCTTAAGCCAAGTGCTGGGAGGGGAATTTCTTCTGCAAAACTACTGTGCTTCTGCTGCTTGTTCCATTTTAGAAAGTTTCCTGCTTTGGCCCTGCCTTGATTGAATAGTCCTTTCTCTTCTATCTAGAAGCTCCAGGTTTTCTTCTTACAAGTTGTCTTTGTTTTCTTTGTCCACAGACAGGAGTCCCTGCTCTCCCAGAGCCCTGTTGATCATCAGAAGCTGCTCGTGGCCGCGGATGCACATGGCCACGAAAGACCTAGAAGTAAAATCTGGAGCAAGGTCGTATGCAAGAAGATTTTCCCAGAGAAAAGCATCCTAGGAGCAGCAAGTGTCCTGGAGGTGCCAGTTGCCAGTATATGACTCCTAGGATGCTGTGGCGCAGCCAAAGATGAAGAGGCTCAGAGAGCTGCCAGACACGATCCTCGAGCAGGAAAGGCAGATGTTGGGAGCTCCAGGGAATTCCCTGATGTCAGCAGTGGAGGAGCAGGATGAGGAAGATGTCCACGCTTGGGCTACTTGTGGCAAGAGCCTCCATCCTTGCCCCTGCCTGGGTGAGAGTTGCCGGAGCGCAGACGGAGGAAGGCCTTTGGACAGGTGCAAGGTAAGAATGATGCATGGTCGGCAGTCGTGGTGTAAACAGAAACATTTCTTGCAATCATCCCTACTGTTAGAGTAGTTTCACTTTCCGGTTTGAATAGCGTGAGCATGGAAAGCCAATAGTCTAAATGTTCAGATGTCTGCTACCCTATAGTAGACATGAACTCAAGTCTCTCATAGAAACATCAGGCTTTTTCCTTAAGCCAAGTGCTGGGAGGGGAATTTCTTCTGCAAAACTACTGTGCTTCTGCTGCTTGTTCCATTTTAGAAAGTTTCCTCCCTTGGCCCTGCCTTGATTGAATAGTCCTTTTTTTTCTAACTAGAAGCTCCAGGTTTTCTTCTTACAAGTTGTCTTTGTTTTCTTTGTCCACAGACAGGAGTCCCTGCTCTCCCAGAGCCATGTCGATCATCAGAACCTGCTTGTGGCTGAGAATGCAGATGGCCACGAAAGGCCTAGGAGTAAAAACTGGAGCAAGGACGTGTGCAAGAAGATTTTCCCAGAGGAAAGCATCCTAGCGGCAGCAAGTGTCCTGGAGGTGCCAGTTGCCAGTATATGACTCCTAGGATGCTGTGGCGCTGCCAAAGGCAAAGAGGCTCAGAGAGCTGCCAGACACGATCCTCGAGCAGGAAAGGCAGATGTTGGGAGCACCAGGGAATTCCCTGACGTCAGCAGTGGAGGAGCAGGATGAGGAAGATGTCCACGCTTGGGCTACTTGTGGCAAGAGTGTCCAAGGCTCCCAGTGCCTCCGTGGGAGCTGCAGGACTGGTGATGGAGGACAACCATTGGGCAGGACTGGCTGCTCCCTCAGAGCCGTGGCTCTCAGCAGAACCGTCTCATTGCTGAGGATGCACCTGTCCAGGAAGAGCCTTGCAAAGGAGTAGGAGTCCAGCTCATTGCAGTAAGGGAATGGCTGAGGGATGTTTCCCAGGTGCAACTTTGCTGGAGGTGCCAGTTCCAGTCCGTGGCTCGCAGGATGCTGCAGCACTGCCATAGGAGAAGGGGTTTTGCATGGTGCTAGAGAAGATCCTCGAGCAGCAAAGGCAGGTGTTTGCAGCTCCAGGGAATACCCTGACGTCAGCAGTGGAGTAGCAGGATGAGGAAGATGTCCATGCTTGGGCTACTTGTGGCAAGAGCCTCCATCCCTGCCCTTGCCTGGGTGAGAGTTGCCGGAGCGCAGATGGAGGAAGGCCTTTGGACAGGTGCAAGGTAAGAATGATGGATGGTCGGCAGTCGTGGTGTAAACAGAAACATTTCTTGCAATCATCCCTTCTGTTAGAATAGTTTCACTTTCCGGTTTGAATAGCGTGAGCCTGGAAAGCCAATAGTCTAAATGTTCAGATGTCTGGTACCCAGTAGTAGACATGAACTCAAGTCTCTCATAGAAACATGAGGTTTTTTCCTTAAGCCAAGTGCTGGGAAGGGAATTTCTTCTGCAAAACTACTGTGCTTCTGCTGCTTGTTCCATTTTAGAAAGTTTCCTCCCTTGGCCCTGCCTTGTTTGAATAGTCCTTTCTCTTCTAACTAGAAGCTCCAGGTTTTCTTCTTACAAGTTGTCTTTGTTTTCTTTGTCCACAGACAGGAGTCCCTGCTCTCCCAGAGCCATGTCGATCATCAGAACCTGCTTGTGGCTGAGAATGCAGATGGCCACGAAAGGCCTAGAAGTAAAAACTGGAGCAATGTCGTGTCCAAGAAGATTTTCCCAGAGAAAAGCATCCTAGGAGCGGCAAGTGTCATGTAGCTGCCAGTTTCCAGTATATGACTCTCAGGATGCTGTGGCGCTGCCAAAGGCGAAGAGGATCAGAGAGCTGCCAGACACGATCCTCGAGCAGGAAAGGCAGATTTTAGGAGCTCCAGGGAATTCCCTGACGTCAGCAGTGGAGGAGCAGGATGAGGAAGATGTCCACGCTTGGGCTACTTGTGGCAAGAGTGTCCAAGGCTCCCAGTGCCTCCGTGAGAGCTGCAGGAGTGGAGTCAGAGGAAGGCCTTTGGACAGGACTGGCTCCTCCCTCAGAGCCATGGCTCTCAGCAGAACCGTCTCATTGCTGAGGATGCACCTGTCCAGGAAGAGCCTTGCAAAGGAGTAGGAGTCCAGCTCATTGCAGTAAGGGAATGGCTGAATGATGTTTCCCAGGAGCAACTATGCTGAAGGTGCCAGTTCCAGTCCATGGCTCGCAGGATGCTGCAGTACTGCCATAGGAGAAGGGGTTTGGCATGGTGCTAGAGAAGGTCCTCGAGCAGCAAAGGCAGGTGTTTGCAGCTCCAGGGAATACCCTGACGTCAGCAGTAGAGTAGCAGGATGAGGAAGATGTCCATGCTTGGGCTACTTGTGGCAAGAGCCTCTATCTCTGCCCTTGCCTGGGTGAGAGTTGCCGGAGCGCAGACGGAGGAAGGCCTTTGGACAGGTGCAAGGTAAGAATGATGCATGGTCGGCAGTCGTGGTGTAAACAGAAACATTTCTTGCAATCATCCTTACTGTTAGAGTAGTTTCACTTTCAGGTTTGAATAGCGTGAGCCTGGAAAGCCAATAGTCTAAATGTTCAGATGTCTGCTACCCTATAGTAGACATGAACTCAAGTCTCTCATAGAAACATGAGGTTTTTTCCTTAAGCCAAGTGCTGGGAGGGGAATTTCTTCTGCAAAAGTACTGTGCTTCTGCTGCTTGTTCCATTTTAGAAAGTTTCCTCCCTTGGCCCTGCCTTGATTGAATAGTCCTTTCTCTTCTAACTAGAAGCTCCAGGTTTTAATCTTACAAGTTGTCTTTGTTTTCTTTGTCCACAGACAGGAGTCCCTGCTCTCCCAGAGCCCTGTTGATCATCAGAACCTGCTTGTGGCTGCGGATGCAGATGGCCACGAAAGGCCTAGAAGTAAAAACTGGAGCAAGGTTGTATGCAAGAAGATTTTCCCAGAGAAAAGCATCCTAGGAGCAGCAAGTGTCCTGGAGGTGCCAGTTGCCAGTATATCACTCCTAGGATGCTGTGGCGCTGCCAAATTTGAAGAGGCTCAGAGAGCTGCCAGACATGATCCTCCAGCTGGAAAGGCAGATGTTGGGAGCTCCAGGGAATTCCCTGACGTCAGCAGTGGAGGAGCAGGATGAGGAAGATGTCCACGCTTGGGCTACTTGTGGCAAGAGTGTCCGAGGCTCCCAGTGCCTCCGTGAGAGCGGCAGGACTGGAGACGGAGGAAGGCCTTTGGACAGGTGCAAGGTAAGAATGATGCATGGTCCCCAGTTGTGGTGAGTACAGAAACATTTCTTCCAAGCATCTCTAGCTTTTGAAATAGTTTGACATTCCGGTTTGAATTGCGTGAGCCTGGAAAGCCAGTAGTCTAAATGTTCAGATGTCTGCTATCCAATAGTAGACATGAACTCAAGTCTCTCATAGAAACATCAGACTTTTTCCTTAAGCCAAGTGCTGGGAGGGGAATTTCTTCTGCAAAACTACTGTGCTTCTGCTGCTTGTTCCATTTTAGAAAGTTTCCTGCTTTGGCCCTGCCTTGATTGAATAGTCCTTTCTCTTCTATCTAGAAGCTCCAGGTTTTCTTCTTACAAGTTGTCTTTGTTTTCTTTGTCCACAGACAGGAGTCCCTGCTCTCCCAGAGCCATGTCGATCATCAGAAGCTGCTCGTGGCCGCGGATGCACATGGCCACGAAAGACCTAGAAGTAAAATCTGGAGCAAGGTCGTATGCAAGAAGATTTTCCCAGAGAAAAGCATCCTAGGAGCAGCAAGTGTCCTGGAGGTGCCAGTTGCCAGTATATGACTCCTAGGATGCTGTGGCGCAGCCAAAGATGAAGAGGCTCAGAGAGCTGCCAGACATGATCCTCGAGCAGCAAAGGCAGGTGTTTGCAGCTCCAGGGAATTCCCTGACGTCAGCAGTGGAGGAGCAGGATGAGCAAGATGTCCACGCTTGGGCTACTTGTGGCAAGAGCCTCCATCCTTGCCCCTGCCTGGGTGAGAGTTGCCGGAGCGCAGATGGAGGAAGGCCTTTGGACAGGTGCAAGGTAAGAATGATGCATGGTCGGCAGTCGTGGTGTAAACAGACACATTTCTTGCAATCATCCCTACTGTTAGAGTAGTTTCACTTTCCGGTTTGAATAGCGTGAGCATGGAAAGCCAATAGTCTAAATGTTCAGATGTCTGGTACCCAATAGTAGACATGAACTCAAGTCTCTCATAGAAACATCAGGCTTTTTCCTTAAGCCAAGTGCTGGGAGGGGAATTTCTTCTGCAAAACTACTGTGCTTCTGCTGCTTGTTCCATTTTAGAAAGTTTCCTCCCTTGGCCCTGCCTTGATTGAATAGTCCTTTTTTTTCTAACTAGAAGCTCCAGGTTTTCTTCTTACAAGTTGTCTTTGTTTTCTTTGTCCACAGACAGGAGTCCCTGCTCTCCCAGAGCCATGTCGATCATCAGAACCTGCTTGTGGCTGAGAATGCAGATGGCCACGAAAGGCCTAGGAGTAAAAACTGGAGCAAGGACGTGTGCAAGAAGATTTTCCCAGAGGAAAGCATCCTAGGAGCAGCAAGTGTCCTGGAGGTGCCAGTTGCCAGTATATGACTCCTAGGATGCTGTGGCGCTGCCAAAGGCAAAGAGGCTCAGAGAGCTGCCAGACACGATCCTCGAGCAGGAAAGGCAGATGTTGGGAGCACCAGGGAATTCCCTGACGTCAGCAGTGGAGGAGCAGGATGAGGAAGATGTCCACGCTTGGGCTACTTGTGGCAAGAGTGTCCAAGGCTCCCAGTGCCTCCGTGGGAGCTGCAGGACTGGTGACGGAGGACAACCATTGGGCAGGACTGGCTGCTCCCTCAGAGCCGTGGCTCTCAGCAGAACCGTCTCATTGCTGAGGATGCACCTGTCCAGGAAGAGCCTTGCAAAGGAGTAGGAGTCCAGCTCATTGCAGTAAGGGAATGGCTGAGGGATGTTTCCCAGGAGCAACTTTGCTGGAGGTGCCAGTTCCAGTCCATGGCTCGCAGGATGCTGCAGCACTGCCATAGGAGGAGGGGTTTTGCATGGTGCTAGAGAAGATCCTCGAGCAGCAAAGGCAGGTGTTTGCAGCTCCAGGGAATACCCTGACGTCAGCAGTGGAGTAGCAGGATGAGGAAGATGTCCACGCTTGGGCTACTTGTGGCAAGAGCCTCCATCCTTGCCCCTGCCTGGGTGAGAGTTGCCGGAGCGCAGACGGAGGAAGGCCTTTGGACAGGTGCAAGGTAAGAATGATGCATGGTCGGCAGTCGTGGTGTAAACAGACACATTTCTTGCAATCATCCCTACTGTTAGAGTAGTTTCACTTTCCGGTTTGAATAGCGTGAGCATGGAAAGCCAATAGTCTAAATGTTCAGATGTCTGGTACCCAATAGTAGACATGAACTCAAGTCTCTCATAGAAACATCAGGCTTTTTCCTTAAGCCAAGTGCTGGGAGGGGAATTTCTTCTGCAAAACTACTGTGCTTCTGCTGCTTGTTCCATTTTAGAAAGTTTCCTCCCTTGGCCCTGCCTTGATTGAATAGTCCTTTTTTTTCTAACTAGAAGCTCCAGGTTTTCTTCTTACAAGTTGTCTTTGTTTTCTTTGTCCACAGACAGGAGTCCCTGCTCTCCCAGAGCCATGTCGATCATCAGAACCTGCTTGTGGCTGAGAATGCAGATGGCCACGAAAGGCCTAGGAGTAAAAACTGGAGCAAGGACGTGTGCAAGAAGATTTTCCCAGAGGAAAGCATCCTAGGAGCAGCAAGTGTCCTGGAGGTGCCAGTTGCCAGTATATGACTCCTAGGATGCTGTGGCGCTGCCAAAGGCAAAGAGGCTCAGAGAGCTGCCAGACACGATCCTCGAGCAGGAAAGGCAGATGTTGGGAGCACCAGGGAATTCCCTGACGTCAGCAGTGGAGGAGCAGGATGAGGAAGATGTCCACGCTTGGGCTACTTGTGGCAAGAGTGTCCAAGGCTCCCAGTGCCTCCGTGGGAGCTGCAGGACTGGTGACGGAGGACAACCATTGGGCAGGACTGGCTGCTCCCTCAGAGCCGTGGCTCTCAGCAGAACCGTCTCATTGCTGAGGATGCACCTGTCCAGGAAGAGCCTTGCAAAGGAGTAGGAGTCCAGCTCATTGCAGTAAGGGAATGGCTGAGGGATGTTTCCCAGGAGCAACTTTGCTGGAGGTGCCAGTTCCAGTCCATGGCTCGCAGGATGCTGCAGCACTGCCATAGGAGGAGGGGTTTTGCATGGTGCTAGAGAAGATCCTCGAGCAGCAAAGGCAGGTGTTTGCAGCTCCAGGGAATACCCTGACGTCAGCAGTGGAGTAGCAGGATGAGGAAGATGTCCACGCTTGGGCTACTTGTGGCAAGAGCCTCCATCCCTGCCCTTGCCTGGGTGAGAGTTGCCGGAGCGCAGATGGAGGAAGGCCTTTGGACAGGTGCAAGGTAAGAATGATGGATGGTCGGCATTCGTGGTGTAAACAGAAACATTTCTTGCAATCATCCCTTCTGTTAGAATAGTTTCACTTTCCGGTTTGAATAGCGTGAGCCTGGAAAGCCAATAGTCTAAATGTTCAGATGTCTGGTACCCAGTAGTAGACATGAACTCAAGTCTCTCATAGAAACATGAGGTTTTTTCCTTAAGCCAAGTGCTGGGAAGGGAATTTCTTCTGCAAAACTACTGTGCTTCTGCTGCTTGTTCCATTTTAGAAAGTTTCCTCCCTTGGCCCTGCCTTGTTTGAATAGTCCTTTCTCTTCTAACTAGAAGCTCCAGGTTTTCTTCTTACAAGTTGTCTTTGTTTTCTTTGTCCACAGACCGGAGTCCCTGCTCTCCCAGAGCCATGTCGATCATCAGAAGCTGCTTGTGGCTGAGAATGCAGATGGCCACGAAAGGCCTAGAAGTAAAAACTGGAGCAATGTCGTGTCCAAGAAGATTTTCCCAGAGAAAAGCATCCTAGGAGCGGCAAGTGTCATGTAGCTGCCAGTTTCCAGTATATGACTCTCAGGATGCTGTGGCGCTGCCAAAGGCGAAGAGGATCAGAGAGCTGCCAGACACGATCCTCCAGCAGGAAAGGCAGATTTTAGGAGCTCCAGGGAATTCCCTGACGTCAGCAGTGGAGGAGCAGGATGAGGAAGATGTCCACGCTTGGGCTACTTGTGGCAAGAGTGTCCAAGGCTCCCAGTGCCTCCGTGAGAGCTGCAGGAGTGGAGTCAGAGGAAGGCCTTTGGACAGGACTGGCTCCTCCCTCAGAGCCATGGCTCTCAGCAGAACCGTCTCATTGCTGAGGATGCACCTGTCCAGGAAGAGCCTTGCAAAGGAGTAGGAGTCCAGCTCATTGCAGTAAGGGAATGGCTGAATGATGTTTCCCAGGAGCAACTATGCTGAAGGTGCCAGTTCCAGTCCATGGCTCGCAGGATGCTGCAGTACTGCCATAGGAGAAGGGGTTTGGCATGGTGCTAGAGAAGGTCCTCGAGCAGCAAAGGCAGGTGTTTGCAGCTCCAGGGAATACCCTGACGTCAGCAGTAGAGTAGCAGGATGAGGAAGATGTCCATGCTTGGGCTACTTGTGGCAAGAGCCTCTATCTCTGCCCTTGCCTGGGTGAGAGTTGCCGGAGCGCAGACGGAGGAAGGCCTTTGGACAGGTGCAAGGTAAGAATGATGCATGGTCGGCAGTCGTGGTGTAAACAGAAACATTTCTTGCAATCATCCTTACTGTTAGAGTAGTTTCACTTTCAGGTTTGAATAGCGTGAGCCTGGAAAGCCAATAGTCTAAATGTTCAGATGTCTGCTACCCTATAGTAGACATGAACTCAAGTCTCTCATAGAAACATGAGGTTTTTTCCTTAAGCCAAGTGCTGGGAGGGGAATTTCTTCTGCAAAAGTACTGTGCTTCTGCTGCTTGTTCCATTTTAGAAAGTTTCCTCCCTTGGCCCTGCCTTGATTGAATAGTCCTTTCTCTTCTAACTAGAAGCTCCAGGTTTTAATCTTACAAGTTGTCTTTGTTTTCTTTGTCCACAGACAGGAGTCCCTGCTCTCCCAGAGCCCTGTTGATCATCAGAACCTGCTTGTGGCTGAGAATGCAGATGGCCACGAAAGGCCTAGAAGTAAAAACTGGAGCAAGGTTGTATGCAAGAAGATTTTCCCAGAGAAAAGCATCCTAGGAGCAGCAAGTGTCCTGGAGGTGCCAGTTGCCAGTATATCACTCCTAGGATGCTGTGGCGCTGCCAAATTTGAAGAGGCTCAGAGAGCTGCCAGACATGATCCTCCAGCTGGAAAGGCAGATGTTGGGAGCTCCAGGGAATTCCCTGACGTCAGCAGTGGAGGAGCAGGATGAGGAAGATGTCCACGCTTGGGCTACTTGTGGCAAGAGTGTCCGAGGCTCCCAGTGCCTCCGTGAGAGCGGCAGGACTGGAGACGGAGGAAGGCCTTTGGACAGGTGCAAGGTAAGAATGATGCATGGTCCCCAGTTGTGGTGAGTACAGAAACATTTCTTCCAAGCATCTCTAGCTTTTGAAATAGTTTGACATTCCGGTTTGAATTGCGTGAGCCTGGAAAGCCAGTAGTCTAAATGTTCAGATGTCTGCTATCCAATAGTAGACATGAACTCAAGTCTCTCATAGAAACATCAGACTTTTTCCTTAAGCCAAGTGCTGGGAGGGGAATTTCTTCTGCAAAACTACTGTGCTTCTGCTGCTTGTTCCATTTTAGAAAGTTTCCTGCTTTGGCCCTGCCTTGATTGAATAGTCCTTTCTCTTCTATCTAGAAGCTCCAGGTTTTCTTCTTACAAGTTGTCTTTGTTTTCTTTGTCCACAGACAGGAGTCCCTGCTCTCCCAGAGCCATGTCGATCATCAGAAGCTGCTCGTGGCCGCGGATGCACATGGCCACGAAAGACCTAGAAGTAAAATCTGGAGCAAGGTCGTATGCAAGAAGATTTTCCCAGAGAAAAGCATCCTAGGAGCAGCAAGTGTCCTGGAGGTGCCAGTTGCCAGTATATGACTCCTAGGATGCTGTGGCGCAGCCAAAGATGAAGAGGCTCAGAGAGCTGCCAGACATGATCCTCGAGCAGCAAAGGCAGGTGTTTGCAGCTCCAGGGAATTCCCTGACGTCAGCAGTGGAGGAGCAGGATGAGGAAGATGTCCACGCTTGGGCTACTTGTGGCAAGCGTGTCCAAGGCTCCCAGTGCCTCCGTGGGAGCTGCAGGAGTGGAGACGGAGGAAGGCCTTTTGGCAGGACTGGCTGCTCCCTCAGAGCCGCGGCTCTCAGCAGAACCGTCTCGTTGCTGAGGATGCACCTGTCCAGGAAGAGCATTGCAGAGGAGTAGGAGTCCAGCTCATTGCAGTAAGGGAATGGCTGAGGGATGTTTCCCAGGAGCAACTTTGCTGCAGGTGCCAGTTCCAGTCCGTGAGTCGCAGGATGCTGCAGCGCTGCCATAGGAGAAGGCATTTGGCATGGTGCTAGAGAAGATCCTTGAGCAGCAAAGGCAAGTGTTTGCAGCTCCAGGGAATTCCTAGATGTCAGCAGTGGAAGATCAGGATGAGGAGGATGTCCGCGCTTGGGCTACTTGTGGCAAGAGCCTCCATCCCTGCCCGAGCTTGGGTGAGAGTTGCCAGAGCGCAGATGGAGGAAGGCCTTTGGACAGGTGCAAGGTAAGAATGATGGATGGTCGGCATTCGTGGTGTAAACAGAAACATTTCTTGCAATCATCCCTTCTGTTAGAATAGTTTCACTTTCCGGTTTGAATAGCGTGAGCCTGGAGCGCCAATACTCTAAATGTTCAGACGTCTGCTCCCCAATAGTAGACATGAACTCAAGTCTCTCATAGCAACATCAGGCTTTTTCCTTAAGCCAAGTGCTGGGAGGGGAATTTCTTCTGCAAAACTGCTCTGCTTCTGCTGCTTGTTCCATTTTAGAAAGTTTCCTCCCTTGGCCCTGCCTTGATTGAATAGTCCTTTTTTTTCTAACTAGAAGCTCCAGGTTTTCTTCTTACAAGTTGTCTTTGTTTTCTTTGTCCACAGACAGGAGTCCCTGCTCTCCCAGAGCCATGTCGATCATCAGAACCTGCTTGTGGCTGAGAATGCAGATGGCCACGAAAGGCCTAGGAGTAAAAACTGGAGCAAGGACGTGTGCAAGAAGATTTTCCCAGAGGAAAGCATCCTAGGAGCAGCAAGTGTCCTGGAGGTGCCAGTTGCCAGTATATGACTCCTAGGATGCTGTGGCGCTGCCAAAGGCAAAGAGGCTCAGAGAGCTGCCAGACACGATCCTCGAGCAGGAAAGGCAGATGTTGGGAGCACCAGGGAATTCCCTGACGTCAGCAGTGGAGGAGCAGGATGAGGAAGATGTCCACGCTTGGGCTACTTGTGGCAAGAGTGTCCAAGGCTCCCAGTGCCTCCGTGGGAGCTGCAGGACTGGTGACGGAGGACAACCATTGGGCAGGACTGGCTGCTCCCTCAGAGCCGTGGCTCTCAGCAGAACCGTCTCATTGCTGAGGATGCACCTGTCCAGGAAGAGCCTTGCAAAGGAGTAGGAGTCCAGCTCATTGCAGTAAGGGAATGGCTGAGGGATGTTTCCTAAGAGCAACTTTGCTGGAGGTGCCAGTTCCAGTCCATGGCTCGCAGGATGCTGCAGCACTGCCATAGGAGGAGGGGTTTTGCATGGTGCTAGAGAAGATCCTCGAGCAGCAAAGGCAGGTGTTTGCAGCTCCAGGGAATACCCTGACGTCAGCAGTGGAGTAGCAGGATGAGGAAGATGTCCACGCTTGGGCTACTTGTGGCAAGAGCCTCCATCCCTGCCCTTGCCTGGGTGAGAGTTGCCGGAGCGCAGATGGAGGAAGGCCTTTGGACAGGTGCAAGGTAAGAATGATGGATGGTCGGCATTCGTGGTGTAAACAGAAACATTTCTTGCAATCATCCCTTCTGTTAGAATAGTTTCACTTTCCGGTTTGAATAGCGTGAGCCTGGAAAGCCAATAGTCTAAATGTTCAGATGTCTGGTACCCAGTAGTAGACATGAACTCAAGTCTCTCATAGAAACATGAGGTTTTTTCCTTAAGCCAAGTGCTGGGAAGGGAATTTCTTCTGCAAAACTACTGTGCTTCTGCTGCTTGTTCCATTTTAGAAAGTTTCCTCCCTTGGCCCTGCCTTGTTTGAATAGTCCTTTCTCTTCTAACTAGAAGCTCCAGGTTTTCTTCTTACAAGTTGTCTTTGTTTTCTTTGTCCACAGACCGGAGTCCCTGCTCTCCCAGAGCCATGTCGATCATCAGAAGCTGCTTGTGGCTGAGAATGCAGATGGCCACGAAAGGCCTAGAAGTAAAAACTGGAGCAATGTCGTGTCCAAGAAGATTTTCCCAGAGAAAAGCATCCTAGGAGCGGCAAGTGTCATGTAGCTGCCAGTTTCCAGTATATGACTCTCAGGATGCTGTGGCGCTGCCAAAGGCGAAGAGGATCAGAGAGCTGCCAGACACGATCCTCCAGCAGGAAAGGCAGATTTTAGGAGCTCCAGGGAATTCCCTGACGTCAGCAGTGGAGGAGCAGGATGAGGAAGATCTCGACGCTTGGGCTACTTGTGGCAAGAGTGTCCAAGGCTCCCAGTGCCTCCGTGAGAGCTGCAGGAGTGGAGTCAGAGGAAGGCCTTTGGACAGGACTGGCTCCTCCCTCAGAGCCATGGCTCTCAGCAGAACCGTCTCATTGCTGAGGATGCACCTGTCCAGGAAGAGCCTTGCAAAGGAGTAGGAGTCCAGCTCATTGCAGTAAGGGAATGGCTGAATGATGTTTCCCAGGAGCAACTATGCTGAAGGTGCCAGTTCCAGTCCATGGCTCGCAGGATGCTGCAGTACTGCCATAGGAGAAGGGGTTTGGCATGGTGCTAGAGAAGGTCCTCGAGCAGCAAAGGCAGGTGTTTGCAGCTCCAGGGAATACCCTGACGTCAGCAGTAGAGTAGCAGGATGAGGAAGATGTCCATGCTTGGGCTACTTGTGGCAAGAGCCTCTATCTCTGCCCTTGCCTGGGTGAGAGTTGCCGGAGCGCAGACGGAGGAAGGCCTTTGGACAGGTGCAAGGTAAGAATGATGCATGGTCGGCAGTCGTGGTGTAAACAGAAACATTTCTTGCAATCATCCTTACTGTTAGAGTAGTTTCACTTTCAGGTTTGAATAGCGTGAGCCTGGAAAGCCAATAGTCTAAATGTTCAGATGTCTGCTACCCTATAGTAGACATGAACTCAAGTCTCTCATAGAAACATGAGGTTTTTTCCTTAAGCCAAGTGCTGGGAGGGGAATTTCTTCTGCAAAAGTACTGTGCTTCTGCTGCTTGTTCCATTTTAGAAAGTTTCCTCCCTTGGCCCTGCCTTGATTGAATAGTCCTTTCTCTTCTAACTAGAAGCTCCAGGTTTTAATCTTACAAGTTGTCTTTGTTTTCTTTGTCCACAGACAGGAGTCCCTGCTCTCCCAGAGCCCTGTTGATCATCAGAACCTGCTTGTGGCTGAGAATGCAGATGGCCACGAAAGGCCTAGAAGTAAAAACTGGAGCAAGGTTGTATGCAAGAAGATTTTCCCAGAGAAAAGCATCCTAGGAGCAGCAAGTGTCCTGGAGGTGCCAGTTGCCAGTATATCACTCCTAGGATGCTGTGGCGCTGCCAAATTTGAAGAGGCTCAGAGAGCTGCCAGACATGATCCTCCAGCTGGAAAGGCAGATGTTGGGAGCTCCAGGGAATTCCCTGACGTCAGCAGTGGAGGAGCAGGATGAGGAAGATGTCCACGCTTGGGCTACTTGTGGCAAGAGTGTCCGAGGCTCCCAGTGCCTCCGTGAGAGCGGCAGGACTGGAGACGGAGGAAGGCCTTTGGACAGGTGCAAGGTAAGAATGATGCATGGTCCCCAGTTGTGGTGAGTACAGAAACATTTCTTCCAAGCATCTCTAGCTTTTGAAATAGTTTGACATTCCGGTTTGAATTGCGTGAGCCTGGAAAGCCAGTAGTCTAAATGTTCAGATGTCTGCTATCCAATAGTAGACATGAACTCAAGTCTCTCATAGAAACATCAGACTTTTTCCTTAAGCCAAGTGCTGGGAGGGGAATTTCTTCTGCAAAACTACTGTGCTTCTGCTGCTTGTTCCATTTTAGAAAGTTTCCTGCTTTGGCCCTGCCTTGATTGAATAGTCCTTTCTCTTCTATCTAGAAGCTCCAGGTTTTCTTCTTACAAGTTGTCTTTGTTTTCTTTGTCCACAGACAGGAGTCCCTGCTCTCCCAGAGCCATGTCGATCATCAGAAGCTGCTCGTGGCCGCGGATGCACATGGCCACGAAAGACCTAGAAGTAAAATCTGGAGCAAGGTCGTATGCAAGAAGATTTTCCCAGAGAAAAGCATCCTAGGAGCAGCAAGTGTCCTGGAGGTGCCAGTTGCCAGTATATGACTCCTAGGATGCTGTGGCGCAGCCAAAGATGAAGAGGCTCAGAGAGCTGCCAGACATGATCCTCGAGCAGCAAAGGCAGGTGTTTGCAGCTCCAGGGAATTCCCTGACGTCAGCAGTGGAGGAGCAGGATGAGGAAGATGTCCACGCTTGGGCTACTTGTGGCAAGCGTGTCCAAGGCTCCCAGTGCCTCCGTGGGAGCTGCAGGAGTGGAGACGGAGGAAGGCCTTTTGGCAGGACTGGCTGCTCCCTCAGAGCCGCGGCTCTCAGCAGAACCGTCTCGTTGCTGAGGATGCACCTGTCCAGGAAGAGCATTGCAGAGGAGTAGGAGTCCAGCTCATTGCAGTAAGGGAATGGCTGAGGGATGTTTCCCAGGAGCAACTTTGCTGCAGGTGCCAGTTCCAGTCCGTGAGTCGCAGGATGCTGCAGCACTGCCATAGGAGAAGGCATTTGGCATGGTGCTAGAGAAGATCCTTGAGCAGCAAAGGCAAGTGTTTGCAGCTCCAGGGAATTCCTAGATGTCAGCAGTGGAAGATCAGGATGAGGAGGATGTCCGCGCTTGGGCTACTTGTGGCAAGAGCCTCCATCCCTGCCCGAGCTTGGGTGAGAGTTGCCAGAGCGCAGATGGAGGAAGGCCTTTGGACAGGTACAAGGTAAGAATGATGCATGGTCGGCATTCGTGGTGTAAACAGAAACATTTCTTGCAATCATCCCTTCTGTTAGAATAGTTTCACTTTCCGGTTTGAATAGCGTGAGCCTGGAGCGCCAATACTCTAAATGTTCAGACGTCTGCTCCCCAATAGTAGACATGAACTCAAGTCTCTCATAGCAACATCAGGCTTTTTCCTTAAGCCAAGTGCTGGGAGGGGAATTTCTTCTGCAAAACTGCTCTGCTTCTGCTGCTTGTTCCATTTTAGAAAGTTTCCTCCCTTGGCCCTGCCTTGATTGAATAGTCCTTTCTCTTCTAACTAGAAGCTCCAGGTTCCCTTCTTACAAGTTGTCTTTGTTTTCTTTGTCCACAGACAGGAGTCCCTGCTCCCCCAGAGCCATGTCGATCATCAGAAGCTGCTTGTGGCTGCGGATGCAGATGGCTACGAAAGGCCTAGGAGTAAAAACTGCAGCAATGTCGTGTGCAAGAAGATTTTCCCAGGGAAAAGCATCCTAGGAGCAGCAAGTGTCCTGGAGGTGCCAGTTGCCAGTATATGACTCCTAGGATGCTGTGGTGCAGCCAAAGGCGAAGAGGGTCAGAGAGCTGAAAGACACAATCCTCGAGGAGGAAAGGCAGATGTTGGGAGCTCCAGGGAATTCCCTGACGTCAGCAGTGGAGGAGCAGGATGAGGAAGATGTCCACGCTTGGGCTACTTGTGGCAAGAGTGTCCAAGGCTCCCAGTGCCTCTGTGGGAGCTGCAGGACTGGTGACGGAGGACAACCATTGGGCAGGACTGGCTGCTCCCTCAGAGCCATGGCTCTCAGCAGAACCGTCTCATTGCTGAGGATGCACCTGTCCAGGAAGAGCATTGCAGAGGAGTAGGAGTCCAGCTCATTGCAGTAAGGGAATGGCTGAGGGATGTTTCCCAGGAGCAACTTTGCTGGAGGTGCCAGTTCCAGTCCATGGCTCGCAGGATGCTGCAGCTCTGCCATAGGAGAAGGGGTTTTGCATGGTGCTAGAGAAGATCCTCGAGCAGCAAAGGCAGGTGTTTGCAGCTCCAGGGAATACCCTGACGTCAGCAGTGGAGTAGCAGGATGAGGAAGATGTCCACGCTTGGGCTACTTGTGGCAAGAGCCTCCATCCCTGCCCTTGCCTGGGTGAGAGTTGCCGGAGCGCAGATGGAGGAAGGCCTTTGGACAGGTGCAAGGTAAGAATGATGCATGGTCGGCAGTCGTGGTGTAAACAGAAACATTTCTTGCAATCATCCTTACTGTTAGAGTAGTTTCACTTTCCGGTTTGAATAGCGTGAGCCTGGAAAGCCAATAGTCTAAATGTTCAGATGTCTGGTACCCAGTAGTAGACATGAACTCAAGTCTCTCATAGAAACATCAGGCTTTTTCCTTAAGCCAAGTGCTGGGAGGGGAATTTCTTCTGCAAAACTACTGTGCTTCTGCTGCTTGTTCCATTTTAGAAAGTTTCCTCCCTTGGCCCTTCCTTGATTGAATAGTCCTTTGTCTTCTATCTAGAAGCTCCAGGTTTTCTTCTTACAAGTTGTCTTTGTTTTCTTTGTCCACAGACAGGAGTCCCTGCTCTCCCAGAGCCATGTCGATCTTCAGAACCTGCTTGTGGCTGCGGATGCAGATGGCCACGAAAGGCCTAGAAGTAAAAACTGGAGCAATGTCGTGTCCAAGAAGATTTTCCCAGAGAAAAGCATCCTAGGAGCAGCAAGTGTCCTGTAGCTGCCAGTTTCCAGTATATGACTCTCAGGATGCTGTGGCGCTGCCAAAGGCGAAGAGGCTCAGCGAGCTGCCAGACACGATCCTCGAGCAGGAAAGGCAGATTTTAGGAGCTCCAGGGAATTCCCTGATGTCAGCAGTGGAGGAGCAGGATGAGGAAGATCTCGACGCTTGGGCTACTTGTGGCAAGAGTGTCCAAGGCTCCCAGTGCCTCCGTGGGAGCTGCAGGAGTGGAGTCAGAGGAAGGCCTTTGGACAGGACTGGCTGCTCCCTCAGAGCCATGGCTCTCAGCAGAACCGTCTCATTGCTGAGGATGCACCTGTCCAGGAAGAGCCTTGCAAAGGAGTAGGAGTCCAGCTCATTGCAGTATGGGAATGGCTGAATGATGTTTCCCAGGAGCAACTATGCTGAAGGTGCCAGTTCCAGTCCATGGCTCGCAGGATGCTGCAGCACTGCCATAGGAGAAGGGGTTTGGCATGGTGCTAGAGAAGGTCCTCGAGCCGCAAAGGCAGGTGTTTGCAGCTCCAGGGAATACCCTGACGTCAGCAGTGGAGTTGCAGGATGAGGAAGATGTCCACGCTTGGGCTACTTGTGGCAAGAGCCTCCATCCTTGCCCTTGCCTGGGTGAGAGTTGCCGGAGCTCAGACGGAGGAAGGCCTTTGGACAGGTGCAAGGTAAGAATGATGCATGGTCGGCAGTCGTGGTGTAAACAGAAACATTTCTTGCGATCATCCCTACTGTTAGAGTAGTTTCACTTTCCGGTTTGAATAGCGTGAGCATGGAAAGCCAATAGTCTAAATGTTCAGATGTCTGGTACCCAGTAGTAGACATGAACTCAAGTCTCTCATAGAAACATCAGGCTTTTTCCTTAAGCCAAGTGCTGGGAGGGGAATTTCTTCTGCAAAACTACTGTGCTTCTGCTGCTTGTTCCATTTTAGAAAGTTTCCTGCTTTGGCCCTGCCTTGATTTAATAGTCCTTTGTCTTCTAACTAGAAGCTCCAGGTTTTCTTCTTACAAGTTGTCTTTGTTTTCTTTGTCCACAGACAGGGGTCCCTGTTTTCCCAGAGCCATGTCGATCATCAGAAGCTGCTTGTGCCTGCGGATGCACATGGCCACGAAAGGCCTAGAAGTAAAAACTGGAGCAATGTCGTGTCCAAGAAGATTTTCCCAGAGAAAAGCATCCTAGGAGCAGAGAGTGTCCTGTAGCTGCCAGTTTCCAGTATATGACTCTCAGGATGCTGTGGCGCTGCCAAAGGCGAAGAGGCTCAGAGAGCTGCCAGACACGATCCTCGAGCAGGAAAGGCAGATTTTAGGAGCTCCAGGGAATTCCCTGACGTCAGCAGTGGAGGAGCAGGATGAGGAAGATGTCCACGCTTGGGCTACTTGTGGCAAGAGTGTCCAAGGCTCCCAGTGCCTCCGTGGGAGCTGCAGGAGTGGAGTCAGAGGAAGGCCTTTGGACAGGACTGGCTGCTCCCTCAGAGCCATGGCTCTCAGCAGAACCGTCTCATTGCTGAGGATGCACCTGTCCAGGAAGAGCCTTGCAAAGGAGTAGGAGTCCAGCTCATTGCAGTAAGGGAATGGCTGAATGATGTTTCCCAGGAGCAACTATGCTGAAGGTGCCAGTTCCAGTCCATGGCTCGCAGGATGCTGCAGCACTGCCATAGGAGAAGGGGTTTGGCATGGTGCTAGAGAAGATCCTCGAGCAGCAAAGGCAAGTGTTTGCAGCTCCAGGGAATTCCTAGATGTCAGCAGTGGAAGATCAGGATGAGGAGGATGTCCGCGCTTGGGCTACTTGTGGCAAGAGCCTCCATCCCTGCCCGAGCTTGGGTGAGAGTTGCCAGAGCGCAGATGGAGGAAGGCCTTTGGACAGGTGCAAGGTAAGAATGATGGATGGTCGGCATTCGTGGTGTAAACAGAAACATTTCTTGCAATCATCCCTTCTGTTAGAATAGTTTCACTTTCCGGTTTGAATAGCGTGAGCCTGGAGCGCCAATACTCTAAATGTTCAGACGTCTGCTCCCCAATAGTAGACATGAACTCAAGTCTCTCATAGCAACATCAGGCTTTTTCCTTAAGCCAAGTGCTGGGAGGGGAATTTCTTCTGCAAAACTGCTCTGCTTCTTCTGCTTGTTCCATTTTAGAAAGTTTCCCCCCTTGGCCCTGCCTTGATTGAATAGTCCTTTTTTTTCTAACTAGAAGCTCCAGGTTCCCTTCTTACAAGTTGTCTTTGTTTTCTTTGTCCACAGACAGTAGTCCCTGCTCCCCCAGAGCCATGTCGATCATCAGAAGCTGCTTGTGGCTGCGGATGCAGATGGCTACGAAAGGCCTAGGAGTAAAAACTGCAGCAATGTCGTGTGCAAGAAGATTTTCCCAGGGAAAAGCATCCTAGGAGCAGCAAGTGTCCTGGAGGTGCCAGTTGCCAGTATATGACTCCTAGGATGCTGTGGTGCAGCCAAAGGCGAAGAGGGTCAGAGAGCTGAAAGACACAATCCTCGAGGAGGAAAGGCAGATGTTGGGAGCTCCAGGGAATTCCCTGATGTCAGCAGTGGCGGAGCAGGATGAGGAAGATGTCCACGCTTGGGCTACTTGTGGCAAGCGTGTCCAAGGCTCCCAGTGCCTCCGTGGGAGCTGCAGGAGTGGAGACGGAGGAAGGCCTTTGGGCAGGATTGGCTGCTCCCTCAGAGCCGCGGCTCTCAGCAGAACCGTCTCATTGCTGAGGATGCCCCTATCCAGGAAGAGCCTTGCAAAGGAGTAGGAGTCCAGCTCATTGCAGTAAGGGAATGGCTGAAGGATGTTTCCCAGGAGCAACTATGCTGAAGGTGCCAGTTCCAGTCCATGGCTCGCAGGATGCTGCAGCACTGCCACAGGAGAAAGCATTTGGCATGGTGCTAGAGAAGATCCTCGAGCAGCAAAGGCAGGTGTTTGCAGCTCCAGGGAATTCCTAGATGTCAGCAGTGGAAGATCAGGATGAGGAATATCTCCAGGCTTGGGCTACTTGTGGCAAGAGCCTCCATCCCTGCCCGAGCTTGGGTGAGAGTTGCCAGAGCGCAGACGGAGGAAGGCCTTTGGACAGGTGCAAGGTAAGAATGATGCATGGTCGGCAGTCGTGGTGCGAGCAGAAACATTTCTTGCAATCGCCTCTAGCTTTTAGAGTAGTTTCACTTTCCGGTTTGAATAGTGTGAGCCTGGAAAGCCAATAGTCTAAATTTTCAGATGTCTGCTACCCTATAGTAGACATGAACTCAAGTCTCTCATAGAAACATGAGGTTTTTTCCTTAAGCCAAGTGCTGGGAGGGGAATTTCTTCTGCAAATCTACTGTGCTTCTGCTGCTTGTTCCATTTTAGAAAGTTTCCTCCCTTGGCCCTGCCTTGATTGAATAATCCTTTCTCTTCTAACTAGAAGCTCCAGGTTTTAATCTTACAAGTTGTCTTTGTTTTCTTTGTCCACAGACAGGAGTCCCTGCTCTCCCAGAGCCCTGTTGATCATCAGAACCTGCTTGTGGCTGAGAATGCAGATGGCCACGAAAGGCCTAGAAGTAAAAACTGGAGGAAGGTTGTATGCAAGAAGATTTTCCCAGAGAAAAGCATCCTAGGAGCAGCAAGTGTCCTGGAGGTGCCAGTTGCCAGTATATCACTCCTAGGATGCTGTGGCGCTGCCAAAGTTGAAGAGGCTCAGAGAGCTGCCAGACATGATCCTCCAGCTGGAAAGGCAGATGTTGGGAGCTCCAGGGAATTCCCTGCCATCAGCAGTGGAGGAGCAGGATGAGGAAGATGTCCACGCTTGGGCTACTTGTGGCAAGAGTGTCCGAGGCTCCCAGTGCCTCCGTGAGAGCGGCAGGACTGGAGACGGAGGAAGGCCTTTGGACAGGTGCAAGGTAAGAATGATGCATGGTCCCCAGTTGTGGTGAGTACAGAAACATTTCTTCCAAGCATCTCTAGCTTTTGAAATAGTTTGACATTCCGGTTTGAATTGCGTGAGCCTGGAAAGCCAGTAGTCTAAATGTTCAGATATCTGCTATCCAATAGTAGACATGAACTCAAGTCTCTCATAGAAACATCAGACTTTTTCCTTAAGCCAAGTGCTGGGAGGGGAATTTCTTCTGCAAAACTACTGTGCTTCTGCTGCTTGTTCCATTTTAGAAAGTTTCCTGCTTTGGCCCTGCCTTGATTGAATAGTCCTTTCTCTTCTATCTAGAAGCTCCAGGTTTTCTTCTTACAAGTTGTCTTTGTTTTCTTTGTCCACAGACAGGAGTCCCTGCTCTCCCAGAGCCCTGTTGATCATCAGAAGCTGCTCGTGGCCGCGGATGCACATGGCCACGAAAGACCTAGAAGTAAAATCTGGAGCAAGGTCGTATGCAAGAAGATTTTCCCAGAGAAAAGCATCCTAGGAGCAGCAAGTGTCCTGGAGGTGCCAGTTGCCAGTATATGACTCCTAGGATGCTGTGGCGCAGCCAAAGATGAAGAGGCTCAGAGAGCTGCCAGACACGATCCTCGAGCAGGAAAGGCAGATGTTGGGAGCTCCAGGGAATTCCCTGATGTCAGCAGTGGCGGAGCAGGATGAGGAAGATGTCCACGCTTGGGCTACTTGTGGCAAGAGCCTCCATCCTTGCCCTTGCCTGGGTGAGAGTTGCCGGAGCGCAGACGGAGGAAGGCCTTTGGACAGGTG
Source organism: Aphelocoma coerulescens (assembly GCF_041296385.1). Lineage (NCBI taxonomy): Eukaryota > Metazoa > Chordata > Aves > Passeriformes > Corvidae > Aphelocoma > Aphelocoma coerulescens. Next base: position 951,034 of record NW_027184003.1, on the reverse strand, counting down.
CAAGGTAAGAATGATGCATGGTCGGCAGTCGTGGTGTAAACAGAAACATTTCTTGCAATCATCCCTACTGTTAGAGTAGTTTCACTTTCCGGTTTGAATAGCGTGAGCCTGGAAAGCCAATAGTCTAAATGTTCAGATGTCTGGTACCCAGTAGTAGACATGAACTCAAGTCTCTCATAGAAACATGAGGTTTTTTCCTTAAGCCAAGTGCTGGGAAGGGAATTTCTTCTGCAAAACTACTGTGCTTCTGCTGCTTGTTCCATTTTAGAAAGTTTCCTCCCTTGGCCCTGCCTTGTTTGAATAGTCCTTTCTCTTCTAACTAGAAGCTCCAGGTTTTCTTCTTACAAGTTGTCTTTGTTTTCTTTGTCCACAGACAGGAGTCCCTGCTCTCCCAGAGCCATGTCGATCATCAGAAGCTGCTTGTGGCTGAGAATGCAGATGGCCACGAAAGGCCTAGAAGTAAAAACTGGAGCAATGTCGTGTCCAAGAAGATTTTCCCAGAGAAAAGCATCCTAGGAGCAGCAAGTGTCATGTAGCTGCCAGTTTCCAGTATATGACTCTCAGGATGCTGTGGCGCTGCCAAAGGCGAAGAGGATCAGAGAGCTGCCAGACACGATCCTCCAGCAGGAAAGGCAGATTTTAGGAGCTCCAGGGAATTCCCTGACGTCAGCAGTGGAGGAGCAGGATGAGGAAGATGTCCACGCTTGGGCTACTTGTGGCAAGAGTGTCCAAGGCTCCCAGTGCCTCCGTGAGAGCTGCAGGAGTGGAGTCAGAGGAAGGCCTTTGGACAGGACTCGCTGCTCCCTCAGAGCCATGGCTCTCAGCAGAACCGTCTCATTGCTGAGGATGCACCTGTCCAGGAAGAGCCTTGCAAAGGAGTAGGAGTCCAGCTCATTGCAGTATGGGAATGGCTGAAGGATGTTTCCCAGGAGCAACTATGCTGAAGGTGCCAGTTCCAGTCCATGGCTCGCAGGATGCTGCAGCACTGCCATAGGAGAAGGGGTTTGGCATGGTGCTAGAGAAGGTCCTCGAGCCGCAAAGGCAGGTGTTTGCAGCTCCAGGGAATACCCTGACGTCAGCAGTGGAGTAGCAGGATGAGGAAGATGTCCACGCTTGGGCTACTTGTGGCAAGAGCCTCCATCCTTGCCCTTGCCTGGGTGAGAGTTGCCGGAGCGCAGACGGAGGAAGGCCTTTGGACAGGTGCAAGGTAAGAATGATGCATGGTCGGCAGTCGTGGTGTAAACAGAAACATTTCTTGCAATCATCCCTACTGTTAGAGTAGTTTCACTTTCCGGTTTGAATAGCGTGAGCATGGAAAGCCAATAGTCTAAATGTTCAGATGTCTGGTACCCAGTAGTAGACATGAACTCAAGTCTCTCATAGAAACATCAGGCTTTTTCCTTAAGCCAAGTGCTGGGAGGGGAATTTCTTCTGCAAAACTACTGTGCTTCTGCTGCTTGTTCCATTTTAGAAAGTTTCCTCTTTTGGCCCTGCCTTGATTGAATAGTCCTTTGTCTTCTAACTAGAAGCTCCAGGTTTTCTTCTTACAAGTTGTCTTTGTTTTCTTTGTCCACAGACAGGAGTCCCTGTTTTCCCAGAGCCATGTTGATCATCAGAAGCTGCTTGTGGCTGCGGATGCAGATGGCCACGAAAGGCCTAGAAGTAAAAACTGGAGCAATGTCGTGTCCAAGAAGATTTTCCCAGAGAAAAGCATCCTAGGAGCAGCAAGTGTCCTGTAGCTGCCAGTTTCCAGTATATGACTCTCAGGATGCTGTGGCGCTGCCAAAGGCGAAGAGGCTCAGAGAGCTGCCAGACACGATCCTCGAGCAGGAAAGGCAGATTTTAGGAGCTCCAGGGAATTCCCTGATGTCAGCAGTGGAGGAGCAGGATGAGGAAGATCTCGACGCTTGGGCTACTTGTGGCAAGAGTGTCCAAGGCTCCCAGTGCCTCCGTGGGAGCTGCAGGAGTGGAGTCAGAGGAAGGCCTTTGGACAGGACTGGCTGCTCCCTCAGAGCCATGGCTCTCAGCAGAACCGTCTCATTGCTGAGGATGCACCTGTCCAGGAAGAGCCTTGCAAAGGAGTAGGAGTCCAGCTCATTGCAGTAAGGGAATGGCTGAAGGATGTTTCCCAGGAGCAACTATGCTGAAGGTGCCAGTTCCAGTCCATGGCTCGCAGGATGCTGCAGCACTGCCATAGGAGAAGGGGTTTGGCATGGTGCTAGAGAAGGTCCTTGAGCCGCAAAGGCAGGTGTTTGCAGCTCCAGGGAATACCCTGACGTCAGCAGTGGAGTAGCAGGATGAGGAAGATGTCCACGCTTGGGCTACTTGTGGCAAGAGCCTCCATCCCTGCCCTTGCCTGGGTGAGAGTTGCCGGAGCGCAGATGGAGGAAGGCCTTTGGACAGGTGCAAGGTAAGAATGATGGATGGTCGGCAGGCGTGGTGTAAACAGAAACATTTCTTGCAATCATCCCTTCTGTTAGAATAGTTTCACTTTCCGGTTTGAATAGCGTGAGCCTGGAAAGCCAATAGTCTAAATGTTCAGATGTCTGGTACCCAGTAGTAGACATGAACTCAAGTCTCTCATAGAAACATGAGGTTTTTTCCTTAAGCCAAGTGCTGGGAAGGGAATTTCTTCTGCAAAACTGCTCTGCTTCTGCTGCTTGTTCCATTTTAGAAAGTTTCCTCCCTTGGCCCTGCCTTGATTGAATAGTCCTTTGTCTTCTAACTAGAAGCTCCAGGTTTTCTTCTTACAAGTTGTCTTTGTTTTCTTTGTCCACAGACAGGAGTCCCTGCTCTCCCAGAGCCCTGTTGATCATCAGAACCTGCTTGTGGCTGAGGATGCAGATGGCCACGAAAGGCCTAGAAGTAAAAACTGGAGCAATGTCGTGTCCAAGAAGATTTTCCCAGAGAAAAGCATCCTAGGAGCAGCAAGTGTCCTGGAGGTGCCAGTTGCCAGTATATGACTCCTAGGATGCTGTTGCGCTTCCAAAATGTAAGAGGCTCAGAGAGCTGCCAGACACGATCCTCGAGCAGGAAAGGCAGATGTTGGGAGCTCCAGGGAATTCCCTGATGTCAGCAGTGGCGGAGCAGGATGAGGAAGATGTCCACGCTTGGGCTACTTGTGGCAAGCGTGTCCAAGGCTCCCAGTGCCTCCGTGGGAGCTGCAGGAGTGGAGACAGAGGAAGGCCTTTGGGCAGGACTGGCTGCTCCCTCAGAGCCGTGGCTCTCAGCAGAACCGTCTCATTGCTGAGGATGCACCTATCCAGGAAGAGCCTTGCAAAGGAGTAGGAGTCCAGCTCATTGCAGTGAGGGAATGGCTGAAGGATGTTTCCCAGGAGCAACTATGCTGAAGGTGCCAGTTCCAGTCCATGGCTCGCAGGATGCTGCAGCACTGCCATAGGAGAAGGCATTTGGCATGGTGCTTGAGAAGATCCTCGAGCAGCAAAGGCAGGTGTTTGCAGCTCCAGGGAATTCCTAGATGTCAGCAGTGGAAGATCAGGATGAGGAATATCTCCAGGCTTGGGCTACTTGTGGCAAGAGCCTCCATCCCTGCCCGAGCTTGGGTGAGAGTTGCCAGAGCGCAGACGGAGGAAGGCCTTTGGACAGGTGCAAGGTAAGAATGATGCATGGTCGGCAGTCGTGGTGTAAACAGAAACATTTCTTGCAATCGCCTCTAGCTTTTAGAGTAGTTTCACTTTCCGGTTTGAATAGCGTGAGCCTGGAAAGCCGATAGTCTAAATGTTCAGATGTCTGCTACCCTATAGTAGACATGAACTCAAGTCTCTCATAGAAACATGAGGTTTTTTCCTTAAGCCAAGTGCTGGGAGGGGAATTTCTTCTGCAAATCTACTGTGCTTCTGCTGCTTGTTCCATTTTAGAAAGTTTCCTCCCTTGGCCCTGCCTTGATTGAATAGTCCTTTCTCTTCTAACTAGAAGCTCCAGGTTTTAATCTTACAAGTTGTCTTTGTTTTCTTTGTCCACAGACAGGAGTCCCTGCTCTCCCAGAGCCCTGTTGATCATCAGAACCTGCTTGTGGCTGAGAATGCAGATGGCCACGAAAGGCCTAGAAGTAAAAACTGGAGCAAGGTTGTATGCAAGAAGATTTTCCCAGAGAAAAGCATCCTAGGAGCAGCAAGTGTCCTGGAGGTGCCAGTTGCCAGTATATGACTCCTAGGATGCTGTGGCGCTGCAGAAGTGTAAGAGTCTCAGAGAGCTGCCAGACATGATCCTCCAGCTGGAAAGGCAGATGTTGGGAGCTCCAAGGAATTCCCTGACGTCAGCAGTGGAGGAGCAGGATGAGGAAGATGTCCACGCTTGGGCTACTTGTGGCAAGAGTGTCCGAGGCTCCCAGTGCCTCCGTGAGAGCGGCAGGACTGGAGACGGAGGAAGGCCTTTGGACAGGTGCAAGGTAAGAATGATGCATGGTCCCCAGTTGTGGTGAGTACAGAAACATTTCTTCCAAGCATCTCTAGCTTTTGAAATAGTTTGACATTCCGGTTTGAATTGCGTGAGCCTGGAAAGCCAGTAGTCTAAATGTTCAGATGTCTGCTATCCAATAGTAGACATGAACTCAAGTCTCTCATAGAAACATCAGACTTTTTCCTTAAGCCAAGTGCTGGGAGGGGAATTTCTTCTGCAAAACTACTGTGCTTCTGCTGCTTGTTCCATTTTAGAAAGTTTCCTGCTTTGGCCCTGCCTTGATTGAATAGTCCTTTCTCTTCTATCTAGAAGCTCCAGGTTTTCTTCTTACAAGTTGTCTTTGTTTTCTTTGTCCACAGACAGGAGTCCCTGCTCTCCCAGAGCCATGTCGATCATCAGAAGCTGCTCGTGGCCGCGGATGCACATGGCCACGAAAGACCTAGAAGTAAAATCTGGAGCAAGGTCGTATGCAAGAAGATTTTCCCAGAGAAAAGCATCCTAGGAGCAGCAAGTGTCCTGGAGGTGCCAGTTGCCAGTATATGACTCCTAGGATGCTGTGGCGCAGCCAAAGATGAAGAGGCTCAGAGAGCTGCCAGACATGATCCTCGAGCAGCAAAGGCAGGTGTTTGCAGCTCCAGGGAATTCCCTGACGTCAGCAGTGGAGGAGCAGGATGAGGAAGATGTCCACGCTTGGGCTACTTGTGGCAAGAGTGTCCAAGGCTCCCAGTGCCTCCGTGGGAGCTGCGGGACTGGAGACGGAGGAAGGCCTTTTGGCAGGACTGGCTGCTCCCTCAGAGCCGCGGCTCTCAGCAGAACCGTCTCGTTGCTGAGGATGCACCTGTCGAGGAAGAGCATTGCAGAGGAGTAGGAGTCCAGCTCATTGCAGTAAGGGAATGGCTGAGGGATGTTTCCCAGGAGCAACTTTGCTGCAGGTGCCAGTTCCAGTCCGTGGCTCGCAGGATGCTGCAGCACTGCCATAGGAGTAGGGGTTTTGCATGGTGCTAGAGAAGATCCTCAAGCAGCAAAGGCAGGTGTTTGCAGCTCCAGGGAATACCCTGACGTCAGCAGTGGAGTAGCAGGATGAGGAAGATGTCCACGCTTGGGCTACTTGTGGCAAGAGCCTCCATCCCTGCCCTTGCCTGGGTGAGAGTTGCCGGAGCGCAGATGGAGGAAGGCCTTTGGACAGGTGCAAGGTAAGAATGATGCATGGTCGGCAGTCGTGGTGTAAACAGAAACATTTCTTGCAATCATCCCTTCTGTTAGAATAGTTTCACTTTCCGGTTTGAATAGCGTGAGCCTGGAAAGCCAATAGTCTAAATGTTCAGATGTCTGGTACCCAGTAGTAGACATGAACTCAAGTCTCTCATAAGAACATGAGGTTTTTTCCTTAAGCCAAGTGCTGGGAAGGGAATTTCTTCTGCAAAACTACTGTGCTTCTGCTGCTTGTTCCATTTTAGAAAGTTTCCTCCCTTGGCCCTGCCTTGATTGAATAGTCCTTTCTCTTCTAACTAGAAGCTCCAGGTTTTCTTCTTACAAGTTGTCTTTGTTTTCTTTGTCCACAGACAGGAGTCCCTGCTCTCCCAGAGCCATGTCGATCATCAGAAGCTGCTTGTGGCTGAGAATGCAGATGGCCACGAAAGGCCTAGAAGTAAAAACTGGAGCAAGGTTGTATGCAAGAAGATTTTCCCAGAGAAAAGCATCCTAGGAGCGGCAAGTGTCATGTAGCTGCCAGTTTCCAGTATATGACTCTCAGGATGCTGTGGCGCTGCCAAAGGCGAAGAGGATCAGAGAGCTGCCAGACACGATCCTCCAGCAGGAAAGGCAGATTTTAGGAGCTCCAGGGAATTCCCTGACGTCAGCAGTGGAGGAGCAGGATGAGGAAGATGTCCACGCTTGGGCTACTTGTGGCAAGAGTGTCCAAGGCTCCCAGTGCCTCCGTGAGAGCTGCAGGAGTGGAGTCAGAGGAAGGCCTTTGGACAGGACTGGCTCCTCCCTCAGAGCCATGGCTCTCAGCAGAACCGTCTCATTACTGAGGATGCACCTGTCCAGGAAGAGCCTTGCAAAGGAGTAGGAGTCCAGCTCATTGCAGTATGGGAATGGCTGAAGGATGTTTCCCAGGAGCAACTATGCTGAAGGTGCCAGTTCCAGTCCATGGCTCGCAGGATGCTGCAGCGCTGCCATAGGAGAAGGGGTTTGGCATGGTGCTAGAGAAGGTCCTCGAGCAGCAAAGGCAGGTGTTTGCAGCTCCAGGGAATACCCTGACGTCAGCAGTGGAGTAGCAGGATGAGGAAGATGTCCACGCTTGGGCTACTTGTGGCAAGAGCCTCTATCCCTGCCCTTGCCTGGGTGAGAGTTGCCGGAGCGCAGACGGAGGAAGGCCTTTGGACAGGTGCAAGGTAAGAATGATGCATGGTCGGCAGTCGTGGTGTAAACAGAAACATTTCTTGCAATCATCCCTACTGTTAGAGTAGTTTCACTTTCCGGTTTGAATAGCGTGAGCATGGAAAGCCAATAGTCTAAATGTTCAGATGTCTGCTACCCAATAGTAGACATGAACTCATGTCTCTCACAGAAACATCAGGCGTTTTCCTTAAGCCAAGTGCTGGGAGGGGAATTTCTTCTGCAATACTGCTGTGCTTCTGCTGCTTGTTCCATTTTAGAAAGTTTCCTCCCTTGGCCCTGCCTTGTTTGAATAGTCCTTTCTCTTCTAACTAGAAGCTCCAGGTTTTCTTCTTACAAGTTGTCTTTGTTTTCTTTGTCCACAGACAGGAGTCCCTGCTCTCCCAGAGCCATGTCGATCATCAGAAGCTGCTTGTGGCCGTGGATGCAGATGGCCACGAAAGGCCTAGAAGTAAAATCTGCAGCAAGGTTGTGTGCAAGAAGATTTTCCCAGAGAAAAGCATCCTAGGAGCAGCAAGTGTCCTGGAGCTGCCAGTTGCCAGTATATGACTCCTAGGATGCTGTTGCGCTTCCAAAATGTAAGAGGCTCAGAGAGCTGCCAGACACGATCCTCGAGCAGGAAAGGCAGATGTTGGGAGCTCCAGGGAATTCCCTGATGTCAGCAGTGGCGGAGCAGGATGAGGAAGATGTCCACGCTTGGGCTACTTGTGGCAAGCGTGTCCAAGGCTCCCAGTGCCTCCGTGGGAGCTGCAGGAGTGGAGACAGAGGAAGGCCTTTGGGCAGGACTGGCTGCTCCCTCAGAGCCGTGGCTCTCAGCAGAACCGTCTCATTGCTGAGGATGCACCTATCCAGGAAGAGCCTTGCAAAGGAGTAGGAGTCCAGCTCATTGCAGTGAGGGAATGGCTGAAGGATGTTTCCCAGGAGCAACTATGCTGAAGGTGCCAGTTCCAGTCCATGGCTCGCAGGATGCTGCAGCACTGCCATAGGAGAAGGCATTTGGCATGGTGCTTGAGAAGATCCTCGAGCAGCAAAGGCAGGTGTTTGCAGCTCCAGGGAATTCCTAGATGTCAGCAGTGGAAGATCAGGATGAGGAATATCTCCAGGCTTGGGCTACTTGTGGCAAGAGCCTCCATCCCTGCCCGAGCTTGGGTGAGAGTTGCCAGAGCGCAGACGGAGGAAGGCCTTTGGACAGGTGCAAGGTAAGAATGATGCATGGTCGGCAGTCGTGGTGTAAACAGAAACATTTCTTGCAATCGCCTCTAGCTTTTAGAGTAGTTTCACTTTCCGGTTTGAATAGCGTGAGCCTGGAAAGCCGATAGTCTAAATGTTCAGATGTCTGCTACCCTATAGTAGACATGAACTCAAGTCTCTCATAGAAACATGAGGTTTTTTCCTTAAGCCAAGTGCTGGGAGGGGAATTTCTTCTGCAAATCTACTGTGCTTCTGCTGCTTGTTCCATTTTAGAAAGTTTCCTCCCTTGGCCCTGCCTTGATTGAATAGTCCTTTCTCTTCTAACTAGAAGCTCCAGGTTTTAATCTTACAAGTTGTCTTTGTTTTCTTTGTCCACAGACAGGAGTCCCTGCTCTCCCAGAGCCATGTCGATCATCAGAAGCTGCTTGTGGCTGAGAATGCAGATGGCCACGAAAGGCCTAGAAGTAAAAACTGGAGCAATGTCGTGTCCAAGAAGATTTTCCCAGAGAAAAGCATCCTAGGAGCAGCAAGTGTCATGTAGCTGCCAGTTTCCAGTATATGACTCTCAGGATGCTGTGGCGCTGCCAAAGGCGAAGAGGATCAGAGAGCTGCCAGACACGATCCTCCAGCAGGAAAGGCAGATTTTAGGAGCTCCAGGGAATTCCCTGACGTCAGCAGTGGAGGAGCAGGATGAGGAAGATGTCCACGCTTGGGCTACTTGTGGCAAGAGTGTCCAAGGCTCCCAGTGCCTCCGTGAGAGCTGCAGGAGTGGAGTCAGAGGAAGGCCTTTGGACAGGACTCGCTGCTCCCTCAGAGCCATGGCTCTCAGCAGAACCGTCTCATTGCTGAGGATGCACCTGTCCAGGAAGAGCCTTGCAAAGGAGTAGGAGTCCAGCTCATTGCAGTATGGGAATGGCTGAAGGATGTTTCCCAGGAGCAACTATGCTGAAGGTGCCAGTTCCAGTCCATGGCTCGCAGGATGCTGCAGCACTGCCATAGGAGAAGGGGTTTGGCATGGTGCTAGAGAAGGTCCTCGAGCCGCAAAGGCAGGTGTTTGCAGCTCCAGGGAATACCCTGACGTCAGCAGTGGAGTAGCAGGATGAGGAAGATGTCCACGCTTGGGCTACTTGTGGCAAGAGCCTCCATCCTTGCCCTTGCCTGGGTGAGAGTTGCCGGAGCGCAGACGGAGGAAGGCCTTTGGACAGGTGCAAGGTAAGAATGATGCATGGTCGGCAGTCGTGGTGTAAACAGAAACATTTCTTGCAATCATCCCTACTGTTAGAGTAGTTTCACTTTCCGGTTTGAATAGCGTGAGCATGGAAAGCCAATAGTCTAAATGTTCAGATGTCTGGTACCCAGTAGTAGACATGAACTCAAGTCTCTCATAGAAACATCAGGCTTTTTCCTTAAGCCAAGTGCTGGGAGGGGAATTTCTTCTGCAAAACTACTGTGCTTCTGCTGCTTGTTCCATTTTAGAAAGTTTCCTCTTTTGGCCCTGCCTTGATTGAATAGTCCTTTGTCTTCTAACTAGAAGCTCCAGGTTTTCTTCTTACAAGTTGTCTTTGTTTTCTTTGTCCACAGACAGGAGTCCCTGTTTTCCCAGAGCCATGTTGATCATCAGAAGCTGCTTGTGGCTGCGGATGCAGATGGCCACGAAAGGCCTAGAAGTAAAAACTGGAGCAATGTCGTGTCCAAGAAGATTTTCCCAGAGAAAAGCATCCTAGGAGCAGCAAGTGTCCTGTAGCTGCCAGTTTCCAGTATATGACTCTCAGGATGCTGTGGCGCTGCCAAAGGCGAAGAGGCTCAGAGAGCTGCCAGACACGATCCTCGAGCAGGAAAGGCAGATTTTAGGAGCTCCAGGGAATTCCCTGATGTCAGCAGTGGAGGAGCAGGATGAGGAAGATCTCGACGCTTGGGCTACTTGTGGCAAGAGTGTCCAAGGCTCCCAGTGCCTCCGTGGGAGCTGCAGGAGTGGAGTCAGAGGAAGGCCTTTGGACAGGACTGGCTGCTCCCTCAGAGCCATGGCTCTCAGCAGAACCGTCTCATTGCTGAGGATGCACCTGTCCAGGAAGAGCCTTGCAAAGGAGTAGGAGTCCAGCTCATTGCAGTAAGGGAATGGCTGAAGGATGTTTCCCAGGAGCAACTATGCTGAAGGTGCCAGTTCCAGTCCATGGCTCGCAGGATGCTGCAGCACTGCCATAGGAGAAGGGGTTTGGCATGGTGCTAGAGAAGGTCCTTGAGCCGCAAAGGCAGGTGTTTGCAGCTCCAGGGAATACCCTGACGTCAGCAGTGGAGTAGCAGGATGAGGAAGATGTCCACGCTTGGGCTACTTGTGGCAAGAGCCTCCATCCCTGCCCTTGCCTGGGTGAGAGTTGCCGGAGCGCAGATGGAGGAAGGCCTTTGGACAGGTGCAAGGTAAGAATGATGGATGGTCGGCAGGCGTGGTGTAAACAGAAACATTTCTTGCAATCATCCCTTCTGTTAGAATAGTTTCACTTTCCGGTTTGAATAGCGTGAGCCTGGAAAGCCAATAGTCTAAATGTTCAGATGTCTGGTACCCAGTAGTAGACATGAACTCAAGTCTCTCATAGAAACATGAGGTTTTTTCCTTAAGCCAAGTGCTGGGAAGGGAATTTCTTCTGCAAAACTGCTCTGCTTCTGCTGCTTGTTCCATTTTAGAAAGTTTCCTCCCTTGGCCCTGCCTTGATTGAATAGTCCTTTGTCTTCTAACTAGAAGCTCCAGGTTTTCTTCTTACAAGTTGTCTTTGTTTTCTTTGTCCACAGACAGGAGTCCCTGCTCTCCCAGAGCCCTGTTGATCATCAGAACCTGCTTGTGGCTGAGGATGCAGATGGCCACGAAAGGCCTAGAAGTAAAAACTGGAGCAATGTCGTGTCCAAGAAGATTTTCCCAGAGAAAAGCATCCTAGGAGCAGCAAGTGTCCTGGAGGTGCCAGTTGCCAGTATATGACTCCTAGGATGCTGTTGCGCTTCCAAAATGTAAGAGGCTCAGAGAGCTGCCAGACACGATCCTCGAGCAGGAAAGGCAGATGTTGGGAGCTCCAGGGAATTCCCTGATGTCAGCAGTGGCGGAGCAGGATGAGGAAGATGTCCACGCTTGGGCTACTTGTGGCAAGCGTGTCCAAGGCTCCCAGTGCCTCCGTGGGAGCTGCAGGAGTGGAGACAGAGGAAGGCCTTTGGGCAGGACTGGCTGCTCCCTCAGAGCCGTGGCTCTCAGCAGAACCGTCTCATTGCTGAGGATGCACCTATCCAGGAAGAGCCTTGCAAAGGAGTAGGAGTCCAGCTCATTGCAGTGAGGGAATGGCTGAAGGATGTTTCCCAGGAGCAACTATGCTGAAGGTGCCAGTTCCAGTCCATGGCTCGCAGGATGCTGCAGCACTGCCATAGGAGAAGGCATTTGGCATGGTGCTTGAGAAGATCCTCGAGCAGCAAAGGCAGGTGTTTGCAGCTCCAGGGAATTCCTAGATGTCAGCAGTGGAAGATCAGGATGAGGAATATCTCCAGGCTTGGGCTACTTGTGGCAAGAGCCTCCATCCCTGCCCGAGCTTGGGTGAGAGTTGCCAGAGCGCAGACGGAGGAAGGCCTTTGGACAGGTGCAAGGTAAGAATGATGCATGGTCGGCAGTCGTGGTGTAAACAGAAACATTTCTTGCAATCGCCTCTAGCTTTTAGAGTAGTTTCACTTTCCGGTTTGAATAGCGTGAGCCTGGAAAGCCGATAGTCTAAATGTTCAGATGTCTGCTACCCTATAGTAGACATGAACTCAAGTCTCTCATAGAAACATGAGGTTTTTTCCTTAAGCCAAGTGCTGGGAGGGGAATTTCTTCTGCAAATCTACTGTGCTTCTGCTGCTTGTTCCATTTTAGAAAGTTTCCTCCCTTGGCCCTGCCTTGATTGAATAGTCCTTTCTCTTCTAACTAGAAGCTCCAGGTTTTAATCTTACAAGTTGTCTTTGTTTTCTTTGTCCACAGACAGGAGTCCCTGCTCTCCCAGAGCCCTGTTGATCATCAGAACCTGCTTGTGGCTGAGAATGCAGATGGCCACGAAAGGCCTAGAAGTAAAAACTGGAGCAAGGTTGTATGCAAGAAGATTTTCCCAGAGAAAAGCATCCTAGGAGCAGCAAGTGTCCTGGAGGTGCCAGTTGCCAGTATATGACTCCTAGGATGCTGTGGCGCTGCAGAAGTGTAAGAGTCTCAGAGAGCTGCCAGACATGATCCTCCAGCTGGAAAGGCAGATGTTGGGAGCTCCAAGGAATTCCCTGACGTCAGCAGTGGAGGAGCAGGATGAGGAAGATGTCCACGCTTGGGCTACTTGTGGCAAGAGTGTCCGAGGCTCCCAGTGCCTCCGTGAGAGCGGCAGGACTGGAGACGGAGGAAGGCCTTTGGACAGGTGCAAGGTAAGAATGATGCATGGTCCCCAGTTGTGGTGAGTACAGAAACATTTCTTCCAAGCATCTCTAGCTTTTGAAATAGTTTGACATTCCGGTTTGAATTGCGTGAGCCTGGAAAGCCAGTAGTCTAAATGTTCAGATGTCTGCTATCCAATAGTAGACATGAACTCAAGTCTCTCATAGAAACATCAGACTTTTTCCTTAAGCCAAGTGCTGGGAGGGGAATTTCTTCTGCAAAACTACTGTGCTTCTGCTGCTTGTTCCATTTTAGAAAGTTTCCTGCTTTGGCCCTGCCTTGATTGAATAGTCCTTTCTCTTCTATCTAGAAGCTCCAGGTTTTCTTCTTACAAGTTGTCTTTGTTTTCTTTGTCCACAGACAGGAGTCCCTGCTCTCCCAGAGCCATGTCGATCATCAGAAGCTGCTCGTGGCCGCGGATGCACATGGCCACGAAAGACCTAGAAGTAAAATCTGGAGCAAGGTCGTATGCAAGAAGATTTTCCCAGAGAAAAGCATCCTAGGAGCAGCAAGTGTCCTGGAGGTGCCAGTTGCCAGTATATGACTCCTAGGATGCTGTGGCGCAGCCAAAGATGAAGAGGCTCAGAGAGCTGCCAGACATGATCCTCGAGCAGCAAAGGCAGGTGTTTGCAGCTCCAGGGAATTCCCTGACGTCAGCAGTGGAGGAGCAGGATGAGGAAGATGTCCACGCTTGGGCTACTTGTGGCAAGAGTGTCCAAGGCTCCCAGTGCCTCCGTGGGAGCTGCGGGACTGGAGACGGAGGAAGGCCTTTTGGCAGGACTGGCTGCTCCCTCAGAGCCGCGGCTCTCAGCAGAACCGTCTCGTTGCTGAGGATGCACCTGTCGAGGAAGAGCATTGCAGAGGAGTAGGAGTCCAGCTCATTGCAGTAAGGGAATGGCTGAGGGATGTTTCCCAGGAGCAACTTTGCTGGAGGTGCCAGTTCCAGTCCGTGGCTCGCAGGATGCTGCAGCACTGCCATAGGAGTAGGGGTTTTGCATGGTGCTAGAGAAGATCCTCAAGCAGCAAAGGCAGGTGTTTGCAGCTCCAGGGAATACCCTGACGTCAGCAGTGGAGTAGCAGGATGAGGAAGATGTCCACGCTTGGGCTACTTGTGGCAAGAGCCTCCATCCCTGCCCTTGCCTGGGTGAGAGTTGCCGGAGCGCAGATGGAGGAAGGCCTTTGGACAGGTGCAAGGTAAGAATGATGCATGGTCGGCAGTCGTGGTGTAAACAGAAACATTTCTTGCAATCATCCCTTCTGTTAGAATAGTTTCACTTTCCGGTTTGAATAGCGTGAGCCTGGAAAGCCAATAGTCTAAATGTTCAGATGTCTGGTACCCAGTAGTAGACATGAACTCAAGTCTCTCATAAGAACATGAGGTTTTTTCCTTAAGCCAAGTGCTGGGAAGGGAATTTCTTCTGCAAAACTACTGTGCTTCTGCTGCTTGTTCCATTTTAGAAAGTTTCCTCCCTTGGCCCTGCCTTGATTGAATAGTCCTTTCTCTTCTAACTAGAAGCTCCAGGTTTTCTTCTTACAAGTTGTCTTTGTTTTCTTTGTCCACAGACAGGAGTCCCTGCTCTCCCAGAGCCATGTCGATCATCAGAAGCTGCTTGTGGCTGAGAATGCAGATGGCCACGAAAGGCCTAGAAGTAAAAACTGGAGCAAGGTTGTATGCAAGAAGATTTTCCCAGAGAAAAGCATCCTAGGAGCGGCAAGTGTCATGTAGCTGCCAGTTTCCAGTATATGACTCTCAGGATGCTGTGGCGCTGCCAAAGGCGAAGAGGATCAGAGAGCTGCCAGACACGATCCTCCAGCAGGAAAGGCAGATTTTAGGAGCTCCAGGGAATTCCCTGACGTCAGCAGTGGAGGAGCAGGATGAGGAAGATGTCCACGCTTGGGCTACTTGTGGCAAGAGTGTCCAAGGCTCCCAGTGCCTCCGTGAGAGCTGCAGGAGTGGAGTCAGAGGAAGGCCTTTGGACAGGACTGGCTCCTCCCTCAGAGCCATGGCTCTCAGCAGAACCGTCTCATTACTGAGGATGCACCTGTCCAGGAAGAGCCTTGCAAAGGAGTAGGAGTCCAGCTCATTGCAGTATGGGAATGGCTGAAGGATGTTTCCCAGGAGCAACTATGCTGAAGGTGCCAGTTCCAGTCCATGGCTCGCAGGATGCTGCAGCGCTGCCATAGGAGAAGGGGTTTGGCATGGTGCTAGAGAAGGTCCTCGAGCAGCAAAGGCAGGTGTTTGCAGCTCCAGGGAATACCCTGACGTCAGCAGTGGAGTAGCAGGATGAGGAAGATGTCCACGCTTGGGCTACTTGTGGCAAGAGCCTCTATCCCTGCCCTTGCCTGGGTGAGAGTTGCCGGAGCGCAGACGGAGGAAGGCCTTTGGACAGGTGCAAGGTAAGAATGATGCATGGTCGGCAGTCGTGGTGTAAACAGAAACATTTCTTGCAATCATCCCTACTGTTAGAGTAGTTTCACTTTCCGGTTTGAATAGCGTGAGCATGGAAAGCCAATAGTCTAAATGTTCAGATGTCTGCTACCCAATAGTAGACATGAACTCATGTCTCTCACAGAAACATCAGGCGTTTTCCTTAAGCCAAGTGCTGGGAGGGGAATTTCTTCTGCAATACTGCTGTGCTTCTGCTGCTTGTTCCATTTTAGAAAGTTTCCTCCCTTGGCTCTGCCTTGATTGAATAGTCCTTTCTCTTCTAACTAGAAGCTCCAGGTTTTCTTCTTACAAGTTGTCTTTGTTTTCTTTGTCCACAGACAGGAGTCCCTGCTCTCCCAGAGCCATGTCGATCATCAGAAGCTGCTTGTGGCCGTGGATGCAGATGGCCACGAAAGGCCTAGAAGTAAAATCTGCAGCAAGGTTGTGTGCAAGAAGATTTTCCCAGAGAAAAGCATCCTAGGAGCAGCAAGTGTCCTGGAGCTGCCAGTTGCCAGTATATGACTCCTAGGATGCTGTTGCGCTTCCAAAATGTAAGAGGCTCAGAGAGCTGCCAGACACGATCCTCGAGCAGGAAAGGCAGATGTTGGGAGCTCCAGGGAATTCCCTGATGTCAGCAGTGGCGGAGCAGGATGAGGAAGATGTCCACGCTTGGGCTACTTGTGGCAAGCGTGTCCAAGGCTCCCAGTGCCTCCGTGGGAGCTGCAGGAGTGGAGACAGAGGAAGGCCTTTGGGCAGGACTGGCTGCTCCCTCAGAGCCGTGGCTCTCAGCAGAACCGTCTCATTGCTGAGGATGCACCTATCCAGGAAGAGCCTTGCAAAGGAGTAGGAGTCCAGCTCATTGCAGTGAGGGAATGGCTGAAGGATGTTTCCCAGGAGCAACTATGCTGAAGGTGCCAGTTCCAGTCCATGGCTCGCAGGATGCTGCAGCACTGCCATAGGAGAAGGCATTTGGCATGGTGCTTGAGAAGATCCTCGAGCAGCAAAGGCAGGTGTTTGCAGCTCCAGGGAATTCCTAGATGTCAGCAGTGGAAGATCAGGATGAGGAATATCTCCAGGCTTGGGCTACTTGTGGCAAGAGCCTCCATCCCTGCCCGAGCTTGGGTGAGAGTTGCCAGAGCGCAGACGGAGGAAGGCCTTTGGACAGGTGCAAGGTAAGAATGATGCATGGTCGGCAGTCGTGGTGTAAACAGAAACATTTCTTGCAATCGCCTCTAGCTTTTAGAGTAGTTTCACTTTCCGGTTTGAATAGCGTGAGCCTGGAAAGCCGATAGTCTAAATGTTCAGATGTCTGCTACCCTATAGTAGACATGAACTCAAGTCTCTCATAGAAACATGAGGTTTTTTCCTTAAGCCAAGTGCTGGGAGGGGAATTTCTTCTGCAAATCTACTGTGCTTCTGCTGCTTGTTCCATTTTAGAAAGTTTCCTCCCTTGGCCCTGCCTTGATTGAATAGTCCTTTCTCTTCTAACTAGAAGCTCCAGGTTTTAACCTTACAAGTTGTCTTTGTTTTCTTTGTCCACAGACAGGAGTCCCTGCTCTCCCAGAGCCCTGTTGATCATCAGAACCTGCTTGTGGCTGAGAATGCAGATGGCCACGAAAGGCCTAGAAGTAAAAACTGGAGCAAGGTTGTATGCAAGAAGATTTTCCCAGAGAAAAGCATCCTAGGAGCAGCAAGTGTCCTGGAGGTGCCAGTTGCCAGTATATGACTCCTAGGATGCTGTGGCGCTGCAGAAGTGTAAGAGTCTCAGAGAGCTGCCAGACATGATCCTCCAGCTGGAAAGGCAGATGTTGGGAGCTCCAAGGAATTCCCTGACGTCAGCAGTGGAGGAGCAGGATGAGGAAGATGTCCACGCTTGGGCTACTTGTGGCAAGAGTGTCCGAGGCTCCCAGTGCCTCCGTGAGAGCGGCAGGACTGGAGACGGAGGAAGGCCTTTGGACAGGTGCAAGGTAAGAATGATGCATGGTCCCCAGTTGTGGTGAGTACAGAAACATTTCTTCCAAGCATCTCTAGCTTTTGAAATAGTTTGACATTCCGGTTTGAATTGCGTGAGCCTGGAAAGCCAGTAGTCTAAATGTTCAGATGTCTGCTATCCAATAGTAGACATGAACTCAAGTCTCTCATAGAAACATCAGACTTTTTCCTTAAGCCAAGTGCTGGGAGGGGAATTTCTTCTGCAAAACTACTGTGCTTCTGCTGCTTGTTCCATTTTAGAAAGTTTCCTGCTTTGGCCCTGCCTTGATTGAATAGTCCTTTCTCTTCTATCTAGAAGCTCCAGGTTTTCTTCTTACAAGTTGTCTTTGTTTTCTTTGTCCACAGACAGGAGTCCCTGCTCTCCCAGAGCCATGTCGATCATCAGAAGCTGCTCGTGGCCGCGGATGCACATGGCCACGAAAGACCTAGAAGTAAAATCTGGAGCAAGGTCGTATGCAAGAAGATTTTCCCAGAGAAAAGCATCCTAGGAGCAGCAAGTGTCCTGGAGGTGCCAGTTGCCAGTATATGACTCCAAGGATGCTGTGGCGCAGCCAAAGATGAAGAGGCTCAGAGAGCTGCCAGACATGATCCTCGAGCAGCAAAGGCAGGTGTTTGCAGCTCCAGGGAATTCCCTGACGTCAGCAGTGGAGGAGCAGGATGAGGAAGATGTCCACGCTTGGGCTACTTGTCCAAGAGTGTCCAAGGCTCCCAGTGCCTCCGTGGGAGCTGCGGGACTGGAGACGGAGGAAGGCCTTTTGGCAGGACTGGCTGCTCCCTCAGAGCCGTGGCTCTCAGCAGAACCGTCTCGTTGCTGAGGATGCACCTGTCGAGGAAGAGCATTGCAGAGGAGTAGGAGTCCAGCTCATTGCAGTAAGGGAATGGCTGAGGGATGTTTCCCAGGAGCAACTTTGCTGGAGGTGCCAGTTCCAGTCCGTGAGTCGCAGGATGCTGCAGCGCTGCCATAGGAGAAGGCATTTTGCATGGTGCTAGAGAAGATCCTTGAGCAGCAAAGGCAAGTGTTTGCAGCTCCAGGGAATTCCTAGGTGTCAGCAGTGGAAGATCAGGATGAGGAAGATGTCCGCGCTTGGGCTACTTGTGGCAAGAGCCTCCATCCCTGCCCTTGCCTGGGTGAGAGTTGCCAGAGCGCAGATGGAGGAAGGCCTTTGGACAGGTGCAAGGTAAGAATGATGGATGGTCGGCATTCGTGGTGTAAACAGAAACATTTCTTGCAATCATCCCTTCTGTTAGAATAGTTTCACTTTCCGGTTTGAATAGCGTGAGCCTGGAGCGCCAATAGTCTAAATGTTCAGACGTCTGCTCCCCAATAGTAGACATGAACTCAAGTCTCTCATAGCAACATCAGGCTTTTTCATTAAGCCAAGTGCTGGGAGGGGAATTTCTTCTGCAAAACTGCTCTGCTTCTTCTGCTTGTTCCATTTTAGAAAGTTTCCTCCCTTGGCCCTGCCTTGATTGAATAGTCCTTTCTCTTCTAACTAGAAGCTCCAGGTTCCCTTCTTACAAGTTGTCTTTGTTTTCTTTGTCCACAGACAGGAGTCCCTGCTCCCCCAGAGCCATGTCGATCATCAGAAGCTGCTTGTGGCTGCGGATGCAGATGGCTACGAAAGGCCTAGGAGTAAAAACTGCAGCAATGTCGTGTGCAAGAAGATTTTCCCAGGGAAAAGCATCCTAGGAGCAGCAAGTGTCCTGGAGGTGCCAGTTGCCAGTATATGACTCCTAGGATGCTGTGGTGCAGCCAAAGGCGAAGAGGCTCAGAGAGCTGCCAGACACGATCCTCGAGCAGGAAAGGCAGATTTTAGGAGCTCCAGGGAATTCCCTGATGTCAGCAGTGGAGGAGCAGGATGAGGAAGATGTCCACGCTTGGGCTACTTGTGGCAAGAGTGTCCAAGGCTCCCAGTGCCTCCGTGAGAGCTGCAGGAGTGGAGTCAGAGGAAGGCCTTTGGACAGGACTGGCTGCTCCCTCAGAGCCATGGCTCTCAGCAGAACCGTCTCATTGCTGAGGATGCACCTGTCCAGGAAGAGCCTTGCAAAGGAGTAGGAGTCCAGCTCATTGCAGTAAGGGAATGGCTGAAGGATGTTTCCCAGGAGCAACTATGCTGAAGGTGCCAGTTCCAGTCCATGGCTCGCAGGATGCTGCAGCGCTGCCATAGGAGAAGGGGTTTTGCATGGTGCTAGAGAAGGTCCTCGAGCAGCAAAGGCAGGTGTTTGCAGCTCCAGGGAATACCCTGACGTCAGCAGTAGAGTAGCAGGATGAGGAAGATGTCCATGCTTGGGCTACTTGTGGCAAGAGCCTCTATCCCTGCCCTTGCCTGGGTGAGAGTTGCCGGAGCGCAGACGGAGGAAGGCCTTTGGACAGGTGCAAGGTTAGAATGATGCATGGTCGGCAGTCGTGGTGTAAACAGGAACATTTCTTGCAATCATCCCTACTGTTAGAGTAGTTTCACTTTCCGGTTTGAATAGCGTGAGCCTGGAAAGCCAATAGTCTAAATGTTCAGATGTCTGGTACCCAATAGTAGACATGAACTCATGTCTCTCACAGAAACATCAGGCGTTTTCCTTAAGCCAAGTGCTGGGAGGGGAATTTCTTCTGCAAAACTACTGTGCTTCTGCTGCTTGTTCCATTTTAGAAAGTTTCCTCCCTTGGCTCTGCCTTGATTGAATAGTCCTTTCTCTTCTAACTAGAAGCTCCAGGTTTTAATCTTACAAGTTGTCTTTGTTTTCTTTGTCCACAGACAGGAGTCCCTGCTCTCCCAGAGCCCTGTTGATCATCAGAACCTGCTTGTGGCTGAGAATGCAGATGGCCACGAAAGGCCTAGAAGTAAAAACTGGAGCAAGGTTGTATGCAAGAAGATTTTCCCAGAGAAAAGCATCCTAGGAGCAGCAAGTGTCCTGGAGGTGCCAGTTGCCAGTATATGACTCCTAGGATGCTGTGGCGCTGCCAAAGGCGAAGAGGCTCAGAGAGCTGCCAGACATGATCCTCCAGCTGGAAAGGCAGATGTTGGGAGCTCCAAGGAATTCCCTGCCATCAGCAGTGGAGGAGCAGGATGAGGAAGATGTCCACGCTTGGGCTACTTGTGGCAAGAGTGTCCGAGGCTCCCAGTGCCTCCGTGAGAGCGGCAGGACTGGAGACGGAGGAAGGCCTTTGGACAGGTGCAAGGTAAGAATGATGCATGGTCCCCAGTTGTGGTGAGTACAGAAACATTTCTTCCAAGCATCTCTAGCTTTTGAAATAGTTTGACATTCCGGTTTGAATTGCGTGAGCCTGGAAAGCCAGTAGTCTAAATGTTCAGATGTCTGCTATCCAATAGTAGACATGAACTCAAGTCTCTCATAGAAACATCAGACTTTTTCCTTAAGCCAAGTGCTGGGAGGGGAATTTCTTCTGCAAAACTACTGTGCTTCTGCTGCTTGTTCCATTTTAGAAAGTTTCCTGCTTTGGCCCTGCCTTGATTGAATAGTCCTTTGTCTTCTAACTAGAAGCTCCAGGTTTTCTTCTTACAAGTTGTCTTTGTTTTCTTTGTCCACAGACAGGAGTCCCTGCTCTCCCAGAGCCATGTCGATCATCAGAAGCTGCTTGTGGCTGCGCATGCACATGGCCACGAACGACCTAGAAGTAAAATCTGGAGCAAGGTCGTATGCAAGAAGATTTTCCCAGAGAAAAGCATCCTAGGAGCAGCAAGTGTCCTGGAGGTGCCAGTTGCCAGTATATGACTCCTAGGATGCTGTGGCGCAGCCAAAGATGAAGAGGCTGAGAGAGCTGCCAGACATGATCCTCGAGCAGCAAAGGCAGGTGTTTGCAGCTCCAGGGAATTCCCTGCCGTCAGCAGTGGAGGAGCAGGATGAGGAAGATCTTGACGCTTGGGCTACTTGTGGCAAGAGTGTCCAAGGCTCCCAGTGCCTCCGTGGGAGCTGCGGGACTGGAGACGGAGGAAGGCCTTTTGGCAGGACTGGCTGCTCCCTCAGAGCCGCGGCTCTCAGCAGAACCGTCTCGTTGCTGAGGATGCACCTGTCCAGGAAGAGCATTGTAGAGGAGTAGGAGTCCAGCTCATTGCAGTAAGGGAATGGCTGAGGGATGTTTCCCAGGAGCAACTTTGCTGGAGGTGCCAGTTCCAGTCCGTGACTCGCAGGATGCTGCAGCGCTGCCATAGGAGAAAGCATTTGGCATGGTGCTAGAGAAGATCCTTGAGCAGCAAAGGCAAGTGTTTGCAGCTCCAGGGAATTCCTAGATGTCAGCAGTGGAAGATCAGGATGAGGAAGATGTCCGCGCTTGGGCTACTTGTGGCAAGAGCCTCCATCCCTGCCCTTGCCTGGGTGAGAGTTGCCGGAGCGCAGATGGAGGAAGGCCTTTGGACAGGTGCAAGGTAAGAATGATGGATGGTCGGCATTCGTGGTGTAAACAGAAACATTTCTTGCAATCATCCCTTCTGTTAGAATAGTTTCACTTTCCGGTTTGAATAGCGTGAGCCTGGAAAGCCAATACTCTAAATGTTCAGACGTCTGCTCCCCAATAGTAGACATGAACTCAAGTCTCTCATAGCAACATCAGGCTTTTTCATTAAGCCAAGTGCTGGGAGGGGAATTTCTTCTGCAAAAGTACTGTGCTTCTGCTGCTTGTTCCATTTTAGAAAGTTTCCTCCCTTGGCCCTGCCTTGATTGAATAGTCCTTTCTCTTCTAAGTAGAAGCTCCAGGTTCCCTTCTTACAAGTTGTCTTTGTTTTCTTTGTCCACAGACAGGAGTCCCTGGTGCCCTAGAGGCACGTTGATCTTCAGAACCTGCTTGTGGCCGCGGATGCAGATGGCCACGAAAGGCCTGAATGTAGAAACTGTAGCAAGGTTGTTTTCAAGAAAATTTTCCCAGATGAAAGCATCCTAGGAGCAGCAAGTGTCCTGGAGCTGCCAGTTGCCGGTCCATGACTCGAAGGTGGTAGTGCTGTTGCCAAAGGTGAAGAGGCTCAGACCGCTGCCAGACGCGATCCTCCAGCAGGAAAGGCAGGTGTTTGCATTTCCAGTGAATTCCCTGATGTCAGCAGTGGTGGAGCAGGATTAGGGAGATCTGCATGTTAGGGATATTTTTACAGCTGGTGATGGGGTATTAGCTCTGACCCAGGAAGAGGTGACCGGTCGGGGGAGATGGTCCCGAAAGAATCGGCTTCTCGAGGCCATGTGTCTTCCCTCAGTTGCTGGCAGAGGGGCCCTTGCAGAGGCTGTCAGCTCTTTAGTGATTATCAGCTTGTGATTCCAGCTCAGCTCTGCAGGGCAGCCTCCAGTCCAGACCAGACCCGAGAGAGAGACGAGAGGCTTGTGTGGCTGGTTCTGCACGGAAGGTAGCTTAATTGTTGGTCCCCTCCGGCGAAGGGGAAAGCCAGGGATGAGAGCTCTCTCTCCACAGGGGCAGAGGGCTTGCTTTTATAGGGATACAGGGGATGGGTGAAGGCCAATGGGTTACAAAGGATCTGCATAGAGTCTCCTAAAGGATTGTGGGTCTGTCTTTTCTCGCCATGACCAAAGCAGTGGTTGCCTTTCCAGGGAGTCCTGCTGGGCGAATACGTAATCTCTTATCTCAGCAGAGATCCCTCCAGGGCAGGGGCTGGGCATACCCCACAACTCCCTCTTCTGTATTTATTAAAAAGGCGTTCCTGGCAGCCTTTCTACAGCAACGTAGGAGGGAAGAGAACATAAGTAACCTAGTAATGATTACAATGAGTACCCACAAAGCTCCCTTAATCAAAGATGAAATCCATCCAGTTATTCCCTATCGTCCAAAAAGGTCATTGTCTACTGTTAGGTCATAGAGTCTGTGGTGAGGATAGCATCAACGTAGATACATTTCATCTTTGGAGAGGGATGGGGCTTCTGAGAGGGAATATAAGCAAGATTTGTTAGCTTTGTGGTGAGAAGGGAAGTTTCGGGGTTTAGGGAGGTTTGACAAGGGTTGAGGGAAGGGGATATTTTGGGGTAACAAGGGGTGATAACATATAAACTAAGGATCAGTTTTTCAGGCTGTGTCTGGCCTACAGCTTGACTTTTGCCATAGCTTCTTGTTCAGCTTTCTGTTTCGTCTGCTGCCGTGTGGTGGGACGATCTTTTTCCTGGTTGGTGGGCATCCGGCGACGTTTTTGTCTCCATGCAGAGCTGGTCTGGTTTTGGGGAGGTCCTGTATTCGTCTCAGGAGAGTTCTTGTTGGTGTTTGTAGGAGCAGTGTTTGTAGGGCCTAGGTATGGTTTTATACTTTTTCCTGGGAACCACTTTGGGCTGGATGGTAGCTGGACACAAGCGTAGCCTCTCTCCCAGGTAATCAATTGGAAAGGCCCAGAGACCTGGTGTGATTCAGGGTCCTTTATCAGCACTGGTGGCTTCTCTGTGAGCTTAGCTTGGGTTGAGTTTGAGAAGTGGCAGAGTACTGGGGGGTCAGGCTCTGATGATGTACCATTTAGGAAGGTAATGACATAGAGAGCCTCACAGAGTCTTTCAGTGGGAGACAAGATTTCTGTTTCTCTCCTTTGCTGGTTGAGGACTCTTTTGAGGGTTTGGTGGCTCCTTTCTACGATGGATTGTCCTGTGGGATTGCTAGGTATGCCTGTCTTGTGTTTTATCCCCCATTGGTTGAAGAAATCTTTTAACTTGTGAGAGGTGTAGGCAGGCCCATTATCTGTTTTGATTTCTTCAGGGACTCCCAGGGTGGCGAAGGCAAGGAGGAAATGCTTGATGACGGCATCTTCCCCTGCATGGGCTGACACAAACACTGCCCCAGAAAATGTGTCAACTGACACATGCACGTATTTGGATCTCCCAAAGGATGGGAAGTGGGTTACATCGGTTTGCCACAATTGGCAGCTGTTCAGATGTCAGGGACGTTTGCAGTCTCTGCTGGCATGGCCAGTGCATCTGCTCTCCTGTTCCCTTCGGCAATGGGACCAGGGAGGTCGGTGTGTGACCTCACATGCATAATGTAGTAGGCTGTTTCCTGTGGGAGATTAAATGAATTAATGTAGAAACCAATTGGTATAATTTTTGGTTGGAGACTTCCTTTAGAAAAGCATGTTCAGCCCTCATAGCTATACCAGCGACATAAGCCGAATCTGTGACCAAATTAAAAGGTTCATCTTTAAACTTTTCAAAGGCTCTGACAACAGCTGCTAACTCAGCAATCTGTGGAGATCCCTCTACTGTTTGGATATCAGATTCCCATTTTTGGGTATTGGGTTGCCTCCATGTCATGATAGACCGATGGGACGAACCAGACCCATTGGTAAAGACGGTCAGAGCTTTGAGAAGTTTTCTACTTTGGATTAATTTTGGATTCAATTTAAAAGCTGCATCACGGTAGAAAAATCTATGTTTTGGCATGTGAATGGAAATTTGGCCTGTGTAGCTGTCTAGGGCTAACTGGAGGCTCTCATTGGTCTGGAGTGACTGCTTCAGATCTTCAGTGGTCAATGGCAAGTATATGCATGCGAACTCACACCCTGCAAGAGAGCGGAGACGAGTTCTGGCCTTTTTTATTAAATGTGCCATTACTTCTTGGAAGGTGGTTAATGTCTTTGTAGGCTGATGGCTTGTGAAGACCCATTCAAGTATCAACAAAGGGTCTCTGAGTTGAGGGTCCCATTGGAAGATCAGTCCGTGTAAATGGGGAGCCTTACCCAGAACTGCAAACTGGAGAGGCAGGCTGGGTTCAACGCGATGGGCTTGGCGTGAAGACAGGGCTTCCTGGACTTTGGTGATGGTATCTCGGGCTTCAGGTGTGAGGGCGCGTGGAGAGTCCAAATCTTCACTGCTGCAGAGAAGGTTGAAGAGGGGAGTGAGGTCTTCTGTTGTGACTCCCAGTAGGGGGCGTATCCAATTTATGGATCCGCACAGGCTGTGTAAGTCCCTTAGGGTTTTGGGATCCTCTTTGATGGTGAGTTGCTGGGGTACGATGGTTCTCTCCCGGATCTGGAGGCCAAGGTAAGTCCATGGGCTGGAGTGCTGCACTTTGTCCTCACAAATCTCGAACCCTGCTTCTTCTATGGCTTCAATTGTCTTTTTAAGAGTTCTGTCCAAGTAAGTTTTTTCTGATGCACAGATTAGTATGTCATCCATATAGTGGTAAATGATTGCTTCTGGGAATAGGCTCCTGATGGGGGACAGAATGTGGGCGATGTACCACTGGCAGATGGTCAGGCTGTTCTTCATGCCTTGTGGGAAGACGAGCCAGTGGTATCTTCTGAGTGGGGCTTGTTCGTTAAGAGAGGGGATGGAGAAGGTGAACCGTGGTGCATCCTGGGGATGGAGCGGGATGTTAAAGAAACAGTCTTTAATGTCTGTGATGGCCAGCAGCCAGTCTCAGGGCAGCATCGATGGTGATGGCAGGCCAGGTTGGAGGGGGCCCATGTCTTCAATGACCTCATTGATCTTCCATAGGTCCTGGAGTAGTCTCCATTTGTCTTTGCTAGGCTTTTTCAGTACAAAGACAGGGGAATTCCAAGGGCTTGTGGTTTCGGTGATATGACCTTTGGCAAGTTGCTCTTCTACCAGGGCTTCCAGCGCACTGAGTTTTTCTTCTTCAAGGGGCCACTGCCTTGTCCACTTTGGGTTGTCAGTCTTCCAGGTGAGCGGGGGAATAGATGGCAGTGTGCCTTTCTCAGTAGCCCCAGTCAGAAATCCTGGCTGGGAATGGTGAGGCTGGCACCCCACTGGGATAGAAGGTCTCTGCCCCATAGGGTGATGGGGGCTCTTACCACGAATGATCGGGT
This sequence comes from Aphelocoma coerulescens, assembly GCF_041296385.1. NCBI lineage: Eukaryota > Metazoa > Chordata > Aves > Passeriformes > Corvidae > Aphelocoma > Aphelocoma coerulescens. The sequence continues at coordinate 925,428 of NW_027184003.1, read as the reverse complement.
GGTCGCTATCTTGCCTTCGGGTCCTTCGATGACAACATTTCGTTTGCTTCTCATGGGTACTGCAACTCCACCAATCCCGGAGATCATACCTGCTACTGGCTCCAGTTCCCAATTCCCTGGCCACTCGGAGCGGGTGATGATGGTCACGTCTGCTCCAGTGTCCAGCATCCCTGGGCGGTAGACACTCTCTCCTTTACAGAACAAGCTGCACTCAATGGTCGGTTTGTTTGAGCCCACAATCTCTATCCACATTGCTGTAGGATTGAGAGGAAGCTGTTCTGGGCGGTTCTGTGGAAGTAAAAAAGCTTGAGCAATCGGTGTTCCCTGTGGGAGAAAGAAAGGTGTGTCCGTGCAGCAAAGCTGGACAAGAATCTCTTGTCCAGGTTGCACTGTTTGTATCTCAGGTAATACAAAGAGTTGTTCTGGACCATGGATGGTATCGCTTAGGATAAGAATCTCCCATGGGCCGTTCTGTGGTCCGTACTTTCCTGTGGGGATATGATAAAAACGCTTGTCAACAAAGTTAAATGGCAGTGATGTTACCAGTTGGCGTCTGGTTCCGATCGGTAGCGCTCCGTGTGTTGGATCCTTCTCATGTGTTCTGGGATTGCCTGGGATGATGGTGCCGGGTGAGGTCCAGTTGTCTGCTGTCAGTGGTCTGATGTGGAGTTCGCAGCCGGGGCAGGGTAGTATGGCCTTTGATTTGTTGTCTGAGTGCGGGGCCTTGACACCGCGCTCCGATAGAAGTTTTTTGGACGCTGCTGGTGCTGTTGCTGTCTCTGGTACCTTTGGTAGGCGGCACGATGGTTCTGGGTGGGTGACCTTTGTGGGCAGTCCTTTATAAAGTGTCTAAGTTCGCCACAATAGAAACAGCAGGCGTTCTCCTTAGAGACTGCTGCAGCAAATGCACCAGAAACTCCCTCTGTGATGCCCTTTACAACTGCTTGGGTCACTGTGTGTTCTGCAGATGTGTGTCGTGTACAGCTCTCTATCATTTGTTCTATTGTGGGTTCTGTGTCCATGGGTAGGGCCCTCAAGATATTCTTACATTGTTCGTTAGCATTTACCATGGCAAGTTTACCCAAAAGTTCTTTTCGTCCATCCGGACTCTCTATCTGTTTCTCTAAGCTAGCTTTTAAACAATCAACAAACTGAATGAAGCTTTCATTTGCTGACTGTTTGATGTTAGAGAAATATTGTGTAGGAACAGAATCATCAGGGGTAAGAAACAGCGATGTCTTAGCTGCAATAGCTATGTCTTGTAATGCTACTTCAGATAAGATTGTAGCTTGATCTGAGGGTTTTTGGAGGTCACCTTCTCCACCCAGTTGTTCTATTGTCCAATCTGTCTGATTTGCATCTTTAGCATAAGTGTCAGACAGTGTTTTTAAATGTCTTTTCCAATGCCTTTCCCATAACATATATTCAGCAGGGGAAAGGATGCAATTAATAATGTTTTTAATATCATGTGGTACTAATGTATAGGCAAAGTGGCTTCCAATAGCTTTCTAAAGAAATGTGACCCTCTCCCATGTTCTTTTGCTGCCTTGCAAAGCTCTTTGATTTCTTTGTATGGGATAGGTTCCCATGTTTTTGTAGTTGGACCACCCCTCCTCCCTTTCCCTATAATGACTGGAAAGGCTGAGGTTTTCTGGCTAACACCCAATCTCCCTCCCGGTTCGCTTCCCTGTGTGTCTGTGCCCATCAATCCTCAGAGTCAGAGCCAGAGCTCCTGCTACTGTCATCTGAACAGGAGGGATAAGCTGTGGCAGGGCAGGGCCGGGATACAGGGGGTGTAGCGTGGCATTTTTGAAATGCCGACTTTCCTTTAGCCAGGGCAGGGGTAGCGCAGGGTCGGGGATGGTTTGAGGGATGGGAAGGGGGTCTGTTGTGGCAGCATGGGGGTAGAGAGGTTGTACAGCAGCAGGTCGTTTGGGGGGAGGTCGGGTTACAGGTAGTGCCGGTTTCGCAATTCCCTGTGGAGTCAGCGTGGGCTATAGGAGGGTGTGGGGGGGCGGTGGGCTCTAGCGCAGCAGCGGAGGAGATGGGGATTGCACAAGAACCCGTGGTATGGGGAGGGGGGTGTAGGGAGAGGGGGAGCATCAGGGATTGCGCAAGATGCAGCTAGGGGGGGAGAGAGTGGGTGTGCCGGTGCCTGCCAGGGTGCCTGGGCCATTGGTGGGGGGGGGGGGGGGGGGAGGGAAATTCCACTCCTTGGGCGGTAGCCTGGGGCAGTGCCGCGGATAGCTGGGTCCTGCCAGCGGCGAGAGGGGCAGATGCTTGTTCCGTGCCCCACAGTGCATGCGCAGGGCTCTGCGGGACCGGCCCCATGTTGTACCATGCTTGTTCCGTGGGTTCAGGGAGGGGCAGCAGCAGCGGGGCGGCTTGCTGGGACGGGGCCGCCGCACTGGGGTGGGACGCGGTGGGGTGGGGGGGGTCAGAGGCACCGCGAGCCGGTGCGAGAGGGGGAAGGGTGGTGTCATGCGCAAAAGGTTGCAAAATATCAGGGGCACGGGGAGATGGGGCTGGGGGCGGCTCAGAGGCATCCATCCCGGGGAATGGGGATGGGTCTGTGAGGTAAACAGAATTGCCCAATCAAAATTGATAAAGAAATAACATTTATTATACAACCGAAATATCGGTCTCAAAAGCCACGATCGAGAAAAGCAGCTCCGAGCCCGGGGTCGGAGCTGGGTGAACACGCATGGATCTGATCTCTATCGCACCAGACCTCCCAAGTTCACGAGTGCTGCTTCAGCTGGTTCCTTCTTATACAGTTTTTGGGCAGAGTCCGAATTAATTCTATTCTTCTCATAATTTTAGCATATTCATGAAGTTTTCTTGTCCCAGAGTTGGGCTGCACAAAGCCTTTCCTGGGTCCAATGAATTGTCCATCCTGGGTGATGAGTGGGCCATTTCTTCTGATGG